>NW_027151000.1:0-724470 GCF_018691715.1 Phytophthora cinnamomi | reverse complement strand
GTAGGCCCTGACTTTGGTGTCTGCGAGAGATTTATTCTCCACGATGCGCCAGACCTAACACGTTCTAGCGGTGGTAAGCTGCTTCCAGCTCGGAACAGCTGGAGCCGAAGATAACTGTCGGTGAACTTTTTTAAACATCTGGCCCGCTTATGAATTCAAGATTTTTCGGGTTTTGCTTCGAAGCGCGAAGAATTTAATTTTACCTCCTTTAATATCATTTGATCCTAGTAAAGTCTCTGGATTTTTATCCAGAGTTGTGGGCGGCTCTACGGGTGCAGGGTACGAATCCTTTACTCTGCAAACGCATACCTGGATCCTTACATGTATACCGGTAAGGTGACAAAATAATAATGTATCGGTTGTATACAAACCGCCATTGGAGTTTATACCGGTGTGGATGAGTATTGTGGGCAGAGTCGCGACATTCGGGCGGCGGCGGTCAACGTGAAACGGTCTGAGTCACCACACCAGCGGTGATCGACTTGACGATCAGGTAGCATAGTGAACGGCGGCACGGACGGCACATGCCGCTCTCGAGTTGCTGGCGGCGTACACGCATAAGGAACCACCATTCCATCGTCTTGAGCAACACCTTTTTTAACCATGACACGATCCACGGGAGGCTGAGCGCAGCGGCATTTAGGATGAGGTTGCCCTCCTGTGCGGCTACGCACAGCGCACCGTCATCAATCGTTCTTTGTAGCGGACAATCGTGAGACGGACGTTTCATCTCCCCCTTAATTGCCATCTTCAGAACCCCCTTCTTCTCCTTCTGACAGCGACGGTGATGTCGGCCCCCAGTCGCTATCACTCGTCGGCACCTCTCCTTCCTAATACCCACAGGGCTTAGGCTGTCGGGATCCGGACTCCATGTCGATGCGAACTTAACGCCGAATAGCGACGTACGTCAAACACAAAATCCGCGTTTTTCTCGATCCGTTCGGATGGAGTCAGTTTTCAGCTCCTCAAAATGGTAGTTTTCGTAATATTTCGTTCCTGCGCCGGTCTCACCTCGCCCAAGCCTTTGAATCGAAGGATTGTCATTCACGATTTCAAGTTTTTCCTTTCAGCTTGTCGTACTCAGCTCTAAGCAATTGCCAACGCATCCTCAAGACGATCGTGAAAATTGTACACTGTGGATGGGTGATCGCAAAATCTCTTGGGGCTGCATTTTATCATGTACCGTTTGTCTATGCTGCTTAATCAATATGCTACTTAGACGCTAGCGCAGATCATGGCTTGAAGCTGATCCGCTAATTTCTTGCTTAGGTTCGCACTTCCCACATTTTGCCGGGATCTCCGTCTTCGCGCTTAACCGAACTGTTCACTGGGGCCGCTCGCGCCATCGGTACCATTGCTGCCAGGTGAATCGTCTCCGCGGATATGCTCTCCGCTAGTGCCGTGGTGCTGGCACCGACGTCCACTGCGTCCTCGTTCTCGTCCGCAGCTGGCTCAGCGATGATTCGCTCCACCACCCCCAAAGAGTCGATCGGCGGCAATTTCAGAGACCAAGGAAAGCTGCTGTGCATCAGGAGACTATCCCCCGTGTTCTCGCGCAGCACTTCCAGTTGTCGTAGCCCGCATGTTGTACCAGCCTAGCCGGCCCGACCCCACTGATGTATTGCGAGGACTTGGTGATCCTTTGCCACCCAGCGCCTGAATGATGCTCAAACACTTAACTCCGTCGTTCGTCTCATCCGCCGATCGTAATACTACCCTCTGCGCTGCTAGTCACGCTCCAAGTACCGCGCGACCTGTCGATACCCGCGCCATGTTGTCGACCAGTTCCTTGTGGTAGTCTGCAAAGGCCCCACCTGCGTGACTCCGCTCGTCAGCAATCGTTCGGCGCCCGCAAGCGCCGCCCCATCATCAACTCGTTGGGCCTGTAGCCCAACGCCGAGGTCTTCGAGGCCGTTGTACGCATAAGCAGCGCATGGCAGCCACGTATCAGAAGTCATCTTGCGCCCCTCAGGCACCTATATTGCGACCATGTCCTTCCAGGTGGTGCGGTGGAACAGCTCTACCAAACCAAAGGCAGATTCGAGGGACTGGTGTCATCATAGCGACCCATAGCGCGTTCCCCAGCGCGTCATCATCCGGGGCCGTCCATCACGGTCTCTCTCATCCGGGCCGTGCGCAACAACTTCTCCGCAATGAACTTCGCAATGTCCTTCGCCGTGGCTGATTGAAGTTGCCACCACCACCATGTAGCGTAATTCGACCACCACGCCGCTACGTTACCAGATTCCCATCCTCCGTCACGGGCAAGGGACCTGCCACGTCCAGCGCCCATTTGTCACCGGGACTACCGGCATAT
This sequence comes from Phytophthora cinnamomi, assembly GCF_018691715.1. Taxonomy (NCBI): domain Eukaryota; phylum Oomycota; class Peronosporomycetes; order Peronosporales; family Peronosporaceae; genus Phytophthora; species Phytophthora cinnamomi. Next base: position 722,153 of record NW_027151000.1, on the reverse strand, counting down.
GGCTCCTCAGGGGCAGCATCACCTCTGGCCTTCTATGACTCTGGAAATCAGGCGCAGCTGCGCCCGCCGCCCCGTCAATGCGCCATGTCCGGCCATCAGTAACTCACTACCAGCCTCGCGTGCGTCTGCGGCATGCGGACGTGGCAAGCGTAGACAGAATCATGGCTCTCGCGCGACACCCAGCCCCAGCGCGCAACCACAGGTAGCACCTGCGGTCCTGCAATCCTCCATCGGTACGCATACCAGCTCCTGCACTACCGTGATCACCGAGCCTCATATGCCCTTTTCAACCGATTTCTGCACGGTCTTATCAGCGCGACTGCTCGCGCGAATCTCTGCGTTTTCAATGGCCTTCGCCTCCGGCCGCTGGCTGCTCCTCATCGGCTCTTTCTTCGTCTCAACTGCCCTTCCGTCGCGATGAGCTACTGCATGCACCGGCGCCCTTGACTGCATGTCACTGCGATGTTGCTGGCGCCGGGCCTGTAGACCATGAAGCCGGCCTCCTGCTGGATTCATGAGTGCCATCTGTGCCGCCTTCCCGTCAGTTCCTTCGACGTCCATGAGCCATCTGAGGGCTGCATGATCCCGTAAGAAAGCCGAACCTTCTCGCCCATAGAGGAATGCCTTCACGAGCAGTTTCCACCCGCCAGATGACGGCTGCGCACTCCGAATCAAGTTTCCTGTACCTCGACACCATCTCGGGTTGATCTTAGAGCGCCATACGATGGAATTGTTCGCACTGCCCTGATCCTGCGTGAGAGTCGCGCAGGCCGACCTTTGGTGTCAATATTCCTGTGGAACGGCTTCGAGAATCAGTGGAGGCCTCTGGCAACCTCTCCGTTAACTTACTCTCAAGTCCGCGAATGTTTCGCTGCTGCGACTCCCCAGCTCCTCGACACCTTTCGTCCCATTAACCATGTCATCGGTGCTGCTCAACTTGCAAACCCAGGCACGAAGCGTCTGTATTAGCCCGCCATGGGCACGATCCGCTTGACTTCGGTCTCGTCCTTGGGCTGGGGAACTCTCTGACGCTCCTGCAGAGCTCCCATTGGGTCGCGCGCCGACCGCGTCAGCCTCGTGCCGGAATGCATAGCTTCTCCTGCAAACGTGCACTTCCTTGCCTTCAGCGACAGCCCTGCCTGGGATAGCCGCTCCGAAAGCGCCGCCGACAGTTCCCCGTAACGCCGCCGCCCTTGGTGAAGACGATAACATCGCCGGGAACACCAAGCAGCTCTGCCAGGTGGGGTACACTGACACCGCGTCCATCATTCGCTGGAACGTCCAGATTGCGTTCGCTAGCAGACGGCATCCGGACAAGTCTGGACAAACTACCTGTTGAAACCCGTCTTGTCTCGATCCTTTCTCGCCACCGGCACCTGCAAGTTATTGGCGATGCGAGATCAAATCGGGGAATAGCCTCGCGGCTAGACCTCGATCTCGAACCACTCAGCTCAGAATCTGAGATTAGATCTCAGATCCCCAAGCTGGAGTGGTGACCTCCTCTTTGATCCCTTATGACTTGGTTCTTCTCGAAACGCTGTGGGCCCAGACTTGCGTCAGCCGCACCAGCTGCCTCGAACTCGACAGTTCCCAGATGCCCCAGACCGAAGCTTGCTCCTTGCTGGAAGAACGCGCTGCGCACGTGCTGAGTCGCTGTGCCCCGTTTTCTTATAAACACGTTCCTCCACATTACCGCCAGTCCACTTCTCTTCTCAGGCCCTTGGACTCTGGGCCTTAACAGCCTCCTCCTTGCTCCAGCGACTCCGGCTTCAGGTCGCTTCCAGTCCACGCCAGTCCGCACCGCTTCCCTCCACGGCGGTTCCAGACTGGGAGGCCGCACAACGGTCTTCACTCGCCCTCAGACCAGAATTATTTGGGGTTGGTCGGTCTAAGGCCTGCAACATACGGTCAGGGTTCTCGCTCTGCACCTGGGACTTCCGCATTACCACGCCTTGATGTAGGCGACACAGCGAAGCTGGAAGCCATATCCCAGACTATTCGCGCCGCACGGATGCACTATGGCTTCCAGAAACCCTATCCCAGGTGTTTGCTCTGCTGCCGAAACTATCAGGCGGAGCGCAACTTCGAAAATATGACACCGCCAGAGCCGTAATAGCGCAAAACCGAAAACCAATGTCCCGCGTGTGGGAAATACAGCAAAGAAGGCAAACCGGGCCGGCACGAAAGGCTTGGTTGTTGAACTGAATTTATTTGAGTTGGCGGCTGTGTAAGCAGGGTTACACACACAAGTGATTAGCAGTCCTTGTGCATGATAACGGTCTGAAGTGACAACTGTCACTTGTGCATGGCATGATGCCGCTTATGGTTTAACAGATAAATATCTGTTAAAGGTTTTGGAAATACTTCCCTCACATTGGTGTAAGACACGCAATGGATGCGATGAAGTGGACCACCACGGTGAGTGGTCCGCATACTAAAAGATCCTATTGGTAGAAAGCAGCATCTTTCTACCAATCAGAGTTGTCGCATAGCGGGGTCCGGCGGCCAGCCGCTATCAGCGCCTATAGATGATAAACAGTTTTAGCGGATTTTAGAGGAAGATCAATTTACAAACAATACAGTTCTCATTTTACCTTAAACTAGCTACTTGGAGTCTTGTCTAAAGTTAACTTATGTTGTGTACTCAAATATAATTAACCTAAGTAATTACTAAGTACTTACGCTTCCTCATACACGTTGCGCAACGTGGCAAGCCTAAGTAATTAGTCAGTTAAGACCCACTACACCTGGTAGCACTGTAGTCCGTCCAACGACCAGCTTCCGCGCGTGACCGTTCATGCGCGGCGACGGAACCGAGAACCACACATGAGCGGAGGTGCTTGTGGAAATCAACACGCCTGCAACGCATGTTGCACGCGCTGACTGCCCCTGTCTGACCCAGGTGGGAGGCCCTCAACGACTGTCAACAGTCATTGGAGAAGCGGCGATAACTACAATGCTGCGTACGCTATCGCCGACGGAACTTAACATGGTGTTGCTCTGGGCTTCATCATGAAGGAGCAGCGTGATGCTGCTTCTCAATTGACGGCGTCGTCAGGGACGACACCGCGTGCTCAACCATTAAAGTTGAGCGTAAGCAATTATGTGGGAAGAGGGCAGGCCTCTCCTCCGATGGCTTAATCGAACTCGACACAGCCATAGCGGCTCGACGCATCGTCGACCCGCTGTCGAAGATCCCCTTGCCGTTCGCCATGTCCTGCGCTTTGGCGGACGCGCAAGGAGTTGGGCGTATGGACGTACGAGCTCTCTCGAATCCACCGATGGCTTCAGCGCATTACGAAGTGTTCAAGGGGCTCAAACAAGCGTTTGAGCCCCGCAAAACGGTTTCAGACCGGGCGGAGTTCCTCGACCTTCAGCAGGGGTAAGCATGACGTCCATGCTTACGCGCAGCGCGCCCCACGATATTTGGTATCAAATATCGTGACTATCGGTGACGGTGACCGGGTGTCACGTTCATGAAGAGGCCCAGAGATGGGCCTGTGAAGACCTATACTTCGAGGAAATTTATCACAAACGCACCCTTCATGTCCTTCAGCGACTGATTTTTATCCTTCTCTTCGTTCAGCCGGTGCACGCTTGCCTCCTTGAATTTTTTCTCGCTTCGAATCGTCATCTGAATGTAAGCCACGATTGTCTCGGGCCTTCACTTCCACGTCGGAACGCTTCACACGTGGTCACTGCGTCGATGAGAGGGAAGAACGGGAAGTCGGGGTACCAGTAAGTGTCCTTTCAAGTGTGGACAAGCAAGCATAGCACGATGCCTCATCTTCGCCATTGCAAACAACGTTGGGCACCCGAACGATTTTCTCGTATTTGACCCTTCCCGCATCTTCAGCACAATGGGTTTACGTTTGCGAATGCCCCATGAACTGCGTTGTGAAGCAATAGTTGGTATGCGACGCCATGGAGACCGGCATCAACAGATTTTGCATACTTGTAAACCTCTAGCTGCTTGTCCAACAATCCGCCCCAACTTGCTCAATACATATCCTGAATCCACAGCCAGCTTACACCATCTAGGATCATAGTAGTGCTCTTCGTTTTGGCAGTCAGTAATGTAGTGACGCCGCAGTCCATCCACTTGGTTGCTTGACCCCCACCATAGTTGTGCACCAATTCAGACGCTTGATCATTTTCACGGAACAACAATCGAACACTACGCAGCTTAAGCAGTTTCCGTTCTTTACAGAACTCCCGCAAACTACCACCACTGTAGAAGTACTGCTCTTTAACAAGTTTTGGCCAAGTTGAAGGATTCAACTGCTTCGTCTTACGCAAGCCAGTTTCGATCACCCAGTTGGTTAACTTAGCGTACCGCAGCAGGTCAGCCTCGAACCACCCCGCCAAAACCACGATGTGTGTCGTCTTTGTTTCGCGTCAAACTGGCACGATGTGGCATCGAAGGGCATGTAGCCATTCTTCGCGTCCTCCACTTCACCTTGAGTAAAGCCGTCAACCAGAACAATTGCACTCTCAACTTGAGCTTGGCGTCGGATGGCTAAGATATCATTTGGTGAGAAATCCAGTAGTCGCGCGTACGATCCTCCGCCATCAAGAAACGCCACCGCGTTCATATGTTTCCTTTGATTCAAGCGACGTATGACAAGCACCTTCTTCTTCTCGATACACGCCAGGTAGAACGCAATCAACATAAGAAGACAGGACTTTCCGACACCCGGTGAGCCTACAATCACAACGCGATCCTTGTCGAACAGCAGATTCTTGATCACCTTCCAGAACACCACTTCTTCCAGAGCGAAATAGTACGGGGAATTGCGGGAGGAAATCCTCCCAAAACTCGTGCAAGGTGGGTGTCATGGCAATTGGGCTGTCAACCTGTCGCGTCGTAGATAGACTGTCGAGTCGAAACTCGTCTTCATTTACGGCTAAGTTCTTGAAGTCATCAATGTCTTGGGTTCGGACGGCCGCCATGGTGGCTGCCATGGTGGCCCATGGTGGCTGCTAAGTTGATTCCATGATTTTCATTCTTTCATGACTCCACGAACTAGTTCGTTTTCAGCTGGACGCTTTGAGCCAATCTCCGGAACCACCACCAGCAATGAATGCCTCGACTGTGGGTAGGCATCTGGTTTTCTGCCAGCACGTTCTCCAGAGAATCCGCCCCGTAGCTATTGGTCTTCCTCCATTAGCGCTTCGATGAGGGTAAAACTTCAGTCGTATACGCACATGCCCCGTTTCTTTGAGATCCATGGTTTTGAAATAATCGGGTGAGATCTGAAATGCACGGCCCTGAGGCGAATCCACGTTGCGGAAATTCCCTGCGGGACCGCTATGAAGTAGCGCCTCATTCGGTAACAACATGCGACACCTACCAGCCTATCGCGGCAATGCCGAACGTCCTGGCGATTGGGACGCCGTCCAGCGTCATATCAAGCCGCCCGAGGGGCCAGTGCAAGAAAAGACCACGCCATTTTCGCGGCTTTAAAGTACACCGCGCGGCGCCATCCAGGAAGATATCCTACCGCTGTTCCTCATTGGCGCCAAGGTTGCCGTGGCATCGATGGTTTCATCGCGGTACCGGGCTACACGGCAGGACGCCCCCACACCTGTCGCCAGGTTGATGTTGCTGGTAGTAGCATTGTGGATGTCACCGGTCTAATGAAGGATAGAGCGAACACGTTAGTAATTGATCAGGTTGCGCTACCTGCGCGACGTTTCAGAAGTCCTCCGCAACGGGTTTTACGGTGAATAATGAGCATGTGGCGCGTGGGTTGTCTGAGAGACCCGCGTTTCGGCGTATTTATCGCAAGAAGCAGTCACTTCCAGTGGAGATGTACGGATGATTGAAATTCACTCTTTTCATTGGCAGGTCGAACGAAGTCAGTCTCTGTTCCTTTTCACGGCTTATGTCGCGATGAATCCGAGAATCTCAGCAACCAACACGATTGATCGGCTGGCGCACCTTCCCGTATCAACCTCCTACGCCAAATGGAACCACGATTTTGTTGACGGTACTGTAGGCTTAGCAATTTCGTTTTACGAGTATTAATTAGATGGTGATCGACGACGACGTGAGCAGTGGTGAACACCAACGCGGCTGGTGACGAATCTGTGACGACGGTGTGGGCGGTGACGACGGCGAGCCAGCAGGCTGCCACCACTGGTCGGTGAGGGTAGCGGAGGATCGGCAGAGAGGAGATGTCGAGTCGACATTGAAGGACAGAGCGCTGGAAGATCACGGAGGGTGACCCGGCAAGACTTGTAGCAGGATGAATGCAACGCCTGGAGGGGCGACGACGTAGAGTGCGAGCCAAGGAGGGCTAGTAGGTTAGTAAAGGGCGCCGGGCTTTGTAGGTAGTCGATAGATGTAGGAGGGTAGCGACGCGGTCTGCCGCTCGACCCTCAGTTGAGATTTGGTGGAGGAACGGCATCTGATCGAGACTAATAAAGTCACTTGGCAGCCGGACGCCAGAGGTCGCTGCCTAGTCTGAGTGGGGTGCACCGCAACGGAGCGAGGTACGCGGGTAGGGGATCGCGTATACTTCAATTGACAGTAGGGTGCTGGGGGCCTCGGAGAGACCGAGAGGGCAGCGGCGCCGGTATGCGCGCCGGCGTCGAGGCCGAGGACACGGGGATCGGCTAGCGCACTTGTGCCGACGCCCCGAGTTCGCTGCATATTTGCATGTAAACCGGAACGCGTGCGGGGAGCAGCCTAAAGACCTACCGGGGTTGCGGTCGCCGATAATCGCTCCTCCCCACTGTCCAAATCCCTCGCGCGGAGAGCGTGCAGGGCCAGCATCGGGCTGGTTAGTCATTGAGCTGACGCTCCCACCTACGCGAGACCACTGCCTCTGAGACGACGTGCTGACCGAGTAGCTTTGGTAAAGTTATTCGCCACCGGGAGGGCGACAGCGGTGGTCGTGACAGGCACCTTCCGGGCGGGAGTGATTGGAGCCTCCTGCGGGCTTGGTGTCAGCGGGTGAACCCTGCAGCGGAACGGAAACGAACGACAAGAAAAAAGAGAACGCGATGCGAAACTACTGGGATATTTGTGTGTGTGTTTTAGTTTACTGAAAAAAAATGACTACGACGGAAGAAGCTGCGGCGCAATCAACGTGCGATTCGGCGTGCGGCTTCCGTGGAATGAGCGGTGGCCGAAGCTGCGAAGGCAGCGGCAGACATGACGATCGCGCTGACGCGGACGACGGCGCCACGGTGACGCTAGCGACGGAAGATTCGCCAAACTACGGGCAACACGCCAGTGGCCAGGGCGGCTGGAATGAGCGGCGGCAACGGCAGACGAGCGGCAATGGAACGTCGGGTGATGGCACCGGAGAACCGAGCTGCAGCACCGTAAACGCGGGGCGAGCGTCGACACTCGACACCACGGCGGGAGACACGAGCATGAACGCGGGCGTGACTGCGGCGACGAACCGTGGAGGCACTAGTGCTAGCGGTAATGGGGGTCAAGGCGGCGCTGGATTCGACGGTATTCCTCCACCACCAAGGACAGCGACGGCGGCGACAGTGCGGAGCAGGCACCAGCTCGACCGATCATCGTGCGCGAGGCGAAAGCCTTGAATCTTACAAGGGACTTGACGATGTGATGCCGGTCTTGAGGAGGCTCAAGACGGTGCGAGCAGAAGTCCGTCAGCAGGCCGTGACCATGGGCGTCGAATGGCGCGAGAAACAGCTTTACCATGAGGTGGCGTCCCACCTGGAGTAGAGGCGCAACGCTGGTTTGCTACCGTGATGGAGTCGGTCCCCGAGTCGCAGGAGACCATCGGCACGTTGTCGGACATGTTAAGGGCGAAGTATATGACCCAGCGTACTGGGCCTGAAGTTGTTGCTGGATCCGACGCCAAGGACGAAGAAATGTATGAAGACTACGAAAATTACCTGGAGGAGAAGGCGCTTGCGCCAGTGGTGGTGACGCCCGAGACTCCGAAGATGCCGTGCTGTCTGCCGGACGCAGAGCGGGCACGCGTTCGTTGTCGCGAAACCTCGCGGTTGAGCTTGACGATGACGCGCGCGCTCCGTGACGCGAATCCTCGCGGATGAACTGGATGATGTGGATGGCCCAGGGCCACCGTGGCGACGACTTGGAAGACTTTGAAGACGCCGCCGACGACTCAAGGTCACCGGTCCTGACGACGCAAGTGACCGAGCAAACCTCCGGCAACCGGCCGCCACTCAACGGTGACACGCCGGCGGCCAACAAGGTTCTCGGTCGCCTCTACGAAGAAATGAAGAAGAGCGACTGGGGTGAGCTATTCGAGCCAACGATGACTCGCCGAGCGGTCTGGACCGATTTGTGTCACGAGTTGGCTCGCCCAGTGAGTTCCGTGACAATCGAACAAGTGGTGAAGGAAACCGAGCGATTTCTGAAAGCATTGGGGCTTCGGTCTCTGGAGCACCCTTCGCCGTCGACTCTGGAGTGCTGGGTGCCGGCCGAAGCGGGCGCGGAGCTCTGGAAATGGAAGAAGCGACTCCGCACAGCCTTCGGCGTGAACTCGTTCACTCTGGACGACCTGCGGAGGACTCGTGCGGCTCGCGAAGTGGTCGACCGGCTAGCGTGCCGCTGCCGACGACTCCGAAGAGGGCAATCCGCGAAAACCCCAGCCGAAAACCCACCGGAGGGTGTTTAGCGCGTCTGGCGAGCGATCCCCGTACTTTCAAGACCCCACATGGTGACTCCACGCCTACGGGCAACTTGGACCGCGCTAGACGCACCACCGATGACTCAAAACCGTACAGAAGCACGCGAAGCAGTTCCGGACGGAGCAAGAGTCGTCGCTACCAGTCCACCGACGACTCGTCAGACGAAGAAGCAGTCGTCACCGGTGATGGAAGGGCGCAGACGAACGAATACCTGCGTCAAATCTGAAGTGACCGAATTCGAGTTGCTGAACGCAACCCCAAGGATCGAAGTGGCAACACATCGATCACTGGGGCAGATCAAAGCATTCTCGGGCACCAGGAACGAGAGCGACAAGTCGATGCAATGGCTTCGCGCCTTTGTCTACGAGATGAAAGAGACGCGAGCATCACCCAACGAATGGTGCATGCCTTTCGAGCTGAGTCTTCGGGACGGCGCTCTACATTGGTACCGACAACTGCCCAAGAGGACCAAGCGAACATGGAGCCTTCTAAGCGAAGCCTTCATCAAATACTATTGCTCCCAGTTCAGCCAGTCAGCGGAGACTCGCTACTACTCAGCCAAGCGCGAAGACAAGGAACATATTTGCGACTACCTAAACCGGCTCAATGGCTATGCCAGGAACGCCGGAATCCGGTTTGAGAGCAACGGCCGCAAAGCACGCGACCACGTCAAGCGGTTCCTCGAGACCTGCGGCGACCAGGAACTCGAACGGCGTTTGTGCCATCTGCGTATCGCGGATATCCATGAGTTGGAGGAAATGACCCAAGCGATATTGAAGATTGACGAGCGCATTTCGTCCCGCCAGTCGTCGATGTCTCACTCCCGAGCTCGTGATGCCTCTCGACAACGTGATGCCAGGCGTCGCGACGACTCGCGAGATGCCTACAACCGTCGTGACCGACGTGAACGAGGTTATGAGCGCCGCCTCTACGCCTCACGCAACATGCCTCGGGTGAGCCTAGCTGAAGCATCTGTCGCCGACATAATCGCCGAACTTCATGGACGGAACATGCGGGACGCTCGGAGCGATCTGCAGCACCCGCGCCACCGATATAATGGCGTCAGCAACAGCGACGATGGAAGTGAACACGGCTCCGACGACTCACAGTGCTATGGCGAAGACTGGGGTGACAACTACTCGTCAGACGGCAGCGACGACTACCTCGCAGCAGCCAACGACAAGGGGCGACGAGTCGCCGCTGAAGGTACCTGCGCGTGGTCAGACAACCGACAACTCAGGAGTGACCCAGCTGGCCGCAGCCAAGGCCGGGACAATCGGCTCCAGAGCCGTGGCTACCGCGACGAAATCTCGCCAGTACGGGCCGTGTGCAGCCTGCGGAGGCTTACATCACTTAGCGCACTACTGTCGACACCGTTGCCAGCTGTGCATGCAGGTCCACGATGTTGACACGTGCGAGGTTTTCCAACAACTCACAAAATCGTCAAGTCCAAGGTGGACAAGAAATACCTCACGCCCGAGCTCCAGGAGCTGCTCTTCTCGGATCATTTAAACTAGGCAGCCCGCCAACTACGACTGGGTTGATCCCAATCGGGCTGCCACAGTTAGCCGAGCCTGCGATTGAAGCAGAGTGTATCTACGCTTTCGTGGGCAAGAGCGAATGGACGAAAAATGAGCAAGGCAACGATGTGATAACGACGGTGCTTGAAGAGGAGAGGCAAAAGCCTCGGTGAAGGTGTTACAAGTGGGGAAGATGACGATGAATTGATTGGAGATACTGCCGATGACTCGCTGATAAGTGCAGTGCACGGAGACATGTCCCGACGACTCGCTACTGCAGTGCGATTATTACCCAGCGAGGGTATGGGATGGTGGTCGGTGCAGAAGTCGGACAAGAAAGCGCGTGATGAGACCCTGCTGAAGTGGGAGGCTGAACGCTAGTCAGCAGTGGTTTGTCAAACCACACCGATAGTGGATCGACCGAGCTACCTCACGCCCAGGGGCATCCTACGACGTCCAGAAGCGGTCGCTAAGGGGCAAGAAGGCGGAAATGTCGATGCTGACGACGGAAGTTGACAACTTCCCGACGACTCGCCGGTGGAAGACGACTCGGAATCAGCAGTGCAAGAGCACTACCGGAACCTCCTTGCCACCGCCGACGACTCAGCGGAGGTGATCGACGCCGAAAAGATGTTGCCATATCTTCGGAAGCACTTGAGGAAGACTCGAGTACTAGCGAGTCGACGGCGCATGGTGGCGAGGAAGTACAGAAGGCAAACGGAGCGCCTGGACATGCCTCGATGACTCAAACGATACCAGCCCGTGCCCCCGACGACTCATTGGCGGTACCCGAACAGACATTTATCGCGACGATGTGTGACAAGCCCAATGTTCCCGACTCTGTTTTTATGTATACGGAAGCTCTCGCCATCATGCCGACGACTCACGCACAAGCTGAGGTGAAAAAGAAGCAGACCAGACCTCGCTGCAAGCCACCGAAGGCAAAGCCACCGTGGCCGACGACTCAAAACAACAAGTCGTCCGCCCACTGGTTGATTTACTCATACAAAGGACAAGAACACCGCGTTCCAGAAGCTCTCATTGTACCAGGCAACCGCATCTGGCAGTGCATGGAGCGGGGCGAATCACTGCCCACCAAGAGACAGGGGCATCCACACAACCATATATCCCCAGCCGTGACCAAGTTCAAATGCGAGCTCAAGTCATCAGGTCACGACTGTCAATTGAAGCGGACGTGCAATTATAATATCCAACTAACGTCCCGAGCCGCTTCAAGCGTCGCCGAAGACTCGCGACTTGGATTTGATGTTGGGCGTGATGCAATCGATGACTCAAGCTCTCTTTCTCGAGTATGGGTGCCTAAAATCGTTTTGGACGACCGATCCTGGAGCCACTAGCCGTCAGCACCCGCAAATGGTCCTGGTTGTTGAAGCGGAATAGGTGCCGAAGACTCGTCGCCACCATGACCTGTACTTGGGGCAATGCAGCCCAAGCCACAGACGAAGATGACTACCGCAGTATTGCATAACTACATGGAGACCGAACGCGGCCAATTTGGATAGAAATCACACAATCGATGGATTATTACAGACTACGACAGCCTGAAGACGACACTGATGGCAGCGATTACTTTTACAAGCTGCCCGGGTGCGCAGGCGGCTCCCGACGACTCGGATGCCGGAACCAACACGATGTTCACGGGTTCAACAAACTCATCCGCGTAATCAGCAGGTGTCAATCAAGTGATCAGCATATGCTTCTGGATAACCAGCTGGGTGGCCAGAGACAGTTCGAGCGGTCACTGGGTGTCACGTTGTTAGCGTCAGCTGGAGCTCGCGGCTCTGAGCCTTCAAGACGTGCAATCGGCTAGTAGGGCACGTGCACCCTCAGATTCACCAAGCAGCAGAAGGAACTGAAGCTGCTCCGGAGTCGGTGCGGTGTTAGGTGCCATGGTGCTGTAGCGGAAAACCGCACCGATGACTCAGCTACCGAAGACTCAGCAGCTGATGACCCTGGCTGCGGCGTGACTTTGCGAGTCGTCGGGAGTGATCGCTACAGCTTTAGTACGAGCTGCTGCACCGACAGCAGCGACTCTCGAAGACACACCTGCTTCGCGGATGCCTACTGTAGCATATTCCTGTGCTACCAAGTCAGCGATGGGTACATTCGTTGAGCCAAGGCAGGCAAAGCTCGCGAGACCTGTACGAGAGCGCTGGACACCACGAGCGGTGAAGCAGACACAAGGAGCACCACGACGCTCGCCAGACAATGGTTCGCATAGTGGTGGGGGCAGTTGTGGTGTCGAGAAATGCAGCCGAGACAGGGTGCGCAGAAGACTCGAGGTGCCGGCGCCGACTGGCAATTCACAACCCATCGCCAGTCATTGGACCAAACCCCGATCACTGATTGGCCTAAATAGGCCGGTGACGATGACTCGTCGACGGTCCCAAGTCAAGCGCGGGCGGTTGCAGCTCGCTAAGTACGGTGCGAACCTACTGGCAAGATCCGAACCTATGAGTCGTCGGTGCCTGTCCCGAGTCGTCGGTGGCGTTTCAGCGGCCGTTTGAGTCGTCGGTAACGCCGCCACGTCGCAGAGAAAGCGCCGAAGAGTCGTGAGTTACAACTGGCGGTCCAAAACGGACGCGTTTATACTTGATATTTGTATTGATCGATAGGAAACTTAAGAGAAGACCAAATAAGCCTTCGGGCAACAATAACAGAACAGCTTTTCCTCCCAACCACGCAAGGGCGACACCGGTGCCTGCAGTGAACGACCTGCAGCTCAAGGTAAACCTGGTAGGTAGGATTATGACTGTCGGTGGGCACATCTACTAGTGTAGCGTGTGTTCATCCCTGGCAGGGCCAAGAGTTAGTGGCCGGTGTATTGGTAGCGGCGAGTCGTCGCCAGGAACTGGAGGAGCGAGAGCGCACTCCATTTATTTCTTCCCGCCGGAGTATAGCTCCGGCACCCTCGTATCACGCCGTAAAAGGCCGGGACCCTTCCTTCTGAGGGCCTGTGAGGTATATTTTGTGTGTGAGAGCGTGCTAGCCTTTGCTCGTGGCTAGTGACGCTGAGTCTTCCGTCGGTCGACTAGCGGAAGCTCGGTGCACAGAGGAAACACCAACCCGGTGCAAGGGAAAGTTCCTGGGCCTTCAGGTTCTAACCCTAACAAGCCCATTGAGTCTTCGGTGACTCGGTGGGTGTTGTTGGTGGGGAAAGTGTGCCATATATAATTTAGCGCGTGTTCCTACACGACAGTGGTGAGCGGGTACGGGCCAATGTGGGGCACGCCGGAGAAACCACCTCGATACGACACTGCCGGTATACCGGTATTGTCGGGGAAAGACAGTTTGGGCGAGTGGTGGCGCGTGATCCCGCCTGGATACCAACTGGTACCCGTTGGAGCACGCGAGGTTCAGCGCCGAGATTTGAAAGCTCAAACGGCGAGCGGACGAGAGCAATTCGGACCAGAACGAAGGAAACGGTCGGCCAGCGGGGATCACCTCCCAAGGCAGCGAGCCAAGACGTTCAAGGTCGAGGGGACGTCAGGTGGCAGCGCGTATGGACCGCAGAGCGGCGCAGCAGACCCGGTGTGTGACACGCGCGAGGGAGGCTTCAGCGACACTATGAGAGATAACAGCAGCGAGCACCACGCGCGCCATTTGTACCGCGAGCGGGGACGCGGTGCCACTACTGCAATCAAGAGAGCCATTTCGTGCGGGACTGCGGCGTGAAGGAGGCCGATCTGGCCGAGGCCAGCGGGCAGAAGACGACAGGGACAGCGTCCCCAGCGGCAACGCGGGAAATGGGCAGCGGGCGTAGGGGCCCCGGCCCTACTGCTCTCTCCCACTGATCCGGGTGAGAAGACAAGACGGCGTACGGAGATGCGCCAGGCTGCGAGACGGCACGGTCGGAGGCGTCGAGGAACGCGATGGAACGGCCAGGTCGAGAGGAAGACACGACGAGTGACATTTGAGGCTGGGGATGGCGGAGCACGACATGATCCACCACCTGTGAGCAGCCCTGGCACACAAGAAGCGATGACAAGTGACAAGGAGGCGGACGAGGCTGTGGAAGGCGCAGCACATGCCTGCGTGCCTCCTCAAAGTGGAGATGGCGGTGCGTGTAGTCGCGCGGCGTCGACGAGTAGCGTTGGCGACCACGAGAGTGATAGCGGCGGTAACGACGGAGTCCGTGGTGACGATGGCGGCGGTTTGGAGGCCCATGATACTGGTGACGTTTCCCGCGACGGTGACGGTGCTCAAGATGGGGACACTGGTGGCGGTCAACACGGCGGAACATCCGGCAAAGACGAGAACGACGTGGGCGTGCGTGTGCCCGACGGCGACTTACCGCGTCGAGTCAGCCACGAGGCTTCGGCAAGGTGTGAGACATGCGGCGACGGAGGCACACCCGAGAATCTGCAGGCAGCTCTGCGTGAGGAGATGGCGACGAAGAACGCGACGACGGCCAAGCCATTCATGGCGCTTGCAAGGGAGGCGTCGTCAGCACATGCGATCGTCGACGAGGTAGCCCGTGCGGAACGGCGACGGCGGAAGTGGCTCGCCCGGGGCAAAACACGGTGACAGCGCCAGACTGATCGCGAGCAAGGCACAACGATGGCGCCACAGCGTGATACGTCAGTGGCACGACGACACGGACCGGGAACTACGGCAACAACGCAGTGGCTAGTGACGAGCTCGACCAGGAAGGCGAATACCGAAAGAAGGTGGTGCACGACACGCCACTGCGGCGGTCGCGCACACGGTGGCGCTACGAGCGGATGGTGCGCAAGGCCAAGGCCAATGCCAAAGAGCGCAGGTAGCTACGCGAGATGTTGGCGAAGATGCAGTACCTGGACGAAGCGTACTTCGTGTTCGAAGGCACGCACCAGCGGCGAAGGAAAGAAGCTGCTAGAGCGTTGACGCTGGGTGAGGCACAAGCGCGGGTATTCACGGCATTCAGTGCCACGGACGATCTGCAGGACAAGTCGAAGCGGCATCGCGCGCGGCGGTGGTACACGTACCACAGTGGCAGCGGGTACGCGCACCCGCGTGTGCGCCACTACGAGGGCGGCGAACGACCGATCAGAGTTGACCAGTTGCGAGCTCTCCAGGCCCCGACAGTGGAGGCGTTGCTGACGGCGAGAGTGCGGATCTGTGGTGAAGTGAAGCAGATCAAGTTAGATACTGGAGCGCAGTATTGCGTGGCGGGGGAAGTGTGGCGAGCGTACGGAGAACGGCTGAGCATGCTACCTATGTTGAAGCCTTCACGGGAGCAGTCGCTAAAGTGTTGGGCGTGTGGCCATTTCGGCTCTGCACGCAGTACGAACAGATCATGACAGTGGACGCGCTCATAGTTGAGAGGGCGTCTACGGAGTTCCTGCTAGGTGGGAATTGGATGCTCGACAAGGGCGTCAAGATTGACTTCGTGGCCTGCGAGATGAAGTGGTTCGAGGAGGGCGTCAAGATGGTCGTGCAGTTCCGGTGCAGCGAGAGACGAAGCAACGGTGTTGGAAGGACACGGCTAGTACGGCGTGCACGTGTGCGGACTGGCACGCGTCGCAATGTCGAGCTGGCGGTGTCGGCACCAGATGGCACTGAGGGCATGTTCATCCCCGACAAGAGGGTCGAGCCCCACTTATTGTTAGCGCCGACGCTGACAAAGGTCCACGACGGCAAGGTGACGATTCCGATCATGAACCTAGAGGGACGAACGACTAAGTTGCCGTCGAGAGAGGCCTTGGGAACGTGGTCGCCGACCAAAGACGACATCGAGGTGTTGGGGCTGGACGGCGAGTTTGAACGTGATCGCGTTCGGCAGTGTATCGAGCAGGTAGTGAAGGCTCTGGCGGAACCGTTGAGCAACGAGGGCGACTTAGTAATCGGTGACATGGAGAAGAAGAACAAGATTTTGCTGTTGATGTTATTACGGAACTACCCTGAGTTGTTGGAGCCTAGGGAGGGGTGTCCTCCGATGACTACGCTAGGAGTTAGTCACGAGATCCACACAGGATCGGAAGCACCGATCAAGGTGCGACCGCGACGGTACTCGCAGGCGGAGCAAGCGATTATTGATGAGCAAGTCGAGAAAATGCTGGCGGACCGAGTCATTGAGGAGAGCTGTGGAGCATGGGAATTCCCCGTCGTGTTAGCCAAGAAAAAAGATGGGAGTGTGCGTTTCTGTATTGATTATCGGCAGCTTAACGCGATCACGAAACGTGACATCTACCCCCTACCACGTATCGATGACACTCTCGACAACTTACATGGTGCACGGCGGTACCCGAGCTTGGATTTGCACGCAGGATACTGGCAGGTCCCCGTGGCAGACAAAGATCGTGACAAGACTGGGTTTATTACCAGGCGGGGGCTGGTTGTTTCGTTTCATTCTGATGCCTTTCGGGCTTGCAAATGCTCCTGGCACCTTCCAGAGGATGCTGAACGCAGTTCTGCGAGGGCTTACATGGAGAAGTTGCTTAGACGACGTTATCGTGTTCTCGCGAGGCGACGTGGCGCAGCATGTGGTGGAGCTAGCCATGGTGCTCGAGAGGCTGCAGCAGGCAGGATTGTCTCTGAAGGCGAGCAAGTGCTCGTTTGCTACCGAAAGACTAGAGTACTTAGGACATGCGCTTGATGCTTTTGGCGTCAGACCGATGGAGAGTTTGGTTGAGACTGTGCGGTAGTTTCCGGTGCCAGCGGATGCGGCAGCGGTCGAGCGATTTGTCCATATGACAGGCTATTTCAGACGGATTGTACCGGAGTTCGCGAGCAAGGTAGCTCCGTTGACGATGCTGTTGAGGAACGGCGTCGTGTGGAAATGGGGAGAATCCCAGCAAGTAGCGTTTGAATGCCTAAAGCGAGTGCTCACAGAAAGTCCTCTCCTCGCATATCCAGACTTTACGCGGCCGTTCAAACTTGTGACCGATGCCTCGACGGTGGACCTAGGGGCGACGCTTAGGACAGGGTGATGGTGAACAACCTATAGCCTATGCGTCCAAGATTAACTCGGTAACGATGGCAAAGTATAGCATTACGGACCTAGAGTGCGCAGCCGTGGTGTGGGCGGTGAAGTTATTTAGACCCTACCTCTACGGACGGAGATTTGAGCTTGTGACGGATCATGCAGCCTTACTAAGGCTGATGACGTCGAAAGACCTGATGGGAAGATTGCATCGGTGGTCACTTCAACTACAAGAGTATGATTTCAAAGTAGTCTATCGACCGGGAGCTAGCAATGTGGTGGCAGATGCTCTGTCACGAGCACCTGTGCGAGTGGTGATTAGCGGACAACCAGGTGCAGCAGCGGTCGGCGGTGAAGGCCAGCTGGCGGATAGTGAGATTTGGAGTGAGCAAGCACACGACCGGATGGTGGCGAACCTGCGAAAGAGGGGCAAGTACGGCGACAAGTCCGTGGTGATTGACGACGGCATTGTATATATTGTGGAGACCGACGGCAGGCGACGAGTGGTATTGCCAGCGTCGCTCTGGCCCAAAGTGCTCAGAGAGATCCACGATTCCCTCTATGCATGTCATCTACGGACCCCGCAGACGTACGTGCGGATAAGCCAGACATTGCTACGATTCGAAAATGGGTACAGTCCTGTCGAGATTGCGGTACTCACAAGACGAAGGCGAGGGAAGTGATCCCGCCCCTGAGGAGTCAGGGCGCGGGAGAAGCTGGTGACCGGTGGGCGGTAGACGTTGCAGGGCCGTTGCCGATGACGGCGGGCGGTAATCGGTATGTCGTAGCCACAGTTGACTATGCCACGAGGTTTGCAGTGGTAGCGGCGGTCCCGAGCCACACGGCGAAAGATATCGCCAGGTTCATCGTCAAGAAGCTGATGTTGGTGTACGGCTCCATGCGCGAGGTCGTTATGGATGGCGTGCCGGAATTGAATAGCGCGGTGATTAAAGCGCTGGTGGACATGTTGCAGATGAAGCAAATCACCCCTGTACCGTATAGGCCTGCACTACTCGGCCTGGTAGAGAGGTTCCATCGGTCCTGGAAGGACATGGTTGCTATATTCGTGGCTGACGCACAGGACGATTGGGATCACTGGTTGCCTTGTGCTGCGCACGCGTATAATGGTGCGCGGTACTGTCGTGTAGGAACACGCGCTAAATTATATATGGCACACTTTCCCCACCAACAACACCCACCGAGTCACCGAAGACTCAATGGGCTTGTTAGGGTTAGAACCTGAAGGCCCAGGAACTTTCCCTTGCACCGGGTTGGTGTTTCTGTTAAAGGGTGATGCGTGCGCGTGGCTTCACACTTGGCGCGCCATTGTGTGTGCGTGCGTGTGCGTGTGTGTGCGTGCGTGTGCGTGTGCGTGTGCGTGTGCGTGTGCGTGTGCGTGCGTGTGCGTGTGCGTGCGTGTGTGTGTGCGCGTGTGCGAGGCTTTGTGGCGGCGTCCAATGCTCAAGATGAGACGCGCAGGCTGCGTGTGCATGAGGACGAGCGCGTGGGAGCGCGTCTGGATGTTCAAGCTGCGTGGATGCGCGGGTGGGTGCATAGTATTTGCATATGTAGGAGTAGGGTGTCCATGACTTTGCACAAGTCTGTATTGCTTAGTGGGTTAGTACCGGGTCTTTGACTCGAAGGTCGTGGGTTCGATTCCCACAGATGTTTGCTTTTCTTTGTGCCAACAAGAGAGCATAGTAGGCAGGCTAGAAGCTAAAACTCACTCAATCAATCTTACTTTTGGTTTTGCAATCTCGGCCCGAAGCCGTCTTTAAGTGTTTCAAGCTTTACAGCTCGTAGTCCAACTTCCTTTTGGTTATGAGCCCAAGTACCGACACCAAGTTCAAAGTCGAGCCTTTCGACGGCTCGAACTACTCGCTGTGGAGCTACAAGATGAAGATGTACCTGATGTCCAAGGGATTGTGGGATGCGGTCAGCGGAGAAGCCGAGGTGGCCTCGGCGAAGGAGCAGCAAGCGCACGCGGCGATTGTGCTCAACCTCAACGACTCGCAGTTGATGCACGTGGTGACGTCCAAGACTGCGAAGGAAGCGTGGGACACATTGAAAACGTTCCACAAGACTCAAGACATGGCGAACCGACTGTGGCTCAAAGAGAAGTTCTCGGCGTTCAAGTTTACAGCATCCTCCGTCAGCAATCACGTAACGGAGTTAGAAAGCTCGTGATGGATATGAAGAACGCGGGGTGTGAACCAAGCGAAGAAGACGTCTGTGCGACGATGTTGCGGAGTCTACCATCGAGCTACGAGAGCCTGGTTCAAGCATTTCGCATGTCAGTGAGCGATTTCAAGCTTGCAGACCTCGTGAGCAAGCTGATTGCGGAAGAAGTGCGTCAAAAGGACTCGACGCGCGTCGAAGAGGCGACCGCGCTTCTTGCCGGTAAGGGCAATGGAAAGCAGCAACAGAAGAAGAAGAACACACGCGGGGACGCAAGAAGGGATTCTCGGGCGTGTTTCAACTGTGGCAAGATGGGCCATTACGCGAGGGATTGCCGTTCTAGGGCAAGTCCCGATGATAGTATCAAGACCAGTCAAACGTTGCGTTTAACGCGACCGACGCTTTTGCGAGCGAGAGCTGGGTGATGGATAGTGGTGCTTCGGCACACATGTGCAAGACACGCGACGCCTTTCACGAGTACTCGGCTATAAAGACTGCGCGCAGCATATTGAGCGCAAAGAACAGTGCGAACGAAGATTCTCGGCTTTGGAACGGTTGTTTTGCGTGTCTGGACTGGAAGTTCGTGGATAAACGCGGGCTGGAAAACACGTTGCATGTTGAAGACTTAAACAAGAACCTGTTCTCTCTGACGGCTGCAACAGCACGCGGTATGACCGTGACTATGGACAGCGAGCGGTGCGTTGTGAAACGCGGCAGCCAAGTTGTGGCGACGGGTAGGAAGCAAGGCAAGCTGATGTACCTCAACACTGATGGTGGTGAGGAGTGTCATGTGGCTGAAAACGACGTTGGTCTGTGGCATCGGCGACTCGGTCACGTGTCTTTCAGCACGTTGAACTCCATGGTTAAGGACGGAAAACTCAGTGGTGCGCAAGTTGCACCTGGAACCGTGTGTGGTGTATGCGCGACTGTGAAACAAGCACGCAAGCCATTCAGTTCAACCGAGAAGGAGCTCGAAGCCAGGAGAGTGCACGCAATGACACCACCGTGTGCTCTGATGTGTTGGGGCCTGTCACCCCGCATCCAAGTCGGGCTACAAGTATATTGTGAGCTTTATTTTGATGAAAAGCCGTTTTGTGACGATCTATCCACTGCGCAAGAAGAGCGAAGTGTGTGAGGCGTTCAAGAAATTTCTCAAAGAGGCAGAAACAAGCGCGGGCATCAAGGTTAAGGTGTTACGCAGTGATAATGGTGGTGAGTATTGCAACGCAGCAATGGAGACTCTTTGCGACGACAAGATGGTCAAGCAGGAGTTTACGGTACCATACAACCCGCAGCAAAACGGTATGGCAGAGCGAATGAACCGTACGCTGGTCGAAATGACACGCTGCATGCTGAAAGAGAGCGGGATTGACAAGTCGTACTGGTGTGAGGCTATGATGACTGCAGCAGACATTCGGAACGTGTTGCCTAACACTTCAAACCCACACTCAAGTCCGTTCCAACTGGTTTACAAAGGGAGCCACGTCTGGAGCACATGCGCGTTTTGGGACCGAGTGCTATGCCCATGTGACCAAGCAAAAACGCAAAAGCTGGATGACTCGGGTATCAAGTGCGTTTTCCTCGGCTACGCCAAACAGCACAAAGCATATCGACTGCTGGATCCAACTAACGGATCAATCGTGATTTCAAGGAGTGTGACGTTTGCTGAAGCCCCACTCGCTACGGCGCGTAAGGAGGGCAGCCAGGAGGTGATCGATATCATCGGCAACGACGAAGAAGAGGAGCGCACGGAAGAACCCAGCGTTGAGGAAGGTTTCCGCACACCCCAACTCACCCACGCCGGGAACCTGATAATCACAGCGGGCCGACTGACTCTGTGCCGACGCGTGGCTCTAGCACTCCGGGGAGAGATGGCGAGGAGGAGTGGATGGTGCGTCCGGCACGCAAAAGGCGTGGAGTTGTGCGCTACCAGGACGAGTACCCCGGGACTCGACGTGGTGAGTTCAACTTGGACGATTTTGAGGGTGAGTTCGATTCCCTCTACTGTCTACTTACTGAAGACGACGACGGCGAGCGTGCTGTTTCATACGACGAAGTTATGCGCAGCAAGTACAAGGACAGTGGCTGCGTGCCATGGAAAGCGAGATGAAGTCGCTTGAGGATCACCGCACCTGGACTTTGGTGGATATGCCATCAGACAAAAGGCAATCGGGTGCAAGTGGGTTTTCCGCATCAAGCGAGACCCGAGCGGGAAAATTATCAAGTTCAAGGCTCGTTTGGTGGCAAAGGGCTTCACACAACGCCCAGGAGTTGACTACACGGAGACGTTCGCTCCTGTAGCACGCAAGGAGTCCATCAACATGGTTGTGGCAATTGCTGCAGAGGAAGACATGGAGGCTGAAAACGTGGATGTTGACACCGCGTTTCTATACGGTGACGTGGACGAGGAACTCTATATGGACCAGCCAGATGGTTTCGAGGACCAAAGCAACCCGACTAAGAAGTGTTTGCTGATGCAAGCACTTTACGGCACAAAGCAAGCGGCGCGTCAATGGAACAACAAGCTGAATAAGCACTTGGAAAGCCAAGGCTTTTGTCGATCGGCGGCGGATCCGTGTGTGTACGTTCGGCGTTCTGGCTCAAAGTTCAGCATTATTGTCGTCTATGTGGACGACCTCATGATCTTCAGCAAGACGAAAGCAGATATTACTGGGATCAAGGAGGCGCTGAAGCGTGAGTTCAGCATTAAGGAGCTCGGTGAGCTAAAGTACTGTCTCGGCATCGAGATCCACCGCGACCGTGAGAGCAAGGTCATTACCATGAACCAACGAGCGTATATTCAGCGACTCGCAGAAAAGTTCGGTGTAGAAAACTGCAAGGCAGTGCACACACCAGCGGATAGCAACTCGAAACTGGTGAAACCCTCGGAGGACGAAGTTTTCGCGCCTAAGTACCCGTACCGCGAGTTGGTGGGGGCTTTAATGTACCTCGCAACTTGCACCCGTCCGGACATTGCTCAAGCTGTGGGTGAAGTGGCCAAGTTTTGCGAGTACTACAACAAGTCTCATTGGGTGGCCGCAAAAGGATTTTAAAGTATTTGAAGACGACTCAAGACTTGGGGCTTGTGTTCAACGGCCGGACCAAGGGAGAGTTGTTCGGCTACGCGGATGCGAACTGGGCAGGCGATCTGGACACTCGGCGCTCGACTACAGGCTACGTGTTTTCCTGAATGGGAGTGCGATTTCGTGGAAGTCGAAGCGGCAACCGACAGTGGCAACATCGAGCACGGAGGCAGAGGATATGGCCTTTAATAAATGCCACCCAAGAGGCAGTATGGCTGCGTCAGCTACTAAAGGACGTGGGGGCTGAGTGTGTGGGTGCTACTACAATATTCCAGGACAACCAAGGATGCATTGCGCTGGCCAAGAACCCAGCTTACCACTCACGTACGAAGCACATCCACCTGAAGTATCACTTCTTGCGCGAGAAGGTGGAAGACAAGATCATCGTGCTTGAGTACAAGCCGACAGACGAGATGGTCGCGGACGGGTTTACTAAGGCGCTGGCACGACCCAAGCACCGCCAGTTTATCGTTGGACTCGGCATGGACGACTAAGACGCCAGGCACAGCGCATCAAGGGAGAGTGTTAAAGGGTGATGCGTGCGCGTGGCTTCACACTTGGCGCGCCATTGTGTGTGCGTGTGCGTGTGTGTGCGTGCGTGTGCGTGTGCGTGCGTGTGTGTGCGCGTGTGCGAGGCTTTGTGGCGGCGTCCAATGCTCAAGATGAGACGCGCAGGCTGCGTGTGCATGAGGACGAGCGCGTGGGAGCGCGTCTGGATGTTCAAGCTGCGTGGATGCGCGGGTGGGTGCATAGTATTTGCATATGTAGGAGTAGGGTGTCCATGGCTTTGCACAAGTCTGTATTGCTTAGTGGGTTAGTACCGGGTCTTTGACTCGAAGGTCGTGGGTTCGATTCCCACAGATGTTTGCTTTTCTTTTGCCAACAAGAGAGCATAGTAGGCAGGCTAGAAGCCAAAACTCACCCAATCAATCTTACTTTTGGTTTTGCAATCTCGGCCCGAAGCCGTCTTTAAGTGTTTCAAGTTTTACAGCTCGTAGTCCAACTTCCTTTGTTTCCTCTGTGCACCGAGCTTCCGCTAGTCGACCGACGGAAGACTCAGCGTCACTAGCCACGAGCAAAGGCTAGCACGCTCTCACACACAAAATATACCTCACAGGCCCTCAGAAGGAAGGGTCCCGGCCTTTTACGGCGTGATACGAGGGTGCCGGAGCTATACTCCGGCGGGAAGAAATAAATGGAGTGCGCTCTCGCTCCTCCAGTTCCTGGCGACGACTCGTCGCTACCAATACACCGGCCACTAACTCTTGGCCCTGCCAGGGATGAACACACGCTACACTAGTAGATGTGCCCACCGACAGTCATAATCCTACCTACCAGGTTTACCTTGAGCTGCAGGTCGTTCACTGCAGGCACCGGTGTCGCCCTTGCGTGGTTGGGAGGAAAAGCTGTTCTGTTATTGTTGCCCGAAGGCTTATTTGGTCTTCTCTTAAGTTTCCTATCGATCAATACAAATATCAAGTATAAAAGCGTCCGTTTTTGGACCGCCAGTTGTAACTCACGACTCTTCGGCGCTTTCTCTGCGACGTGGCGGCGTTACCGACGACTCAAACGGCCGCTGAAACGCCACCGACGACTCGGGACAGGCACCGACGACTCATAGGTTCGGATCTTGCCAGTAGGTTCGCACCGTACTTAGCGAGCTGCAACCGCCCGCGCTTGACTTGGGACCGTCGACGAGTCATCGTCACCGGCCTATTTAGGCCAATCAGCGATCGGGGGGAGTGGTCCAATGACTGGCGATGGGTTGTGAATTGCCAGTCGGCGCCGGCACCTCGAGTCTTCTGCGCACCCTGTCTCGGCTGCATTTCTCGACACCACAACTGCCCCCACCACTATGCGAACCATTGTCTGGCGAGCGTCGTGGTGCTCCTTGTGTCTGCTTCACCGCTCGTGGTGTCCAGCGCTCTCGTACAGGTCTCGCGAGCTTTGCCTGCCTTGGCTCAACGAATGTACCCATCGCTGACTTGGTAGCACAGGAATATGCTACAGTAGGCATCCGCGAAGCAGGTGTGTCTTCGAGAGTCGCTGCTGTCGGTGCAGCAGCTCGTACTAAAGCTGTAGCGATCACTCCCGACGACTCGCAAAGTCACGCCGCAGCCAGGGTCATCAGCTGCTGAGTCTTCGGTAGCTGAGTCATCGGTGCGGTTTTCCGCTACAGCACCATGGCACCTAACACCGCACCGACTCCGGAGCAGCTTCAGTTCCTTCTGCTGCTTGGTGAATCTGAGGGTGCACGTGCCCTACTAGCCGATTGCACGTCTTGAAGGCTCAGAGCCGCGAGCTCCAGCTGACGCTAACAACGTGACACCCAGTGACCGCTCGAACTGTCTCTGGCCACCCAGCTGGTTATCCAGAAGCATATGCTGATCACTTGATTGACACCTGCTGATTACGCGGATGAGTTTGTTGAACCCGTGAACATCGTGTTGGTTCCGGCATCCGAGTCGTCGGGAGCCGCCTGCGCACTCCCGGGGCAGCTTGTAAAAGTAATCGCTGCCATCAGTGTCGTCTTCAGGCTGTCGTAGTCTGTAATAATCCATCGATTGTGTGATTTCTATCCAAATTGGCCGCGTTCGGTCTCCATGTAATTATGCAATACTGCGGTAGTCATCTTCGTCTGTGGCTTGGGCTGCATTGCCCCAAGTACAGGTCATGGTGGCGACGAGTCTTCGGCACCTATTCCGCTTCAACAACCAGGACCATTTGCGGGTGCTGACGGCTAGTGGCTCCAGGATCGGTCGTCCAAAACGATTTTAGGCACCCATACTCGAGAAAGAGAGCTTGAGTCATCGATTGCATCACGCCCAACATCAAATCCAAGTCGCGAGTCTTCGGCGACGCTTGAAGCGGCTCGGGACGTTAGTTGGATATTATAATTGCACGTCCGCTTCAATTGACAGTCGTGACCTGATGACTTGAGCTCGCATTTGAACTTGGTCACGGCTGGGGATATATGGTTGTGTGGATGCCCCTGTCTCTTGGTGGGCAGTGATTCGCCCCGCTCCATGTACTGCCAGATGCGGTTGCCTGGTACAATGAGAGCTTCTGGAACGCGGTGTTCTTGTCCTTTGTATGAGTAAATCAACCAGTGGGCGGACGACTTGTTGTTTTGAGTCGTCGGCCACGGTGGCTTTGCCTTCGGTGGCTTGCAGCGAGGTCTGGTCTGCTTCTTTTCACCTCAGCTTGTGCGTGAGTCGTCGGCATGATGGCGAGAGCTTCCGTATACATAAAACAGAGTCGGGAACATTGGGCTTGTCACACATCGTCGCGATAAATGTCTGTTCGGGTACCGCCAATGAGTCGTCGGGGGCACGGGCTGGTATCGTTTGAGTCATCGAGGCATGTCCAGGCGCTCCGTTTGCCTTCTGTACTTCCTCGCCACCATGCGCCGTCGACTCGCTAGTACTCGAGTCTTCCTCAAGTGCTTCCGAAGATATGGCAACATCTTTTTCGGCGTCGATCACCTCCGCTGAGTCGTCGGCGGTGGCAAGGAGGTTCCGGTAGTGCTCTTGCACTGCTGATTCCGAGTCGTCTTCCACCGGCGAGTCATCGGGGTTGTCACTTCCGTCGTCAGCATCGACATTTCCGCCTTCTTGCCCCTTAGCGACCGCTTCTGGACGTCGTAGGATGCCCCTGGGCGTGAGGTAGCTCGGTCGATCCACTATCGGTGTGGTTTGACTAATCACTGTTGATAGCGTTCAGCCTCCCACTTCAGCAGGGTCTCATCACGCGCTTTCTTGTCCGACTTCTGCACCGACCACCATCCCATACCCTCGCTGGGTAATAATCGCACTGCAGTAGCGAGTCGTCGGGACATGTCTCCGTGCACTGCACTTATCAGCGAGTCATCGGCAGTATCTCCAATCAATTCATCGTCATCTTCCCCCACTTGTAACACCTTCACCGAGGCTTCTGCCTCTCTCCTCTTCAAGCACCGTCGTTATCACATCGTTGCCTTGCTCATTTTTCGTCCATTCGCTCTTGCCCACGAAAGCGTAGATACACTCTGCTTCAATCGCAGGCTCGGCTAACTGTGGCAGCCCGATTGGGATCAACCCAGTCGTAGTTGGCGGGCTGCCTAGTTTAAATGATCCGAGAAGAGCAGCTCCTGGAGCTCGGGCGTGAGGTATTTCTTGTCCACCTTGGACTTGACGATTTTGTGAGTTGTTGGAAAACCTCGCACGTGTCAACATCGTGGACCTGCATGCACAGCTGGCAACGGTGTCGACAGTAGTGCGCTAAGTGATGTAAGCCTCCGCAGGCTGCACACGGCCCGTACTGGCGAGATTTCTCGTCGCGGTAGCCACGGCTCTGGAGCCGATTGTCCCGGCCTTGGCTGCGGCCAGCTGGGTCACTCCTGAGTTGTCGGTTGTCTGACCACGCGCAGGTACCTTCAGCGGCGACTCGTCGCCCCTTGTCGTTGGCTGCTGCGAGGTAGTCGTCGCTGCCGTCTGACGAGTAGTTGTCACCCCAGTCTTCGCCATAGCACTGTGAGTCGTCGGAGCCGTGTTCACTTCCATCGTCGCTGTTGCTGACGCCATTATATCGGTGGCGCGGGTGCTGCAGATCGCTCCGAGCGTCCCGCATGTTCCGTCCATGAAGTTCGGCGATTATGTCGGCGACAGATGCTTCAGCTAGGCTCACCCGAGGCATGTTGCGTGAGGCGTAGAGGCGGCGCTCATAACCTCGTTCGCGTCGGTCACGACGGTTGTAGGCATCTCGCGAGTCGTCGCGACGCCTGGCATCACGTTGTCGAGAGGCATCACGAGCTCGGGAGTGAGACAGCGACGACTGGCGGGACGAAATGCGCTCGTCAATCTTCAATATCGCTTGGGTCATTTCCTCCAACTCATGGATATCCGCGATACGCAGATGGCACAAACGCCGTTCGAGTTCCTGGTCGCCGCAGGTCTCGAGGAACCGCTTGACGTGGTCGCGTGCTTTGCGGCCGTTGCTCAAACCGGATTCCGGCGTTCCTGGCATAGCCATTGAGCCGGTTTAGGTAGTCGCAAATATGTTCCTTGTCTTCGCGCTTGGCTGAGTAGTAGCGAGTCTCCGCTGACTGGCTGAACTGGGAGCAATAGTATTTGATGAAGGCTTCGCTTAGAAGGCTCCATGTTCGCTTGGTCCTCTTGGGCAGTTGTCGGTACCAATGTAGAGCGCCGTCCCGAAGACTCAGCTCGAAAGGCATGCACCATTCGTTGGGTGATGCTCGCGTCTCTTTCATCTCGTAGACAAAGGCGCGAAGCCATTGCATCGACTTGTCGCTCTCGTTCCTGGTGCCCGAGAATGCTTTGATCTGCCCCAGTGATCGATGTGTTGCCACTTCGATCCTTGGGGTTGCGTTCAGCAACTCGAATTCGGTCACTTCATAGATTTGACGCAGGTATTCGTTCGTCTGCGCCCTTCCATCACCGGTGACGACTGCTTCTTCGTCTGACGAGTCGTCGGTGGACTGGTAGCGACGACTCTTGCTCCGTCCGGAACTGCTTCGCGTGCTTCTGTACGGTTTTGAGTCATCGGTGGTGCGTCTAGCGCGGTCCAAGTTGCCCGTAGGCGGTGGAGTCACCATGTGGGGGTCTTGAAAGTACGGGGATCGCTCGCCAGACGCGCTAAACACCCCTCCGGTGGGTTTTCGGCTGGGGTTTTCGCGGATTGCCCTCTTCGGAGTCGTCGGCAGCGGCACGCTAGCCGGGTCGACCACTTCGCGAGCCGCACGAGTCCTCCGCGAGTCGTCCAGAGTGAACGAGTTCACGCCGAAGGCTGTGCGGAGTCGCTTCTTCCATTTCCAGAGCTCCGCGCCCGCTTCGGCCGGCACCCAGCACTCCAGAGTCGACGGCGAAGGGTGCTCCAGAGACCGAAGCCCCAATGCTTTCAGAAATCGCTCGGTTTCCTTCACCACTTGTTCGATTGTCACGGAACTCACTGGGCGAGCCAACTCGTGACACAAATCGGTCCAGACCGCTCGGCGAGTCATCGTTGGCTCGAATAGCTCACCCCAGTCGCTCTTCTTCATTTCTTCGTAGAGGCGACCGAGAACCTTGTTGGCCGCCGGCGTGTCACCGTTGAGTGGCGGCCGGTTGCCGGAGGTTTGCTCGGTCACTTGCGTCGTCAGGACCGGTGACCTTGAGTCGTCGGCGGCGTCTTCAAAGTCTTCCAAGTCGTCATACGGTGGCCCTGGGCCATCCACATCATCCAGTTCATCCGCGAGGATTCGCGTCACGGAGCGCGCGTCATCGTCAAGCTCAACCGCGAGGTTTCGCGACAACGAACGCGTGCCCGCTCTGCGTCCGGCAGACAGCACGGCATCTTCCGGAGTCTCGGGCGTCACCACCACTGGCGCAGGCGCCTTCTCCTCCAGGTAATTTTCGTAGTCTTCATCCATTTCTTCGTCCTTGGCGTCGGATCCAGTCATCGAGTCGTCGAAGCTGACGGTCCGCTCAGCAATCGAGTCGAGGTGCGGCGTGATCAGGGCCGCCGTCGAGTCGTCGCCACGCGTTCCGCCAGTCTTCATTGGGGTTGCTGGTACCGCTGAACGTGATCCTTTCGCCATTCTTCTTCTCGTCTTCTTTTTCTTCTTCGCTTCTTCTCTTGGTTGCTGCTCGTAAAGTCGATCGACCTGCCGTTGCACGAAACACAGAAGGTCACAGCAATCCCGGGTTGCGGCACCAGTTGTCGTGTAGGAACACGCGCTAAATTATATATGGCACACTTTCCCCACCAACAACACCCACCGAGTCACCGAAGACTCAATGGGCTTGTTAGAGTTAGAACCTGAAGGCCCAGGAACTTTCCCTTGCACCGGGTTGGTGTTTCCTCTGTGCACCGAGCTTCCGCTAGTCGACCGACGGAAGACTCAGCGTCACTAGCCACGAGCAAAGGCTAGCACGCTCTCACACACAAAATATACCTCACAGGCCCTCAGAAGGAAGGGTCCCGGCCTTTTACGGCGTGATACGAGGGTGCCGGAGCTATACTCCGGCGGGAAGAAATAAATGGAGTGCGCTCTCGCTCCTCCAGTTCCTGGCGACGACTCGTCGCTACCAATACACCGGCCACTAACTCTTGGCCCTGCCAGGGATGAACACACGCTACACTAGTAGATGTGCCCACCGACAGTCATAATCCTACCTACCAGGTTTACCTTGAGCTGCAGGTCGTTCACTGCAGGCACCGGTGTCGCCCTTGCGTGGTTGGGAGGAAAAGCTGTTCTGTTATTGTTGCCCGAAGGCTTATTTGGTCTTCTCTTAAGTTTCCTATCGATCAATACAAATATCAAGTATAAAAGCGTCCGTTTTGGACCGCCAGTTGTAACTCACGACTCTTCGGCGCTTTCTCTGCGACGTGGCGGCGTTACCGACGACTCAAACGGCCGCTGAAACGCCACCGACGACTCGGGACAGGCACCGACGACTCATAGGTTCGGATCTTGCCAGTAGGTTCGCACCGTACTTAGCGAGCTGCAACCGCCCGCGCTTGACTTGGGACCGTCGACGAGTCATCGTCACCGGCCTATTTAGGCCAATCAGCGATCGGGGGGAGTGGTCCAATGACTGGCGATGGGTTGTGAATTGCCAGTCGGCGCCGGCGCCTCGAGTCTTCTGCGCACCCTGTCTCGGCTGCATTTCTCGACACAACAGTACTCTGGCACGGGATACAGCTCCAATGAGCTAATACTAGGTCGAAGACTAAGAGCTCCTAACGAGTTGTTGCGCGTGAACGGCATCACGCAGGTTGGGGTACACGCGGACTATCACCGCAAGTTAGTGACAAACATGGCGAAGGCCACGGAGGCAGCGCGTGTTGACACATAGCGGCCCCAGATTTTCGCTGACGACGAACCGTCACTGGTTTGACTTGGAGTCTATATTGAGTTGTGATTGGTGGAGAGAAAGGATGCGGCACGGCCGTACCCGTGTGACATGAGTGGCGACAGGGATGAGGCGTGTTCTTGTGGAAGGAATCCCGCGCCTGACCGCAGATGGGCCCAACCGGCTGGAAGTGTGAAATCCTGGGCGTGCACACCCAGGATTCAACAAGTGCATTCAGTCCAGCCACCGGACTTTCCCTTACGACGAGTGCCTAAAGGCTGGCGGAAAGTGTCTCTGGAGAACGTATCCCAGAGTACACCTCGTCTTGCTGCGGTCCAGAGCGACAAGATGGATCAAGTACCAAGAAACACCCACTACCACCACCATGATCACGCGCTGGAAGCCGTACAAGTTGATGTTTGTGGAGATACACGCTAGTCTGTGATGAAGAAGAGTTTGCACCCAGAGTGCACCACGAAACCCAAGATTCACTTGTGTGAAGACAAGTGCCCAGGATTTCAAGATGGAATCCTGGGATTGGACCGTGAATCCAGACGCCCTATACTAAAACCAAGTATCTCCCAAGCCGACATCCAAGATTCACCAAGTTACGCCAAGATTCCAAGAATCACCCAAGATACCAAGTGGAATCCTGAGTGTGAATGCGAAGCAAGTTTGGAGCCAGTTTGAGGCCAGTTTGCAATCAAGTGATGTGTGGCTTGAAGAACAGTCGAGAATCCACTAAGACCTGTCGACTCGACTTTTTCGAAGAGAAGAAGGAGAGAGCTCACACTATACTGTAACCAAGACAACGGACTCGCTGCATGGTGAAACCAAGTCATTTGTTAACCCACGACGAAGGTGCGACGACCAAGTCGTCACTAGTCAGGACCTCTGAACCCAAGGTATACTGAAGCCAAGATATTCGACCCGAAGCATAATGAACCGAAGACATTTGCCCGTAGAAGAGTGCAGAAGAGAGAAGTGATAGTGTAGTCGATAACCAAAACAGAGTTCAATTTTCCTGTAACGCGCAAGTGACTTCGGCCAAGCCTGCCGACGGAAATCCGGAGGACCCGAGACTACGACCGCGGGACATTAAGGGCACATCGACTACAAGGACGAGTCGTCTGTGTGAGCTCCACCTACTCTAAGTCCAGTTAGGTGGTGACCAGAGACGCCTTGTGCTTCCTGGGGTGATCCATCTATTTCATATCCTAGTTGGGTCACTTGCTGTGCTCGTGGTAGCCCATTTCATGTTCCCGATTGTGTTCTGGAGTGCTAAGTAGTCGCCTCCAGGATATTGTATTGACTGCTGCGTGTGACGGGAAGGTTAACTGATAGTGATTGTATTTTCCCTCTTAATTGAGGGTGGTGCGCGTATTGGCGAGTATTCAGGCGAGCTAGGCGCCTGGATTTCAGACTCGAGTGAGCCTAGTGTGTGAGTGACCCACCGTCCGAGGGTCCAAAAGAATAAGTGACGGCTAGTTGTAGTGTTGTATACTCTGTATTTGTTGGTTATCGGACTAAGAGAGCACTTGGGTAAGGTGCCTTCTGAGTTCCAAGCTTCACCCAGAGTGGAAGTGACATCCTGGATCCTGAATTCGTGATATTCTGGATTCGGGTGATCTGAAATTCTGGGTTGCCTTCAGCATCGAGGGCGCGTTCTGGATTAGACGTGCACCTCAGCGTTTCTTCAAAGGCTACATTTACAACTCCGGTGAAGTGCCGTTCCGTCGAAGATAAACGAGCCGACAGGGATTACGCAAGGCACTCACGCCAAACAAGGGAGGGTGAAATTCAGGGTTTGCTTTGCGGCACTCTGGGTTTTATTCTTCTTCTGTTGACTCCCAGTATTTTCCTGGGCTACGCTATACAAAACACCCCTGGGCGATCAAGGTTTCATCGGCCTCGCCTCAGCTGGTGCGCGTGCCCGGATTCGATTGTCGAGGATTTCACCGAGTTCAAGTGTTGAAGATCCGCTGAGTGCCCGTCAACTTCAAGTGTCGAAGATGCCTGGAGGACGAGGGGCGAAGAAGGCTGGACGTGATGACGGGGGACGCGGTAGTGCGGCGCGTCAGTCACGTCGTGTTCAAGGTTTGGAGCCTGAGGAGCACAAGGACCTGGAAACAGTCGTCCGCGATGCTCGGAAGGCGAGGAAAGCTGCTCGTGAGAGCGACGCAGCGCAAGGTGGGGACGTCGAGGCGTCTTCGATTCAAGATCACCCGGCTAACGAGCCGTCGACCCAGGATGACCAAGCTTCGTCCAAGGTTCAAGGCTCGTCGGCGGTGAATCCTGGGTCGCAGAATCCTGACGTCCCGGAGGAGCACGCCCGCGAGGGTGGTGCTCAGGCGTCTGAGGGAGGCGCCAATGCGGTTGAGCCCCGGAGGTGACGGACTTGGTTTCTGAGTCTTCATCTTCGGACGAGTCTGTGGTGGAAGTGAAGTCGGAGCCCGTGCGTGTGAAGGAGGAGGCGAAAACCCAGGGTTCACTTGTGAAGTCTGGGTCCGCACCACCTGAACCCAGGATTCCGGCCCCAAGTTCACAAGTTGCGCCAAGGACGACACCGGAAGGCAACGTCCAGGATGCTGCTGAGGCAGCTCCAGCATCGGGAGCACCGGTGCTGGATGGAGAGCGTACGGTAATGTACGCGCGACGCGAGGTCCGACGCTGGGAAGACGCGAAACCTGGAAAGGTGACGCCCCCAAGTGTCGACTACGAGTGGCCAACTCCAAAACCGGACGCTAATGCGTATTTCGCTGCGGCCTACGCGACCGGCGACTACCTCAAGTGGCGGTCGGCTCTGACGAGTCAGGATGATGCCTGGATCTCTGAGTTTCACCTCGCCCGGTGGGGCGTTGGTGGGGCCCAGGATCTCACGGCTACCCAGATTCCTCTGAACGTCATGACGCCACGCGAGTGTGTCGCCATCCTCCAGACTTTGTTCTTTGAGGCAGGATTCGAGTTCGTCAACTTGATTCCGGAATGGTCCACGACACGTGCATCCAGGATTCCAGACGGCATGGTGCGCTCTGTCATGGAGGAGATCCAGAATTTCCTCACGGCGGAGCTTGTCGAATGGAGACTTGTGGTGGCCGGAGTGCCTTTCAAGGTGAACGCTGCGCCTGAAGATCAACCTGCGCCAGAGGTACCGCCAAGACTGGATTACCACACGGAAGATGAGGACGGTGATTTATTGATGACGGATTCCGACGCGGACCTACTCGGGCGACAGTTCGTCCTGAAGTTCAGGGTGACTGGACTCAGGATTTCACGGAGCCCGCGAGGGTCGAGTGACAGCGAGCCGCAGTCCAAGCGCACTCAGCTTGGACCACCTCGGCCGCAAGTCCCGACGACCCCGTCCGCGTTGTCCACGCCATCGCTGTCTTCACTGCCGGCGTACAAGTCTTCGGCTGATACCTCGCGTCAGGATTCCAACTTCGGCACATCGCGAGCTTCAGACGAGAGCACCGCCTCAGGCGCGCAAGTGTCTCGCGGCAGCTCTTCATCCTCGTCGATGATGTCGCTTGGTCAAAGGGTCGGAGCCTTGGCGCTGGTTGCCCAGAATTCTGGCGGTGTCGCGGTCGCTGGTGATCTTGGATTCCAAGTCACCCGGACATTCATCCCTCCGCGGCTGGTGCCGGTCGACCAGGATGACGTCGAGATGGTGCAGTCCGTGCACTCTGACGCCGACGTCAGGATTCCAAAGCGCGACGCATCGAGGATTCCAGCTTCCTCCGAGCCCGTCGACACTGGCGACGTCAGCGGCGATGAGCGGAGTCAACACCGAAGCTCTAACAGCGAGGTGCGCGCTCGACGCTCGGCGAAACCCAGGATGTCGGCCGCCTCCAGTCGCTCGGGTGAATCCAGGCGTCTTGGGTCAGCTTCTTCCGTGTCCGCGAGGTCTGGGCCTGCCCAAATCGAGCTGAATGTCTTGCGACAACAGCAAGAGTGGCAGGCCCGTATGGAGCAGGAGCAGCGCGAGTTTCTAGCCCGGGAGCGTCTGGATGCCTTGGAGCGTGAACGCCTGAGGGAGCAGCGCGACTTGGAAGCGCGGCACCAGATCCAGGAGCTCACCGACCGATTGGTCCAAGCGGAGATCGCTCGAGGTGAAGCCGAACGGTGCGCGCAGAGCTTAGAGGTCCGCCAAGCCCAGGATGCAACGCGCACCCAGGGTCCGGCCTGGAATTCAGCCGAAGCTGCGCGCCTGGACGCCGCCTACGCGGAGCGCTGGCAGAAGCGCGAGGCCGAAGCCGACGCAGAGCGCGCACGCTGGGCCTCGGAGATTCACGCGACCTGGAAGGAACAAGTGTCTGCCCTGGAGAAGAAAGTCCAGGATGTCGAGGCCGAACGAGACCGTGAGCGGGAAACTTCTCAGAATGTGCAACGGTTCCACGCCGGACAGTTGCGCGACCTTCGTGCAACATTGTCCCAAGTTCAAGCGTTTCGTGCAACGGCCGCCCCTGATTTGGCAACTCGAGTCAGTATTGGTGGAATTCAGGACCCTGAATTAGCAACTGTGAGCCCAGTATCCAGTGGCGTGTCGCACGTAAGAGACATGCGACACCTGGCTTGAAGAACACCTCCGAAGTCGCCGCCGCTCACCTGCGAGCGACCGTCGTGCAGTCCACCGACACTTCGCGCCGCGCGAAGCACGTGAAGCAGGAGCATGGCGCGACGGAGACCAAGGCGACGACGGAGGTTGAGCCAGCGTCTGTGACCGTGGCGAGGACATCCGCATCCAGGAGGACAACGGACTCCGGTGTTCCGCAGGGCCGAGGCGAAGCCTCTAAACCCTCGCCGGCCAGGAGGCAGACATCCAAGAAGAAGGATCGCCACGATTCCGACCCGCCTTCAGACTCGGACCCAAGCTCTGAATCCAGCGACGACGACTCGTCGTCTGACAGTTCCGATGACAGCTCGAATGAGGCCCCCGGTGTGAACTTGACGACAGCAGCTACGACCAAGGGAGGCACTACGCTCTTGACGTTCCGACCATACATCAACTCGAACACTCTGAGTGAGTTCGATACCAAGGCCTCACTCAGGGAACGCGTACACTGGTGGGAGCGCTTCTCGAATATGGCGGCGCAAGGAGGATGGTCCACCAAGATGCGAATTCAGGAACTCAAGTTGAAACTCTCGGGAGCTGCGCGTGACTGGTTCAATCAGTTGCCGAAGCACACTCGGCGTGACTGGAAGGAATTGTCGGCGGCATTCAGGAAGAAGTTCTGCAAGGCACGCTCGTCATACTCTGAACGTTATTTCACGATGGAGATGAAGAACTCTGAGAGCGCCTTGGATTTCTTTTACCGGTTGAATTCTGCGGCTGGCAAGGCTGAAATCGATTTCCGCAAGTCATCGAAGCGCCTGGAGAAACATATCCGAAGATTCATCACGAAACTCAGGGACACGCGACTCAAGACGTCGTTGCAAGGCCAGAGATTCAGGAGTATCGCCGACTTAGAGTACGCCTTGGAGCAGGACGAAGATGTTTGGAGTCGGAGTGACCAGGATGCACCTACATCCAGGACACGGGACTTCAGAGCTGACAACATCCCGCAAGGACGCTTCAGGTCAAAGCGCCCAGGACGTGCCTTTGTGACCAGAGGCGATGACTCGGATTCTGATGTGAGCGAGGGCTTTGAGGAACGTGGTCACTTCCAAGATAACAACGCCGATCTCAGGATCTCGACCCGGGATGCCAACGTGAATCCAGAATCGACCCGCGAAACTCGTGGAGATGACGTTGTCTCCTCTGGGAATGGAAACACTCCAGGTGTGAGCGGTGCTGAATGGACGCAGTCTGTGGCGAATGAAGTCTACCGTGTGATGGATAACATGGGTTGGCGTCCACCTGCCCAGGTATCTGGAGCGAATTCTGGTTACCGCTCGCTGCGCCGCGACAACCCGAATTGGGACAAGTACTGCGAGAAGTGTGGCAAGTGGGGGCATCCAGAGGACAGCTGCTGGAAGGACATGAAGTGTGACCGATGTTGGACGTGGGTCATCCGACACACATGTGTCGTGCCCAACCGTGTGGGAACTGTGGTAAATTACATCTTGGAAAAACGTGTGAAGACTGGAAGACGCTAGAAGCTGTGAAGAAACTCGCCCGCCAAGGCGCACTAAAGGACATGCCGAGCCAAATCCTGGATAAACTCCTCGATGGCGAAGCAAATTCTGGGAGGCCGTTAAACCAATAAGCCCGCTGGGTGGGGACCCAGTACGCGCCGGGCAGAAGAAGGCCCCAGAATTATGTGTTCTAGTGTACGTAGGCCCGGAGCTGAGAGCAAGGACCCAAGATAACCAACAATGCATGGCCACTTTGATTCAGGATTCAACTACGTGTTCAGAATTCCCGCTACCTGACGGACCGCACCCTGATGCAGCTAACTCTGATGAAATTGTGGAGTACAAGCTGAATCTTGGAGAGCGCTACGGGTGGTGGGAAGACCACAATCCTGACCCAAAGAAACGTGACGTTGCAATGGTGCACGGTGCAGTAAATGACTGTCGGACGAAAGTCCTCCTGGATACCGGTGCGACTGTGAATATTGTGAGTTTCGACTTAGCGCGTAAGTTGGGACTCAAACTCAAGTCGCACAAACGAACCAAGGTTTCCGGAATGGGAGGCGTCCCGACATACATTGGTGCAAGTGCTGAGGTGAAAATCGCCCTCGGTCCGAGGGTGGTATATATCCTGAATGTCTGGGTTGCAAATATCGGCGAAGGGATCGATGTACTTCTGGGTATGAGTTTCATGTTTGCAGCTGGTTTGAGGATTAGCGTTCGCGAAGGTCTTGTGACACTGCCAGATGAAGAGACGATTGTAATGTGTGGATGGTCGCCTGGAGACCGCACAGGAGTTGACTTGCCGGTGAACCCCCAGCGCAGTCTGTATCTGCGACCAGGAGAAGATGCGGTGGTTCGAATTCAGCATGGCCAGACCAATCCCCAGCGTGAGCTGGTGTGGGCTGGGCGAGGAGATCGCTGGGTTACACAAATCATCTATGCAGCGAAATCCTGGCCAGTGGCTGTACGAGTGGTGAACATTTCGGATAAGAACGTCTGGATTGACACGCGGACCCCTGTCGCTAGAATTGTGGAATACGGGTTCTTCCCAAGTGCAGGTCGATTTGTGCGTCCAGGGTCTTCAGCCTATCGGGATTGGCAAGTATCTATCTTAGAGAATGTGCCGTCCCCTGAAGCCAAGATGCGTATGCGACGACTCGCCGAGCTCCAGGACTCCATGCCAGAACCGCGGTGCACTCAGACGCCAGCGTATCAGTGGCCACTCACAATTCTACCTCGACCTGAAGGCGGCCCTGACAGAGCGATGCTTGCCGCAGTGCTTCCAAGGCCAATCCTTCGGCGCGTGCGCTTTGCCCAAGATGCTGCGACTCAGACGGATGGAGGTGCCCGAGAAATTGTTGTCACTCCACAAGAAGCCGAAGCAAGGATACGTGAGGCGGATACCACTGGAGAGGACATTGTGGTGACAACTGGTAGTGAAGACGACCCTGAGTTCACCTCCCCGGATCTCGGTGTGTCTAGTGAAATCCTGGATGTACCCGATGATGACGATGATTCGCTGCAGCCTCTGGATGAATACTGGGACATTCCGATCTCTGGCATGTCAGGGACCCCGCTCGAGAAGTTGAAGCAGGAGTACGACCGTTGCCTGAGGGTTACCACCGAGGACCTTGATTATGAACCCGCGGTGTACATGCGTGAAGGCAGTGAGCTGCTCTCGCAGCTGCGAGACCAGTTGGTTATGCTCCCTGAGTTGCAGGACCTGGCACCCGAGTGCAAGATCGAGGAGGCTGACGTCGGAGTTCCTGGGAAAACGACGCCCGAAATGGACGCACAATTGAGACGAATCCTGGAGTATCATCGGAAAATCTTCCTGGGTGACGGCAACGCGGCACCCGCGCCGGCCAGGGGTGTGGTTTGCGACCTGGATGTTGGCGACGCTAAACCTGTTGCCCAGCGCCCAAGGTCTATTGCACCTCACCTCTTGATGAAGGTGTTTGAACTTCTGAAGAAACTCCTGGAGACTGGGCTGATCGAAATATCGACGTCGGGCTGGGCTTCTCCGATTGTCATAGTCCTGAAGAAAAATGGCGTGGACATCCGGATGTGTATCGATTATCGCGTGGTCAACGGATTCATCAAGCTGTCCCATTACCCGTTGCCGCTCATCGACGACCTCCTGATTGGATTTGAGTCCGCAATGTGGTTTATGAGCCTGGACATGGCAAGTGGATTTTGGGCAGTCAGAATGACAGAGCGAGCTAAGTTAATCTCTGCGTTCATCTGTCCTATGGGTCACTACCAGTGGGTTCGAATGCCGTTCGGCTTGAAGAATGCACCCCTAATCTACCAGGCAGTACTCAACAACTGCTTGTGGGGCTTTGTAAGACTCTCGCCGGAAGAGGAAGCAAAGGTCGACCAAGATGTCCTGGATTTCCTGGGATTGAACTCAGGTGAACCCAGGATTTTAGCCGAAACGCCGCTTGACCTTCCGGTTCTGACGGACGAGATGACGGTGTTTCAGCGTAATATCCCGGCACCACCCCAAATGGGTCC
This sequence comes from Phytophthora cinnamomi, assembly GCF_018691715.1. Classification (NCBI taxonomy): domain Eukaryota; phylum Oomycota; class Peronosporomycetes; order Peronosporales; family Peronosporaceae; genus Phytophthora; species Phytophthora cinnamomi. The sequence goes on along the minus strand of NW_027151000.1, from coordinate 683,380 downwards.
AGTACTTGGTCGAAGCTCGTATATCGACGACATTGCCCACGGTGCGCCCACCTGGGAGCAGTTGTGCCTGGATTTGAACGCCCTGCTCTTCCGCTTGCGCTACTGGAATATCTCTGTGAGCCTTCCTAAGAGTAAATTTGGAAAATTGTCTATCCCGTACCTTTCGCACGAAATTAGTGCCGAAGGAATTCGGGCGACACCCAAGATTGCCAAGGGAGTCCAGGATTTACCTTTCCCGTCGACACTCAAGGGAGTGCAGAGCTTCCTGGGAAGTCTGAACTATTACAATAAGTTCATCGAAGACCTCCCCGTAACCGCTGCCGTCCTGTATGAGTTGACGGAAGAACAAGTAAAATCCGGACGAGACTTGTCCAGAGCCAAGGAAGCGTTCGAAATCCTGAAACGCAAGATCGTCTCGACTCCGCTGCTCAGGTATCCTGACCGCTCCAAGCCGTTTGTGATCATTCCGCACGCAAACCAGTGGGCGGCCTCTGCGGTGTTAGGCCAGGAGTACGAGGGGATCGTGCATCCCGTCCGATTCACGGGCCGTGTCCTGAACGATGCCGAACTGAGGTATCACATTGCTGAAAAGGAAGTGATTGCCATCCTGAGAGTCCTGGAATTATTTCGCACTCTGGTTGAACCCAGTCCCAAGATCATCGTGTACACTCGGTATTCCGTGCTGAAGTGGCTACTCATGTCGCAGTCAGCTGACGGTCGAACGGTCAAGTGGGGCCTGAATTTGTCTCATTGGAACCTGGAGATACGTAGGGTGCAACGTGACGAGGATGGGTTGGCTGCAATCCTGGGTGCAGGAATCACACCTCGAGAGCATCTGGATGAAGTCGCTGAAAACCTGATCCCGGCCAAGGGGCGTGTCAAACCACCAGTGCCCATCAGTTTGGAGATACTGGAAGCAGACTACGAAGGTCATATCCTGAGTTTCGATGGGGCCGCGAAGACGTCTACGCGCCAAGGAAGTTGTGGATGTATCCTGTGGCAAGTTCCTGGATGGGAAGTACTGGATGCGCGAGGATTCATTCTGGAAGACGTGACCGTGAATGATGCAGAATATCACGGACTTCTGAAGGGACTCACTCTGGCGCTCGAGCACGGCATCCTGGATATTGTGGTCGTTGGTGACTCCAGGATCGCGATTCAGCAAGCGCAAGGTCTGATCAACTGTAACCAGCCTAACCTGCAGAGGAAGCTAGCTGAGTACGAGGTGTTGAAGACAAGGTTCAAGTCAGTAAGGCTGATTCATGTGAAACGTGAATTCAACCAGGCTGCCGACTATCTTACGTCGAAGACTCTCGCACTTGGTGAATCCTGGAAGGTCGAGGACGCTGATGAACGAGTACACTTGCAGCTGGTGTCTAAGATCCACGAGAAGCTGCAGAAACCGAAGGAAAACGTGTGCGCTGGGACCCAGGGTGGCAACGTCCAGAGAGCTGAAATCGAGGGTGATCCGGGTCCAGAGTCGGCCCCGCTGTCGATGGCGGCCAAAGTGTTCGCAGTAATAACCCGGGCTCAAACCCAGGAAGTGGGCGATTCGGGTGAGGCAATGGGGCCTCTAGAACTTCAAGCGGAACGTTGGCGACGAATCAAGGTGCATCAGGACAAGGACGCTTACCTGATGCAGCTCAAGCAATTCCTGAAGGGCGACGTGAGAGAGCTGTCACACGCCCAATCCCGGAAGCTTGCAAAAGTTGCTGATGATTTCATTCTGGATTCTCGAGAGATCCTGTATCGCTTGAGTCGCTCTACCAGGGATCGTCCTAGGGACATGATCGACGAACTCAGGCTCGTTGTGCCAAGGGCGTTACGGCCTGACATCCTGCACTACGCGCACGAGGATTTCCAAGGCGGCCACCAGGGTATTACAAGGACGTATGAGAAACTGCGTTCTGAGTTCTACTGGTCCGGCATGTACGCGGATGTGGAAGTCTTCGTCAAGGAGTGTGTGGATTGTGCCAGCGGCAAGGGGCGTCCACCCAATCACGGACCATCCCCAGGAAATATTGAGCCTAGGCGTCCTCTGGAAGTCGTGTCCATGGATTTTGTGACGCATCTACCGAAGTCGGACCGCGGAAATACGTTCTTGCTCTTGTTCCAGGACGCTTTCTCAGGATTCGTCATGTGTAGGCCAATGAGTTCTACAACGGCACAAGATGTGGCGGAAGCGTATGAAGAGCAGGTATTCAGGAGGTTTGGAGCTAGTTCAATGCTGCGACACGACCAAGATCCAAGATTCATGAGCGAGGTGTTCACACGCTTCCGTGAACTTCTGGGTAGCAAGCAGCGGGCGACTTTGGCGTACCGTCCCCAAGCGAATGGGCAACAAGAACGGTCTGTGCAGACTGTGGTGCGCAGCATCCGAGCGTACATCGCCGAAGCGGACCAGAGTGACTGGGACGACCACGCAGAACGCCTGATGTTTGCCTTGAACACGTCTTTCGACGCCACCCGTCTGGATACCCCTTTCTTCTTGGTGCATGGTTGGGACGCACACGGCACCGTGTCGGCTATGTTGGGACCCAAGCCATCCAGCATCCAAGAGCGCACAGCGTATGAGTGGCGCAGGAAATTGCAGCGTGACTACAGTTATGCGCAAGCCTGTGCAGAGGACCTCCAGAGGAAGGCCAAACGTGTGCGTTCTGCTGAGCAGACCAGGAAGTGGCGGGAATTGTCAGACCGTCTGAAGTCAGGATTCGAGGCCGGGGATGCAGTCTGGTTATATATACCCAAAGTGCACCCGGGCCTCAGTCGCAAGCTGGCCCATATGTGGCATGGCCCTTTTCGAATCCTGGAGATCCACGACAATTTCCGTGTGAAGCTCAAAGTGGAGGATACAGGATATCGTGTGAACCCATGGGTCCACGTGAGTCGGCTGAAGCCAAGGGCTCTGTTCCCAAAACGACCAACCGTGGAGATTGACGTGGATGAGGATGACGATTTCGATGCTGCTTTAATGCCCGAAGACAGCTGGGAACCTGATGTCCAGAATGACGAATATGAAGTCGAACGGATTCTGGATTTGCGCTGGACCAAAAGGACTAGGACGTCAAGGCGTACCCGCGAATACCTCGTCAAGTGGAAAGGCTATGACGAGACGGAGTGGCTGCCTGTGTCTAGGCTGAATTGTGGCGCTCTGCTCTACGAATTCAATCAAAGTGCGAGAGCGCGAGCCCGTTTTCGAGCAATGCAAGCCGGAGATGATCACCCAGGGGTTTAATACCCATGGCATGTGAAGAATCCAGGATTCAAGGTGAAAATTCAGGATGTGACAAGTTCTGATGGCCTGAAATACTGGGTGAAGATCGATGGATTGTGTGAATATTGGAAACAGGAATGTGATTTTTAAATGTTGATTTGATAACGAGAAGGAAGTGCTACGACTGATGACATTGAGGCATCGGCAGAATGGACGAAGCGATATCGCCCAGGGCGAGTGCCCGCGCAACGACGTGAGGAAGGAGCGATCAGGGGAGTATAAAGTGCGGGACGTGCTGTGGATGGTCACAAAGAGACAAGTGCGCAACGAGAGAAAACGAAGGCCATGATGACATGCAAATGAAAATCCTTGATTTTGTGGGAAGTTAACCTATGAAAATGCGAACGCCACGCGTTACGCCCAGGATGCCAGCAGCAGGGTCCGTCATGGATACTTCGGAGACACTAAGTTGCGCTTGCGAACGTCAAGGGGGCGAATGCAGCCTCGGACGTCGGACGGCACGTACTGGAGCCACTCATCATCATTGGCAGTGTACCACTGCACGCGGGCCGGCTCGTGGGAATCAACCTCTGCGAGCTGGATATCCAGGTCAGTGCAGCTGGGGCCGCCCAGGTCTTCGACATGAGGGTCCTCCCAGATCCAGTGGCAACACTTGTCCGGAATTTTCCACAAGCCAGGTTCATACAAGAGGGAAGACGGGAATCCTGGAGCATTGAACGCGCGATCAACAAGTGCCTTGTGCTGACGCCGAAGCGAGTTGCGACGAGTACAGCGCTCAGAGTGGAATCGGATATCCTCGGAGTTCTCCTGAGGAATTGGCACCCAGTGTCCCCGCTCCCAAAAGGCTTGGGCATGCTTGCGCATGTGTCCCACGAACTCGTTCAGCAACTTGTGAGCTCCAGCATCAAGATCATTCCACTCGTGAAAATAGAGAACGTGGATGCGGCCGTCGAACATAGTCTCCCAGGGCTTGGAATCCAGGATTTTCTGATACGCGTCTCGATCCCAACGCGCGCGGACAAGGTCGTAGGCATACTTGTGGATCTCATACTCTGGGAATCCAGGAGTCTGACACGAGGAGTTCTTGGAAGAGCTCGCATACTGCACTAAGACACCGTGAATGCGCCAGGAAGAATCGCCGTCACCAGGAACTTCCACTGCCATGAGCTCTTCGACCGTCAAATCGTCATATGCCTTGCTCGCTAACACCGAAGGATTTCTGGAGCGAGGCTTCGCGGGCGTATCCTGAGTTCGACGAGGTTCACTGGAATCCTGACGCCCTGAGGAGGCATTCTGGCGCTGGCGTTTCGCGGGTTTGTTGGGAACAGCAGTGGAATTGTCGTCGGCGGAACGAGCACGCTTGACCGGAGACATGGGTTTTGGAGCCGGCGGTTCGCCATCCATATTCGACTCACCCTCTGAGTCGCCTTGCTCTTCCACGCCTTCGCCATCTCCCTCGGAGCTGCTGCTGCTGAGCGAGCTGCCACCTGGGCTGTCCGTTGGAGGCTGGTAGTCAGGGTCATTCTCGAGGTCATCTTCCGAGGAATCTGCGTCTTCGTCGTCGTACACGATGTGATCATCAAGCCGCCCCCAGGATGCTGGGACTTCGTCCCGTTGTAGACGTCGGTCCAGGCGCTCGTCAGCCATTGCGTAGTATGCCTCAGGCACGTACTTGGCCCAGGGGGTCGAATCCAGACGCCGCCAATACATCATGCTCACCAGCATCTTGACCAGTTGCGGCTGCCGAAAATGCCCATCTGCAGCGCGATCGCTGCCGACCCAATCCATGGCTGCGTCGTACTTGATCCCTGCGAGCATGGTTTGGCGAACGTCGGGACGAACCTCTTTCCAGACGACGTCCCCAGGAAGCATCATGCGCGCAGCCTCCTTCGAGATGGTAGTCTTCTCGCCGGCACGTCGAACTGAGTCGAGGCCAGGCTGGTGACCCGTGGGGCGACGCTGGACCTTGTGACGATTGGAATTCCGGGATGAATCCGGCGCTTGTGATTTCCTGGAGCTTTGCCGTTTCTTGGGCTTTTGCGTCTTACTTTCAGAATTCGCATTGCTGCTGGAATTCGCTTTCCCTTTGGGCTTGCTTTCGGAACCGGTAAGATCCAGGAAGTCTGGGCGCTTCGGCGTTCCTGGCCCAGCAGACGGAGGCAGTCGTTTGCTTTGCTCTGGATACGGAGGTACTGGAGCCTTGCGTTTGTCCATCGCTGTGACGCTGATGACTGTATCCCAGGATGCAGGAGGCTTGGAGTCCTTGATGCAGAGCTTGAACAAATCGTGGAGTCGCTCCCAATTTCCCGAGAAGTCTGTGTGTTCTTGCAGGAAGTCGGAAATTTTCCAGGGGTCCAGAGTGGCATTTTCGAGCCGTGATTTCAGGATTCGCGCTTGTGTTTCTGCGTCCTCGAGCCGGGCCTTCAGCGAAGCTCGCTCAGCTTCCAAGCATCAATCTCGTCTTGGTATTTGGCTTTTTGAGTCTGGAGCTCTATCTGGAACCGGGTTTCAAGGTCCGCCGTCTTGCTCAGGCCTCCTCAAGCTCGCGGTGCCAGTAGTCACACGTGAACTTCCACTCGCGCTTGAGTTCCTCACACTTGCTCTGAGCAGCGATGGCATCCTGGATGGCAGACGACCCTTGGGCTTCGACTTGCTTGCGGAGTCGGCGATGACTGCCCAGGACATGACGCAGGAATCCAGTTGTCTTGAACACGCGCTCGGCCAGCCGCGAGCTATTGAAGTGCCTCAGAATGGAAGCGAATTCACGACGAGAACCAATGGAATTCAGGACTCCGTCCAGATCGTACGCAGAAAGCGCCACACGCCGCGCACGCAGCACGCCATCGTTAGTGTCCGCGCCGCAGAGCTGCTTCAATTCCACGAGATCGTCATCCGAGAAATCCTCGAAGCCAATCAGAGTCGTGGTTCCGCCATAGCCGTCCATGGTGTAAGCGCCATTGCGAACGTCGCTGATGGAAGCCGGTACACCCACGAGATACGCGTGACCCTCTGGATCTGGAGGCGAGGGGAGTTTCCAATGGGGCGGCAGCTCAGGTCGCAGGATTGCGGGCTGGTGGACCTCCTCGTACTTGAGCAGACCGCTGTAGAGGAGCCGGTGAATGTCGTCGATGGTCGCGTGGCGCGGGACGTTGTACGCGGGCGCCCGTGCGATTATCGCGCGAATGTCAGCCACCACCTCCTCGGTTGTTTCTTGCGCGCTGGCGTCTGGACGTCCTTGAGCGGGGCTCGTGCTGCCAGAGCCCGCCGAATCGCCTTTGCCAGCCTCGCGATGGGGCTGCGCGCCTTGGCCATCCAAAGAAGTCGGCTGCTGCGCCGGTGGAGCGCGCGTCGAGGTATCGCTGGGCGCCGAACCGTCCTTGGAAGTGTTGATGGGCGCCATGCCGCCCGCTGGAGTGTTGCCATCGACTGCTGGAGTGCTGGAGATTGCCACAGATGCGTTGCCCTCGCGCTGCTGCGCCGGAGCTGCCGCGTCAGCTGAAGGCGCCGCGCCGGGCTCTGGCGTCGCTGCAGGGGCGCTCTCCGTCATGTTGACGAGCTGTGAAATGGCGATGTGACCTCGCATCGCGCGAGTGATTTTGTGCTTTCGGGAAAAGTACCTTGAAGATGGGTTTTGACAACCAACCGTTGGGGAGACAGGGTGCAGAAGTGATTGAAATCCTGGAAGGCGACAGAGTGCAACGGACGTGTCGAGCTCCATGTTGCGGCGCGCCTTGTGTGATAGTGGCCTGGCCATGGTTCACCAGTTCGGAGTATTTTCCTCTATGATGGACTTGGACCAGGAGGGGCGGTTGACACATAGCGGCCCCAGATTTTCGCTGACGACGAACCGTCACTGGTTTGACTTGGAGTCTATATTGAGTTGTGATTGGTGGAGAGAAAGGATGCGGCACGGCCGTACCCGTGTGACATGAGTGGCGACAGGGATGAGGCGTGTTCTTGTGGAAGGAATCCCGCGCCTGACCGCAGATGGGCCCAACCGGCTGGAAGTGTGAAATCCTGGGCGTGCACACCCAGGATTCAACAAGTGCATTCAGTCCAGCCACCGGACTTTCCCTTACGACGAGTGCCTAAAGGCTGGCGGAAAGTGTCTCTGGAGAACGTATCCCAGAGTACACCTCGTCTTGCTGCGGTCCAGAGCGACAAGATGGATCAAGTACCAAGAAACACCCACTACCACCACCATGATCACGCGCTGGAAGCCGTACAAGTTGATGTTTGTGGAGATACACGCTAGTCTGTGATGAAGAAGAGTTTGCACCCAGAGTGCACCACGAAACCCAAGATTCACTTGTGTGAAGACAAGTGCCCAGGATTTCAAGATGGAATCCTGGGATTGGACCGTGAATCCAGACGCCCTATACTAAAACCAAGTATCTCCCAAGCCGACATCCAAGAATCACCCAAGATACCAAGTGGAATCCTGAGTGTGAATGCGAAGCAAGTTTGGAGCCAGTTTGAGGCCAGTTTGCAATCAAGTGATGTGTGGCTTGAAGAACAGTCGAGAATCCACTAAGACCTGTCGACTCGACTTTTTCGAAGAGAAGAAGGAGAGAGCTCACACTATACTGTAACCAAGACAACGGACTCGCTGCATGGTGAAACCAAGTCATTTGTTAACCCACGACGAAGGTGCGACGACCAAGTCGTCACTAGTCAGGACCTCTGAACCCAAGGTATACTGAAGCCAAGATATTCGACCCGAAGCATAATGAACCGAAGACATTTGCCCGTAGAAGAGTGCAGAAGAGAGAAGTGATAGTGTAGTCGATAACCAAAACAGAGTTCAATTTTCCCTGTAACGCGCAAGTGACTTCGGCCAAGCCTGCCGACGGAAATCCGGAGGACCCGAGACTACGACCGCGGGACATTAAGGGCACATCGACTACAAGGACGAGTCGTCTGTGTGAGCTCCACCTACTCTAAGTCCAGTTAGGTGGTGACCAGAGACGCCTTGTGCTTCCTGGGGTGATCCATCTATTTCATATCCTAGTTGGGTCACTTGCTGTGCTCGTGGTAGCCCATTTCATGTTCCCGATTGTGTTCTGGAGTGCTAAGTAGTCGCCTCCAGGATATTGTATTGACTGCTGCGTGTGACGGGAAGGTTAACTGATAGTGATTGTATTTTCCCTCTTAATTGAGGGTGGTGCGCGTATTGGCGAGTATTCAGGCGAGCTAGGCGCCTGGATTTCAGACTCGAGTGAGCCTAGTGTGTGAGTGACCCACCGTCCGAGGGTCCAAAAGAATAAGTGACGGCTAGTTGTAGTGTTGTATACTCTGTATTTGTTGGTTATCGGACTAAGAGAGCACTTGGGTAAGGTGCCTTCTGAGTTCCAAGCTTCACCCAGAGTGGAAGTGACATCCTGGATCCTGAATTCGTGATATTCTGGATTCGGGTGATCTGAAATTCTGGGTTGCCTTCAGCATCGAGGGCGCGTTCTGGATTAGACGTGCACCTCAGCGTTTCTTCAAAGGCTACATTTACAACTCCGGTGAAGTGCCGTTCCGTCGAAGATAAACGAGCCGACAGGGATTACGCAAGGTACTCACGCCAAACAAGGGAGGGTGAAATTCAGGGTTTGCTTTGCGGCACTCTGGGTTTTATTCTTCTTCTGTTGACTCCCAGTATTTTCCTGGGCTACGCTATACAAAACACCCCTGGGCGATCAAGGTTCCATCGGCCTCGCCTCAGTGTGGCGTTGGAGCGAGACCAGCGCCGACGCGCGAGGTACTACGATAGACAAGCTATACAAGTGCGAGAGTTTGCGCCTGGAGATCTGGTGTGGGTGCTGAAACGCCCCCGCGGCAAGGGCATCAAACTGGTTCATCAATGGGTAGGCCCGGCGAAAATTGTACAGGATGCTGGATATGACAATTGGGAGGTCATCCGAGACGACAATGGCGAGCGGTTGATCACGCACACAAGCTTCCTAGTAAGTTCGCAGTGTCCGAGTGACTCGTTGGGCATGGTGGCAGATCGAATATTGACAGAGCTGGCTGACGAAGAGGGCGACAGCATAGACATAATGGGTACTCCGGGAGCGGACGACGAGGCGGAAGTGAGACAACACGAGGCTAGCGAAGAGGGGCATGAGGTGACGAGGGCGGTCATCGCGGGCGGAAGTCAATCGTCGGTGCCTGAGGCAACGACACGGGCGACTGAATCTGAGCGGAGTACGGAGCAGGCAAGTCAGGGAGCCGGCGGAAGCGAAGGAATGCTAGCCAGTTCAGGTGATGTTGGCCAAGACGCTAGTGGCGGTGAACGGCTAGCAGCCGGTGGACCAGAACATGAAACGGTAGCTACAAGAGGTGGCGGTGCGATAGCAGCGCCGAGCCCAGGAACAGCGGCAGCCAGTAGCGACGTAAGTAGCAGCACCACGGCGGAAGCGGCCGCGAGATCTCGTACCGCAGTGAACAATCAGCGACGCAAGCGACGAGCGCAGGTAGATGGAGAAGCCAAAAATGAAGAAGATCAGAAGCGGCGGCGAAGGCAAGAGGCAGACGCTGCGCGGGAGGCGCGACTGGCGAAACGGCAGGCTGCGCGTGACGAGCAGAAGTCCACAGCAGCGGAAGAATCTGGTGCAGACCAGGATCGTGGGCTACACAGCGGTGCGAAGGCCGGTGCACAGGGAAGTTCTGGAGTACGCGGCGGTGACGTTGAGGGCGGTGCAGATCGACATGTAGGTGGAGCACGAGTGCGTGCCGACGGTGAACTACGAGGCCGCGACAAGGGCGGAGTATACGGTGAGGACGGTCAGACAGGCAGCGCAGTGCAACTGCTACGAGGGCGGGGTAGGCCGCTACTACCGGAGCCGATGCCAGCCCTACTGCAAGTCGAGACAGCGGGATATATTGTGGAGCGGGCACGACGGCGCGCGCGTAATCGCGCAGGTCGCTACGAAGTGGAGTACGAAGTGGAGTATGCAGCGAGGCGCAGTGAGCCGACGGAGCGAAGATGGCTCAACGCAAATCAATTCGAGGAGCTCTTGGATGCGGGTAAGATCGAGGGCGACCTCACAGCAGGGGATGGCGTGTAGTAGTGGTGCTCTCAATGTGGCGAGAGGGCATGATGAGATGGTGATCGACTTGACGACGACGTGAGCAGTGTGGTGAACTCCAACGGGCTGGTGACGGAATATGTGACGACGGAGTGGGTGGTGACGACGGCGAGCCAGCAGGCTGCCACCACTGGTCGGTGAGGGTAGCGGAGGATCGGCAGAGGGGAGATGTCGAGTCGACATTGAAGGACAGAGCGCTGGAAGATCACGGGAAGTGTAGTGGGTCTAACTTGACTCACTACTTTTGCTTACACGTCGCGCTACGTGTATGAGGAAGCGTAGGTACTGAGTAATTACTTAGGTTAATTATAGTTGAATACACACATATAATTTAACTTAGATAAGACTCCAAGCAGCTAGTTTAAGGTAAAATGAGAACTGTATTGTTTGTAAATTGATCTTCCTCCTAAATCTGCTAAAAACTGTTTATCATCTATGAAAGGGGTTGACAGCGGCTGGCTGTCAGAGCCCCGCTGATATGCATGTCTCTGATTGGTAGAAAGATGCTGCTTTCTACCAATAGGATATTTGGGTATGTGTGGACCACTCATTGTGGTGGCCCACTTCAATGTATCCATTGGTGTGTCTTACACCAAGGTGAGGACGTATCTAAAACTTTTAACAGATAACCTATCTGTTAAATTCACAAGTGGCTTGTAGCCGCTTGTGCGTGTAACCCCGCTACACCATCCCCCCTTATGGTTAGACGCGCGGGGTCCCCGCACGTCAATTCTCCGCGTTTGGAGAAGAAATCCGCGCTCATTCAACGATGAGCGCGCCTCAAGAGAAGAAGACTTCAAAGTCGGTGGGGAGTCATCTCTCCATCGACGACTACTTCGAACGCCAGAAGGCGAAGTACGGCGACGTCGTCGACTTCGACGACGACGATGAAGATATGGAGGGTGAGGAGGACTCGCCCTCAAAGCGTAAAGACTCAGTGTCGACCGAATCGCTCGACCCTCATGCGAAGAACATTCGCCCGCGTGAAGGGGACGAATCGGACGCTTCGAGTTCGAAGCGTTCGCGAACTGAGAGCGATACCCCACTCGCTTCCGCTGGGGCTCTCAGTACTCCGCGCGCTGCTGCTGCAGCGCGTGATTCCAAAGCTCAAGGATCTCCGCGCGCTGCGCCTGCAGCGCGCGATCCATGGATGCCGTCCGCGTCCGAGATCGCGGACCGGTATGGGAACTCGGTACCTCCGAATGAGGTGCCGCTGTACGTATGCAGCGCCATCAAAGATGACGCTGTGGCTGCCGAGCTGCACTTTGATGCGGAAACGCATCAAAGGCGCGATTACTACATCGGACTCTTTCATGAGCTCCGATGGTTTCAAAGCAAGAAGACATCTTCTCGCAGCAAAGTGCCCGAGTGGCAGGCACTTTGTCAAAGTTGGAACGCTTTTGTTGAAAACTTCAACAAGAAACTGAGTGCTTACCGTGATCGGATTAAGCAAGCGCGTGATAGCTTCGAGACGTACTTGAAGCGTGGAAAGTTGGAGCAACTCCATGTTGCTGCGGAGGAGGCGAATGTGCCGTGCGCTGTGCCCGAGGGCTTTCAGTGCACGAAGTGCTTCCCAGGCGCGGTCCGCTTGAGCGACCGCGACCTGAACGGGTACACGTCGTTTCGTGTGCCCGAGAGTCTCAAAGAGCTCCGTGCTAAGTTCTTAGCACGTGAGGGTTCGGGCGCTAGCGATGATCGCAGCGCTCGTATTACTTCCGCTGCGCCAACGCGTACTGCTCCTCGTACGCCCTCACCATTTCCGGAACGTCCTCCAGCAAGACGTTCCGCGGCTCCCATGTATCTTGGTGGGGAGGAAATCCTCTCCAACGAATACGAAAACGAGCCCCTTGAGGGTTCGTTTTCGGGATACTATGGTCAACAATCCGCTCAACAATCCAGCGGGTTGAGCCGCGGGCGTCACGGATCGGCGGTGGTGGGGGTGGGAACACGCCCCGGGTATGATCAGCCCCGGGCTGATCAGTATGCGCCTCTCCACGACCGGGTGACCGCCGTGGAGCGTCTGCAGGGCGCTGAGTTCGCCGCCCTGAAACAGGAGCTGGCGAACCAGAAGGCCCAAGTCGCGGCGGTCTCGCAGACCGCCTCGAATATCCAGGTCGAGCTGGGGACCCAGATGAAGGGGTTGCTCCAGCGCGTCCGCGCGCTGGAGGAGAGGCTGCTCGTCGCTGAGGCCAAGGCTTCCGCTTCTGCCTCGGCTCCTGCCGAGGCTTCGGGTCCGCCGAGCTAGATGGCTCGTGCTGTAGGTATGGCTTCAGCCGTCCGACGTAAAAGGTCGGATGGAGGCGCATGCTAGACGGTATGTCTAGCGTGTAAGCGTTGCCGTGCCGTGCCATCACCGTGAATGGCCCGATGAAGGGCGAAGCAAGCTTACTTGCTCCGAAATCCGAAACTGCATGTTTAGGCAGGTTTTGTGTAGCTAACAAGACCAATGAACTAACTTTGAATTCATTTGTGTTGCCTCTGCCCACATTGTCTGTGTTCAGCTTCTGTTGATCAACAGAAGCTGCTATTGCATCTTGGATAAACCGAATTACGGCTTGTCTTTTGGTGATGAAATTGATTGCATCCGAGCTGAAGTCATTCGGCTCGTTCTCCGCTAGAGGCCCGGCCTCTGCGTGGTTCTTTGCGGTGTCTGCGCCCTGCGCAGACCCGTGGTCGTTGTCCTTGTTGGTGGAGGAGTCTGCGCCCTGCGCAGACTCATGTGGTTTGTTCATTGTTGCAGCTGACACTGTGCAAGTGTCAGCGGTTTTCTGCGGCTGCTGTATTGCAGTCGTAGATCCTCCCCCACTTAAAGTGGGAGCCATCACTCCGAGTAAATTGGTAGACGTGGATGCCGCATGGCATTCACGTAGAACGGTGTATGCCCGGTCGAGGCATGCACTGAGTTATTGATGGCAAACTCTGCCATCGATAAGCACTCGCTCCAGTATTGGAACGAGTGAGCGTAGCTCTTCAACATTTCGACGAGCACGCGATTCACGCGCTCGGTTTGACCGCCCGTCTGCGGATGATCCGCAGTCGACATGGAAAGCTGTCTCCCAAGAAGTGTAAACACTTCTTGCCACAGGTGCGCTATGAAGCGCGGGTCTCTGTCCGACACGATGTCGGTCGGCATGCCATGGTGTTTGAACACCATGTCGACGAACAGACGGGCCGTCTGTTTCGCGGTCACTTCTGCCGGCACCGCAGCAAGATGTACCATCTTGCTAAAGCGGTCGACGAAGACCACAACACCGGTGTTCCCTCCGCTATCCGGGGGAAGACCAAAGATGAAGTCCAAAGACATGGACTTCCAACACTCCGACGGAGTTGGTAGTGATTGTTACGGAGCCTGCGCGAATGGCGCAGGCTTTACGCGTTGGCATACCTCGCAAGCACGGATGTACTTGCGCACCCACTTATACTGGTGGTGCCAGTAGAAGTCGCGCGTGAGAAGGACGTATGTCTTCTCACGTCCGAGATGTCCCGCAGTCGGGGCATCATGATATTCGTACATGATCCTGAGTCGCAGGTCATGGTCATTCGGCACGACAACGCGATCCGCGTTGTCGTCGACTGCATTGTAAAGCAGTAGTCCGTCGTGCTCACGAAAGCGGTGTGCACGCGCTCGAAGGCGCTGTGCCATAGGCCAGCAAGAGCTTCGCGTCCGCGTCGTGCGCGTACGCGGCCTTCACATCATCCAACAGAGACGATGTGGGTTTGCTCGATCGCATGACGTCAATGGCATTGACGTCAGCAGCTTCTGCGTAGTCCGGCCGACGTGAAAACGCGTCGGCCACTACATTCAATCTTCCGGGTTTGCATTTGACCCGGAAGTTATACTCCGTAAAGAATGAGAGCCATCTCGCCATTCTTTGTGATATGTGTGGTGACTTCGCTGCAGTGCGCAGTGATGCATGGTCGGTGTAGACCACAAATGGTCTACTCCCAAGAAAATACACTCGGAACTTTGCGAGTGCGTATTTCATGGCAAGGAGTTCCTTGTCATGCACCGGATAGTTGCGCTCAGCTGGCTTCAGCTGACGCGATTGGTAGTAGACGACACGATCACGGCCCTCGTGATCGTGCTGCATCAACGCGCATCCGATCGCGAAATCGGATGCGTCACACACTACGTGAAATGGGCGATCTTGGTCAGCCACTGCCACGATCGGCGCCTCAGTCAAGCCCCGCTTGACTGCATCGAATGCCTTTTGGCAATCGGGTGTCCAATTCCACACAGCTTCTTTCTTAAGAAGTTGTGACAGCGGGCAGATCTTGCCCGCGTAATCCTCCACGTACTTGCACAAGTACGTGGCCAAGCCAAGGAACTGCCTCAATTCCTTGACACTTGAAGGCGTTGGCCATTCATTAATTACTCTGACCTTTTCCGGGTCAGGGCGAACGCCATTTTTCCCTACGAGACACCCGAGGACGGGTATCTCGCTCGCCCCGAAGATACACTTCTTCAGGTTTGCGGAGAGCCTCCGGAGATGCACCCTGTGCATTTCTACGTCGGTCTTCCCGTCCACAGCCCGGCTGTGGATGAACACATCATCGAAGTAGCTCGGTGCGAAGTCGCGCACCGAGCGCAACAAGTGCGTCACGCACCTGTTGAAAGTCGCAGGGGCGTTCTTAAGCCCCTGTGGCATCACTAGCCATTCCCAGAGCATGCCGCTCGGCGTGCTCCCTGCCGTGAGGGATATCGCTCTCACGCATTAGGATTTGATAGAATCCGTCTCGCAAGTCGAGAGCACTGTAAACGGTGCTCCCGGCCATCGAATCGATGATAACATCTTTTCGCGGTATCGGCGTCTGCGCCGGTACCGTCGCATCGTTCAGCTTGTTGTACGCATGAACGATGCGCCATCCGCCCTGTGGCTTTTTGACACAGAACGTCGGAGCACTGTGCGGGGACTTTGATTCCCGCACTTGTCCTGCTTTGCGACGACTTTCAAAGAAGTCGTCAATTGCTTTTACCTGCTCTCGCGGCAGTGGCCACTGCCGCGTGACACAGTACTTCGTGCCCGGCACGAGATCAATCTCGTGCTGAATGCCCTTATCCTGCGGAAGCTCCGCAGGAATCTCTTCCGGGAGTACGTCTTTGTACTCCCTCAACAATTCGTAATAGGGACTCGACTTCAGCGAGTCCCAACCTTGTTCCTCGAAGTGCTCTCGCTTCGTCTTCGCACTGAGAGTGTCTTCACTCTCAGTGGTACTTCCCATGAAGAGCTGCCTCAGCTCTTCGTTCTCGCTCTCCGTTCTTTCGCTGTCCGAAAGAACGCAGACTTGCTCGATGCGTCCATCGTGCAAGTCGCGCGTGAAGCGCTTCCAGCCATGAGCTGGAAGCGAAGTCAACTCCGACGCCGTCGTCGGAGGACTAGCGAGTTCCATCTCACGATACTGGAATCCAGTATCGGTGCGCGTCAAGACGCTTAGCGTCTCGACATCCGGCGTCACCGCCTCAGTCTGCCCAGCAGACTGCTCTTGTTGCGTCTCGGTCCCGGACCGAGACTTGCGCAGCGTTTTCCGCTTGCGCCGTCTTCTTGTTGTGCGGAGCCCGGCTCCGCACAGTTGTTCTTCTGGTCCAGGCCCGGCCGTGGACAGTTGTTCGCCGGCGGACCCTGTCCGCGGGCGCGCGGTATCAAGCCCGGCTTGACCGCATGTTCCTTCGTGCAGCCCGGCTGCACGGTAATGTGTCCCTTCGCCGGCAGACCCTGTCTGCGGGCGCGCGATATCAAGCCCGGCTTGATCGCATGGCGCTTCGTCGTGCAGCCCGGCTGCACGACAGCATGCAAATTGCGTCAGTGCGGTACGTTTGCAACCGTCCACACTGTTTGCAGCGTCAACTCCCGGAGTTGACACGCCTTCGTCACCTCGACGCCATTCATTGGCGGAGTCCCTCATGACCGAGGGTGCGTCGGCTCCCGGAGCCGACGCGTCGTTGTCGACCTGACCGCTTCGGGTCAGGGACTGTCCCTTACACGCTTGAATGTGGGTGTTGGTTCCCGGAACCAGCACATCTTTTTCTTCCGACGTTGGCAGCATTGCCGACGTGGGTTTCACTTGTGCGCGCCCTCGCGCACTTCTTGGGCACTCCGGGACAGCAGCATAAAGCGCTGTCTCGACTGGTGAGCCGCGCGCACCTGTTGGTGCGTGCGCTGCGGTAACAGGGCCATCGCTCTCTGTTCCGCTGTCGCGTCCGAAGCGCACGAGCGTGCGCTTCTTCCAGTCTATCACCGGATCATTCCGTGCAAGCCACGGTATGCCCATTACCACGTCGAACTTATCGTCCAGGTCCAGGACGATAAAGTGTTCGACAAACACTCGTTGTTTGTACGAGAAGCGCACGTTCACGACGCGCTTCTCGGTCTTTACGATGGCACCTGTTGCCAGTCGTACCTCCAGAAGACATCGAGGTACATTTACCTCCTCGAAGTCAAGTCTCGGCAGGCTTCGTAGTCGAACAAAGTTGTTCGACGCGCCTGAATCTACCAAAGCTCGAAGAGAGTCACTCACTCTCTTCGAGTAAATCTTCAAGATGACTAGGTTCGGCCTGTCATCTTGTTTCTTGCAGCGAGAGCTGGTCTCACTGGGGGCTGCAGTCCTCAGTGTCGCGTGCCCGATGTCGGCACGCGCGACTGCACTACCAGTAGGGCGCCCCGCGCCTACTGGATGTTCGCGTTTTTTGTTGGTCCGCGGCGATGCCTAGCATCGCCACGACGGCCACCTCCAGGGGGCATGGGAGCTGTGCACTCCCGTGCAAAGTGACCGATCCTTCCGCAACGGAAGCATCGCACGTTGCCTCCCTGCTGCTGGTAACCAGCAGTTGTTACATTCGAGAGGTCCATTGGCTCCGGACCTCCCGTCCTCGCTACCGGGCGCGGTTGCGGCCTCGGTACGTTTACATGGAGTTTAGCCTGCCGCAGGCTAAACTCTTCTTGCATGGCAAGAGTGATTGCAGCTTCGAGAGTACTCGGGTATTCTCGGAAGAGATAGGTCTTTACGGGCCCATCTCTAAGTCCTTTCATGAACGTGACGACCTTGGTCGCCTCGTCAATCGGGTTGGTCACGATATTTGATGCCAAGTATCGTGCGCGCTGCGCGTAAGCATGGACGTCATGCTTACCCTGCTGGAGGTCGAGGAACTCCGCCCTCGACTTGAACTCGTTTTGCGGGGGCTCAAACGCTTGTTTGAGCTCCTCTTTGAACACTGCGTACGTGCTGAAGCACGTAGGATCGGAGAGTCGGCGTCCATATGCCCAACTCCTTGCGCGCCCGCCAAGGCAGGACATGGCGAACGCGACCTTCGACAGCGGGTCGACGATGCGTCGAGCCGCTATGGCTGTGTCGAGCTCGACAAGCCATCGGAGGAGAGGCTCGCCCTCTCTTCCCACGTAATTGCTTACGCTCAACTTTAATGGTTGAGCACGCGGTGTCGTCCCTGACGACGCCGTCACTGAGGAAGCAGCATCACGCTGCTCCTTCATGATGAACCCCAGAGCAACACCATGTTGCTCCGTCGGCGATAGCGTACGCAGCATCGTAGCTATCGCCGCTTCTCCAATGACTGTTGACAGTCGTTGGAGGGCTTCCCACTCTGGGTCAGACAGGTGGGGGCAGTCAGCGTGTGCAACGTGCGTTGCAGGCGTGTTGGAGCTATCCATGGGCACCTCCGTGCTCATGGGGTTCTCGGCTCCGCGTTCGTACACCTCGTACGAACGTCAAGCAGTCGGTCGTTGGACGGACTACAAAGTGCTACCAGGTGTAGTGGGTCTAACTTGACTCACTACTTTTGCTTACACGTCGCGCTACGTGTATGAGGAAGCGTAGGTACTGAGTAATTACTTAGGTTAATTATAGTTGAATACACACATATAATTTAACTTAGATAAGACTCCAAGTAGCTAGTTTAAGGTAAAATGAGAACTGTATTGTTTGTAAATTGATCTTCCTCCTAAATCTGCTAAAAAACTGTTTATCATCTATGAAAGGGGTTGACAGCGGCTGGCTGTCAGAGCCCCGCTGATATGCATGTCTCTGATTGGTAGAAAGATGCTGCTTTCTACCAATAGGATATTTGGGTATGTGTGGACCACTCATTGTGGTGGCCCACTTCAATGTATCCATTGGTGTGTCTTACACCAAGGTGAGGAAGTATCTAAAACTTTTAACAGATAACCTATCTGTTAAATTCACAAGTGGCTGCAAGCCACTTGTGCGTGTAACCCCGTTACAGGAGGGGTGACCCGGCAAGGACTTGTAGCAGGGATGAATGCAACGCCAGGAGGGGCGACGACGTAGAGTGCGAGGCCAAGGAGGGCTAGTAGGTTAGTAAAGGGCGCCGGGCTTTGTAGGTAGTCGATAGATGTAGGAGGGTAGCGAGCCGCGGTCTGCCGCTCGACCCTCAGTTGAGATTTGGTGCAGGAACGGCATCTGATCGAGACTAATAAAAGTCACTTGGCAGCCGGACGCCAGAGGTCGTGCTGTTGTGTCTAGTCTGAGTGGGGTGCACCGCAACGGAGCGAGGTACGCGGGTAGGGGATCACGTATACTTCAATTGACAGTAGGGTGCTGGGGGCCTCGGAGAGAGACCGAGAGGGCAGCGGCGCCGGTATGCGCACCGGCGTCGAGGCCGAGGGACACGGGGATCGGCTAGCGCACTTGTGCCGACGCCCCGAGTTCGCTGCATATTTGCATGTAAACCGGAACGCTTGCGGGGAGCAGCCTAAAGACCTACCGGGGTTGCGGTCGCCGATAATCGCTCCCTCCCCACTGTCCCTATCCCTCGCACGGAGAGCATGCAGGGCCAGCATCGGGCTGGTTAGTCATTGAGAGCTGACGCTCCCTACCTACGCGAGACCGCTGCCTCTGAGACGACGTGCTGACCGAGTAGCTTTGGTAAAGTTATTCGCCACCGGGAGGGCGGCAGCTACAATACATTTCGGTGTGTACCGCCAGGGTGCAAACAGTGCGTAGTTTTCATGGTACACGACAGAGCTTCAGGACTTTTTGTACCTGTTTACTACGTTTTGAGTACTTCTCGTAGTGGCGATTCGTTTTGGGACATGGTGCATTTTGTAGTACAAGGTACAGATCAGCAACTAAAGCCTGCCGAAGTCGTGTGCGACTTTGAGGGCGCCTTAATTGAAGCCATTCAGACACAATTTTTCAATGCAATTGTGCTGGGGTGTCTATTTCACCTTAAGCAGGCGCTCAGACGCGCTGTGAAGAGGCTTTTGATTCCTGAGGAGGAGTGCTGCATCGCTATGACACGTGGTGTCGTCGACATGCTGACTGTCGTTGAGCATAGTTTCATAGAGCAAGCTATCAAGTGGGTGAAGCGTCAATCCGCCAGCGTTACGGTGAGGCTGGGATATCCGATTCGAAAGCTAAGTGGCGAGGGATCTGGGGGTATTTTCAGCGAACGTGACTGGAGCACTACGACGTGAGTGTCTGGAATGTTGCCGGCCTAAACATCGAGCTCATTGCGCGGACGAATAATCCTCTTGAGAGGTTTAACAGGGAGCTCAATAGTCACTTTCCTGAACCTCGCCCTAGTATGGCGAGCTTTGTGGGTGTCATTAAGACGCTATCTGCACAAAATGTACAGCGTCTTGTTAACGTTCCTCGTGGGCGCCTACCACGCGAACGAATCGAGCTACCTGTGCCGGTTGAGATACCAAATGACATTGCTGATGACTCTGAGGATGAGGAGGCTGCAGCAGTCGAGCTGCCAACTGACAGTGCTTCGGAGCCCGATGAGGAACCTGGCGGGCTGAATGAGTAGGTGCTATAGCAAGCAGGTAGACCTAATCGAGGAGATTAATACACGTTTGTTTACCTGGATGAGCTGCCTGATCACTGCCTGATCACTGCTAGAGTACGTTTGTCAGATCCAATAACAGATCTGTACCATATATGACCCCATCTGGAGGTTACCTCGATGAGAGCCGTCTTCTCGCCCTTCTTCAGCTTCTTGACGTCTTCCGAGCGAGACGAGAGCCACGCGCCGTCTTTCTTCGCCAGGAAGAGCTGCAAGTCACGCGCAGGACCCTTGATGTCATTCTCCGTCTTGATCGCTTTCTTCAACTGGCTCACCTTCGCACCGTCGTCGATCTCAACATCGAACGAGTTTCCAACAATCGCGCACTGTAGTGACAGCAGCACCATCTTTCCTCGAGGCGGCGGGTTCTTGAACTTGAATGAAGAAGAAGGGATAACTTAGGTCGTATTTAAGCGGAAATGAAGATGCGATGAAGCCGTCTTCCAACCAGTGAACTATTCTTTGCGGTAAGAAAAAGAAACTGCGAAAAAGAAACTGCGCTATGATCTTTTCCAGGGACATCGTGGCTTGATGTCCAGCTACTGACTAGCTGACAGCTAAGGACACTCGGATCGCATCGTCTCAATCCGACGACGGTGTACCGAATATCCGGTACATGGCTACAAGGTACCACTTCAACTTGGAGTGATGGTCACTCGATTGTCGATTTGTTTTAGTTGTGCGATAAAGCATGGAATGAGTTTTGGTTATGAAACGGCCTGTGCTTCGCCCCACCCTATCGCAATATTCCAAAGTAGGACTGCATGTATGGCTTCTAATACATTCACCGAACGACACAACAGTGGTAATAGCACGGTTTTTAATTGTGCACTTAAGTCTACATTTGCTTGCGTATGTACTGGTGTTACTACTGACCATGCCTTGGCATGATCTGTAACGGTTTTCTCGAATTTCATTAAGGTCATTCAACCATTGGGGCTGATTCCTGCGTCATTGACATGATTTTGGCGTGCCGTCGCTGATAGGAAGCCTTGTCCCCATATTTTGACGCATCTTGCACGCCTGCTGGACACAGCGGTTGCTTTTATGAGTTTTGTTTTGTATCTCATCATCTTACAACGGTATTTCGATAGTATCTTTCACTTCCTACTGGTGGAAAGGTCCTGTGATCGCAACTTGCTATTCGCAAGAAGCAATGCGGACTAATTCACGCCACGGCACCAGTGCTGCATGCTGGAACATCGTAAGCTCAAGGTTACGATAATAAGCGTGCGTTTGTAATATATATATATATTAAGTAGCAAGGGGAGGTCCGTCGTGGTGTCCGCTAGTGGGACGACCATGGCATCTATCATGCTCGTTGCGTTGTTCTGGTTGCCGGGGTAAATGATTTCGGCCGCTTCAACTACTTCAATTATGTAAGCACCGACGATATACCTATACATCTCCACATTCCTCTGGCCTATGACGCCGTATTTGGCTGTCTGCACCAGGCTAAGGCCTTCAGTGCGCGAATCAACGCGCAGGCATGGTGTCCAACTTGGAGCCCTTGGACTCCAATTTAGCTCCAAAAGACGCAAACCACTCGATTAAGTGCGACCACAAGATTGTCACACAAATTCTTGCTACATGAGTATTCCGTTAAAATTATGCGCGGATACCCCCCCCCGTCGTGAGCGCTATCCAACCATTGTCTCCATTCATTTAATTCGCACTACACGTCCTTATCTTTTTGCGTCAGGTTCCAGAATGCGTGGTATTCTTGCCACTTGAGGTAGTCCTCGCTTTTCAACTGCTCCACCGTCCGGTAATATGCTCCCGGCGCATCCAGGTTTTCAGTCTCATCGGCTTGTACACGTGATCAGGTTTTAGTTTCTTCTTATACAGTTCTTCGAAGGAGGCACCCTTGTTCAGCAGCTCCATCGCCCTCGCCACCTTGTTCTCGTCGGACCACGCCTTGACATTTTGGACCAACTTCGTCTTTTGCACCCACGTCTTGGCGCTTTTGGTGAGATCCGAGATCGCCTTCTCAGTGGCGCTCACGAGGGTGATGGCAGCACCAGCCAGCACAGAAATAGGAAAGGTTGGGCTGCGATCATAAATAGTTGGCGCGGATTGCACGAGACTGGAGGTTGCGACCTTCTGCATGGTAAACAAGGTAAGAGATCGCTCATTCCTGTCGATGACGAGTCAAAACTTCGTATCTGATCTGCCCCCGCTCGGAAAACATTGCCCTTATCCTGTCCATACTTTTTTAAAACTTAAAAGTGTGTCCGCGGATGTTTCTCTTGTATTTATTTGCAGCTTAGACATTCCACTGCCTAATCACTTGCAGTAACGTTAGCTGCAGAACTACTGAGCTTGTTGTGAAATGGCAATGCATTGCTGGTGACTCACTCGGTGGGTGAGGTTAGAAGGAGAGTATGAACACGACACCACTGCACAGTCGGTCTCCTGGCCCTGCCGACTTTGGCTCAGTCTACCTAGTTGTAGACGCACTTGCCGCTGCTGCACTTGAAGCCGGGGTCGCAGCCGTTGGGCCTGAACTGCCCCTGGGATGGGTCGAAGCACTCCTTGCCACGGGGGGCGCGGCACTGCTTCTTGCCGTCGTTCGGGCAGTACTGGCCGCTGGGGCATTGCACGTAGCAGACGTCCTTCTCCAGGTGCACGCGCAGGTGCACGGATGCTTGGTCCTCGGCGGCCGTTGGCTGGAGCAGGCAGGCGGCGGCGGCAAAGGCAGCGACGAACACGGTCGAGATCTTCATGGCGACTGCTTGGGCTTCTGTTGAGGGGGAGGCGGCTTGTGCGGAAGGCGGCGGATCGGGGAATGGCTCGAAGCGGCGGAATTTTTTGCACAAGATATGGAGCAAATTGTATTTCGTGTGTTGGAAGACCAAATGATCGGTGGTTACGCAGCTCTGTTCATGGTGTTCCAGAACTGTTGGTAGTTTATGCATTCGGCGCTCTGCTTGACGGCCGCCCAGTGGCGGTAGTCGCACGCATGCAGCATGGCCTTCTTGAGTCCCAGAGCCTGGAAGTTCCAGGCTCTGGAACTCCAGTGGAAGACTTGGTCGGGGTGCACGCCCATCTTGGAGATCGTGTCGTACGACGGCTCCGCCTTCCACAGCAGCCACGCCAATTTCTGGCTGTCGGTCCAGGTCTTGGCGTTTCATGTGAGTGTTTGAGCCCACGCCTTGGGGAATCAAGCAGCATGATTGGCATCGTACTTGCCGGCGAGTGGTCGACCTCGCAGAAATGTCTTGCCACCGATAATCGACTGCCGCACGCCTTCGACTGGAGCCGTGGTCGAGACCAAGCCGCTGTTTGCAACGCCGGGGGCCGCAAGAAACAGCAAGAAGAGACAGCAACAGCACATTGCTGGTGTTTGGGTCAACTTGCAGAGTGAGCGGTTGACACTCATTGGAGCCCAGCAACACCGGTGAGTCAAGAACGCATATCCAAGCCCCACCAATTCGCCACAAAAGCGCCGAAACTTTTTCACTCAAGCAGCTCCGCAGGTCCCTCTTTTCACTTCAACCTCCACCCGACATAAAACTTGCCTGTCGTAATCCGACAAAAAACCTTGTCAGTCTCATCCGACACAACCCCCGCCTATCTCAACATGACATAAAACTTGCCTGTCTCAATCCGAACACAAAATACTGTCGCGACACAACACTTTGCCTTCTCCGCCCGACATAAAGCTCGCCCCAACACTTTCAAGACGTCCCGAGATGGAGCCGAAGATCGGCGAGCGCCGGCCGCTGGCCGAGGTGGTGCTCTACGCCGAGTTCGACCTGACCAAGGGCAGCACGCTGCGCGCCAGCTACCCGCACGCGTTCGCGCACTACTCGCCCGAGTTCTTCGCCGACATCATGCTGCCCGAGGGCGTGCACAACCGCGAGGAGGACGCCACCGTCTTCTTCCTCAACCGCCAGAACGCGCCCAGCGACAGCGACAGCCAATCGCAGCTCGAGGACCCGCTGCAGAGCTTCATGTACTGCCTCAGCGTCGTGCGCACCACGCACGACACGGCCGCGCGCCGCGGCGCCAAGGTGACGGCCGTGGCGCTGTGCTCGACGCACAAGAGCTGCTTCGCGCTCAAGGACGTGCTGGACGTGGCCGTGCGCAAGATCGTGGGCGCCCCGGGCGAGGCCGAGAGCGAGGCCGTGCTCCGGGAGCTGCACGGCGTCGTGAACCGCGTGGACGTGTCGGGCCTGCGCGGGCTCTCGGCCATGGAGCGCCGCCTCATGAAGCGCACCATCAGCAGCACGGGCCGCGCCGCCGCCGACCACGAGGACGCCGAGCGGCTGGAGAAGGCGCTGTTCTTCCGCACGCAGGCGCTGTGGGACGACCTCCCCATCCCGTTGCAGTTCAAGATCTGCAGTACCGACGACCAGCACGACGACGGCACGCTCACGCAGCTGCTGCAGACGTTCGGGGACCAGGCCATGACGCTGTTCAACGCCGTGCTGACCGGGCAGCGAGTCATTATGCTAGGGTACAACCGACCCGCCGGCGAGGTGTGCAACTTTGTGCTGGCGACCAGCTCGCTCGTGTGTCCGCCGCTGTTCGGACTCATCCACCGACAATACCCGTGAGATAGTTTGCTGTTGGGGGGAAAATGGGGGAGTTTAAGGGGGCTGACTTTGTTGGTGTTGGTGTTGGTATCGTTGCTGCTGTTGGAAGGTATGCGAACCTTACGGATCTGGGCTTCTTGTCGACGCCCGGGTACATTGCTGGTGTGACGAACCCGATGTTCAAGACCAAGCGCGAGTGGTGGGATGTCCTGTGTGATATCTCTACAGGTGAAGTCTTCGTGTCGGCTCCTGTGGAGAAGGAAGACTACGACGCTTCGGATCGCAACTTCGTTCTCGAGGTAAGGGTGAAGAGGAACCCCGAGATGGAAACGATCCCTTCGTTGCTGACGAATACGTCGACCAGGTGCTAGACGGTGTGGCCGCGGGGTACGACGAGGAATGGGTGCGGTGCATGTTCGAGGAGTACACGCGCAAAAACATCGTGGACATCGCGCTGGGTGAGGCCAACTACCTGAGTCCTGACGCGCTGGCGAAGCGCTCGGCCGTCAACAATAAGCGCATCACAAAGTGGGCCCGTACGGACAGCTACAAGCGCTTCATGGACTCACCTCACCGGACACACTTCCACTCACCGGCCTTTGATATATCCTACCCACCAATATCTTGCGTTTGCTTGCTATCATAGCTTGCATGTACAGATAGGAAGAAGGCCTTGCTCACGTGGTTTTCTTAACCTGACGAGGTCAATTGCTGTGCTTCTGCTGTGGTGTTTGCTGTATGGTTGTTTACATAGAGAAAACGGGCGTGGACCTGAAGCGGCACATTCGCAGTCTCCAGGGCGATATGGTGGTCCTGGATGATACACTTGTGGAGAAGATTTACTCGGATTTCGCAACGCTACTGAACACCGAGCTTGAGCTGCAGGAGTTCCTCAGCTTTTTACCTGTGCTACGGGGTGGTTTGCAGACCATCGCGCAGGGCATCTTCCACCCGTCCATCAGTGTGAAGCACAATACGGTGGTGTTGCTGAAGAGACTGGAAGAGTTTCCGTCTACTGCCTCGAGTATGCGTCGTCTAAATGCCTTCCTGCTCATGTCTTACCAGCGGATCCACGACGTTGTGAAACCAGACACACGCACTACGTGAGGATATCAGAAGAATTGGGAAGCAAGTATCAACGACTTGCCAGATGAAAAGTATGCTGTGCCCTGAAGGATGGATGGGATGCTACTCGACCAGATAGGCTAGAAGGATTGGGACTTGATGGAGAGGGAGCGCCCTCATCCGATGCCAACGATAATAAAGCTCCTCAGTTTTCAACTTGCCAACAACTACACACGACGACATAGCAAGTATACCTCATCGTTTGTTATCTGCTGACCTGTTCTTCTGTTCTGCTATGCTATACAACACCTGTAGGGGCCTCATGCAAGTGTGAACCTAGGGCGTCAAAAGTTTTGCTAGCTCTTCGAAGCCCTCGCCGAAAAGCTGGTCAGCTCTCGTCGTATCACTGGCGCTTGAGTTGGCACCGTCTCGCAGTGCCGTGGGCTTGAGATCTGGTTCGGCTTGTTGGCAGAGCTGTTCGAAGATACGGTCACCATGGTCGATTTCTTCAGTCCCAGTAGAACTGACAGCTCGCTGCTGAGTAGATTTCGCTTGCTCGTTCGGCTGTAAAAATGCCATGGTATCTCTGCGCCCGGCTAGCTGCGCCTCGCGCTGCCGCTCCATCTCGCCGAGGTCAACAATTTTACTTCGGCTCAGGAGGTTTACGTACGCGGACGACGGACGACCTTCACTGGACCCCTTCGGGTATAGTTGTGCTTTTGACGAGTTCAGAAATCCTCGCTTCACTGCCTCACCGCTCTTCTTCTTTGGCTGACTTGGTTTTTTTGACACAGCACTTGGGGCCGAACCTGCAGTCTGTTTCGTGTTCGTAGGTTTGTCGACCTGCTTGCTCGAAGGGGATGGCAGCTCTTCAATCAGCACCTTTTTCTTCTGCGGCTTCGTTTCGGTCGCGCTCACAGGTGGTGGTGGTGGCTGGATCTGCTCTAACGAAGGTGTTTGTACGAACATCGCTGGTGTTGGGATGTTGTTTATCTCTTTAGACGCCGTGAACTTCAGCTCGTGAGTGGCCTCGTCCTTCTTCGCTTCATCAAGGTTTATCTGCTTGAGAAGATCGGCAGGTGATTCCATGCGCTGCTTTGCTGGATCGGCGTCCTCGATGCGGAGTTTCGACGTGATGATCTCGTTGCCGACAGCCACGCCGCCTTTGTAGCGAGCTTTGATGAACTTCCCAGTCGGCGCAACAAGTCTCACACCTGCGTCCTGCTGCACCCACTGGACCGCCAGCTTCATGACCTCGCGTTTAAAACTTGAGTCCCATTCACTACGACGCAGCACCCACGGATTCACCACGACGTCTACAGCACAGCAGAGGGCCCCGCTGAAGTCGGTGATTTCTCGCAGCTTGCCCACGACAAGGGGGACTTGCAAGCTGTTGGTGTTGGGAACAGCTCGCGTGTCCTCGGGCACCTCCTGCCCGGAATTTGGGTTCTTCGGTGCGTCAACGAGCTTGTGGGCACAGATATTGAGGAAGAGCTTGGTCTCCTGCTGTTGACACTTGACCGAGTGATACATGGTGCACTTGACCACGAAGCCCGGGTGTGGCGTGAAGAAGCGAGGTGGTGGAGTATCGTTTGAGGCTTGGTTTGACGATGAAGAGGAATCCGTGGACGGAGGCAACGGGGGTCCGTCCTGCAGCTGCTCGTTGATGAAGGACTCGTAGCGCTTGGGGTCCGACGTTGACAGGTCGTTGAGCGTCTGCCAGAGTGCCTGTGCCTCCTCGCCGAAGTCTTTGGGCTGCAGTCCCATTTGCTTGGCGATTTCACGCATGCGTGGGTCCGCGAGCAGTGCGGTGACCGACGATGCACCGCCATGCTTCCGCGGGTCTGGACGCTTGTTGTTGATGATGCCGTAGTTCATTGCACAGGGTTCGTGCGCTGGTACTTATTGCAGGAAGATCGAGATGTGGATCGCAGGAAGACGCGTCGCGAAACGACGCAAGCCCCAAATTTCTCGAAAAGGTGGAGAAAGACAAATCGATCAAGCAAGCAACAGCATCTTCTTACGATTCATTCATTAGACTGATATTCCCACCAGGACTTTCAAGACGACAAGACGGACACGTAGTCCAACTTCACGGACATCACACGTTTACCCCATCGACCTCTTTAGCGAAGACTTCCACATCTCGGGGTTCTGTTTCGGAATCTTCGCGCGCTTGGTGCGTCGCGACGATTCCTTCACCTGCACTCGGAATTCATCAACGCTTCCGTTGACGCTATAAGTGACCTTCGAGTTACGACCAAAGCGAAGTCGCCTGCAAGTATCGCTATCCTCGTCTTCATCGGCGTCCCCAGTGAGGTCAACCAAGTCTGGCAGATCCAGATTGTCGGTACGCGAACCGTTGATTTTCTTCGTCGCAGACAGCAAATCTCGTAAATGCTGATCGCAGCGGGAGCGAGAACGGGGAGAGGCACAAGTTTTACCGGTAGCTACCCGGATAGTTAGGGGGTTGCCTGGAGTAGGAGACGGTTCTCTTTTCGCAGCATTCTTCTGCGCGCTGTCTTTGTTTTGATCACCATTCCCAGCTTCGCACGCCCAGTTACGCAGAGTTCGGTGCATGGCATCCAGTCCACCTTCCTTAATGTATCTCGCGAGGGCTGCGCGAGGCTACATGACAGATTAATGACAGCATCAAACAATATAGACATAGATTTGACTTTCTCTCTCACCTGCTCCGACCGATTATCCAACGACGCTAACAGCGCTCGCTGTTTCTCATCGCTGATGTCGTAGGTAGTCGTCAGTGCCCACAGCATATCTTGCACGAAGCGCGAAGCTACTGGCGATAGCGCAGCAGTAGGAACGGACACAGGAACTGCCGGGGTCAAGGTCGAGACTTCAGTAGCTGCTTCCTTCTTCTCGATTTTGACTCGCTTCGTGGCATAGCGTGAGAGTTTTTGACGACCCGGTCTCTCTTCAGTACTCTGGTTTGTCTTTCTTTTCTTCGAATTGCGCTTCTTGCCCACTAGTTGGCGCCGCAACGGCACGTAGTCTTCGATTTCATCGACCGGGACAATCTCCGAGGACCCGTTCGAGTAAAGCAGCACATACTTGGTCGACATGGGGCAGTAATTCATCACAACCCCTTGTATCTGTACGTCGCGCCCGCAGTCATCCTCTCCCTGCTTGTATACAGCCTCACCCACCCATCGATTCAGATGGCGGTCACTCGGCATCATAAGCCCAAAGCAAAAATGCCAACAAAAAAGCGATGCCACCGTTAGGGCTAACTGTAAGTTGAAGTGTATCGAACTACAAAAAGAAAAAAAAATCATATTTTCGAAATTACGCCAGCATTTGTGTGCAGTATTATGGGAGACACGCGCTTGGTGTGTTGTAGTAGTTTGATGCTCACCCCAACAAAGTCACGCATCAGGAAGCGGCATCAACGGTGTGTATTGATGACTAGTTCCTAGCTCCGTCTTGGTACAAGTGTAGTAGAAGGAGGAACTTCGCAAAAATACCCACTCTCCATTTTGACCCAGTTTCGGCAAATCCTCGCTGTATGTGTCGCTCGCTGACAGTCATTTGAAAAGTTCCAATATCAAGAATCCACGTATCAACGGCGCCGTAGTTCCGCACTTTGGGAACATGCAATTGGTTGCACGTCTGGCCAATTTTCACTCCTTTGGCAAGTTATCGCTTCGATTTTGTAATCGTGAGAATCAAATTCGCTTTCTTTTGCTTCTTCACTCGCACCCCACTCGTAAGCTCTCGATACTGAACCTGTCCACCCTCCTCCAATATGTCGATCGCATACGGCTCGAAAATATACCCTTGCAGCGCTGCTCCCAGTGGATTGACCAGTGGATGGACAGTGGATACGAGCATGTTCAGCATCCTAGGGCGATTCTCAGTGTACTTCAGATGCGCATTTGTTTTTATCTCGAACGCAGAAGTGTACTGGACTTCAGCGCTCCGGAACGGATGACCCGACCGCAGGTGGATGAAAATTTACCTCTTATCAAAGACCGAGTCAATTGTCATGAGCATGATGCATTCCTAAACTGACGAGGAGCTGCATGCCTTAGTCAAACTTGATTTCGGCTTCTATTTGATCGTCTCCAGGACAAGCCAGGAAACACCACCTAAGCATTCGAAACAGCTTTCCTTTACGCTGTGAGGCACATCGTAGAAACACCTATTTCGCTCAGTGTCCAGAGAGGTAAATCGTACTCTTCCGGATTCGGATTCAGCTTCACGCATTCTTTCACGTAGTCCCTTCGTGGCATACTTGCTGAAAGAATCGAGCACTCCCAAACAAGAAATCTGGGAATACGGGTTGGATTCATGGAGTCGAGCAGACACCACAGATCCTGCGTCCAAAAGTGCAGGTTGCCGACGTAAGGTAACTGCTTGCATTCTCACACCACTTTTTCGTCAAAGTAGATCATTGGCTTTCCAGCTATAAACAACACCCGCATTTTTACCGTGGATCACTCTCCGAAAAACGTAGTAAAGACACACCGATTTCCCAATGCCTGGTGCTCCTATGACGGCTCCATATTTTATAGTCGACCAAGTTTTCCGTCTGACAACGCTAGTTCGGCAATTTGCATTGTCCGACGTTCAGACGTAAAACTTGTGGCGTTCAGTCGACGACAGCGAGCACGGAAACTCGAGCCAATCGTCGAATTCTTTTCCCGCTGGCGACTGCGAGAAGAAAGGATGGTTGCAAGCACCAAGCACTCCCTCACAAGATGCGATGGTCTTGAACGGATGGGGCGTACCCACCAATACATGGATCTGCCCCGACTCGGGGTCTGGCAACTTGTTCTCCTCCAGCAATTCTCCAATTGTCCAAGACCGGGAATAAACCGCCCTTGGTCTCGAGAGCAACGCGCACTGGGACAACAACACCTTCTCACCAGACGCAGCCATGGTCAGCTTCAACACAGTGACGCGACCATGCCCGCCTCAAATATTGAAGTGCGCCACACGAATTAATCCCGCCAGGAATATCACCCAATCCGTTCGTGCGGGTCGGCGGGTCTTCTTACCCGCTTTTTCCGCACTTCCCTTTCGTATACAGCGACGGGTCTGGGTCGGTCGAAAAGCCCGTTCCCCTCGACCCGCCGCGATGGGCTACACAGCCCAGCGCCAGTATCAAAAAACGCCCCTGGGGCGCACGAGCGAGCGCATGGCGAGAGCTGACGACGACGACGCGCTGCGGCGCCGCTCCAGGCCGCGCGCGCGCCCGCCGCCGCCCACGTCCATCGCCAGCATGTACGCGCAGTCGGAGAGCCCCGCCTCCGCCCCCAACCCCAGCGCCAGCGCCAGCCGCGCGCCGCGCTCCAGCAAGATGAAGATGGCGTCGCTCATGGCCGGCGTGGACGACGACAGCGAGGCGCAGAGCGAGGCGCAGAGCAGGAGCAAGAGAGTGAAGGTCGACCCGCACGACGCCGAGCCCTGGGCGCCCATCAGCATCAGCAGCCTCACGGCGGACGCGCCGCCTCCGACTCCGACTCCGATTCCTCCTCCGACTCCGACTCAGACGCCTGCGTCGCTGTTCCGCGACGAGCTGCCGCCCGTGATCCAGAGCTTCAGCCAGGAACGGCGCCAGGCCGCGGCCAACGGCGACAGCGGCAGCAAGAACGGCGCCAACGGGGACGCCAGCCCGCTCGCCGCGCGCTCCCTGCTCGACTGGTTCTTCCCGGCGGGGCGCGCCGAGCCCAGCGGCGGCAGGTCGCTCAAGAGGAAGCGGCGCAGCGCCAGGCGCGCCGACGAGCTGGCGGCCGCAGAGGTGGACCTGCTCCGCTTCGGCGTGGACGCCGCCAAGCTCGTGCCGCAGGGCCTCGTGGACCGCGTGGACGTCCACATGAGCCGCGCGGTGCTGCTCCAGGTCGTGGGCAACCACGTGGCCAACTGGTGCGGCCGCGCGGGCTTCGCGCCCGCCTTCCGCCAGGAGATCACCACGCTGCTCGCCGCCTACTACCCGTGCAGCTACCCGACGCTGCTGGACGAGGTGCTGGCCGGCTTCCTGTTCAAGAGACCCGAGTTCATGGACCTGCTGCTGCCGCCCATGCTCGAGAAAATGAGCAAGGCCGGCGAGTCCGTGTCCAGTGCCAAGTACCCCGTCGCGGACGCCCTGGTGAGGATGTGCGCCACGTCGGCGGGGAGGGCGGGCCCGCAGGCGGCGGCGCGCCATGACCTGGCGTGCAGGTCGCTGCTGCGCTGTCTGGTGGAGAACAACGGAGACAGATTCGTGCTCAGCCCCTGGATCGTGGCGTGCGCGAGCGAATCTAGTGACAGTGTTCGGCGCACGCTGTGGCGAGCGTTGCTGCCTCGGTATTCGATGGCAGAGCCGGATGAGGACGACCTGGACTGGCGGATTCAAGACCCCGGACAGCAGATCGTGGAGCTGATGGCGGAGGAAGGCAAGTTGCGCGCGTGTCGAATGACCTGCGGGTTCGTGGAGCTGCTCCTGAGTGATGACGATATGAAGAAGCAGCTGGTGGACGCGCAATCGTACCTGGTCCCTGAATGCTTGGAGCGGGCGTTCAAGTACGCTAGCACGGACTGGAGCTCGACACTGATGGCAGAGTGGCTGGAACGGCGCCGGAAGCAACCGTCCGAGGGTGGATCATTCAAAGATTTGGTGGACTTCTTAGTTCGCTTCAATTCGAAATTGAGTGTGAAGAAGCCAGAATGGTTTGTCAAACACGTTCTGAGCTTCGTGCTATCCCCTCAATCCCAGGTAGAAGAGCAGGGGTCGGTACTGCGCGCAATCCTCCGTGACCACATGCCATTCGTGTTTGGCGGAGTAGATGACCAGCCGCTTGAACAACAGAGCAGACAGAATGGCTCTGCTGACCCATCAGTCTCTGATACTAGTGGAAGGACGGGTGGCCTTGACGCTGCGGGAAGCCAGGCTCTCCTGGAAGCTCGAAGCAAGATGGAGTTGCTCATTCGTCTCTTGGTTGCTGCGAATGCTCGCACGAGTGCATTATTCGTGGACATTTGGTCCGAGGCTTGGTCAGACAAACGGACGACTGTTTCTTGGAACCACGTGCATGCACTGATCAGCGTTGCCATCAAAGATAGCATTGAGGAGCAAAGTGAGTTTGGACAGATGCTTCAGAGCCTGGCGACGCGGATTTGCCGGGCTTACTACTACCGTCTGAGTCGGTATGTTGGACAGGACAACACACATGATGATGTCGCTGTCAAATTCTCGGAGGCACTCAATCTCCTCTTGTCGTCGACACACCCGGCTGCAAACGTTCTCTTGCAAGAAGTGCTAAGCGCCCTCGCGGACTTCGAGCAAGAACATCCAGCCGATGCGTGCACAATTTTTGGCAATGCCGTCACTCAGCAGCTCGGCAAATGCGGTGGCGGTGGCATGGAGACCAGCGTGAAGCGAGGCGTTGTACAAAAGCCGCTTGTAGAATATGACCGCTCGCCTCTCGATGCTGCCGTTGATGTCACATCATTCAAGTCTTCGGTGACAAGTATACACCTTCTTACTATCCTCACGTCGCTTGCTGGGACGAAAAACAGCACCGGAGATTTTACTCGACGCGTGCTATCCACTGGACCTTTGGTGCGTTTATTAACTGGTCTGATCAACATTGGTCGAAGGAGACGAAGGCAGGAGATGCTCTTGGACGTCATGAATGTCGTTGTCATCAGTAATACGTCAGCAAAACTGAATCGGGAATGGGCTCGCCAGTATGTCGTGCAGGAGCTTGTGTACTGCGCGTACACTAGCCCACCTAGCTCAGCGAGAAACGCGATTGCTCTGCTGCAGAATATTTTTCGGCACAGCACGAACGGAGTACGGGCGTTGTTGTGGGTGGTATTACAACAGTGCACGAAGCTTTGCTGTGGACGCGAAGAGATGTCCAACAGCGACGCGTCGTTCCCTACATTAGGCAACTATCAGGGGAGGGCCGACTCTTTCGCGGAGCTGGTGAAGGCGATGGTGATCACAGTGTCTGCGAGTACAGTGCGTGAAGTGTTGAGTTTCGTGGAACAAAAGCTCTTCTCGTGCTCCGTGGGGAAGACGCGAACAAACCTTTTTCTGCTGCTACTACTCCGGAAGCTGGTCGTTTGCGAATTCCAGTGCAGCGTACTCCTTCCGGTCGTGCAGCTTGCAGTTTGTCCGCTGGCGCCCTCCGACTTCGATCACCTCCGCTTGGTTCAGCTGCAGTTGGTGAAGGCATTGTGCTCGCGATTGGAAGCTATTAGGCACCGCCCAGCAGTATTTAAGTACGCAGACCGGAAGCGCTGCGAGGATTTGGTGTGCAACGAACGGTTGCAGTCCGATCTCCGATCGATGGTGAAGGTGGCGCGAACTAGTCGTGCCTCCGAGGTGTTGGCTCAGGGTATTTTGGCGTTTACACATCAGCTCAAGCAACAAGGCCTCATAGACGAAGAAGACGGGGCCCGAAGGGAACTGAAAAAAATCAGAATGAAATGACTCAACACATGAAGTAGGATAAATAAATGCCGGGCGCAATTTCCCACACATACAAGCTGGTCATGCTTATGGTACGTCAGCAAAACTTGGCGTGAATGGATACTGCTAACCACTTGTGCTCGTGGTAATAGGCGCGGTGCTATCTTGGTCTGGTGTTGTCTCCAGGCCTTGACCCTCAGTTGGTATCTCCCACGTGCATTTGCCAGTGCGAAGGTTGTGGAAGAAGCGTGTTGGCATGGGCGGCAGAGCTGCAGGGTCTTCCATTTCGCGCCATTGAAAGTTCGGCCCACAGCGATGCACTTCCTGTAGCAGGATAACATTGTCGTTATGACGGCTGAGGAAGCTTTACCGTGCAATATCTTGCAGGCGTACCGAAGATCGTGCGAGTGCGATAGTTCCCGGACCGGCAAACGCGTACTTTCGACCTGGAGCTCGTTCGGACTGCAATCGCTGGAAATTTGTGACGAACAAGTCGTTGACGGGATCCAGATCAAGCGCTCGCCGATAGAGGAGCTCGGCCTGTAGCCAAGGTAGGTCAAGAAAGTAATCCTCGACAACGCTTTTAGCATGATGATGGAGCTTACCTTATCGATATCAAGGTGGACACACTGGAGATACACTGCATAGTTCGCGATTGTCTTGAAGGTTCGGAAACGGTTAGCATTTTTCATCAGGTTCATTGAAGTGCGCGGAATATTGGGTTGGAAACGTACATGAGGGTTTTTCGGCTGGAGAAACAGCGCCCAGCGGAAGCTATTCTGCTCGATTTCGTGCACCGTGCTGACAATCTCATTGCCAACTAAGGCGCGGGCCTGCGTAAGCAGGTCCATCGCGCGTACCCACGATTGTGCCGCGGGGTATCGACACGATATGACCAGAAGTATCGCCAAGCAAACAAGCGTTTGAGGGTCTTTGGGGGATAACTGACACCGAGAGCCGTACAGCCACAAGGGAGTTGCTGGAGTTAGCGCCAAGCCTTCTGCGAGTTGCAACTAGCGAGTGCATACCTTCAGAGCAGCCTCGTACAATGGGTAAGCCGCTTTGTACTGGCATCATCGAACGATAACACGAACAAGAAAGAGCGCGTGGGTTAAATGACATTCCCAAGGCGAAAAGCGTAAATACCTGCTGTACCTCATGCTGCAGTACGTGGAGCTGCAAAGCTTGTCTCTTGATATTTTCTAGTTGACGAGGATCCGACATTTTCGTGGGCTTTTGAGCGTTGCTGTGGTAACTCAGAGCAAGAGCAATCTCACGCAGCTTCCAGTTATTGATCCCGTCCCACATCTTGCCTCGAAACCAGCGCTGGAGGATCATCGCAGCTAGGGCATCGTTGTATCGACTGTAAACTCCGCGCCGTGGGTTGAAGAAGCGCATCTTATCATTATTTGATGTCGCTGGAGCGGAAATGGCCAGCCATTCGTCTGCTGGTGAAGGTACGTCTTGGTCGAATAGACTGAAGGGCTTTCGCTCGCCCAGGACAGTGCGGTCACCGGATTGATGCTGCAGAACATACACGAATCTGCCGCTGCCTGGATCGAATTCCTTCGAATAGGAAGACTGAAAAGTCATAAAGGTGTTCATGGGACTTACATGAGTTTCTTACATTCACACGGCGCAAGGTGGTGGACCACTTACCAAAGCGAGTTGTAGTCGAATTATTCTCGCGAGGTGCTGCCTAACGCGTGCCTGTACCTTCACAAAAAGCTGCCGTTCACGGGCGAGTATAGCATCGAGGTCTGCCGACTCGCGCTCCCTGCGCTGTCGTTCCCGTTCCGCTATCACGTGAGGCATCATCGAATATGTCGGAGTGCGAACTCCGTACTGCAGCACGTAACTGAGAATATACCGAAGCGCGACGAGTTTGTGGGGTCCATTCACAATATGGTGGATTTGGTGTGGAATCGAATACCGGGAGTCACGAAGTGCAGAGTTTTCAACTTCATCTGCTGCGACGATACCATCTCCTTCCGGAATACTCAGACGCATCGAGCCAAAACGTGAAAATTGAAGAACGGAAAGAACAAACGACGAAGCGAGGTCATAGCGACGCCTTGCTGAGGTGGCCGGTGTGTACACCATAAACTTCAAGGTGTCCGCCCACTCCAAGATCCGAACAATGTGACGCTGCACAAGACTTTTACCAAGGATACGATCGTCTTGCTCTAGGTCAAGTTGAGACCGAAGGGCGCCTTTGAAAACAAGCTACACATATCCAAAAACCACCAACAGCAAGAAAGCAAACAAGTGAGTACGACGGGATCTTGATCCGCGGGTGTGGCAGCGTACCTTTCCAAGCGACGTCTCTATCGAATCGGAGTAGCAGCGCAAGTTCACATCACCCTGCGCAACACTCCTTACTATGGCGAGCCGCCTCGCTAGTGCCAGCAGCATTATGTTCGGCTTCAGCACTGGATGCGCAACTGAGTCTCTCACGAGAGAAGTATTTACTTCCTTGCGACCCCGCGGGAGTTTCGTCTGCACCAGTGGAGAAGGAGTAGTGCTCGGTGCCTCCTTTTTTGCAGGCACACCCAGTATCGCAAGCCCCGATTCCTGCTGCAGCACCAAACGTTTAGTCTCTTCGATGACAAATTGATCGAGTTGCTGCTGCGAGACGTTAAAAAGCTGCCCCCAAGATCGAGTGGGGTCAACAACTTCAAGCTCATAAGCGTCGCAGAGTCCATCTTGCTTCGCTTCGTTACTGGCAGGCGCATTCTCCAAGGCCTTGGGCTTCGCACGATACAAAGAGAATCGTACGCGCCGAGTTTCCAAGGGAAAAACTGCCACGCCAAGCCGCCGCAGTCGCTTTTCACGAATTCGATCTGTCCTCGCTGCCAGCTTTGCATTGATTCTCTTCCACTCGCGCAGAAGCCAGAGATGGTAGCGCATCCAACTCACCATGCGAATTCGCATTCTTTCAACAAATGCTGCACGCTCCGCTCGAAGTCGGCGCAGCTCTGATCGAGCTTGAATCCGTAGCTGTGTCCTGGTCACGATATGGCGTATGTGCTGATACTCCAGGTACCATTTCCGACCCCGAGCAACGCTCTGAAGCTTGGTCGCTGCCAGACGCTCCTCTCTCATGCGCTGTCGCCTATGCAAAAATATTCTCCAAGTAACGAAGCCTACCCAACTTGCGCGCAAGCGTGTTGCTGCGCAGTACTTCAGTGTGTATTCCTGCAGACACTGCTGTTTACGTGCTAATCTCCAAGAGTCCATGATATCGCGCCAAGTGGAAGCTACGCTGGGCAGATGCACCAGTGTTTCATAGCAAAATCGTCGGAGTGGAGATAACAGGTAATCGCCGGCATCCATCTCCCCGCGTCGTGACAACTGCCACTTCATCATGGAGTGCTGCATTCCAGGAAGCATTTTACTCGGACTTTTGCTCACCTTCACATTCTTTTTACTGTAGAACTGCTGAGCGAGCCATTTGACCGCGCGTACGAAACCATCGAAACCCATTTCGTAGGAAAACCCTGGTGTGACATTACTTGCGAAGAGGAATGCGGCATCCCCGATTGCGAGTAGATTTGGCTGGATTTTGGCTTCATACAGCAACTTGCTGAACTTGACGCTGTCCACGCCAAATGCCGGTGGATGAGATCGACAAAGTGCATCGAAGATTTGGCGCAGCACGGTGTTGTATAGATCTGTGGAGCTCATCGAAGACCTCCAGTCGACATCTTTACTCCAAAATGCAGCCTCCACGGCACGTTCAGCTCTGCGCCATGACATTCGCACACGAAAATTGGTCACTCGTTCAGACTCTGGCGTCTGGAAATCGTACGTCGGATGCTGAACGAAGCGATACAGGTCAATCATCCACTCTGTTGGGAGTGCAGGACCTCCTCGGTCGTTATGTGGGTTCCTCGGTACAATGAGCCAGACATAGGCACCTTTCAATTTGAGTAGCGAATCCAACGAGCAGGATTCGTCGCGCACGAACGTGACGTCAAACACGCTGAGGTGAACGCCAAAGCTATCGAGTTCAGCCGCAAAGCCGTTGACTTGGGTGAAGTGGATCACGTTTGGTTCTTCAGCCAGAACGAACCGGCAGGGTGAAGAAAGAGTATGCTCTACATATTGACGGAACGGTGTCTTTAACAGTCCTGCACTGGGCGATACGATGTCGATCGTGGCGTAAATTGGCAGTAACCACTCCTTCTTACTCTTGAATTTCTGTCAAGGCACTACTACGTGAGAAATGGACTTCTGAAAATTGAAAATGGAATACTTACTTTTTGAGGGAGTGGCTGAGGCTGTGGCCCGTAGGGCACTTTTTCGTCTTTCGCATCTTCTTGGGCATTGTTTTGGCGGCATTTTGGCGGTTTTGTTTGCTTTTTGGCATGATGTTGTTGTATCTGGAAGAGGACGGACGAGTCTTGCAGTTGCTGGAAGTATACGAACGCTCTCCAGTGCGTGAAAAATTCTACAACGATTGAAGTAGTTGATATCGCTGTCGTGCTAACAATCCTCGGTATATAGGGCTGGTGCATGGCAAAAATTTGTACCGCAGTATTTGTTGATCCAAGTACTGGAACACTGCAAGGCTGTGAAATATGGTCAGGTACTCCATAATTCACGAGACTCTGTGAGACTTCTGTGTGGTGGCACCAGAGCTGCGATGTACAATGACCCACGCGGAGCGGCTTCCTTTGAATGCTCCCAGCTACGACAAGCAAGGCAAACGGCAGTAAGTTAACAGCAGCAAGATGTTTCTCTTGCGATTGCGCAAGGACAGATCCGCGGTACATAAAGCCGAAAGTGCACTGCTTGTCAGCGAGATTCAACAGATGAGAGACGACCAACGGAGCCAACTGTGAACGCAAGTCTGCAATTGTCGTTTCCATCATGACCAACACATTTCCTATTCCCAACAGGAAACACTGCTGCTGTGAATGTACCGTTACAGCGTCAAACTTTAGGGTGAACGCAGGTGAAGAAAGCAGCGGTGTTTTAACGTAAGGGATATCTTGTGAACGTTCGAACAAATGATCACGAAACCCAAGCTGGAGTAGCAGAGACTGTTGTGCTAGTGGTGTCATGTAGCATAACGCAAATGTTCTCGCCAGATTCTCTATTGTACGAGGCGGTTTCCACCACGATTTACTCAGCGGTGATAACTCTGAAGCCACAGAAACCTGTTTCAAGACTGGATCCTTATGCTGTTCCATCCCGACACGGTTGATGTCTAAGCAGTAGACAGACCACTCGCCAAGTGTTTCGAGGTACTTTACCGCGAGTTTATCGCTCGAACCGCTAGGAAATCGTGCGTGAAAGAGCAGAAAGCGACCCCCAATCTTGATGCCGCAGCGCCTAGAAGATCGAAGGCACCGATTAGGTGCTACCAGTGGCTCCAATTTTGAGGTCGGAACAGCTCTCACAATGTTCGATGAGCCGTTAGCATTTTGGTTCAAGCCTCGTTTTCGTGGCGATTTGTTCCGTGCTGGGATCTTGACGCGGGGTACTGGTTGATCCACTACGATATCATTTTGGCCAGTAGCGGAAGCAGCAATTTCACAGCGGAGACAAGTCGTCAGTGGGGGTTCTGCGGAGCAATATAAACAGAACACTACCCATGCCCCGAGAGAAGCAGCGATCGTGCTCACTTGGGCGAGACGATCAATTTCCCATCCGTGATGACGACGATTTTGAAGCTTTTGGGGCAAGATAAACGGCACAAGCTCCTTGTATCCGAAGCGAATTTGTATGGGAGATAACGACTTGACTCCAGTTTCCAATTGCCAAGCACGCTTTCGCAGTTTTCGCCAAATCTTGTGGGTATTTTCCAACAACTGAAGTCGCAGCAGGGGCCATGGCGGTGCCCGAAGCTCGAGTGCGGTGTGTTCTGGTGCGAGGGTTAGTAGTAAACAATGCGTGACTGCGACGACGCGGCCGATGAGTTCGTGCGGTTCAACCGGGAAGCTGGCGAGGGCAGTCAGGTCGTCCACACTGAGCCGCTCAAAGTCTCGACGTAGCGCTGTAACATCGAACTGGGATACTGTGGCTGCCGTAAAGGATGGTAGCGGTATATCGATCGCTGTCTGAGAATTATTCGAGTCTTCCGTTCCCATGCATCTACACTTGGCTTTGGATCTTGCTGTTCCTGGAGAGACGACTCGACCAGGCAAGTGTAACGGACGCTATGTTTGATGAAAGTGCAAAGTGTATTGATGGTATGGAGTTATGGATATTGAGGTGACAGCGTGGATGTGCTGCTTATAGTTGTGGCTCGAGCCGCTTAGCTTCCGATGGCTCCGCGTCGTGCTGGATAGGATCGTTCGACCCAGTTCTTATAGCTGTTATAGGGTTGTCGAAATGAAAAGCTTGTCGTCATCGACAGCCACACCCACACGGGAGTCCTGCGTGACGAGCATTGTCCCATCCGCCGTGTAGAAGAAGTCGGGGTCCATGGAAGTGCCGTTCTGCGCAACCACAGCACCCGAGGTGGTCGCGTAGTAAACTGCACCGTCAGTGAGACCACTGGTTTTGGCGTTGCCCTGTGTGGTGACAGACACACTGTCGCCTGACGTTGACTGGACGATGCCGACAGGGTTACCAAAGGACTCGAACGCAGCGAAGGTCTGCTGAAGGACATTGTTGCGTCTGCCCACGTAACCCGTCACGAAGCCGTCCGCCCCCAGAGGCACCATGGCATGGTTAACCGGCCACTTGTTGGAAGTCGTGACCCACGCGAAATCCGATGGACCAACGGGCAAGACTGGAGTGAGTTCTTTAAGAGTGAGCGTGTACAGCGAGAAGCTGAATACTCGCACACACAGCCTTCCATTCATCGCGGGGTTGAGGAAGCTCACAGCCAAGCGGTTGCCGGACAGCAAGCGGCCGTGAGGCGATAGGAAGCTTGGGCTGTAGGCCGAGAGATCGCCGTGCACTTCAGGGAAGACATACGAGCCGCTGATACTCAATATTTTGTCGGACGATAGCGTCATCGTAACCACCGTCAGTGCGTTGTTGTTGGCCGTGTCGTAAAAGATGACAGCAATTGCACTGTCACTCAGTGCAACGATCTCGGGGTAGTGTCCAGGACGGTAGCCTGTACCACATACCGGCGTGGTGAAGCTTGACAAGGCGTTGTCACTGAAAACCGCAGTAGTGACGCAAATGCCGCTCAGATCCGAGTCTGTTTTGGGGTTGTTGGGGTCCTGGGTGTAAGAGTCGAGCTCAGTGTAGTACGGGATGGCAAAACCTGCACCAGTTGAACTCAGACCCTTGAGAGCGACTGGGGCGCCAAATTCCGTGGACAAACCTGCACCATTTGTGACTCCAAAGCTTTTGGCCGAACTAAGAGTGATCGTCCCATCGGTGGCCATGACGCCAACCTTCGCGTACTGGTCGTAAGAGGCACTCCATGCGTCGTAGTACGTGACGACGAAGCTTGAGCTCGAAATCGGTGCGATGAAGTTGGTCGCTGATCCG
The DNA here is from genome assembly GCF_018691715.1 of Phytophthora cinnamomi. Taxonomy (NCBI): domain Eukaryota; phylum Oomycota; class Peronosporomycetes; order Peronosporales; family Peronosporaceae; genus Phytophthora; species Phytophthora cinnamomi. Next base: position 641,757 of record NW_027151000.1, on the reverse strand, counting down.
GTGGTCACGTTCGCAATCTTGCTCTTGTCCAGCGTGACACTGCCAGTGGAGGCGTCCAAGGTTGCAGGCGTGACCGCGGTCTTCACAGATGTGTAGCCGTCCGACGTGTTCCACACCGTAAGCACTGCCATTTGCGTGTCCGAAAGCGTGGCGAGGCCGCGGATCGCATCTGATGTGAAGGTATTCGCATCGGAGATGGATCCCGCTACTATTGTCCTGTTGTCGGGGTTAAAGGTCATGGTCGTGAGGAAGGACGTGGTAGCCGAGTCCTGTCGCACAGTGTACCCCATCACGTTCGTGTAGTTTGAACCGGTGCCCATGGGGGCGAAGTTGACGTAGGGAATGTTAAATGCATCGGCATTCAGTGTCATCAGGTTCAGGTAGGCAGTTGTGCCTGCACCGACGCGCAGAACGTTGTCGTTGTTGAAGCTGACAACGTCACCCACACTCGGAGTGGCCCCGTTGGTCGCACCAAGCTGGCCCGTGCTAAAGCGCGTCGCTGACCGCAAGCTTCCCTTGGTCACCGGGCGATCTGCGAAGTGCAGCGCCCACAGCGCCGCTAAGTTGAGAATCACGAAGGTGAAGGCGAGAGCTGAGAGCAAGAAGCTCTTGTTCCCGAGGCTGCAGCACCCAGTGACCCTGGAGAAGCCCATCTTGACCTGGGCAGCGTCGACACCTTCGGCGCCCATTGCGACGCAGTGAGGCGGAAATGTCGAGAAGAGAGCGAGGCGAAGAGGAAACTGGTGTGCGCCTTGAGCAGGAGGAGGCAAAAAGCAAACTGGCGGCGTGGGTCGGCAACTACGACTACATGAGGTGCTCCACCAGCTTTAAACCATGAGACTGCGAGCTGCTCAGCTAGTATAAGGATATTATGCGCAGACATGACTGGAAATTTGTATGCGCCAAGTTGAAGTGAGGTATTTAAGGTTGACCACCAAGTTCGAGTTCGGGTGGTTGCTGTCCGTTTCTGGTCGACGCGGAGATTACCAATGGATGGCGATGTAGGAACGACGCACATTGCTTAGTCGCGTGTTTGGCTATTTAGGCCGGCGCATATCTCCGTTGCACTTGTCCTGGACGCCTGCTTTGGAACGGCTCGCGACAGACCTGAAACTCGGCTAGCGTGGCGACTAATTCCGTCTTGTTGGTCGAGTCGACTTGCTGGTGGGCCGACCTCTTACGTCCCCAACCATATCCATAGCAGTCAACCAACGGATCACAAGTCATCATTCAGGACGGTGTGAGCTATCTTGAACGGACGAGATCTTTGGCGCGGTAGTGCTTTGCACTCCACTGTAGTGACGGGGAACTCGATGCACGGGACCATTGTGCACTGAAGTCAGCACTGGCACTATGGGCTTGATATTAGGTTTTATTGTAAGTTTATACCCTATCAATCTGCAAAAAGTGCCTACAGGTTTTACTCGGAAGTCAGGATTTTGGCCGTGTTGACGATTATTAATTTAAATTGTTTGCTACGGCTCTTGCCAAGACGAACGAAGCGATCACTTGTCACCAAATATTTTGGATGAATCTGTTTCAGCAATACCGGAATGCGCAGATTGAGAGTGGAATTGAAGCTGGTAGGTGAGTAAAATACCCCGTAAAGACATAACGCTGCGGCATTATGTTGACGACAGACCCAAGCTACCGTATTCATTCGTAATGTACAATATGTACAGGTGTCCTATGCTATGTCGGGGTTTTCTTCTTCTCTTCGACGGAGGTCAATGTACATGTACGAGAACGAAAGAGTCACAGAGTCAACAGTTAACACAAACTCTAAGTCTGCGTGCATCACGCAAAGACTTGAACTCGAATTCAGCACGACCTTTGGTCTTGTTAGTCTACGCGACACCACACCACAACTCGGTCTGCCTATTGTAATGTAGAATCGACCAACGCATATTGTCGAGTACGGAGTGGGCCTCATGTCATAGCGATCTCGAACTGTTCAATGATGCATCCAATTGAATTTGAGGGTGTAGTCGTAGCCTACACATGACACCCCATCTTTTCGTTAACTTACGGTTGGCAAGTAAGGCAGTTCTACGATTGAGCGCACCTGAATGCTGCAGAGATGCATGAACATTGTAGTAAACCCAGAACACCAACTTCAGTTGCACTCCAACGAACTGTTTTTCAAGGACATACGCAAGTTGATGAATAGGAGAGAGCCCCACAAAAACGTGCAATGCAATCAGCAGCACCAGGAGTGAGACGAGCTGAAGTGAGCAATAAAATAAGACGTTATTCAGCATGTAGAGAAGATGCTCGTGATCGACGGCACGAAGCTGGATGTAGTAGTCGCGATTCGGCAGGTTATACATGGCATATAAGTAGATCGCTGCATTGATTTTCAGCACGTCGTTAGACAAGAACATAAGTTTGAGATTGCATGGATAAACTTACAATACACGAGAGGAATGATGACCTCAACGTAGTTCAGCAAGAGGAGGAACTCCACCGCGTAGATTAGCCGCTGGACTTTACGTGCGTATCTGATTGGAGATCTGCCATCACTGCTCGTCATTGAATGCACGCGAACTCGTCCGATCGGTACGATCGATGTGATACTCTTAGGCACAATTTTTGCGGGTGATTTTATCTCTATCACAGTCGGTGCTGCCGACAGTCTACGCGACACCTCAGATGACGTAGTTGGTGTGGCATTTTGCAAGACGATACTTGCGCGATGTATCAAAGTTAGCCGAGTACTTCCACGTTTGAAGCTATTCCAGCCCTCCTCTTGCTCAAAATATTTTATACTTCGATGCTCATGCCTTGCATCATTCAAAGAGAATGCCATCGTCAAAGCATCGAAAAGCATGATCTCGAGTGTTACCCAAAGTGAAGGAGAGTTTTGCATGCAGTAGGAGAGAAATAAATTGTGGAAGACATCCACGTTGAGCACCACAACCTCCGGCATCTCGTCCTTTAAGTGAACAACCGATCGAGCGATGATATTTTTCATGAAAATTTTCAAGACGGGCAGTAGCAACGTGAATGCCGTTCTACCCTTCCTGGACAGTGTCGTGAAGAGGTAATAATAAATTGGATACGCGAAAACCAACGATCCTTCGCACATCCATAGCTTGAAGGCATTGACAACCAGTGTTCCAGTGCCTGGGGTCTCTTTTATCTTCGTACCCCACTCAACCGCCACAGAAATCAGGACAAGTGTGATCCATGATGGTGCGATTATCATCGCTGAAAATGGCAGCGGAAACCCGATGAGTACAGCAAGTCCGTAAGAAACGCCAACGCCGACCACGGATACCACCACGGTGTTTCTGATGACTCGGATCAAAGGGTATGGGAGCTCAGGTACACTGATTCGGAACTGACAGGTTGCGAGGAAGGTATCTACTAGGAACGTATAAAACAGGCGCACGAAGAACATCTTGTTCGCCTTGAGGCCTTCAGACGGGTTAGCAAGCGGTAGGAGATCCACCAGGACTGGTACTGCCAAGCACGGCAGCGGGGTGACCAGCATAACTGCGATCACTCGAAACCAACTCGCTTCATTTGTGTACTTTGTCAACTCGAGCACGCGCTGCGCCGAACATTCCCCGTGGGCCTCCACTTGCACAGAACGCCACAACTTGGCCAGCAACCCGCAAGTCGACGCCATAGCGCGTAATAATGAAGGAGAGGTGTTCGATGAGTCTGTGCTGTCTAGAAATACTCTGTGCAATGTCCCAATGCCACTTATATCTTTGTCATCACATTTTTTCATCCCACAAGCAGATATTATGATCTATCAACTTGCGGAATCCGTGCAGCTCAGGGCTGCGGAAATATAAATTGTTTACTAATCGCCCAGATCTTGATTATTGCAATCTCAACAAATACAACATATTACAATCTATAACCTCGCTTACGTTTCCTCTGGCGAGGTGCATTTCTATTCGTTAGGCCTTGTAATTATCCTAACACATCTACCTGTTCCACCACAGAGCTGCTGAGCTTCAAAAACGTTGAAATTTTGCATGTGTTGGCCTTATATTCATCACTTTACTTGGTCGGAAAATCAAGAAAGCTAGCTGGTAGCTAACATCAGTTCTCTGGACTTACGGCTGCTTATTTCTCTGCCAGATTGCAACTGAAGCCGTTCGCAGGGGTCAAAAAGTAGTACGAGGACACTCTGGGGATAGTGATTGCCGATTGAGATCTCAGCACAATCAATTGTTGTGATTAACAACCTTGGCAATATTACACTAGCAATCCTATTTTCCACAGCTCTGCGTGCAGCTGGGATGCTTTATTGTAAGGCGCGGTCATTATCTATGTCCATTGTGAGTGGTACTTTCAATAAGATATCGGCCGAGTTCTGCTGAATTTGATCATAGAATAGCGAGACAGATGTCCAAAACGCCTTTCAAATTACCTGACACATTCGTTTCGTGAGCAAGGCTAATTTTCTGAGCAAGGCTAATTTTCTATTCCTGTGAGTCATCGTGCAGCCCAACAGGTAAACGACCGAGACGAGCTGCGGTAAATTCGATTCGCAAATGGGCTCCAAGTGTTTTTCGCCTGCTGAAGTATGGGACTCAATCCAAGTGGAGTTGCATGGAATGTACTCCGCGGAGCGCGTGCAAGATTTGGCGGCGTACATGCGAGACACGAGCTGGATACGAGCTACTTGCATATTAATCATGACACCGCTGTCGTGCTTGGTCGTGGCGCTGCTGATCGACGCATTCCCACTTTGCAATCCCTCGGAGGGCATCAGAGCCAGCCAATTATTTTTCGTGCGCGAATTCTACGCTTATATCGTGATGACTTCCCTCGTTATACTTCAATTTCGCACTGGTTTGCGAGTACTCCCGTACCCCAACACTCGAGTCGTTAGGGACACATTAATCGTGTCGATTTTCAGTGTCGGAGTTCTCTATGGTCATTCTTGTGATAGGGCTCCCTCTGCCATTCACAACGATGACAGTGGGCTGGCTTAACGGCAGAGGTCGGAAAAAATAGTGCAATACAATAAATAATCAGATTTTTTCAATATTATTTTTTATTACTGGAATACACTTACCTCAATACAACATAAAATTGACCCAATTATTGGTAATAAATTTGTAAAAAGTGCCCCCACTGGCAACTACCGAAAGTCTAGCCAATAAAACTCCAGTCTATAGGCCAGAGTCATTTGAGTGCAGTATCACCGCTGGCGCAACAGTGTGTGCGCCCTGGCTGCCGGGCTATAGAGGCTGCTACGCATTGCTTCTTCGAGTGTGACCCCGTCCAGGTGTTGTGGCAGAACCATGGGCTCCAGATTTTCGATGCTCCCTGGGGTGGAAGCTGCTGACCTTCCCGTCCGACCGCGATGTCCATGACGAATGGCGCCATCTTCGTGAGAACCTTCTCATTTTATGGCGCATCCACACAGCCATGCGTCTCCGGAACGATATATTTTCACGTGTGCGTGCGATCAGCCCACACATTCCCCGTTTGAGCTGCTCGTTTGGCACCACTACCAGCACCTCTATCGCCGATCAACCAAGTTTAATCTTGGTATTGACGAGATCAGGACAGTTCTGCGCCGCCTGGGGTTCCCTGAACCTGTTGATGACGACGTCCAACTCCCAGCTAGCACCAATAGATTGACCCTTGAAAATTGCGATCTCAACTGCTGTATCCCTCTGTAAAGTGATATAAGTTGTACCATTTCTGTACCAATACAATATAAATTGCGGCAATTATTATTATTGTTTAGCTTGAAATTGCAGTTTTTATTAGTGGCAGACGTTCAATATCATACTGTATTGGCGGACCTCTGTTTAACGGTGGTTGCCATGGCTATTCAGTGGGCGACGAAAGTGTAGCAGACACCTGGCAAAATGCCCTTCGGAATCTTCAAGTTGTGGATGTGCGATATGGCTCTTGTCTTCACGTACCAATCGTGCTTTTACATTTTTACAACCCTATCGAGGAAGGATCAGATGTGCTTTACGGTGTTACTGCCACTGATCAAAATGCTCATGCGGAATTTGTTCGCCCGAGCAGTCAATCGCCTAGATGACGAGATTCCAAAGCTTGTGATTTTCAACGCTGATGTATTCGGCTCGCTTGTTATTTCCTACTGTATGCAGAGCTCTCCGTCGTTCTGGACGACCCTAGAGATCATGGTAGCTGACGTAGTAATGATGGGGTTTGCGCCTTCGTGATATTCTACATGCAGGGACAGGTACGCTGGAGCTAGAACAGCGTACTGATGGGGGAAATCTTGGTAGTACCGAGTTGGACGACTTTGAAGAGGCCTCCCCGACGACGCTGGAGCGAGCAAGTAGTCTGCTGAAGCACAGGGCACGTATGAAAAGGTTCTGGGATTCTGCCCGTCCTCAGCTGAAACATGTACCCACTACAAGAGCGCACCAAATTCGAGATCGGCTGAACACGACTGTAATGGTACTAGCGCTCACGATGGAAAATTGAAGACTGAATTGCTATTTAAGTCTGCTACGCCAGCCAAGCTCTTGTGGCCATTCATTTAGGCTAGTAAACATAAGTAAACAATAGGACTTCATAACGACGCATAAACCAGTACGACCAGATCGTACTCAACGGAGGCATTGCACTCCGTTACAACGACAACCTTTGAGAAGAAATCGAGTAGATGGATATCCAAGCTACTGGTGGCAGCATTTTCGAGTGTTACAATTGTTTGTCATCAAGAGAGATGCTGGGCAGAGATCGTATGTACCCTTGAACATATCCGCATCGGCATGAGAAAGGAGTATCTCGGATTGAAGTTAGTGAAAGGCGATTACTTTCAACCCACATCAGGTACACGCGAAAGGTACGGCGTTTGTTGTACATGGCGGAGTTCCTGTTACTCATTAACTACGTCGAAGCAACCATCCCGTTTGTCTTCTGTAAGTATTATACCTGCTAGTACGAAACGTGTTGTGACGCAAACTCACATCAGTACTCGTCTTCGTTCATTAGCAACACTCCTCCTTGCAACGTACCATCTACCGAACCGGGCGTATTATGCGGTGTTTGACGGAATGGACCGGTTTCAATTCGTTCAAACGCTCGAAAACGTGTTATTTTATTGTTTGCTCCAAATGGTATCACTGCTAGTTTTGACCGTGATAATGCAACGACTGCTGGGCCTGGCTTGTGCTGGAGAATCAGATTGTATGGGTGCAAATGGATCTCATTTTTTGGTTGTTTTACAACGCCCAGGGGTCACTACAACACGAAGGCAAGTCCATTTAACAAAGGACCAGAAATGCGCATAAGTGTACTGATTGTGTGGTTTGTCTTAGGTTACGATTGTGCCTTCCACTTTGCCTGGTTGACGGAGTCCTCCAGTTCGACGTAAGGGGGGCACGCTTCGACTTCACTAATTTTTCTCTGCTGTCCACCCGAAACAAGAAGCAAACCACGCTACGATCTAGTACTACTGCAACTCCTGTTGGCTGTCACTTGGATCTGCCATTTCCACGTGTTTTGATTGAATCTCGGTAGAGATCATGGCGATGTTGCTTCGGTCACTGCCGAACAGGTGTCTGTACTGGGTCCAAACAGGTGCGCAAGATTGGAGGGTATCCACTGAAAAACATTTATCGAAAAGTTGTGATACGATGGAGAAGTCTTCGATGGAGCACACAGCACTGGCGAGTCGATGCATTTCGTGCTTGTCAGCATAAGGAGCGAGGTGGGCAAGCACACGCTTCTGGATGGACTTGTTGAATTGGGCCACTTTGGATAGAAACTGGAGGAAACGCACGGCTTGAGATCCAGTGAGTAGGTACAGCGCTCGAGCAACAAGCGATTCCGAAGCGCGGCTGATTTTATTCTTGGTTGATTGACGGGAGACAGAGTCGCTTCTAGAGAGCGCGGCGGTCCCATCTGCATCACCAGTGTCGGTCGTTGGACGAGTGAGTTTGTCAAGTAGCCGTGCTGCCTCCACTGTGACGTTTTCTGCGACGTCCAAACAACTCCAGCACACAAAGTTGAAGGCTTCGCCATACGAAGCGTTGGCATAGCTGTAGAGCATTTTGCGCGCCAGTTCATGCTTCTCGGTGATACTTGCGATAGGCAGCACGGTAGGGAGGCCGTGTCGGATGTACTCTTCGTCCAATTTGCCTTTCAGCATAATGTGAAGCAGCTCGCTGGTGGGTACTGTTACGGCTTCGTCTACCGCAATATTTAGGATCCGCAATGCAAGTAATTTCTCAAAATCTTCCAACTCTTGAGAGATCTCCTCGCGCAAGGTGAGCACGCTCTGTTTGCCATGAACCTCGTTCATCTCTATCGCCACGCGCAAGAATAAGTGTTAATGAAAGCAAAGGTGTACATTTGCCCATGGACACAGTAGAAATCACTCACTTGCTGCAAACTCATTGAATTTCTCCTCCACAATTCGGATCGCCAATTTTCCATGGCAATGGCGCCCACACAAGTTCAGTGCCTCAAAGAGAGGATCTGGATCAATTCCCCAATCTACAGAAACAGTCAAAATACGATCAGTTTTGTGAAATAACTTAATGCAGAGCTGGTATAGTTACCTTTAACGCAGGAAATCAGCAGATCAAGGCAGTGCTGTGCAAGTTCATCCACTGAAAACGTGTCCAACATGCGTTGCTGTTCCTGCCGTGCGTGAATGTCTGCTTCCCAAGTAGCGCGACAACTATCGAATGAGTCAAAAGACGAAGTTAATGTGTTGCGATAGTCTCGAGCAACGAGATGAGCCGACTTTTTCCCAACTGCCTTGCGAGTGAGCCGTAGTCCAGCAACACGATCGAGATTAGATTGCTGGAAAGATAGACTTGTTTTCAGCATCCACCTAGGAGGCGCGGAATCATCTGCTTGAAGCGCTCTACTACGCCGGGGTCGCTGCATGATACCAGTATTCATGAGACGGGCAGTTGAAGAAAGCCCAAACGTATCATCGTATTGGTCTCTCAGACCAAGGAGCAGTGCAGCGCTGACTTGACTATTTGAAAATTGCCTCGGTGGTACAGAATCCGAGTCGTGGCTAAAATTTCCACCGACACGGTCATACAAGGCTTGATTTGGAGCTTTCCCCAGATAGGATGCAACAACATTGCCGAAATTCGTGGAGCAGCCTACAACAACCCCACACTCATTGTAGATATCTCGAACAAGCTGGGCAGACACGCGAAACTCATCATCGGCGAAGTTCTCAGCAACATGTCCTTGGATAACTTGCATGAGGAAGGCATGTCGCCTTCTCTCAGCTTCTGTGCTTAATTCATGGGCCCGAAGTCTCGGATCTTTCATATTTGCTGTCGCATGGTACAAGCTTGATCGGAACCCGTAAAACAAATACTTTTCTCGTTCAACTTTCATCTCGCTGTACCGTCGTCGAGCAATAATTCCTCGCTGCAGTGCTTGCAACATTTGTGCAGCGCGCATACGCACATGGCGCCTGTGATCGTACGATTTCTTTTGAGCGCTCATGCGGTAAGCAGCTTGGAGTTTACTCGCGTAGTGATCATCGTATCCTCCGGAGTACTTGGCAGCATGGATCTCAACACGACACCTAAACGCAATGAAGTCCAGGATCATGTCATCAACGATAGACGTAATGGCGATTTCCTGTGGTTTCACATTTAGACGCATTAGCGTTAGTGGGGATTCGATGGGGTGTCAAAGCATGAACATACCTTGAGCTTTGTCATCTTAACAGCCTCTAGATTTTGATGTACACGTTCCTTGAAAGCAGCGTCGCTGTCTATGCTAGCAGCTTGCTGCATGAAGGCAGCCACATTAAGATGTATCGCTTCTTGCTGCTGAAAATGTCGTAACGTCGAAATGATGCCGTTCTCCACGTACGCCTGTACAAGCACTGCAACAGTCCCAACAAGTTTATTCTCTGTGAACACTTCTTGTACGTAGTTCGGGGAATCAAGTAACTCGACGTTGCCTAACGGGCTTGCTCTTCCAAGAGTGTCCACAGTCAAGACAGTGGGTGTTGCTAACGATGTACTTCTCAATGACACATCATCGTATTCATCAATAAACCCGGCACAGCTCATTCCAAGATGAATAACATTGCTCTTGGTGGCTAGATCGGTAAGGAACTCGTGATCATCAAATAGTGCAGCCACGTCTCGGTCATTGCCTTCGGCAGTAGATAATTTGCTCCTTTCCAGTGCAAGACGACGCAAATCATCAGCCCTAAGTAGAATCTTTGCGTCAGTGGCATTTGATCCTGCATCTAAGATTGATATGAGTAAGCTTGAGGCTGCTGTCAGCGCAATCATTTTAACTGCAACCTCCTTGTCGTTTACACGGACAGTTTCAGAAAAGCAGACACGCTTCTCGCTGCCTTCGGTATCGGTGAGATCGAGGTAGAAACTCAATCTTGAGTCACAGCGCACTTTTGTGATGATCCAGTCAGCCCACTTTGGTGTTAGTGTTTGTAGATCAGGACGAACCAACTTTGATTGCTCCAAATCATGAGTAGAGATATCGATGGAACTTTGCTCAGTGTCGCCACCGACTTTGCAGGTTATATGAGCGTCTCCACGTGAACTAAGAAGTACAGTGACGAGAACACTGCTGCCTCCGAGAGTTCGCAAGTCCTTTCCCAGCGTTTTATAAACCACTAAACTCGAATTTTGAGCACGTTTGCCTGCTGACTGGCAATTATTGCCACTCCCTTCCGATTTGGCAGAAGTTTTCGACGACAATTCAATGACGTCTCGCAGCCAGGTCAGCGTAGGACCCTCTGTTTGCAAAAATGGTTCGTAGCAGGACGCTTTGTCCAGCTTCTTCAGCAGCGCTGGGACCATGGTTCCCACCTGACTTGAGCTCTCCTCTTCCTCACAATCTGGAATGAGATCCTCTTCCTCTCGCTTTCTCAAAACGGGGACGTCCACAGCAGAAGCTCCCAAACAGTCATCGGGAGTGGGGGAGCTGGTCCGCAAGTCATCTTGGTTTGACGCACCTCCCTGCATTGCACCCACCTCCTCCTCCGAGCCCATATGTGTATCCTCCTCTCCCTCAGGTTTCATCCTCGTCTCAAGGTCCCTGTCTCCATCATCCACCTCAATTTGATCACCGACGCCAGTCTCCTCCCCACCCGACACCGCCTCTCCTCTCTTCACCCCCCTCTTCACCTTCCTCTTGGTCGAGGGCGGTCTCGCGTCCCCTTCCGACCCTCTCCTCTGCTCGAACAGCGGGCGAATGGCCATCCGCTGCTCCGTCCTCTGGCTGTACCTGTAGATGTCCACGTCCGCGCGCGACGAGATGCCCGTGGGCGGTTGCGGCCGCAGAACTCGAGGCGAGTCCACCCCGTCCTTGCTCCTCGGTCTCTGCGGTTGACTGGGCACAACCGGCGGCGATCCAGCGCCAACCGCAGCCGCGTTCGAGCCTCCGCCGCTCTTCTTCCTTTTCGCGGCGCCGGCGACCATGTACGACTTGGGCGAGGACGCCAGCACCGGCTCGAACTGGTGGATCACCGGTAGCGCGAACACGTTCCTAGAGACGCCATCGCCAGCCTTCGAGCGCGGCGAGGGCAGCGGCCGCCGCGGTGCCACCAAGTGCTGCAACGGATCCATCGCACTCGATGAGACCAACCGTCGGGGATGTTGAAGTGGCCAATTTTTAGTTGAAGTGACCAAATTTTAGCCAATCGCAAAATGTGGGTCTCAGGGGGACTATTTTTAGTCCACCACGTCACCGTAACTGACGCCATTTGCAATTTTGCGCTCGTAACGTAAAGCGACCAGCAGTACCGATAGTTAGTTAGAGGCGCCATGAGCTCGTCGACCAAGCCCGTGTACGTGCCCTCGCAGGTGCGCGACGCGTGGTTCCAGAAACTGCGCTCGAGCGTGGCCAACAAGGGCTGCTTCGACTGCAACAAGCGCCACCCGACGTGGGCCACGGTCACGTACGGCGTCTTCATCTGCCTCGACTGCTCGGGGTACCACCGCCGCCTGGGCGTGCACCTGTCGTTCGTGCGCTCCATCGACATGGACGAGTGGACGGAGGACCAGCTCAAGGCCATGTCCGAGGGCGGCAACGCCGAGGCGCGCAAGTTCTTCAAGCAGTACGGCGCCGCCGAGATGACGAGTGTGAGCTCTACACGTCAACAGGATAGAGCCAGGAGATGTGTCGGTCGGTGCACTGCACTGCACTGCAGTACGGGACTGACGTTGTCGTGCTGCTACTGTATTTTGTTGTGGGCAGATCGAGGCCAAGTACAACTCCAAGGCGGCGCAGATGTACAAGGTCGCGCTGGCCAAGAAGGTCAAGGCGTCGAAGCTGCAGATCGTGGCGCCGGAAGAGGAGGAGGTGCGGAGTTAGGTTGAGGGATGATAGATTATTGAGACGGTAGTGTTTTGACGAGAGAGTTGTTGTTGTTGTTGGTGGCTTGTGTAGGACACGCTGGACAATGACGTTGATGGTTTGGAGGCGCTGGTGAAGCACGTGGAGATCAAGGGCGAGACCAATTCGGCTGCTGTGCACGGCCACTTGCAGCGTGAGGTGCCGGTTGCTGCTCCTATGGTGAAGAAGCCGACGCCGACCGCAGCTCCCACGCAGCCGTCGGGGCTGTTGAGTGTGAACCGCCCCGTTGTGTTGCTGGGGGCGAAGGCTGGGGAGGCTACGACTCCGGCTACCACGAGCACGACGCGGCTGAACACGCGGACCAGCAAGGTAAGAGTTTGTCGCTAGTATGGTTGTTCTGGGTTATATCGGATCATGTACTAATTGACACTGGTGGGCATGTTGAGTACAGGCTACTCGTCTTGGAGCCACGAAGTTGTCGACTGGTGGCAAGGCTACGCGCCTTGGCGCTACTAAGCTGTCGACGGGCGCTGATGACTTCGACTTCGACGACATCCCGTTCGAGGTTTGTACACGTCTGCTCTCCTGGCGTTGGGGTGAAATTTTCATCAACCGTACCTCGATACCCTACAGAACCCTCCCCCGCCTGCACCTACCGCCGATGAACTGTCAATGGAGAAGCAGATTAAGGACGACGAAGCCCTGGCTCGAGCCCTGCAAGAGGCTGAAGAGTGAGTACATGTACCAGAGCTTTTCGCTACTCGTGCGTCGGTGGCTAATGTTTTCATTTCTCTCATCAACACCGTAGCGAGCGTACATCAGCTAGAGCCGCTCCCGCGCCAGCGACATATCAGCCCGCCCCGGTGCAAACGCAGACTCTGGACAAGTACAAGAACGCCAAGTCCATTTCGTCTGACAACTTTTTCGGCGGCGAGGCAGTGCAGGCCGACAGCTCTCAGCTGGCACGATTCCAGGGCTCACAATCGATCTCAAGTGACGCCTTTTACGGCAACAACACCAGAGGTCGATCGGCGTCCGGAGAGCGTACGTTTGACAGTTTCGTCGATAGAGGCTTATTGATTTCCTAAGCTATTGTGTTTTTCCTATTGCAGTGACCGATGAAGCAGCCTACCAACTGCAGTTGATGAAGGACAACATGGCCAACAAGGCGGCGAAGGTATTGCATGCAGTTTTTCGACTCCATCGGAAGCTCTTACAATCGTGCTAACAAAACATATATCATGCAACGACAGCTCAAGAACATGACGAGCGGCTTCTTCAGCGACTTGCAGACGCGCTACTCGTAGACACCGCTGCTCAGGCACAAACTACTGATAAGGACGAAGATGTCCATTCAAATATCCGGATGTAGCCATGTTCTAGATCGCACCGCTTCCACGTGGCACCTCCAGAACCTGCACACAGTTAATATAGCCGGATAATCGACTACGATCTGACGACTTAATTGAGCATTTCCAGCAGCTACCACCCATATAAAATCATACCTGCGTATTCCGATCGAGTTAAACTAGCCGATTTGAAGGGTCTAGTCCGTGCCCGTACACGCGTCGCTCCGAAGGTCGGTCATTTCAGGATATCCACCGTCTCGCTAATCTCGCGCCGAACATGTTGAGCACCAAGCGCGTCGTGCTGCTGGCCCTCGTGGCGCTCGTGCTGGGCACCGCCCCGGCCGTGCAGGCCGACGACAAGGAGTGCGAGGGTGCGTTGCAATTGGGCTAACCAGTTCATTGTGTGCAACTGCTTAGCGCCACGTACGTGTTGCTGTTTGCAGTGTGCGTCAAGGTGATCGACGACCTCAAGGTGACGTACGCGCAGCTGCTGAAGGAGTCGCCCAAGGCCAAGACGCAGGCCGTGGCCGAGAAGGCCGTCACCAAGCACTGCGGCAAGAAGCTCAGCACCAAGGACAACAAGCTGGTACGAGCGGTGATGGATACGTCGAACGTAGATAGCTGGTGGCTGACAATTGTTGCCATGCAATGCAATGCTGCAGTGCTACAACCTGGAGCCCCTGAAGAAGGACGTGGCTCGCCAGGTGTCGTTCAAGAAGGACTCGCTCAAGATCTGCAAGTCCCTGGAAAAGAAGAACCCGGACTTCTGCTCCATGCGATACCGTTCGTTGGCTCTGTCTGGCCGGTTGTGCCGTTGGTTCAGTGGCTTACCCTTGCTGGTGCTGTTGTTTTTGCTGTTCGTTGCTGCAGCTGTCAAGACGGACGCCAACACAGACTACTCCAAGATGCGCGTGAAGCAGCTGCGGAAGATCCTGGGCGAGCGCGGCGTGGAGTGCGTCGGCTGCGTCGAGAAGGCCGACTTCATCGCCAAGATCAAGGCCACCGAGTCGCTGCACTCGGAGTTGTAGACCAGCAAGGCGCGGTGGGGCCGGGACGAGCCGCAGCCAGCATCACGGCGTCGACTGTCTTGGCTGGCACGGAGCCTTTTGATTCAATAAAGTTCCAACTACACATCTACGCGCCTCATTCCTTAGCATGCTGCATGTCAACGTGGGCTCGTTCTACTACTGAAACGGCAGGCAACGTCAGTTTGAAGGCAGAAAGTAGCTCATACTATTAAATTAGCGACGACAGCGCAGCAAACCTGCTGCTTGTCCTGCCTCACAAGGCTGCACTTTGTCTCTCTGGCGACAGAAACGTCGAACGGTACGGCGCTTGTGTCAGCTCATGGTCGAGCAGGTGGGCAGATTGCTCCGTCGTCGCTCCAAACAAACGGGGTGGATGGATGTACAGGCAGGTCGTTCGGTACGTAGGCACCTAGAGGCCGAGCTGCGCCGTGCGCAGGATCTGGATCACGGACGAACCCACCAGCACGAACAGGAAGAAGCCCATGAGCACGGGGCCGACGCTGTAGCCCTTCTCCTCCTGCAATTCAGCAGCATCAACGAGTCAGCCTCTCGCACCGTATTAGGCTCTTACAGACGGGCACGACGCACCTTCTGGGGCTGAGAGACGTGGCCGCGCTTGGTGATGTTGGCCAGGTGCTTCTCGGAGCGCAGACGCATCTTCGCGGGGGCGGCCATGGCGCTGAGCTGGTGGACTGGGAGCTGCTGCTTGACGCGGATCTGGAAATGGACGCGGTACAGGTCACCTTGCGCTTGTCGTCTAGACGCGGGTCGAGTTTTGACCAATCACAGCACCGGCCACGTGTCGCGCCGATCTTTTCCGTGGAACGATCTGGTCCGTGTGGGTCACACCATATTCCGTCGTCGGAACCTACGTGGACCACGCGATAAAATCCCGGTGGTCGAGTTGAAGGGGATGGTGCAGGGCAAGTTGCCCCTGCGGAGCCGACGAGTGTTTCACTACGAGATGCATTGACGGGGAATAAAAGAATAGTTTGAGCTCGCGTCGCTACGTCATATACAGGTAGCAGCGCTGCTATGCTAGTACTGCAGTACTTGGTCGAGCGGGTGGCTGACTGATACCGTTGCTCGCCTCGCTTACTTACTGGCGCGCGTTGATCTCGCTGGCCAGCTTGTTCTCGAGCAGCATGTGGCTCTCGGGCGCGAGGCCCACACAGGCGCGGAAGATGTTGATCATGCACTCGCGCTGCGCGAAGAGCGCGTTGACCACGGGCGTGCCGCGCGGCACGAGTGGCGCCTTGAGCATGTAGCTCAGGATGGACAGGATCGAGTGCAGGTGCTCGAAGTCCGCAGCGCCCTCCTTCTTGAGCGTGATGCGCTCGGCCAACTCGCACACGAGCACCAGGTCCAGGATGAGCGGCGACGCCAGCAGCGAGTCCTCGCACGTGTTGTGCATCGAGATGGTGTTGTTGCCGTTCATGAAGATCTTGGACGTGTACTCGTCCAGCGCGCGCTTGCTGTCGCCCACGAACGGCACGTACTTGATGACGACGACGTGGTCCGGGTGCTCGTTCTCCTTGTAGAGCAGGCGGTTGGAGGCCACCATGTCGTCCACGACGTTCGACTTGGAGATCTCCTTGGAGCGGAACTGCTGGGGCGCCGACAGGTTCTTGCCGTCGTTGTTGCCCAGGTGGTTGTAGCTCACGATGGACGTGGGCTTGATGCCGGCCGACACGAGGAAGTCCACGAGCACCGACTTCATCTTGGTCTGGCCCGACTTGAAGTCGTCGCCGCCCACGAACACCTTCTTCTCCTCGGCCAGGTCCAGCACGCCGGGCACGAACGTGTTCTGCGGGCTGCCGTTGATGTACGAGCAGCCCTCGAGGACGGAGGCCACGGCGAAGATGGTGGAGGGCGAGATCTCGGCCTCGCCGGCCTTGATGGACTCGAGCAGGTTGGCCGACGTGTCGTTCACGCCCTCGACGATGTCCGAGAAGCGCTCCGTGTTGGCAGACCAGAGCACGATGACCTTGTCCAGGCCGTTGCTCTGCTTGAAGTCGCGGATCTGCTGGCGCACGGCGTCCAGGTTCTCCTGCTTGGAGCCCTTGAGCAGGTTGTCGGCGCGGTCGGCCTGGTTGGCGGCGATGAAGTCCGGGTAGTAGATGGAGGGCAGCGGCTTGATCTTCTCGAGGTGCGGCACGAGCTGGCGCTGCAGGTCGTGGTCCAGCACCTGCGCGCGCTTCATGGCCTCGGCCAGGTTGAGCGACGAGATGTCCCAGCCGCCGATGACCAGGTCGTTGGGCGAGACCATGGGCAGCAGGTTGTGGAACGGGATGTACACGCCCTCACCGCTGGCGTTCGTGCCGAGGCGCACGGTGGAGGCCTGCGTGACGGAGCCGTAGTAGTTGGGCTCCTGCACGCCCTCCTTGGTGGTCCACGTGATGTGGTGCTTGTTGGCCAGGATGCTGGCCAGCAGCGTCGAGCCGTTGTTGCCGCCCAGGCCCACGATCATGACGCCGAGCTTGGGCACCTTGCGCTGCGTCTTGAACGTGAACTTCTCCTCCAGGGGCGTGGCCACCGTGCCCTCCACGCGCGTCGTGGTGTACGTGTACTGCGACGTGATCTCGTCGGCCGTGTACACGACGTTCTTGCTGTTGACGGTGAAGGGCCCCTGGAAGAAGTCGGAGGACGCCATGGCGGACAGGAAGGCTGTGGTCGAAGAGGTCGAAGGCTGGAAGCTTGAGCTTGGCGCGGAGAATTCGAGAGTGAGCTCGGCGAGCGATCCAGCCTGATGTGGCTAGGCTGCTGCGGAGCGTCAGCCCCCGCCAAAGGCGATCGACGCCAAGATACCAGCAAGCGCCAACCGTCGCGTGCACAGCCGCGGCGTCGACTGTCTATCACCGCACGTTGCAGGCGGCAACTTGACTTGCCGTTTGTGAGGGGGTCAAAATGTGCCGGGATTATCGGGCGGCGGTGCTGTTGCCTTCGTTTTTGATGAGGCTTTGAGCCCGGCGATAAGAGGACGACGCGGCCGTCGCTAGGCTGACGGTGATAGGCAGCTCGTCGATACAGCGTCAACGGCTACATTGCGATTTATTGCAAAACGCGACGCCTGACTTTCGTCCTCAGCCCCCCGTTGCGGTGTGGTGCAGGTGATCGTCATTCGAGAGCTCAAAACTGAAGCAGGGATCAGAAACGGCGACGGCCGCAGCACCACCTTATCCGCGGCGATGGCTGCAAGAGGGCTCGATTTAACCCTGGCAAATCGTGTCCGCACTCGCAGAGGCACTCCGCTCTCAGCTCACGTGGCCAGCTGCCTGCGCTGCTTCAGCCAAAAGCACTCCGCTCAGCTCCACCAGTGAGTGCCGCAGGCTGAAGCCCCCAGGTCTTGCCGCCCAGCGGCGCTCGGTTTTGCAGAGCTTTGCGGAAGCGCTGTTTCGTTTTCGCTCGGCACGTGCTGCCGAGCAGGAGCAGAGCACAATCAGAATCTGCGAAGTCGGCGCCATCCCACAATCGTGCTGCCGCTGGACTCTCTGCAACAGGGTGTCGCTTGCTGTTTTCACAGCGCGTGGACAAGGCGCGCGTGATGTCATGCCACCAGCCAGCGCAACTTCAGGATCCGCTCGGAGGTGGATACTCGCCCGCATCCAAGTGACTGCTGACTGCCACGCACGGCAGCAATCCCGGTGCCCAAGATCAACCGCAACGTTGATCGATTGCTCAGCATCGAACGCAACTTGGTCTCCGCAATGCGATGACGACCCAGCACGGAACCGTGGGCCTCTCGCGCCGCAACGACTGCAATGTCCGTGCTCTCTGGAACCCAGAGTCTGGATCGCGTCGTTCCCCGAGCCCGCAGTCCTACAACGCGTACAATCGCTACACACTCGAAAGTACCCTACGCTGCAACAACAGCACTCCGTCGCGCGAATGCTCCGAAGGCGGCATCACGTCCAGCGCTGCGAAAAGACTTTGAGATTCCCGCTAGCGCCTGACACCTCAAAAGAGCGAGCAGCTTCAGCAGCATGCTAGCCGCAGCGCAAATTCATGAGTGCCTTGGCAGGGAGATTCGCAGGACTCGCAGAGCAACATGCCAGCCCAGCCCATTTGGCTTCAACAACATGAATGGTTGTAAATCGCAGAAACGAGACCATTTCGGCGCAAAAACCGAGGCAAATACCGTCATTCCTACTAGTGCGCGGGTTTTGTGCTTCAGCACGGTTTCTGAACCGGTACATAGCGGGGTATTCTACCATCATTCCGGGGCAAAAGTTGCCTTTTTGCCGCTGTTGTTGGCTCGCGGCAACTTGACCTCGGTCCGCGCGCAGGGCGTAGGCTGGTCGGGCAAAGTTGGTGGTGCACAAAACCTGGCATGCAACGGGAATGTATGCGCTGAGTGTCCTTTGTGCGAGCTACTACGCTCGTGGCCTGGACGAGCTTACCAAGAAAACAATTTGTAGGCGCTTCGCTTTTTGGTTGTGTACCGCTCCAATTTCTCTGTTGCTCTGCGCTCAAGTGCACAAGTATTGATGGTACTTTTCTGGTGAAATTGCTTTTGAAATTTACAATGCGGCTCCAGAGAGCCTCAAACTTCAGCCGCGAAGTGCTCGTTTCGCTATTCTCCTCGTTGTACGACTTGATACGAGGTCCATTTGTGGTTGCAGCGTCTTGTTCGTGTAATTTTTGGTTCTCTAGGTCCATCAAATTTTGCGACGTCCATGCATGCTGCAGCCTACGCACCGGTGCTGAGCAGTCAGATTTTAGCTCGTCATTTCCTAACTGACAATGCATCCAACGATTTCAAGACTGTCAATTTGAACGTCCTGGCATTATGGAGTCTTCATTACGCCAGCTTTCGTAGACAACATACCACCATTGCTGTGCTATAGAACAATTGAGGGCTTCGAAACATGAGCAAGTGAACGAGCACACAGTTATAATCGCGAGCTTTTCATTCTTGCACACACATCGAACGGAACGAACTGAAGCTTTGACCATGCAACAAAACATCGGAAGTACCTCAACGAAAGGCCTCACTATAATATTCCAGTACTTTGGATGGCCAGCTCGATGTGGTAAGTAGTGAATGTAGCTCTCATGGAGACTTGCATTTCTACCAGCTACAGTATTTGACCCGGGTATTCGAACCCCGGTGTAGCACTTCTGGTAGATACTACAAACCACAGTCCGAAGATCGCCGCTATCAGGCTACTAAGTAGCTATGCCTTCTATCTACAGTGCAACCTCATTGCCAGGCCGCTGGCAGTGGTACACGTGCCATCGGTACATGGTACCAGTCCTGGATCGCTTTGTGCACCACATAACGTCATGTGGTCCACGCGTGTCTTGAACCAAAAAAAGATTCGGAATGAGGTCTCGGGGTGTATTTCTGTGACTGAAGCTAATTATACCGCGCGAAGTATGTCGCGCGCTCCAATCATTGCAGCACATTTCGCTATACGCTCCCTCAAGCTCCATTTATAGAAGCAAAGCTCAGGCTGGACAAGACAGCGGGCGCGGCAGTGTGCATCGCTTCGACTCACGCGCAACGATGGAGATCCCCGCGCCGCTGCTGAACGGCTCCATCACGTACCTGGTGCTGACGCTGCTGGCCTGCTTCGCGGGCATCGGCATGGGCGTCACGGGCAAAATGAGTCGCGAGAACTCGTCGTACGTCCGTTTCGCCCGGTAGCTCTCCTTCTGGCACTATATCACTAATATTTACTATTTGTGCATTTGTGTGCTGACCGCAGGGTGTTCACGCTGCTGGCCTTCATGACCGGCATTTGCCTGTGGATGTTCTGGTGCGTGGAGACACAAATAAGACGAGAGAAATTGGGAGCTGAGTTTTCTTTTTCTTTTATCCTGACTTATTTGGTGTTTCTTGATGCAGGGCATGCTGTTGGCTGCACCAGTGGCACATCCTCGTGGTCCCCACGTACGGCGCGGAATAGGAAGGAGTAGGAGAGAGAAGAAGACAGGCGACATTTTCTAGAACCGGCGACAGAAGTTGATCCTTGGTCGGGCGGAGCACCTGCTGCCCTATAAACAATGGAGCGGAACACGAAGTCAGATTTATTTTTTTTCAGTCTTTGAGTCCCCTTGTGTTGTTGAAGACAGCAGGATGTGCACGGAAACAAGTGCTTCGTTTGATTTGTTTTCTTTTGTTCTGGACCTGCCACGAGGGCGCTATCTTTTCGCCCCCCATCGAACACTACGGCCTAAAGTTAAATTGCAAATGGTCTGCGGCTGCAGCTGTACCGGCGGCTTCTCCGCCCACCCCAAATGTAAACTGGTGCGAGCCGTAGTCCATGTCCGGTGCGATGTCGAAGTCTTCCTCGTCTTCGCCATCAAAGTAGTCACGAATAATACGCACAGATTTCTCGTAGATGTCTGCCCACGATTTGAGTTGTTAGTCACCACACACCTGTTGCCTCTCGTTCATGAAAGTGGGTGCTGTCTTACCTTCTTCTTGATGAAACTGCAGGTTTTGGATCAGCTCAATGCCGTCTGCCTCCTCAATGTATCGCGCCATGCGATTCTCCGTGTCCGAGAGCGACATGTCTGCCTCGCCTGCCCGAAGAATATTTTCCAGAGCGTCCAACGACACGTTGATCACGCGCGGGTCCTGGACGTCCAGGAGTTTTACTAACGGAGGGATGCATCCTATGGAAAACAGCCGCATCAACACCAGCGTTAGATACTGCAAGACCACAGCAGCACACCAACGGGACACCGTACCTTGCTGCACTAAATATTTGATCTGCTCTGTGGTGCCGCCGGACGTGGCATTCGAGATAGCCCAGGCCGCTTCTTTTCGGACATCAAACTCGGTTGACGTCAACTGGAATAACAGCGGTGGGATCACGTTGGCGTCGATGACTTCCTGAATTTGGCTCGGTGTGCCAGCAGTAATGTTGGAAATTGCCCAGCATGTCTCCTTGCGAATGAGTTTCTTCTCGTGCTTGAGCAGAGGCACGAGTCGAGGTAATACCGCTAGATCCAGCATCATTTGGGTCTGCTGCTCGTTGCCAGTTACGATATTTCCTATTGTCCGCAGCGCCGGTGTCTGGATAGAAGTGAGGGTGTGCCCCACCAGATCCACTACACGACTACTTACACCAGTGTCAATAACGGCCTGGACAGCGTCGGTCGTGCCGTCCGAGAGATATGACAACGTCCAACAGGCATCCGTGATTACTTCCTCGTCGGGAGAATAAATGAGATGCGGCAGTAGCTTCAGCGCTGGACTAACCAGAGCAAACTCCGGCCTGGGTTTACCACGACAAAAATTCGACAGCGTCCACGTAGCATTTCGGAGAATCGTGATCTTTCCTGAAGATCTTCGCAGAACCGCAAGTAACGGCATCATCGCGCCCGCATTCAGCACCAAGTCGCGGCATTGCGGCGAGTCGCCCGAGATGTTTCCCAGCGCCCACACAGCCTGTTCACACACGTCCTCGTTCGGCGACAGCAGCAGCCCACACAGCAGCTCAACCGCGCCGCAACTGATAACGACCTCCGTGTGCTCCGTCGTGCCGGACGCAATGTTCGTCAGCGCCCACGCGGCCTCAAACTGCACCTCCGGGCGGTCGTGCTGCTTCAGAAACTCCACCAGCAGCGGCACCACGCCCAAGTTGATCACCTCCTGGATTGGCGGGTTATTCTCTGTCCACGAACCAACAAAACCATCATTAAAACCCATATCCCCCACCCACATAGCAACCCACCACGTACCGAGCGACAGCAGCCGCCGCAGCTTGGACACGGCGTTCGACTGCTCCATCGGGTCCAGCGACTGGATCATCGCCGCGATCTTGGGCAAGTCCGACACCTAAAAAGCCCCACCCAAGCAGCACCCACCCACCCGACGTTATCACACCGACCTCAACCACCCACTCCCATATCAGTCACCCCCAGCCAGCAGAGAGAAAGCGTACACTGACGCCGTTAAGGGAGCGCATGGGCACGTCCGCAGCGCTGGCCGCCTGCATCGGCTCCGCGTGCATCGCGCTGTCCGTCACCTGGCGCTCCACCTGCCGTTAAATGACACGCTACTTAGCCCCTCTTTATGCTGATACAGGAGCTTTGAGTCGCTTGGTGCTCTACCACGGTGGTCATGCGCCGGCGCTGGTTGTGTCGCTCCTCGCGGCGGCTCTTGCGGATCTGGACGGTGGTGTCCTCGCGCCGCCGCCGCGTCTCGTCCGCGTCGATGCCCTTCTTGAAGCTGCGCATGCGCTCGGCGACGCGCGCCGCGGAGAAGGAGACGCTCGTGGCCATGGCTGTGGGCGGACTATCGCTCGGCCTGGTGCTTTTGAGCTCGCTCCGAGTAATCGTCGAGTGGCGGCACGCACGCACTTTGAAACCCTCCGATGTGTCGCTTATCAGGTATGGCGGGGTCGGTGACTGTGAAGTGAGATATATTGGTAACGAAAGGGAGAGGTAAAAAAATGGTTGACTTGGGATATGTATGATGAAATGGAGCGAAACTTTGTGCGTGAGGGTTGCATTCTTTATATCGCAATGTGGACCCTGAATGGTAGACGCCGCAGCGAGTTTTTGTCTGGTTGCGCGCTGGAGCGAGGTAGATGCATGCATATCAAAGCCTCCGTCCATTCGCACAGGCGTTTGGTAACAGCGAAGTCGAAGACCCAGGAATAAGGGCAAAGTGCCCGCACTGAACTCTTGAAGTGTGAATGGCGTAACGCAGCACTTCCCATGTTGAACGTATGGGCGAAGGAGCTGCGGTGGTTAATGGCTTAGGGCACTCACTCGAGTGTTCGCTGCTGCTCTGGACTGACACAGCTGGGACGGAGATGTTGCAGCTCTCCATGCCGTTCGCGCCGTCGAGAGGATTTCAACGGGTCACCGGAATGGCTACATGCCGATCTTGCATTCGTGATCGACTGTACCACGAAAACAATTCTGAGCTCGAATCGAGAGCAACTGGTGCACGACCACTTGCATCCACTTACGAACTGCTCTAATCGGCTGGCGAAGTGACCCGCAGACAGGCGTTCGTGGACTTTGCTTCAGCTTACAGTTTCTTTAGTGTCAACTCGCCGTTTCCTTACACCAATTCACCAGCACCTCCTATCACCTCCCGTGTTTGTCATAGCCTGGCATTGATGGATGCCAATAATCCAAGAAGGACCGAAGCAATAAGACCAACACTAGGCTGGATGTGTACAGTGTGTCCTCCCACACTCACGATGTTCCTCGCTCGACGGTACCCCCTCCCCCCCCCCCGCACACACACACACACACATCAACGAGCACTTCCGATGCTTGGAGCAAACCGTCATATCACCGTCTACCACGGTCCAATATGGCAGCAGTCCAGTTACCACATCCACCACCGCCGCTCCGTTCATCGCAGCAAATGCCTGCATCACGCCGCGTATCACGGCCACACACTCTGCCAACAATCAACGGGTGCTCTCCTGTGACTGCTCACAACCATGTGAGGCGTTCAAGTGTACTCGGGCGGTTCCTCTGAAAACGCGGAGGTCGTGGCTAAAAACTTCGAGATGTCGCCCGATCAGTTGCAACGCGGTGATGTGCACACGCTGGTAACGTCGACGCTGTACGCACGCGACATAGGCTCAGCGCTGGAATACTTCCTATGGCTCGCCATCATGTGTGTCGCGCGCTGGGCAACGCTCGGTTCCTCGCCCTATTCGTCGGCATCGGGGCGCTCGCCGATTTTGTTTCGGTGACGAAGGGGAGCGACGTGGTAGCCGGGGACGCGGCGTACGCCATGGACTGCTGCTATACTCACGAGTCACGCTGTCGCAGCGATGGATGCGCTGGCCGCTGTGGCTCTTTAGCGCCGATTTCCTCAGGCGTGATGAAGGCGAACAAGGACACGTGACGGGGGTGCTGTGGGTTGGCGGCGTGCTTGGCGCTGAGACGACAACCTCGGTATTTTCGAGCGCACCGTTGGTGTAGTAGTTGCAGCGCAGGTTTTGGTGGGGTACAGTACTCAAACCGCTAGATACAGCCTTGTAGTCAAAGGTTGGAAGCCAAGGATTTCGTATAACTTTCCTGCTGGCTATCGTTGAACTCGTTCATGAGTCGCCAGTTGTTGAAGTGCCCTAATTTCGTACTTAGCTTGACGCCACTGTAAAACGCTCCTCCCCATCCTGCCATGCTCACAGCAAGCCGTATCGCGGTGTACCGCCGTCCAATATGGCAGCAGTCCAGCCACCACATCCATGTCCGCCGCCGCGCCGTTCGTCGCAGCAACCGCCTGCAACGCGTGTCACGACCTCCTCCCTCGGCGACTGCACATGAATCCACGGGTGGTCTCCTGCTGCTGCTCGCCACCATGTGCGGCGTCCAGGCGTACGCGAGCCCCGTGACGGGCTCCTTCGAGAGCGCCGGCTTCGTGGCCAGGAACTTCGAGACTACGCGCGGCCACGTGCTGCGCGGCTACGTGCACACTTTGTTCACGTCGACGCTGTACACGCCCGACGCGCGCTCGGCGCTGCTGAACGTTTTGTGGCTCGGCATCTCAGGGCGCCACGTGTGCCGCGCAGTAGGCAACGCGCGGTTCCTCGCGCTGTTCGTCGGTAGCGGGGCGCTGGCCAACGCTGTGATACTGATGACAAGGTCCAACGAGCGCAAAGGCGCGGTGATGCCGCTGGCCTTGTCGGTCGGGGGCTCGGCGTGTGCCGTGGATTGCATCGTGACGCTGAACGCGCTGCTGTACCCACCGTCGCGGGTCGCGCTCTCGCGGCGGTGGATACGCTGGCCGCTGTGGTTCTTTAGCGCCATGTTCCTCACGCGGGATGAGGGAGTTCGACCGCCGTGGGTGCAGGACTGCGCTCCGCGTGAGGGCCACTTGACAGGCGTGCTGTGCGGACTGGCCGCGTTCTTGGCGCTGAGACGACCACCTCGGTATATCTGAGCAGTGCTGGTGGGTGCTGTGAACAATTACTCAAGACCGACGATGGGTTTGAACGCAGGTGCTTTTGCTGGTTTGTTGCGGAGCGAACGAATCTTTCCGGGTATCCGACGAGCGCGCAGCACCGTCCGTTTTCAAAGCGATCTTTGCGCCAAAGTTACTAATAGGCTAGCACAACTCTAATATACACTTCGCTATTTTCTCCGAGCCCCACAGGTCTCTCTCATCTAGTGTCTGTACGAAGTCCACTGGTCTCCAACTTGACGCTTCCTTTGCTCAAAAGTGATCGTGCCAATGATTTTATCTGGATTAGGTGTGATCATATTTGAGAACGCGTCAATGCTTAGCCATCCATTTTGAGTTTTCGAGATAATCACGTTTAAAGTTGCATGAGTATAGTTGCGCGTGGCGCTGGCGCTGCATTGCGAAAAATAGGAGGCAGGATTTCCTTACGGAGAATCGCGAGGAAGACCGGGTTAGTCGTTTGTTTGATTGCACGCAAGGTACTCACTCGCTGGATAGGTACGTTGAGGAATTTATTCGTCTTTCGTGAACGCAAGAAGTCTCTACGAAGTTCAAGACGATTCTGTTTAAGAAAGGTCACCAGTCGCAGGAATTCCATTTTTGCAGACCAAGCAGCACACGACGTTAGAAGGGCTGGTTAATGCTGCTCGCTCGGTGGATCCGCTTGATAGCACATCTGAATCACGTGTTAAGCTTTATCCCCGCTAATGCTGTTGACGTCATCACCGGACCCGAAGCTACACCGTCCACCCTTATTAGTCGGGCCCTCACTAATTGTGGTGGAATGATTTTTTGTCTAAATCCGAAATTTCAAACTGATATTTTGTGCACAATACCGGTTCAAACTTTGAACCGATCATACTGGAGGAGAGGTCTCGATGCGATCTGCCCAAAACCGGTCTTTTTGATACAAAATATGGAGATTTGTAGAAGATCCCATTTTAGTGACGTCACTAACACGCCAGTGCATGACTAATTAAGTCGCACGACTAATAAGGGTGGCCGGTGTATTTGCCGAATTGGAAGGATCGTTCGCCAGTTCGCAGCTTCGTACCTCTCTATAACGCTACTTTCGATACGCACGAAGTATACTTCACTTTCTGGAACTCATGTATCGTTCAGTATTCCAACCTTTGCAAAGCCACTCATAATCGTTTTTTTTTTGTTTGGGGGGGGGGGGGGTAGTATGTCTCAGTGACAACAACTCTAGGGGAGCTGGCACTCCCTCAACGCTTATGCCAAGTGTATTCCTATAGGCAACGTATAACTGTCTAGTCCTAGCACCTCGTTCCTACCAGCTCTGTAGAAGAAGATCCGGTTGCTACAGTTGGTAGTGGTGACTGCCTTATCCTAGATCCTCTTCCGCACCTGTAGGTTGTGTGAGGCTTCCATGCCATCACCCTACTACGGTCTCCACCCAAGCCTTACTCAGCCTCGTGAGATAGCTCTCGATGTATGATTGCGTGGCTCTAGGTCACTATTGCATTCCTTTGTAGCGTCACTCAACCTCGTTAGAGAGCCCGTGGGAGTTGCTACGTGACACTTGTCACAAGCGCTAGACACTTGCCTAGTAAAATGTGACTCTATTAATCGGCCTTACGCAGTTCACATTTGGTGCCAATCAATAACCCAAGAGCCAGCATGACTCCTTCCGTGTAGCCTTCCGCCGTCGCGGCGAAGTTAAATGACAACACAGCATGATTGCACATTTGTCCACCCCTCACGGCTTGTCAAGGATGCGTGGCCTCGCACGAATACATCCGGCTTACTTCAGTCGCACTAGCTACCAGTTACTTTGCAGCTTCTCGTCTGCACTTCTTTCACGTAGGTTTGTAGTAGAGCAGGTACGTCTTTATCTATCGAGCAAAACGGTTCCCACGAATCGTCAATGCTTTCAAGCCACCGCCACTTAAAATGTACTTCGTAGTCTTTGATCCGCACATTCCATACATCTTATGGACGTCAAGTACTATTCCTTGCGATGCAACGTGTTCGAGGAGGTCAGCCGTGACGTTTAGATCACTATCAGCGAAAAGTTTTAGGCGTGAACCGTGGACAGCAACTTCATCGCCTGAGATCAGATTATTTACTCGACAATGCCCTGGATGGACTTCCGTCACTACGTATGGATCGACCCAGGTCACTAGTAGCTTGCTGACATGTTTTCCATCGACTCTGGAACGTAGCACATAGTCTCCAGCTGCAAAGTTAATGATGAGGTTGTCACCTCTTGCTTTTTTCTTATTTAGCAGCGTCTGCTTCTCTCGCATGTCCGTACAGCACGATGCATTCCAGCAACATCACGTCGCATCCACGTTCAATAGCCTCAGAGCTCGGAATATCTTCCACTCGTCCAGGTGAAAGTTTCGGAAGAAACACAAAATCAAATGGTGAAGATGGGGCGAGTCCAGTAAAATTTTCTGTCGGAGATCGGTTAACCAGCTACTGAACCGGTGTATGATTGAGGCTGGCTTGGACAATTGGTATTAATGACACCCAGTTACGCTGATCCACCTTATAATCGAGAATCATTGCACGTAAGACCTGTAAAATGTCCCTATTAAGTCGTTCGATTGATCCATTGACCCACGGACTATAAGCAAGCAAGAACGATTGTTGGTATTACATATTTCCGCAATGACCAGGTTCTTAAAGTGAGAACCTTGGTCGCTAATCCATAGCTTTGGTGACATACCAATTGAGAATGGCTTCCGCAGCCACTGTGCTAGTGGGGGTCTCACATACCGCCAGCTCGCAGAAATGATTAAGGTCATCTTTCAGTACAAATATACACTGGTTTGATCCAAATGACTCTTCTAGCTGTAGAAGATCCCAGTGGAGCGCTTCATTTATTGTCTCCGCCCTAAATGTTTCACTCCATGGTCGCGGAATGATATTTCCTCCTTATACGTGATGACATAGTAAGCACCCTGCCTAGAACGTATCAACACATCAGCGTATGCTGGGTAGATAAAGCACGTGAGTCAACGAACTCATCATCGACTGTCTACCACGATGACTGTGACGATGCGGGCTCCAAAATCAGAGAATAGCCTCGCGGCTAGACCTTGATCTCAGATCGCTCAACCCAGAATCTGAGATTGGATCTCAGATCCGAGGCTGGGTGAGGCGTGTGTTCCTCACTCTTGCAATCCCTCGTCTTGGCTCTTCCTAAGCCTACGCTGTGGGCCGAGACTTGCGTCGGCCACATCAGCTGCCTCCGAACTCGAACGTTCCCAGTTGGCCCCAGACGAAGCTTGCTTCTTGCTTGGGAAACCCTTGTACGCACGTGCGAAGTCCGCTGTGCCCCGATTTCTTGAAATATACACGTCAACTCCACAAAATTTAGTCCACTTCTCTTCTCAGGCCCTTGGACGCTGGGCCTTAACAGCCTCCTCCTTGCTCAGCGACTCCGGCTTCGAGTCGCCTCCAGTCACGCCAGTCACACCACTTCCTCCGGCGGTTCAGACTGAGAGCCGCACAACAGGTCTTTACTCACCCCTCAGACCAGAGTGGCCCCGAGAGTTGGCTCGACTTGAGCCTGTCTTGATCCAGGGTTCTCGCTCTGCACCCTGGGACTTCCGCGCACCACGCCTTGATGTAGGCGACACAGCGAAGCTGGGAACCACTATCCCAGACTATTCGCGCCACACGGATACCACCAGCAACCCCAGAAACCACTATCCCAGGTGTTGCTCTGCCGAAACCTCAGAGCGGAGCACCTTCCGCCCGAAAATATGAAGCACCGCCAGGAAACCAGCCAACCAGCACGAAAAACCAGCAAAACCAATGTCCCGCGTGTGGAAATACAACAACGAAGGCAAACAGGACCGAAACACGAAAAGGCTTGGTTGTTGAACTTGAATTTATTTGGAGTTAGCTGAGCTTGACTGTATAACACTCGTAGCGACTCCACTTGGCCTTGCGCGCACCGCCGGGGGCAGGGATTTGGTCCTTGTGAAGCAACACGCCCGTTGGCGCAAAACTAATTCTGTAGCGTGCGGCCTTCGGGGCAAAACAAACTTTGATTGAATATCCTGCACATGCACATACAAAGGGCTTTGGCACAAACATTCCCTGGGTACCCGTGAACAAGGGTGAAATACCCACTAAGCTACTGGCTCGGCGGCGCCCGTGAATGCTCGTCGTCATCTTGGCGTCCTCCCATTGGCCGGTCTTGACTAGTCACCGCTTGATTGCACTGATTACGCTTGGGTGTAAATCAGGCGTAATCCGATTACATCAGGATCCAAGGCCCCCAATTGGCCGATATCCAAAGGCGACCAGTCGGGCCGAATCTTGTGTGCCAGACACCAGGCGCTGAGAAGCCACAACGGAATGACCCTTCAGAGCGACCTTCAAAGAGCACCCGCCAACTTCAATGAGCAACCACCGAAGCTCCCAGACCGTCACCGAAGCCGTCAACAAGTAGCCACTTCATATCCCGGATCTCAGCAGCTATCCCAAATCGTTGAGGTACCCCAGACTCTTGGTCACGTCCAAGCGCGGAGTCGCGGCTGGCAACCGCTCAGCGTCAACTCAACTTCCCAGACCCCGTGGTCGCATCCCAGACCGGGGTCGTAGCTCAGCGTCCAAGTGGCGAAGTCTCAGAGTCTGGGATAACGCCAAACCTCGGAATCTCAGGTCCCATCTCAGACCCGGGTCATTGATCACTTCTGCTCAGCCTTCACTCAGCATCTCGGGCCCACGCCTCGGATTCTGAGGTAACATCATTACTTGGACTCCAATCTCAGATCCCAGACACTGCTCACAATTGCCAAATCTCAGCTACAGCTCAGGTTCTGAGACTCCCACGCTCTGAATCTGAGCTGGGGCAAAATTCAGGTCCTGATATCATATCCTAGCTGTGGTACCCCAGAGCCGAGGTAGAATCGGACACCGAACGCCAGGCTCTCTTCACAGACCCCAGACTGAACATCGCAGAGTTTGGCGCACAGACAAACCCCAGCATGAGCTCCAAATTCCAAAGTCTCAGACTTTTGCCATCACTCTCAGGTCTCAGAGCCGCCGGCACTCCAAACGTTTAGATCTGAGATATGAGATAAGCAACCAAGTGACTCCAAGTCACAGATCCAAACGGACGAAGCTCAGTTCTCTGCCCAGGGTCAGATTCAAGGTCTGAAACCCCAGATCTGCGGCCCAGAGATCGAATCCCAGACCTCATCCCCAGACTGAATTCAAATCTCAGACCTGGGGTCCGGGGTCGCTGCATCTTGACGTCCGCAGAGCCCAGTTTCCAGATCGAGCCAGTCCAAATTGAAGTCTGTACAACGACCAGACTTGGGTCAACCAATATCCATTGTTCAGGTGCCATGTGGTCGGTACATGACAGAGTTTGGGGTTCTGACTGACGGGTCCTGGCCTAGAATTGGCTGGGACCTCGTCACATGACCTTGCTGGCCACAGTAAGCACGGGTCATCAATCGTGTGATTAGCTGCCTTGCTTCACAGTTGTTCTCCATGAACGACCTTATCATCACTGCGGACGCGCAATTCCACTGGCAGTTCTGGTGGAACATAATGTAGTTGGTCACCTTCTATCTCATTCAAAGTTGGCCAAACAAACTCATTCCTATCAAGCGGTCGTATAGTGAGCTTCTGTCTACACCGTTGTCAGCGAGTATGAACACGGCAAATTCTTGTAGTCGTGTTTGGTGCAGACCTACCCCAACGAGTGAGCATGTCTGCCCAAATGTTATACTCTCCAGATACGGGATAGATTTGATAACGAAATTCAGTTAGTACCATTACCAAGAATGTATTCGTCATCTTCTTCCGCTACAACAAACACTTAATTGTTTTTTTTTTACCACATTTACCGGGCCTACAGCAGTATTCAACTCCACATTCAGCCGCACTTGACCGATCGCAGTACGTTTCTGACCTCCAAAAGTATATGCAGTCGCTTCTTCATCCATTTCCACTGTTTGCACATACTGTCCAGGCCAATTAATTTCTGCACAGGACTGCCTCCAATTGCACAAACTTCCGCCCCAGATTCCGCGCAAAGGGGCATTGAGTATTTCCATTCAGTTCGATAGAACTAGATGACCCAGTAAAATACTTTTTAATTTTGGCGACTGATTTTGCGTTCGCTCCTTTCCTGGTTGCGGAGTTTGTGCTGTTGACGAAGGAACTGCTTCTTTTCCTCGGCCGAAGCGGTTGGACAGTGCACAAGCCAATGCGCACCTTTCCACCTTAGGGACCCCTCTTCACGCTGCTTAAGGATTTCTCGTTTATGAGCAGGCCCTTCACCACGAGATGGGTCATCGCTGTCACCGCCAGCACGTCAAGTTTCGCGGTATGGTTTGAGATTATGGTGTGTATACTACTTGATTGGTTGAAACTAATACTGTATATTGATATATGAAGCTATTATATCTGTAGGACGCTAAGTATGGAGTCTGCGGGCTCTACGACAGCAAATACGGCGAATCTAGCTGGGGAGGGACCTTTGCAGCCACAGTGCACTGATACAGTTCCAGACGGAGACTTGAACTCCGACGTTGACGGCGATGGTACTGATTCAGAAGCCTGGTACATTGAGACAGATCCGATCGCCGAGTTGGAGGACGAACGTACGCTGCGCAAGTTTACGCAAGAGGAAGAGACAGCCGAAGCCATTGCGGAAGACGAATCGCCCGATAGCGACGAAGCTTTGGATGGTGTCGCGCTGTTTGCACGTCGAAGGTCCGGGATAGACGCGAATTAGCTCGTGACCGACTCCGAGTTGCCCAAGCAGCATTGACACGCGACTGAGAGAATACTACCGCAAATTGGGATACATTGTCGAAGCAGGAAATGGACGTACTCGCGCAGGATGCAGAAGCGCTTCAAAAGATGAGAACTGATGGCTGGGATTTTGGTACGTTCGTGGTATGTATTCATGCATGATATACAACATGTTCTGATGTTGCTTTTGGTGTATATATATTTAGAAGCATCGACCCAGCCAATTAGAAATGAGCCGTACCCCATGTTATTTTCATGAGCTGGACAACGCCGAATCTCCGTTGAAGTTGTTGCTTTTCTTCATTCCCCCAAGACTCTGGATCAAAATTGCCTCCGAGAGCAATCGATATTACAATCAACACTTGAATGAGCGGGTCGACCGGATGTACGAAATGAGGGTATCGCAGGGCGATGAGGTGATCAGAGTTTTGGTGCTACTAGCTGAAACCAAGCGACACAAGAAAATCAAAGCCAAGGACGTCCTACACTGTATTGGTCTACTTATAGCGAGGACGCTATGCCCCCACAAGCATTGTTTTGCTGATCGCTGGGTGAAAGAAGGTATTGGTGCCGTGCCGAAAGGCACTTTCAGCCGCTATATGTCCAAAGCGTGTTTTGGGCGGATCATGCAAAATCTACATTTCACAGACAATACGGACCCCAGAGCGGAAACCGATCGGGCGTGGAAGGTTCGCTCGGTAGCGGAGACATTACAAGAAACATTTGCAAGAGGCTACAATGTGCCACATGTGCTGGCTTTCGATGAGGCCATGATTCCATCTCGCAGTCGCCACAATGTCACACGGCAGTTTATGGAGGATAAGCCCCACAAGTGGGGCACCAAGGTCTTCATGACGTGTTGCACAGACACCGCCTACTGTCTTCGGTACGTAGTGAGCGCTCTCCATCGTGGAGAGCACATTTTTTCCCGCTAAGACTGACATGTTGTATCATACTTCTTGCAAACTGTTTTTGGACTGCATATACAACATCTTAGACTTGAAGTATATTGCGGGACCGAGCAACACGCAGATGAACTTGGCGGCGGAGGATCACCGACCCAGTTCTCGGCGGACCCCAACTCCGGTCCTGCTGCCGTCATGCGGAACCTGACCAAAGTCTTACCACAACCAAAAGCCGGCGTCTACTACGCCGTAGTTACGGATCGCTTCTGCACGTCCGTACAGCTCGCGCTGCAACTGCTGTCTCGCAATGTCTACTCAATCAGTACGATTCAGACGTACCAAAAGGGTTTTCCGCCGACGCTGATTACGAAGAGCACCTCTCGACCAGTAGACGTGGCACGTGGATCGGCGGTTGTCGCCGTCGCAAAATGCTGCCCGAAATTGCAGGCCATGCTCTGGTGGGACCGCCTCCCTGTCTATTTATTGTCTACTGGTAGCAGCACTACGACTGAGACGTGTGGTAAGTTTTGATTGCTATCTTCTATTACGCTGTATTTACTCTGACACTGGCTGTTACACTGTAGGGAGGCATGTTCCTGGTGGCCAGCGACTCAGCATCCCCTGCCCGTCCGCGATGCGCGGTTATCATCGTTGGATGGGTGGGGTTGACATTCATGATCAATTGCGGCTGCAGCGCTACTCGCTGCAGCAATCGGTTCGCTATCGCAAGTACTACAAAACTATCTTTCTGGGGCCTGTGGACATGGCGATAGTGAATGCATTCATCGTCTGTCGAGAGTGCCGGAAGCAGCGTGGCGAGCCAACCGCAGACCATGCTGAATATCTGCGGGACCTTCAGGCGCAGCTCCTGCAAGTCACGAGTGCAAATTTGATCTATGAGGTATGTACGACATGTATTATATCAAACATGTTAGACATGTTGTATGTGAATTTAACACATTGTGGTGCCGATGCATAGACCCCTCAGCAAGACCCAACGAACCCCAGTGCACAAGGTCCAACTCGCCACAAGCTGGTGGAGTTTCCAGAGTGGGTGCAGATCCGCGAGGGAGTGCGCAAGCGCCCTCAGCACCAATACAAGGTCTGCTCAACACGCAAGAAGAAAGTGGGTGAGCGCCGTACAACTCGCTTCTATTGCGAAATATGCAGTGATGGCAATATACGGTTAGTGTTGTGGTCATGGGGATTGTAACGGGGTTACACGTACAAGTGGCTACAAACCACTTGTGAATTTAACAGATAGGATATCTGTTAAAAGTTTTAGATTCTTCCTCACCTTGGTGTAAGACATACCAATGGATACATTGAAGTGGGCCACCACAATGAGTGGTCCACACCTACCCAAAGATCCTATTGGTAGAAAGCAGCATATTTCTACCAATTAGAGACGTGCATATTGGCGGGACTCTGACAGCCAGCCGCTGTCAACCCCTTTCATAGATGATAAACAGTTTTAGGTTTTAGAAGGAAGATCAATTTACAAACAAATACAGTTCTCATTTTACCTAATCTAAGTCACTTGGAATCTTATCTGATTTAAATTATATTTGTGTATTCAAATATAATTAACCTAAGTAATTACTAAGTACTTACGCTTCCTCATACATGTTGCGCAACGTGTAAGCAAAAGTAGTGAGTCAAGTTAGACCGACTAGACCTGGTAGCACTTTGTAGTCCGTCCAACGACCGACTGCTTGACGTTCGTACTAGGTGTACGAACGCGGAGCCGAGAACCACATGAGCACGGAGGTGCCCATGGAGAGCTCCAACACGCTTGCAACGCATGTTGCACGCGCTGACTGCCCCCACCTGTCTGACCCAGAGTGGGAAGCCCTCCAACGACTGTCAACAGTCATTGGGGAGGCGGCGATAGCTACGATGCTGCGTTCGCTATTGCCGACAGAGCAACATGGTGTTGCTCTGGGGTTCATCATGAAGGAGCAGCGCGATGCTGCTTCCTCAGCGACGGCGTCGTCGGGGACGACACCGCGTGCTCAATCATTAGAATTGAGTGTAAGCAATTACGTGGGAAGAGAGGGCGAGCCTCTACTCCGGTGGCTTGTCGAGCTCGACACAGCCATTGCGGCTCGACGCATCGTCGACCCGGTGTCGAAGGTCGCGTTCGCCATGTCCTGCCTTGGCGGACGCGCAAGGGGTTGGGCGTACGGACGCCGACACTCCGATCCTACGTGCTTTAGCACGTACGAAGTATTCAAAGAGGAGCTCAGACAAGCGTTTGAGCCCCCGCAAAATGAGTTCCAGTCGAGGGCGGAGTTCCTCGACCTGCAGCAGGGTAAGCATGACGTTCATGCTTACGCGCAGCGCGCACGATACTTGGTCTCAAATATCGTGACCAATCCAATTGACGAGGCGACTAAGGTCGTCGCGTTCATGAAGGGACTTCGAGATGGGCCTGTGAAGACCTATCTCTTCCGAGAGTACCCGAGTACTCTCAAAGCTGCGATCACCCTTGCCATGCAAGAAGAGTTTAGCCTGCGGCAGGCTAAACTCCATGCAAACGTGCCGAGGCCGCAACCGCGCCCGGTAGTGAGCACGGGAGGTCCGGAACCAATGGACCTCTCGAACGCAATAACTGTTGGTCACCAGCAGCACGGAAGTAATGTGCGATGCTTCCGTTCCGGAAGGATCGGTCACTTTGCCAGAGAGTGCACGGCTCCCGTGACCTACAATGGCGGCCGTCGTGGCGATGCCGGGCATCGCCGCGAACAAACAAAAAACGTGAACATCCAGTAGGCGCGGGGCGCCCTACTGGTAATGCAGTTACGCGTGCCGACATCGGGCACGCGACACTGAGGACTGCAGCCCCCAGTGAGACTAGCTCTCGCTGCAAGAAGCAAGATGACAGGCCGAACCTAGTCATCTTGAAGGTAACGTCGAAGAGAGCGAGTGACTCTCTTCGAGCTTTGGTAGACTCGGTAAACTCCGCAGTCGAACAAAGTTGTTCGACTGCGGAGTTTACCGAGTCTTGACTTCGAGGAGGTAAAGGTTCCTCGAAGTCTTCTGGAAGTTCGATTGGCAACAAGTGCCATCATGAAGACCGATAAGCGCGTCGTGAACGTGCGCTTCTCGTACAAACAACGAATGTTGTCGAACGCTTTATCGTCCTGGACCTGGACGATAAGTTCGACGTTGTTATGGGCATGCCGTGGCTTGCATGGCATGATCCGGTGATAGACTGGAAGAAGCACACGCTCGTGCGCTTCGGCCGCGACAGCGGAACAGAGAGCGATGGCCCTGTTACCGCAGCGCACGCACCAGCAGGTGCGCGCGGCTCACCAGTCGAGACAGCGCTTAATGCTGCTGTCCCGGAGTGCCCAGGAAGTGCGCGAGGGCGCGCACAAGTGGGATCCACGTCGGCAATGCTGCCGACGTCGGAAGGAAAAGATGTGTCGGTTCCGGGAACCAATACTCGCGTTCAAGTACGCATTGGACAGTCCCTGACCCGAAAAGGTCAGGTCGACGACGACGCGTTGGCTCCGGGAGTCGACGCACCCCTGGTGATGAGGGGCTCCGCCAATAACTGGCGTCGAGGTGACAAAGGCGTGTCAACTCCGGGAGTTGACGCTGCAAACAGTGCGGACGGTTGCAAACGTACCGCACTGACGCAATTTGCATGCTGTCGTGCAGCCGGGCTGCACGACGAAGCGCCATGCGATCAAGCCGGGCTTGATATCGCGCACCCGCAGACAGGGTCTGCCGGCGAAGGAACACATTTCCGTGCAGTCGGGCCGCACGAAGGAAAATGCGGTCAAGCCGGGCTTGATACTGCGCGCCCGCGGACAGGTTCCGCCGGCGAACAACCGTCCATGGCCGGGCCTGGACCAGAAGAACCACCGTGCGGAGCCGGGCTCCGCACAACAAGAAGACGGCGCATGCGAAGAACGCTGCGCAAGTCTCGGTCCGGGACCGAGACGCCACGAGAACAGTCTGCTGAGCAGACTGAGGCGGTGGCGCCGGATGTCGAGACGCTAAGCGTCTTGACGCGCACCGATACTGGATTCCAGTATCGTGACATGGAACTCGCTAATCCTCCGACGACGGCGTCGGAGTTGACTTCGCTTCCAGCCATGAGCTGGAAGCGCTTCACGCGCGCGCGACTTGCACGATGGACGCATCGAGCAGGTCTGCGTTCTTTCGAACAGCGAAAGAATGGAGAGCGAGAGCGAAGAGCTGAGACAGCTCTTCATGGGAAGTACCACTGAGAGTGAAGACACTCTCAGTGCGAAGACGAAGCGAGAACGCTTCGAGGAACAAGGTTGGGACTCGCTGAAGTCGAGTTCCTATTACGAATTATTGAAGGAGTACAAAGACGTACTCCCGGAAGAGATTCCTGCGGAGCTTCCGTAGGATAAGGGTATTCAGCACGAGATTGATCTCGTGCCGGGCACGAAGTACTGTGTCACGCGGCAGTGGCCACTGCCGCGAGAGCAAGTAAAAGCAATCGACGACTTCTTTGAAAGTCGTCGCAAAGCAGGACAAGTGCGGGAATCAAAGTCCCCACACAGTGCTCCGACGTTCTGTGTCAAAAAGCCACAGGGCGGATGGCGCATCGTTCATGCGTATAACAAGCTGAACGATGCGACGGTACCGGCGCAGACGCCGATACCGCGAAAAGATGTTATCATCGATTCGATGGCCGGGAGCACCGTTTACAGTGCTCTCGACTTACGAGACGAATTCTATCAGATTCTAACGCGTGAGAGCGATATCCCTCTCACGGCAGTGAGGACGCCAAGCGGCATGCTCTGGGAATGGCTAGTGATGCCGCAGGGGCTTAAGAAACGCCCCTGCGACTTTCAACAGGTGCGTGACGCACTTGTTGCGCTCGGTGCGCGACTTCACACCGAGCTACTTCGATGATGTGTTCATCCACAGCCGGGCTGTGGACGGGAAGACCGACGTAGAAATGCACAGGGTGCATCTCCGGAAGCTCTACGCAAACCTGAAGAAGTGTATCTTCGGGGCGAGCGAGATACCCGTCCTCGGGTGTCTCGTAGGTAAGAATGGCGTTCGCCCTGACCCGGAAAAGGTCCGAGTGATTAATGCATATCCAACGCCTTCAAGTGTCAAGGAACTGAGGCAGTTCCTTGGCTTGGCCACGTACTTGTGCAAGTACGTGGAGGATTACGCGGGCAAGATCCGCCCGCTGTCACAACTTCTTAAGAAAGAAGCTGTGTGGGATTGGACACCCGATTGCCAAACGGCATTCGATGCAGTCAAGCGGGGCTTGACCGAGGCGCCGATCTTGGCTGTGGCTGACCAAGATCGCCCATTTCACGTAGTGTGTGACGCATCCGATTTCGCGATTGGATGCGCGCTGATGCAGCACGATCACGAGGGCCGTGATCGTGTCGTCTACTACCAATCGCGTCAGCTGAAGCCAGCTGAGCGCAACTATCCGGTACATGACAAGGAACTCCTTGCCATGAAATATGCACTCGCAAAGTTCCGAGTGTATTTGCTTAGAAGTAGCCCGTTTGTGGTCTACACCGACCTTGCATCACTGCGCACTGCAGTGAAGTCACCACACATATCACAGAGAATGGCGAGATGGCTCTCATTCTTTGCGGCATATAACTTCCGGGTCGAATACAAACCCGGAAGATTGAATGTAGTGGCCGACGTGTTATCCCGTCGGCCGGACTACGCAGAAGCTGCTGACGTCAATGCCATTGACGTCATGCGATCGAGCAAACCCACATCGTCTCTGTTGGGCGATGTGAAGGCCGCGTACGCGCACGACGCGGACACGAAGCTCTTGCTGGCCTACGGCACAGCGCCTTCTGACAAGTCCCGTCAGAAGCTGCCCAAGCATCTTCGAGCGCGTGCACACCGATATCGAGTGCACGACGGATTACTGCTTTACAATGCAGTCGACGACAACGCGATCCGCGTTGTCGTGCCGAACGATCATGACCTGCGACTCAGGATCATGTACGAATATCATGATGCCCCGACTGCGGGACATCTCGGACGTGAGAAGACATACGTCCTTCTCACGCATGACTTCTACTGGCACCACCAGTATAAGTGGGTGCGCAAGTACATCCGTGCTTACGAGGTATGCCAACGCGTAAAGCCTGCGCCATTCGCGCAGGCTCCTTTACAATCACTACCGACTCCGTCGGAGTGTTGGAAGTCCATGTCTTTGGACTTCATCTTTGGTCTTCCCCCGGACAGCGGAGGGAATACCGGTGTTGTGGTCTTCGTCGACCGCTTCAGCAAGATGGTACATCTTGCTGCGGTGCCAGCAGAGGTGACCGCGAAGCAGACGGCCCGTCTGCTCGTCGACATGGTGTTCAAACACCATGGCATGCCGTCCGACATCGTGTCGGACAGAGACCCGCGCTTCACAGCGCACCTGTGGCAAGAAGTGTTTACACTTCTTGGGAGCCAGCTTTCCATGTCGACTGCGGATCATCCGCAGACGGACGGTCAAACCGAGCGCGTGAATCGCGTGCTCGTCGATATGTTGAAGAGCTACGCTCACTCGTTCCAATACTGGAGCGAGTGCTTATCGATGGCAGAGTTTGCCATCAATAACTCGGTGCATGCCTCGACCGGGCATACACCGTTCTACGTGAATGCCATGCGGCATCCACGTCTACCGAGTTTACTCGGAGTGATGGCTCCCACTTTAAGTGGGGGAGGATCTACGACTGCAATACAACAGCCGCAGAAAACCGCTGACACTTGCACAATGTCAGCTGCAACAATGAACAAACCACATGAGTCTGCGCAGGGTGCAGACTCCCCCAACAACAAGGACAAAGACCACGGGTCTGCGCAGGGCGCAGACACCGCGAAGAACCACGCAGAGGCAGGGCCTCTAGCGGAGAGCGAGCTGAATGACTTCAGCTCGGATGCAATCAACTACATCACCAAAGACAAGCCGTAATTCGGTTTGTTCAAGATGCAATAGCAGCTTCTGTTGACCAACAGAAGCTGAACGCAGACAATGTGGGCAGAGGCAACACAAATGAATTCAAAGTTAGTTCATTGGTTTTGTTAGCTACGCAAAACCTGCCTAAACATGCAGTTTCGGACTTCGGAGCAAGCAAGCTTGCTCCGCGCTTCATCGGGCCGTTCACTGTGTTGGCACGGCACGGCAACGCTTACACGCTAGACATACCGTCTAGCATGCGCCTCCATCCGACCTTTTACGTCGGACGGCTGAAGCCATACCTGCAGCACGAGCCATCTAGCTCGGCTGACCCGAAGCCTCGGCAGGAGCCGAAGCAGAAACGGAAGCCTTGGCCTCGGCGACGAACAGCCTCTCCTCCAGCGCGCGGACGCGCTGGAGCAACCCCTTCATCTGGGTCCCCAACTCGACCTGGATATTCGAGGCGGTCTGCGAGACCGCCCCGACTTGGGCCTTCTGGTTCGCCAGCTCCTGCTTCAGGGCGGCGAACTCAGCGCCCTGCAGACGCTCCACGACGGTCACCCGGTCGTGGAGAGGCGCATACTGATCAGCCCGGGGCTGATCATACCCGGGGCGTGTTCCCACCCCCGCCACCGCCGATCCGTGACACCCGCGGCTCAACCCGCTGGATTGTTGAGCGGATTGTTGACCATAGTATCTCGAAAACGAACCCTCAAGGGGATCGTTTTCGTATTCGTTGGAGAGGATTTCCTCCCCATCCAGATACATCGGAACCGCGGAACGTCTTGCTGGAGGGCGTTCCGGAAATGGTGAGGGCGTACGAGGAGCAGTACGCGCTGGTCCAGCGGAAGTAGTACGAGCGCTGCGATCATCGCTAGCGCCCGAACCCTCACGTGCTAAGAACTTAGCACGGAGCTCTTTGAGACTCTCGGGCACACGGAACGACGTGTACCCGTTCAGGTCGCGGTCGCTCAAGCGGACCGCGCCTGGGAAGCACTTCGTGCACTGAAAGCCCTCGGACACAGCGCACGGCACATTAGCCTCCTCAGCAGCAACGTGGAGTTGCTCCAACTTTCCACGCTTCGAGTACGTCTCGAAGCGATCACGCGCTTGCTTAATCCGATCACGGTAAGCACTCGGCTTCTTGTTGAAGTTCTCAACAAAAGCATTCCAACTTTGACAAAGTGCCTGCCACTCGGGCACTTTGCTGCGAGAAGAAGTCTTCTTGCCTTGAAACCATCGGAGCTCATGGAAGAGCCCGACGTAGTAATCGCGCCTTTGATGCGTTTCTGCATCAAAGTGCAGTTCGGCAGCCACGGCGTCATCTTTGATGGCGCTGCATACGTACAGCGGCACCTCATTCGGAGGTACCGAATTCCCATACCGGTCCGTGATCTCGGACACGGACGGGATCCACGGATCGCGCGCTGCAGGCGCAGCGCGCGGAGAGCCTTGAGCTTTAACATCACGCGCTGCAGCAGCAGCGCGCGGAGTACTGAGAGCCCCAGCGGAAGCGAGTGGGGTATCACCCTCAGTTCGCGAACGCTTCGAACTCGAAGCGTCCGATTCGTCCCCTTCACGCGGGCGAATGTTCTTGGCATGAGGGTCGAGCGATTCGCTCGACACTGAGTCCTTTGCGCTTTGAGGACGAGTCCTCCTCGTCCTCTATGTCTTCATCGCCGTCGACTTCGACGACGACGTCGCCATACTTCGCCTTCTGGCGTTCGAAGTAGTCATCGATGGAGAGATGACTCTCCACCGACTTCGGAGTCTTCTTCTCTTGAGGCGTGCTCATCGTTGGATGAGCGCGGATTTCTTCTCCAAACGCGGAGAATTGACGAATGGTCAATTCCGAAGATTGACGTGCGGAGACCCCGCGCGTCTAACCTTAAGGGGGGGATGGTGTAACGGGGTTACACGTACAAGTGGCTACAAGCCACTTGTGAATTTAACAGATAGGATATCTGTTAAAAGTTTTAGATACTTCCTCACCTTGGTGTAAATCACACCAATGGATATATTGAAGTGGGCCACCACAATGAGTGGTCCACACCTACCCAAAGATCCTATTGGTAGAAAGCAGCATATTTCTACCAATTAGAGACGTGCGTATTAGCGGGACTCTGACAGCCAGCCGCTGTCAACCCCTTTCATAGATGATAAACAGCTTGAGCAGATTTAGGAGGAAGATCAATTCACAAACAATACAGTTCTCATTTTACCTAATCTAAGTCACTTGGAATCTTATCTGATTTAAATTATATTTGTGTATTCAAATATAATTAACCTAAGTAATTACTAAGTACTTACGTTTCCTCAT
Source organism: Phytophthora cinnamomi (assembly GCF_018691715.1). Classification (NCBI taxonomy): domain Eukaryota; phylum Oomycota; class Peronosporomycetes; order Peronosporales; family Peronosporaceae; genus Phytophthora; species Phytophthora cinnamomi. The sequence continues at coordinate 599,310 of NW_027151000.1, read as the reverse complement.
ACAGGTTGCGGAACGTGTAAGCAAAAGTAGTGAGTCAAGTTAGACCCACTACATTTAAGGTGTTTTGCAAAACAAGGTATGAATGCTCTCACTAAAGGGGCGTATTGTTCGCCGTGTTACCAAACTTCAACTGCAATCCCATCATCTTTTAAAACAAGCCAGAAAAGGTGCTTCGCGTATTCATCATGTAATCATGTTCAATACAAATATCAAGATGTAGTTTCCACACTATGTAACCGGCAAATCACAGTAGGTGATATGTCCCATGATACACGCGAGCCGCAGTACCGTTATTTCGTTAAAGGGCGAGTTTTGCGACCTTTTGCAATTAAATGCCTTAGATTTGTACAGTAATGTGCCTCGATAAGGAACACCTGATATGAACGAAAAAGATAAAGGTATATTTAGCATTAAAGGTTTGTCTCGTCACACGACAACTTAGAATGTACTGACTTAATGCAAGATGAAGTTCATGTCGGTCTCCGCTACCAAGGTCGAGTGCAACCAACAGTTTGTTATGGTCTTGGCCAACAGCTCTTGCCAGGCTTCTGCACTCCACTCGATGGCCTTGAGGGCACCAACTTTGCAGAGATTCGCCACTCCTAGATCGTGTGCGGCGAAGCGAAAGTTTGTTAATGATGCAGGCATGCATGCCTGATCGTGAATACTCAAGCGTTGACGATGGCGACGAACCTAGCCTTTGCGCGCTCTGTCGTTGGGGTGGGATCCCTTCGAATTCCCGTTCGCGACCTTTAGATGTTCCTTTGGCTCGGTTTCTGCGTGCTGATTGGCGGAATAGTGAAAGACGCGAGGCGATTGGTTAAATACATCTTAATAAACCAGTACATCTGAGTGGTTGTGGGTGCAGCTAGAGATGGATGCGTTGCTGCAGATTATCAATTGTTGCCTGTTCCTTATCGAGGCACCTTACTGTATTGCATAGTTAATAAAGGTGGCTCGCGAAAGGGTTAAGTAGCACGTGAAGGGCAAATTTCTCAGATGGTCGATGAACCTGATGAATTTCCGTTACGTGGTGGAGCATGTGTCGGGCCCAGCGATCAGGTGGGCCGATATGATTTCGCGATGGGCTGGTAATCACTCCCCGAAGTCTACCGTGAAGCAACTCAAGGCTGTACGGATCCGTTCAGCGGATGCGTTAACCCCCCCCCCCCCCCACCCATCCACCCACCCACCCCACCCCCGCACTCACGGCGTTTTTCGGGTCCTGACTACGACCAATATACTACTTGTTAAAGCTGTATACTACATGTTAAAGAGATGCGTATTTGGTTTTAGTATTGCCTGCTATAAGTACGACGCCCTTCTCTAAACAGGGAAGGTTGTTGATCGTTGTCGCACCGCCATGCACACACACATCGTCTAATACACCCACGGTGGTCCGTGCACATCTAACAGGGTGTATATCCTACATATTGACTAGCCCCTTTTACCGGGAGCGAGCAAAGCACGAACAAAATTTCCAGACTATGTAAAGCGCAATCATTGATCGCAGGCCAAAATGTGTATAAACCTAGCCGGTCTTCCTCAGCTACACGAAATGCCCTTTCCTACCCCTCAGCCTCCCACACAGACGCCCCAGCCACCGTCACTTCTTCTTCCTGCCCCGCCGTCTCATCCACCTCTTCTTCTTCCCCCTCCGCCTCCGCCGCCTCTTCCTCCTCCTCCTGCTGCTCGACCACCTCCTCCTCTTCCTCCTTCTCCTCGGGTGCCTCGTCACTTCCTGCGTCTTGAACGCAATGCCGCGGCGCTTCTTGCCAAGCGGGCACATTTGAATATCGCGGCCGACGCGAGGAGGTGGCCGCTCCTCGCCGTTCTTCCACATCTCGTGCCAAATTTGGTGGCATGTCAGATGATTGCCCGGGTAATGCTCTGGGCGAATGCGATCACAAAGGTAGGCACTATCCATACGCACAAATAGGAATAGTTAGTAGCTACACACTAGCCTCAAAATCCCTGTAGTGGATCTAACTTGACTCACTACTTTTGCTTACACGTTGCGCAACGTGTATGAGGAAGCGTAAGCACTTAGTAATTACTTAGGTTAATTATATTTGAATACACAAATATAATTTAAATCAGATAAGATTCCAAGTGACTTAGATTAGGTAAAATGAGAACTGTATTTGTTTGTAAATTGATCTTCCTCCTAAATCTGCTCAAGCTGTTTATCATCTATGAAAGGGGTTGACAGCGGCTGGCTGTCAGAGCCCCGCTAATACGCACGTCTCTAATTGGTAGAAATATGCTGTTTTCTACCAATAGGATCTTGGGTAGGTGTGGACCACTCATTGTGGTGGCCCACTTCAATATATCCATTGGTGTGATTTACACCAAGGTGAGGAAGTATCTAAAACTTTTAACAGATATCCTATCTGTTAAATTCACAAGTGGCTTGTAGCCACTTGTACGTGTAACCCCGTTACACCATCCCCCCCTTAAGGTTAGACGCGCGGGGTCTCCGCACGTCAATCTTCGGAATTGACCATTCGTCAATTCTCCGCGTTTGGAGAAGAAATCCGCGCTCATCCAACGATGAGCACGCCTCAAGAGAAGAAGACTCCGAAGTCGGTGGAGAGTCATCTCTCCATCGATGACTACTTCGAACGCCAGAAGGCGAAGTATGGCGACGTCGTCGTCGAAGTCGACGGCGATGAAGACATGGAGGACGAGGAGGACTCGTCCTCAAAGCGCAAGGACTCAGTGTCGAGCGAATCGCTCGACCCTCATGCCAAGAACATTCGCCCGCGTGAAGGGGACGAATCGGACGCTTCGAGTTCGAAGCGTTCGCGAACTGAGGGTGATACCCCACTCGCTTCCGCTGGGGCTCTCAGTACTCCGCGCGCTGCTGCTGCAGCGCGTGATGTTAAAGCTCAAGGCTCTCCGCGCGCTGCGCCTGCAGCGCGCGATCCGTGGATCCCGTCCGTGTCCGAGATCACGGACCGGTATGGGAATTCGGTACCTCCGAATGAGGTGCCGCTGTACGTATGCAGCGCCATCAAAGATGACGCCGTGGCTGCCGAACTGCACTTTGATGCAGAAACGCATCAAAGGCGCGATTACTACGTCGGGCTCTTCCATGAGCTCCGATGGTTTCAAGGCAAGAAGACTTCTTCTCGCAGCAAAGTGCCCGAGTGGCAGGCACTTTGTCAAAGTTGGAATGCTTTTGTTGAGAACTTCAACAAGAAGCCGAGTGCTTACCGTGATCGGATTAAGCAAGCGCGTGATCGCTTCGAGACGCACTCGAAGCGTGGAAAGTTGGAGCAACTCCACGTTGCTGCTGAGGAGGCTAATGTGCCGTGCGCTGTGTCCGAGGGCTTTCAGTGCACGAAGTGCTTCCCAGGCGCGGTCCGCTTGAGCGACCGCGACCTGAACGGGTACACGTCGTTCCGTGTGCCCGAGAGTCTCAAAGAGCTCCGTGCTAAGTTCTTAGCACGTGAGGGTTCGGGCGCTATCGATGATCGCAGCGCTCGTACTACTTCCGCTGGACCAGCGCGTACTGCTCCTCGTACGCCCTCACCATTTCCGGAACGCCCTCCAGCAAGACGTTCCGCGGTTCCGATGTATCTGGATGGGGAGGAAATCCTCTCCAACGAATACGAAAACGATCCCCTTGAGGGTTCGTTTTCGAGATACTATGGTCAACAATCCGCTCAACAATCCAGCGGGTTGAGCCGCGGGTGTCACGGATCGGCGGTGGCGAGGGTGGGAACACGCCCCGGGTATGATCAGCCCCGGGCTGATCAGTATGCGCCTCTCCACGACCGGGTGACCGTCGTGGAGCGTCTGCAGGGCGCTGAGTTCGCCGCCCTGAAGCAGGAGCTGGCGAACCAGAAGGCCCAAGTCGGGGCGGTCTCGCAGACCGCCTCGAATATCCAGGTCGAGTTGGGGACCCAGATGAAGGGGTTGCTCCAGCGCGTCCGCGCGCTGGAGGAGAGGCTGTTCGTCGCCGAGGCCAAGGCTTCCGTTTCTGCTTCGGCTCCTGCCGAGGCTTCGGGTCAGCCGAGCTAGATGGCTCGTGCTGCAGGTATGGCTTCAGCCGTCCGACGTAAAAGGTCGGATGGAGGCGCATGCTAGACGGTATGTCTAGCGTGTAAGCGTTGTCGTGCCGTGCCAACACAGTGAACGGCCCGATGAAGCGCGGAGCAAGCTTGCTTGCTCCGAAGTCCGAAACTGCATGTTTAGGCAGGTTTTGCGTAGCTAACAAAACCAATGAACTAACTTTGAATTCATTTGTGTTGCCTCTGCCCACATTGTCTGCGTTCAGCTTCTGTTGGTCAACAGAAGCTGCTATTGCATCTTGAACAAACCGAATTACGGCTTGTCTTTTGGTGATGTAGTTGATTGCATCCGAGCTGAAGTCATTCAGCTCGCTCTCCGCTAGAGGCCCTGCCTCTGCGTGGTTCTTCGCGGTGTCTGCGCCCTGCGCAGACCCGTGGTCTTTGTCCTTGTTGTTGGGGGAGTCTGCACCCTGCGCAGACTCATGTGGTTTGTTCATTGTTGCAGCTGACATTGTGCAAGTGTCAGCCGTTTTCTGCGGCTGTTGTATTGCAGTCGTAGATCCTCCCCCACTTAAAGTGGGAGCCATCACTCCGAGTAAACTCGGTAGACGTGGATGCCGCATGGCATTCACGTAGAACGGTGTATGCCCGGTCGAGGCATGCACCGAGTTATTGATGGCAAACTCTGCCATCGATAAGCACTCGCTCCAGTATTGGAACGAGTGAGCGTAGCTCTTCAACATATCGACGAGCACGCGATTCACGCGCTCGGTTTGACCGTCCGTCTGCGGATGATCCGCAGTCGACATGGAAAGCTGGCTCCCAAGAAGTGTAAACACTTCTTGCCACAGGTGCGCTGTGAAGCGCGGGTCTCTGTCCGACACGATGTCGGACGGCATGCCATGGTGTTTGAACACCATGTCGACGAGCAGACGGGCCGTCTGCTTCGCGGTCACCTCTGCTGGCACCGCAGCAAGATGGTACATCTTGCTGAAGCGGTCGACGAAGACCACAACACCGGTATTCCCTCCGCTGTCCGGGGGAAGACCAAAGATGAAGTCCAAAGACATGGACTTCCAACACTCCGACGGAGTCGGTAGTGATTGTAAAGGAGCCTGCGCGAATGGCGCAGACTTTACGCGTTGGCATACCTCGCAAGCACGGATGTACTTGCGCACCCACTTATACTGGTGGTGCCAGTAGAAGTCATGCGTGAGAAGGACGTATGTCTTCTCACGTCCGAGATGTCCCGCAGTCGGGGCATCATGATATTCGTACATGATCCTGAGTCGCAGGTCATGATCGTTCGGCACGACAACGCGATCCGCGTTGTCGTCGACTGCATTGTAAAGCAGTAATCCGTCGTGCACTCGATATCGATGTGCACGCGCTCGAAGATGCTTGGGCAGCTTCTGACGGGACTTGTCAGAAGGCGCTGTGCCGTAGGCCAGCAAGAGCTTCGTGTCCGCGTCGTGCGCGTACGCGGCCTTCACATCGCCCAACAGAGACGATGTGGGTTTGCTCGATCGCATGACGTCAATGGCATTGACGTCAGCAGCTTCTGCGTAGTCCGGCCGACGGGATAACACGTCGGTCACTACATTCAATCTTCCGGGTTTGTATTCGACCCGGAAGTTATATGCCGCAAAGAATGAGAGCCATCTCGCCATTCTTTGTGAAATGTATGGTGACTTCGCTGCAGTGCGCAGTGATGCATGATCGGTGTAGACCACAAATGGTCTACTTCCAAGCAAATACACTCGGAACTTTCCGAGTGTGTAACGGGGTTACAAACACAAGTGACAACAGTCACTTGTGCATGCCAACGGTCACAAGTGACAACTGTCACTTGTGCATGACAATTGTCACTTATGGTTTAACAGATAAATATCTGTTAAAGGTTTTAGATACTTCCTCACCTTGGTGTAAGGCACACCAATGGATACATTGAAGTGGGCCACCACAATGAGTGGTCCACACCTACCCAAGATCCTATTGGTAGAAAACAGCATATTTCTACCAATTAGAGACGTGCATAGTGGCGGGACTCTGACAGCCAGCCGCTGTCAACCCCTTTCATAGATGATAAACAGTTTTAGGTTTTAGAAGGAAGATCAATTTACAAACAAATACAGTTCTCATTTTACCTAATCTAAGTCACTTGGAATCTTATCTGATTTAAATTATATTTGTGTATTCAAATATAATTAACCTAAGTAATTACTAAGTACTTACGCTTCCTCATACATGTTGCGCAACGTGTAAGCAAAAGTAGTGAGTCAAGTTAGACCGACTAGACCTGGTAGCACTTTGTAGTCCGTCCAACGACCGACTGCTTGACGTTCGTACTAGGTGTACGAACGCGGAGCCGAGAACCACATGAGCACGGAGGTGCCCATGGAGAGCTCCAATACGCCTGCAACGCATGTTGCACGCGTGGACTGCCCCCACTTGTCTGACCCAGAGTGGGAGGCCCTCCAACGACTGCCAACAGTCATTGGGGAGGCGGCGATAGCTACGATGCTGCGTATGCTATCGCCGACGGAGCAACATGGTGTTGCTCTGGGGTTCATCATGAAGGAGCAGCGTGATGCTGCTTCCTCAGTGACGGCGTCGTCGGGGACGGCACCGCGTGCTCAATCATTGAAACTGAGTGTAAGCAATTATGTAGGAAGAGAGGGCGAGCCTCTCCTCCGATGGCTTGTCGAGCTCGACACAGCCATTGCGGCTCGATGTATCGTCGACCCGTTGTCAAAGGTTGCGTTCGCCATGTCATGTCTTGGCGGACGAGCGAGGAGTTGGGCGTACGGACGCCGACACTCAGATCCTACGTGCTTTAGCGCGTACGAAGTATTCAAAGAGGAGCTCAGACAAGCGTTTGAGCCCCCGCAAAATGAGTTCCGGTCGAGGGCGGAATTCATCGACCTGCAGCAGGGTAAGCATGACGTCCATGCTTACGCGCAGCGTACACGGTACTTGGTCTCGAACATCGTGACCAACCCGATAGACGAGGCGACTAAAGTCGTCGCGTTCATGAAGGGACTTCGAGATGGGCCTGTGAAGACCTATCTCTTCCGAGAGTACCCGAGTACTCTCAAAGCTGCGATCACCCTTGCCATGCAAGAAGAGTTTAGCCTGCGGCAGGCTAAACTGCATGCAAACGTGCCGAGGTCGCAACCGCGCCCGGTAGTGAGCACGGGAGGTCCGGAACCAATGGACCTCTCGAACGCAATAACTGTTGGTCACCAGCAGCACGGAAGTAATGTGCGATGCTTCCGTTCCGGAAGGATCGGTCACTTTGCCAGAGAGTGCACGGCTCCCGTGACCTACAATGGCGGCCGTCGTGGCGATGCCGGGCATCGCCGCGAACAAACAAAAACCGTGAACATCCAGTAGGCGCGGGGCGCCCTACTGGTAATGCAGTTACGCGTGCCGACATCGGGCACGCGACACTGAGGACTGCAGCCCCCAGTGAGACTAGCTCTCGCTGCAAGAAGCAAGATGACAGGCCGAACCTAGTCATCTTGAAGGTAACGTCGAAGAGAGCGAGTGACTCTCTTCGAGCTTTGGTAGACTCGGTAAACTCCGCAGTCGAACAACTTTGTTCGACTGCGGAGTTTACCGAGTCTTGACTTCGAGGAGTAAAGGTTCCTCGAAGTCTTCTGGAAGTTCGATTGGCAACAAGTGCCAGCGTGAAGACCGATAAGCGCGTCGTGAACGTGCGCTTCTCGTACAAACAACGAATGTTGTCGAACGCTTTATCGTCCTGGACCTGGACGATAAGTTCGACGTTGTTATGGGCATGCCGTGGCTTGCACGGCATGATCCGGTGATAGACTGGAAGAAGCACACGCTCGTGCGCTTCGGCCGCGACAGCGGAACAGAGAGCGATGGCCCTGTTACCGCAGCGCACGCACCAGCAGGTGCGCGCGGCTCACCAGTCGAGACAGCGCTTAATGCTGCTGTCCCGGAGTGCCCAGGAAGTGCGCGAGGGCGCGCACAAGTGGGATCCACGTCGGCAATGCTGCCGACGTCGGAAGGAAAAGATGTGTCGGTTCCGGGAACCAATACTCGCGTTCAAGTACGCATTGGACAGTCCCTGACCCGAAAAGGTCAGGTCGACAACGACGCGTTGGCTCCGGGAGTCGACGCACCCCTGGTGATGAGGGGCTCCGCCAATAACTGGCGTCGAGGTGACAAAGGCGTGTCAACTCCGGGAGTTGACGCTGCAAACAGTACGGACGGTTGCAAACATACCGCACTGACGCAATTTGCATGCTGTCGTGCAGCCGGGCTGCACGACGAAGCGCCATGCGATCAAGCCGGGCTTGATATCGCGCACCCGCAGACAGGGTCTGCCGGCGAAGGAACACATTTCCGTGCAGTCGGGCCGCACGAAGGAAAATGCGGTCAAGCCGGGCTTGATACTGCGCGCCCGCGGACAGGTTCCGCCGGCGAACAACCGTCCATGGCCGGGCCTGGACCAGAAGAACCACCGTGCGGAGCCGGGCTCCGCACAACAAGAAGACGGCGCATGCGAAGAACGCTGCGCAAGTCTCGGTCCGGGACCGAGACGCCACGAGAACAGTCTGCTGAGCAGACTGAGGCGGTGGCGCCGGATGTCGAGACGCTAAGCGTCTTGACGCGCACCGATACCGGATTCCAGTATCGTGACATGGAACTCGCTAATCCTCCGACGACGGCGTCGGAGTTGACTTCGCTTCCAGCCATGAGCTGGAAGCGCTTCACGCGCGACTTGCACGATGGACGCATCGAGCAGGTCTGCGTTCTTTCGAACAGCGAAAGAATGGAGAGCGAGAGCGAAGAGCTGAGACAGCTCTTCATGGGAAGTACCACTGAGAGTGAAGACACTCTCAGTGCGAAGACGAAGCGAGAACGCTTCGAGGAACAAGGTTGGGACTCGCTGAAGTCGAGTTCCTATTACGAATTATTGAAGGAGTACAAAGACGTACTCCCGGAAGAGATTCCTGCGGAGCTTCCGTAGGATAAGGGTATTCAGCACGAGATTGATCTCGTGCCGGGCATGAAGTACTGTGTCACGCGGCAGTGGCCACTGCCGCGAGAGCAAGTAAAAGCAATCGACGACTTCTTTGAAAGTCGTCGCAAAGCAGTACAAGTGCGGGAATCAAAGTCCCCACACAGTGCTCCGACGTTCTGTGTCAAAAAGCCACAGGGCGGATGGCGCATCGTTCATGCGTATAACAAGCTGAACGATGCGACGGTACCGGCGCAGACGCCGATACCGCGAAAAGATGTTATCATCGATTCGATGGCCGGGAGCACCGTTTACAGTGCTCTCGACTTACGAGACGAATTCTATCAGATTCTAACGCGTGAGAGCGATATCCCTCTCACGGCAGTGAGGACGCCAAGCGGCATGCTCTGGGAATGGCTAGTGATGCCGCAGGGGCTTAAGAAACGCCCCTGCGACTTTCAACAGGTGCGTGACGCACTTGTTGCGCTCGGTGCGCGACTTCACACCGAGCTACTTCGATGATGTGTTCATCCACAGCCGGGCTGTGGACGGGAAGACCGACGTAGAAATGCACAGGGTGCATCTCCGGAAGCTCTACGCAAACCTGAAGAAGTGTATCTTCGGGGCGAGCGAGATACCCGTCCTCGGGTGTCTCGTAGGTAAGAATGGCGTTCGCCCTGACCCGGAAAAGGTCCGAGTGATTAATGCATATCCAACGCCTTCAAGTGTCAAGGAACTGAGGCAGTTCCTTGGCTTGGCCACGTACTTGTGCAAGTACGTGAAGGATTACGCGGGCAAGATCCGCCCGCTGTCACAACTTCTTAAGAAAGAAGCTGTGTGGGATTGGACACCCGATTGCCAAACGGCATTCGATGCAGTCAAGCGGGGCTTGACCGAGGCGCCGATCTTGGCTGTGGCTGACCAAGATCGCCCATTTCACGTAGTGTGTGACGCATCCGATTTCGCGATTGGATGCGCGTTGATGCAGCACGAGTGGGCCTACTTTGGCTCGGTACTTAGCTTACACGTCGCGCTACGTGTATGAGGAAGTGTAGGAGTTTATTAATAATTTGAATTAATTATACTTGAGTCCACAAGTATACTATAAATCAAATAAAACCACCAAGTAGCTAGTTCAAGGTAAAATGAGAACTGTATTGTTTGTGAATTGATCTTCCTCCTAAATCTGCTATAACTGTTTGTCATCTATGAAAGGGGTTGACAGAGGCTGGCTGTCAGAGCCCCGCCAATATGCACGTCTCCAATTGGTAGCAATATGCTGCTTTCTACCAATAGGATCTTTGGGTAGGTGTGGACCACTCATTGTGGTGGCCCACTTCAATGTATCCATTGGTGTGCCTTACACCAAGGTGAGGAAGTATCTAAAACCTTTAACAGATATTTATCTGTTAAACCATAAGTGACAATTGTCATGCACAAGTGACAGTTATCACTTGTGACCGTTGTCATGCACAAGTGACTGTTGTCACTTGTGTGTGTAACCCCGTTACACCATCCCCCCGCTAAGCTTAGACGTGTCGGTCTCGACACGTCAATTAATATTGGCTGCTTGTCAATTGCTTGTGTTGGGGACTTCCGTGCTCATCCGCAATGTGCACGACCAAGCTGAAGACTGCCATTGCAGCAGAGTGTAAACTCTCTGTTGCTGAGTACCATGCGCGGTAGCGCGAGGTGCGCAGCTACCACGGGGACAGACAACACAGTGTCTGTGTACGATTCTTCGATGTCGACCGCGTCTATACGTCGACATCTATAAGCGAATTTCTGTTGCTTACCGTGATCGGGTAAGCAAGCGCCAAAGCACTTCGAGTCCTTCTCGAAATGAGGCAAGTATTAGCAACTCCACGCTGTTGCGGTGGAGGCTGGTGTCCGTGCGCCGTGCGCACTGTCCGTCCAGGTGGCGGTGTGTATTAGCAACTGCGACCACAACAGGTATATTATATGTATACCTTACCTGAGAGCTTCAATGATCTCCGTGCTAATTATTTAGCACGCGAGTCGTCAGGCGTTGTAGATTACTACAGCGCTCGCACTACCTTCTTGCTGGTAGTGCGTGTTGGGCTTCGTATTCCTTCACCATGTCCGGAACGTCTTCCATCAGGATGTTCCGCGGTTCCCATGTGTCGTGCTGGGGTGGGAAACCTCTCCAGCGAATGCGAAAACAATCCAGACCTCGGATTGTTTTCCTATGATCAACAATTCCCTGGACGATCCAACGAATTTCTCCGCGTGCGTCTCGCAGCGGTGGTGGAGGTGGTGGAAACACGCCCCGATGGTCAACGCCGTGTTGACCTTCAGCTGGTGTTGCTCCACGACCAGGTGACGGTCGTGGAGTACCTTCAGAGCGCGGCGGTTGCCGCTCTCTACCATCGTGTCCCGGCTATGGCGGTCTCCCAGACCGCCTTGAACGTGTCGGTCGGGCTGTAGGCCCGACTGTATTAACTGCTCCAGCGCGACTACGCGCTGTAGAGGAGGGTTTCCCCTGCCGAGTCTGTCTCTTCGGGTCAGACGAGCCACTTGGCTCGTGCTGGAGGTATGGCGTTAACCGCCCGACATAAAATGTCGGGTGGAGGCGCATGCTAGACGGTATGTCTAGCGTGTATGCGTTACCGTGGTGTGCCATCACTGTGAATGGCCCGATGAAGCGCGGAGCAAGCTTACTTGCTCCGCAATCCGAAACAGCATGTTTAGGCAGGTTTTGCGTAGCTAACAAAACCAATGAATCCACTTTGAATTCATTTGTGTTTCTCCTGACAATACTATCGGCGTTCAGCTTCTGTTTATCCACAGAAGCTGCAATCGTGTCCTGGACAAACCGAATTATGGCTTGTCGTTTATTGTTGAAGTCAATCGCATCCGAGCTAAACTCGTTCGGCTCGCTCTCCGCAAGAGGCCCGGCCTCTGCGTGGTTCTTCGCGGTGTCTGCGCTCTGCGCAGACCCGTGGTCCTAGTTCCTTGTGGAGTCGACGACAACGCGGATCGCGTTGTCGTCGACTGCATTGTAAAGCAGTAATCCGTCGTGCACTCGATATCGGTGTGCACGCGCTCGAAGATGCTTGGGCAGCTTCTGACGGGACTTGTCAGAAGGCGCTGTGCCGTAGGCCAGCAAGAGCTTCGTGTCCGCGTCGTGCGCGTACGCGGCCTTCACATCGCCCAACAGAGACGATGTGGGTTTGCTCGATCGCATGACGTCAATGGCATTGACGTCAGCAGCTTCTGCGTAGTCCGGCCGACGGGATAACACGTCGGCCACTACATTCAATCTTCCGGGTTTGTATTCGACCCGGAAGTTATATGCCGCAAAGAATGAGAGCCATCTCGCCATTCTCTGTGATATGTGTGGTGACTTCACTGCAGTGCGCAGTGATGCAAGGTCGGTGTAGACCACAAACGGGCTACTTCTAAGCAAATACACTCGGAACTTTGCGAGTGCATATTTCATGGCAAGGAGTTCCTTGTCATGTACCGGATAGTTGCGCTCAGCTGGCTTCAGCTGACGCGATTGGTAGTAGTAGTAGACGACACGATCACGGCCCTCGTGATCGTGCTGCATCAGCGCGCATCCAATCGCGAAATCGGATGCGTCACACACTACGTGAAATGGGCGATCTTGGTCAGCCACAGCCAAGATCGGCGCCTCGGTCAAGCCCCGCTTGACTGCATCGAATGCCGTTTGGCAATCGGGTGTCCAATCCCACACAGCTTCTTTCTTAAGAAGTTGTGACAGCGGGCGGATCTTGCCCGCGTAATCCTCCACGTACTTGCACAAGTACGTGGCCAAGCCAAGGAACTGCCTCAGTTCCTTGACACTTGAAGGCGTTGGATATGCATTAATCACTCGGACCTTTTCCGGGTCAGGGCGAACGCCATTCTTACCTACGAGACACCCGAGGACGGGTATCTCGCTCGCCCCGAAGATACACTTCTTCAGGTTTGCGTAGAGCTTCCGGAGATGCACCCTTTGCATTTCTACGTCGGTCTTCCCGTCCACAACCCGGCTGTGGATGAACACATCATCGAAGTAGCTCGGTGTGAAGTCGCGCACCGAGCACAACAAGTGCGTCACGCACCTGTTGAAAGTCGCAGGGGCGTTTCTTAAGCCCCTGCGGCATCACTAGCCATTCCCAGAGCATGCCGCTTGGCGTCCTCACTGCCGTGAGAGGGATATCGCTCTCACGCGTTAGAATCTGATAGAATTCGTCTCGTAAGTCGAGAGCACCGTAAACGGTGCTCCCGGCCATCGAATCGATGATAACATCTTTTCGCGGTATCGGCGTCTGCGCCGGTACCGTCGCATCGTTCAGCTTGTTATACGCATGAACGATGCGCCATCCGCCCTGTGGCTTTTTGACACAGAACGTCGGAGCACTGTGTGGGGACTTTGATTCCCGCACTTGTCCTGCTTTGCGACGACTTTCAAAGAAGTCGTCGATTGCTTTTACTTGCTCTCGCGGCAGTGGCCACTGCCGCGTGACACAGTACTTCGTGCCCGGCACGAGATCAATCTCGTGCTGAATACCCTTATCCTACGGAAGCTCCGCAGGAATCTCTTCCGGGAGTACGTCTTTGTACTCCTTCAATAATTCGTAATAGGAACTCGACTTCAGCGAGTCCCAACCTTGTTCCTCGAAGCGTTCTCGCTTCGTCTTCGCACTGAGAGTGTCTTCACTCTCAGTGGTACTTCCCATGAAGAGCTGTCTCAGCTCTTCGCTCTCGCTCTCCATTCTTTCGCTGTTCGAAAGAACGCAGACCTGCTCGATGCGTCCATCGTGCAAGTCGCGCGTGAAGCGCTTCCAGCTCATGGCTGGAAGCGAAGTCAACTCCGACGCCGTCGTCGGAGGATTAGCGAGTTCCATGTCACGATACTGGAATCCGGTATCGGTGCGCGTCAAGACGCTTAGCGTCTCGACATCCGGCGCCACCGCCTCAGTCTGCTCAGCAGACTGTTCTCGTGGCGTCTCGGTCCCGGACCGAGACTTGCGCAGCGTTCTTCGCATGCGCCGTCTTCTTGTTGTGCGGAGCCCGGCTCCGCACGGTGGTTCTTCTGGTCCAGGCCCGGCCATGGACGGTTGTTCGCCGGCGGAACCTGTCCGCGGGCGCGCAGTATCAAGCCCGGCTTGACCGCATTTTCCTTCGTGCGGCCCGACTGCACGGAAATGTGTTCCTTCGCCGGCAGACCCTGTCTGCGGGTGCGCGATATCAAGCCCGGCTTGATCGCATGGCGCTTCGTCGTGCAGCCCGGCTGCACGACAGCATGCAAATTGCGTCAGTGCGGTATGTTTGCAACCGTCCGTACTGTTTGCAGCGTCAACTCCCGGAGTTGACACGCCTTTGTCACCTCGACGCCAGTTATTGGCGGAGCCCCTCATCACCAGGGGTGCGTCGACTCCCGGAGCCAACGCGTCGTCGTCGACCTGACCTTTTCGGGTCAGGGACTGTCCAATGCGTACTTAAACGCGAGTATTGGTTCCCGGAACCGACACATCTTTTCCTTCCGACGTCGGCAGCATTGCCGACGTGGATCCCACTTGTGCGCGCCCTCGCGCACTTCCTGGGCACTCCGGGACAGCAGCATTAAGCGCTGTCTCGACTGGTGAGCCGCGCGCACCTGCTGGTGCGTGCGCTGCGGTAACAGGGCCATCGCTCTCTGTTCCGCTGTCGCGGCCGAAGCGCACGAGCGTGTGCTTCTTCCAGTCTATCACCGGATCATGCCGTGCAAGCCACGGCATGCCCATAACAACGTCGAACTTATCGTCCAGGTCCAGGACGATAAAGCGTTCGACAACATTCGTTGTTTGTACGAGAAGCGCACGTTCACGACGCGCTTATCGGTCTTCACGCTGGCACTTGTTGCCAATCGAACTTCCAGAAGACTTCGAGGAACCTTTACTCCTCGAAGTCAAGACTCGGTAAACTCCGCAGTCGAACAAAGTTGTTCGACTGCGGAGTTTACCGAGTCTACCAAAGCTCGAAGAGAGTCACTCGCTCTCTTCGACGTTACCTTCAAGATGACTAGGTTCGGCCTGTCATCTTGCTTCTTGCAGCGAGAGCTAGTCTCACTGGGGGCTGCAGTCCTCAGTGTCGCGTGCCCGATGTCGGCACGCGTAACTGCATTACCAGTAGGGCGCCCCGCGCCTACTGGATGTTCACGGTTTTTGTTTGTTCGCGGCGATGCCCGGCATCGCCACGACGGCCGCCATTGTAGGTCACGGGAGCCGTGCACTCTCTGGCAAAGTGACCGATCCTTCCGGAACGGAAGCATCGCACATTACTTCCGTGCTGCTGGTGACCAACAGTTATTGCGTTCGAGAGGTCCATTGGTTCCGGACCTCCCGTGCTCACTACCGGGCGCGGTTGCGACCTCGGCACGTTTGCATGCAGTTTAGCCTGCCGCAGGCTAAACTCTTCTTGCATGGCAAGGGTGATCGCAGCTTTGAGAGTACTCGGGTACTCTCGGAAGAGATAGGTCTTCACAGGCCCATCTCGAAGTCCCTTCATGAACGCGACGACTTTAGTCGCCTCGTCTATCGGGTTGGTCACGATGTTCGAGACCAAGTACCGTGTACGCTGCGCGTAAGCATGGACGTCATGCTTACCCTGCTGCAGGTCGATGAATTCCGCCCTCGACCGGAACTCATTTTGCGGGGGGCTCAAACGCTTGTCTGAGCTCCTCTTTGAATACTTCGTACGCGCTAAAGCACGTAGGATCTGAGTGTCGGCGTCCGTACGCCCAACTCCTCGCTCGTCCGCCAAGACATGACATGGCGAACGCAACCTTTGACAACGGGTCGACGATACATCGAGCCGCAATGGCTGTGTCGAGCTCGACAAGCCATCGGAGGAGAGGCTCGCCCTCTCTTCCTACATAATTGCTTACACTCAGTTTCAATGATTGAGCACGCGGTGCCGTCCCCGACGACGCCGTCACTGAGGAAGCAGCATCACGCTGCTCCTTCATGATGAACCCCAGAGCAACACCATGTTGCTCCGTCGGCGATAGCATACGCAGCATCGTAGCTATCGCCGCCTCCCCAATGACTGTTGGCAGTCGTTGGAGGGCCTCCCACTCTGGGTCAGACAAGTGGGGCAGTCCACGCGTGCAACATGCGTTGCAGGCGTATTGGAGCTCTCCATGGGCACCTCCGTGCTCATGTGGTTCTCGGCTCCGCGTTCGTACACCTAGTACGAACGTCAAGCAGTCGGTCGTTGGACGGACTACAAAGTGCTACCAGGTCTAGTCGGTCTAACTTGACTCACTACTTTTGCTTACACGTTGCGCAACATGTATGAGGAAGCGTAAGTACTTAGTAATTACTTAGGTTAATTATATTTGAATACACAAATATAATTTAAATCAGATAAGATTCCAAGTGACTTAGATTAGGTAAAATGAGAACTGTATTTGTTTGTAAATTGATCTTCCTTCTAAAACCTAAAACTGTTTATCATCTATGAAAGGGGTTGACAGCGGCTGGCTGTCAGAGTCCCGCCAATATGCACGTCTCTAATTGGTAGAAATATGCTGTTTTCTACCAATAGGATCTTTGGGTAGGTGTGGACCACTCATTGTGGTGGCCCACTTCAATATATCCATTGGTGTGATTTACACCAAGGTGAGGAAGTATCTAAAACGTTTAACAGATATCCTATCTGTTAAATTCACAAGTGGTTTGTAGCCGCTTGTACGTGTAACCGCGTTACATTAAAGGGCGAAAACCGTGCCGTCTCATCGCGAAAGGGTTAACACTTTCATGTGGAGCGAACACATGAATCAAGTTACGATGACCGGAGTGCATTCGGAACGGCTTCGTCGGCAGGAACAAGTAATCACGTTTTTCACATGCGATCCCAACAGGTAGAACTTCCTTTTCCGTCACGGTCCAGTTCAGGTGACTTCCCGTGAATGTTCCGTTCATACAATCAAGGCGGCGGAGCTGTTGCTCAGTAGCCGGCCGCTTCGGGTCAACGTCCGCCGCTTCTTCCACGATGAGAGCCCATTCAACAGCTGATGCGTCCGAGAACAAACAGGTCGTAGCACATCATCAGGAAAATCAAGCATTGCAGCCGTAGCTAACCTGCCTTGACATTACTGAAAACAACTCACTCTTCCTGCGTAAGAATAAACTCAACGCCGGCTGCTGCACGGCAAGTACGGTTGGTACTGATCAGAGCTGCGTCGAAACACTTCTGCAGCAGAGCCACTTGTCGTGCGTAGTATACTATGGTGTCACGCATCCAGTTAATTGCGCATACGAACAGCTGGACGGAGCCCAGCTAAAGTCGTGGGGTATGGCATATGCCGCAAACTGTCGATCCGTTCCGGATCATGCCGAACGTCTTGCGGATATACCACGCGGTCACACCACTTCACTTCAGTCTGGTAGAGGCTGCATTTCTCCGGGCTGGGTATGAACCCGAACTGGTTCAGCAGCGCGAAGAACTCGGCCAGTTTGGTCACATATGTGTCCCTTTCCGCTGCGTAGAGCAACAAGTCATCAATCCAGATCAGAAGGCGCTCGTCAAGCAACGATGCAAATCAATTCTCCATCGTTTTCTGGATGCAAATCGCAGCATCACTACTGCCTTGCGGCACACGACGGGGAGGTGAAAACTTTTCGTCAGTCATGTAAGATAGGAACTCCTGTCGTGTAGGAACACGCGCTAATTTATATAAGGAACACTTTTCCCACCAACAGCACCCACCAAGTCACCGAAGACTCAATGGGCTTGTTAGGGTTAGAACCTGAAGGCCCAGGAACGTTCCCTTGCACCGGGTTGGTGTTTCCTCTGTGTACCGAGCTTCCGCTAGTCGACCGACGGAAGCCTCAGCGTCACTAGCCACGAGCAAAAGCTGGCACGCTCTCTCACACAAAATATTCCTCGCAGGCCCTCAGAAGGAAGGGCCCCGGCCTTTTATGGCGTGATACGAGGGTGCCGGAGCTATACTCCGGCGGGAAGAAATATATGGGGTGCGCTCTCGCTCCTCCAGTTCCTGGCGACGACTCGTCGCTACCAATGCACCGGCCACTAACTCTTGGCCCTGCCAGGGATGAACACACGCTACACTAGTAGATGTACCCACCGACAGTCATAATCCTATCTACAAGGTTTACCTTGAGCTGCAGGTCGTTCACTGCAGGCACCGGTGTCGCTCTTGTGTGGTTGGGGGAAAAGCTGTTCTGTTATTGTTGCCCGAAGGCTTCTCTTGTCTTCTCTTAAGTTTCCTATCGATCAATACAAATACCAAGTATAAACACGTCCGTTTTGGACCGCCAGTTGTAACTCACGACTCTTCGGCGCTTTCTCTGCGACGTGGCGGCGTTGCTGACGTCTCAAACGGCCGTTGAAAGGCCACCGACGACTGGGGACAGGCGCCGATGACTCATAAGTTCGGATCTTACCAGTCGGTTCGTACCTTACTTAGCGAGCTGCAACCGCCCGCGCTTGACTTGGGACCGCCGACGAGTCATCGTCACCGACCAATTTAGGCCAATCAGCGATCGGGGTGTTTGGTCCAATGACTGGCGATGGGTTGTGACTTGCCAGTTGGCGCCGGCGCCTCGAGTCTTCTTCGCCCCCTTGTCTCGCATTTGGGTTTTGGCTTCGGCTTCATTTCCCGATACCACAACTGCCCCCACCGCGACTCGAGCCGCGTGCTGGTGAGCGTCGGAGTGCTCCTGTGCCATGGTCGGTACTTCGCGCGCTGCCCAATCCGCTGTGAACTCGGCGCTCAGGGCTCTCCGTGTGTCTCGGTCTTTGCTCCAGGTAAGCTGTCTTCTCTTGTTCGCTCGCCGTCTTCACTACTAACCAGCATCTTGGTATCTTGGTCAGTCTTCGCCTGGTCGAGGAAGCGCGCTCAGTGCTGGCAGTCCGCCTGCTGCTCCTGCTACCTCACAGTCGGCGGTGTCCGAGGATGAGGACGTTGCTGAGTCGACGGCCAGTTTGGCCACGGTGAGTTTCCTGCCGTCTTCTCGCCTTCTGTCAGCTTCACGCGAGATGCTGATGCTTGGCGGCTTTGTGCGTCTGCTTCCCAGGTTGTCCTGTCATCTCCGGAGTTGAGTTCACTCGCTGGCGGCGATACGCCGAGCCAAGCTTCGCTGGAATCTTCTGCTGAGTCGTCCGCGTCACTGGCCACCTCTCCTGCTGCTCCTTCGGTACGTCTTGTTGACTTGCACCTTGATCTTGAGCTGATGTCGCTTACCCTCGAGGGTATTACCTTCGTCTCCTGTCTTGCAGGACACTTCTCCGGTTGACGTGCCCGTTGGTAATGCTGCCGACGACTCGGTTGCCATCCAGTCGTCGCAGCTATTTGCTCGGCGTTCTATTTCGAGTGCTGAAGCTGGCGGTTCCACCACCGACGACTCGCTGATCACGGTGTCGCGTGAAGACCTCGAGCAAATCGTCATGGAGGCCAGTGCTGAGGCATCGGAACGCGTGATCGCGGTGTTGGGTCCTCGGCTGGATCTCATCGGTCGTCTCAATGTCACCCTGCACCAGGGTCCCAACATTGGTGGGGACCGCCACGTGGGCTCTCGCTTGGCTGCTGCTCGCTCGCTCGAAGACGTGGTGGCGGCGGCTCAGCCCAACATGGGGGTCCTCGATGACATCAACTTGGACTTGGCTGTGATGCGAGGCCAGTTGCATTCCGCTGAAGCTCCGCGTGCTGCCGCCGAAAACTCGGCGACGAAGGAATCGCTCAAGCACGACAACACCATGGTGTTCCTCAAGCAAGCGCGTGCGGAGCTCGAGCACTCCAAGAACGAGGTCAAGCGTTTGAGGGCCTTGGAGGCTCACTATCTCCAAGAGATGGAGGGTATTCGTGGAGCCGTGGATGCGCACACCGAGATAGCCGCCTGCTTGGAAAACCGCGTGAGGCTGCCGACGACGAGTGCAAGCGGCTGGCCCTCAAGATCACTCGCGAACAGACGGCGTTCAAGGCTGCCGTGGCGTCGTCGATTGCACAAAGCAAGCGTCTTCGTGATCTTCTGGCTCGCTTGGATGCCGGCGATGACTCGTCGTCGACTCGCCTCCAGCGCCGAAATGAAGACCTTCAAGAGCAGGTAAAGCGGCTAACGCGCGCCAACCGGACTCTTCAGGCGCACGTCAAGTTCGAAGACATGGACCCGGACGTCCTTGTGCCGATTTCCGAAGGTTCGTACTGGTCGTTTAGTTTGCTGCATGTGCTGGCTTGTGTTCTGACTCTGGGCGATGACTCATGTCTTGCAGGTTTGTCGACTGGCGAGTTGAACTGGAACCTGCTGGACATTAGCCAAGAGACTCGGCGAGTCCTCAAGGACATGCTGGCTAATGCCGATCCGTCTCGCACCGAGGCTGTCATTGCCGTTGACTTGGCCCACGCTGCCTTTCTGGAATCGGATTCCCACGTTGAGTTGTCGTCGGAGGAGCGGTCGGCTGAGGCGAACAAGACAACGCCTGGAACTCGTGCTGCCGACGTCGAAGCAGACCGGGCTTCACGCGCTGCGCAAGTTGGTTGCTCACGCAAGCGCTCCTCGCAAGAGGAGGCTGGTTCCCGTCATCTGCGCGGTCGGCCAAGCTCCGTTTCCCGTTCGGTGTCGCAAAAGCGTCTTCGTTCGTCGTCAATCCGTCGCAGTCCGTCCGCCAGTCGTCCGGGCAAGGGACCTCGTCGCCCCGCCGAAGCCTCAGCTTCTGCTACTCGTGGATCCCGTTCGTCTTCTTCTCGTCGAGGAGGTAGCTGTGAGTGTTCGGTGGCAGCTCCTGGCGATGTCCGGACTTCTGTTCAAGATGGTGAGCACTTGATAGCGGAGGTGGAGGTTGTCGAGTCTTTCGGAAGTGTTCCGGCGGCTGCAGGATCCCCGTCCAAGTCGACGGTGCCGGCTTCCAGTGCTTCCGGAGCTTCATCGTCCAAGGGCAAGTCGAAGCGGAAACCCAAGGGATGATGGGCCCGTTCTCAGCCTTCTGCCGGTCCGCCAGCTCGCGCCGTTTTCTCCGGAAGCGCTGACAAGACTTCGTCGGACAGCTCACCTGTCGTTCCTTCGCGCAAGCCTTCTCGTGTGGTGGAGTCATCAGATGAAGATGTTGTCTCGTCAAGCACTCGTTCTCCTCCTTCTGAGCAAGTTCACGTTGACTCTGGCGCTTCTCTCGAGTGGTTTCCAGACACTTGTTCGGATGCAGAGAACTTGGTTGTTGGATCAGTGATTGAGTTGCCGGAGGTCGTTCCCGAATCCTCCTCTCCCCTGAGGCTTCCGGATTCGGAGTTGTCGGGAGCGGCTCAGGGTGTTGATGCAGAGCCTAAGGAGGCGCCTCCTGCTCCACCGAAGACTCGAACGACTCACCGTCGACAACGTCGTCGTCCTTCCGTTCCACGCCAGCCTGCGTCTTCCGGAAGCAGTCGAGTCGTCGCTACTTTGTCGTCCACCCCTGGGTCGGATTCCAGCTCCCGGCGTCCACTTGCGGTGCCTTCGCAGGTACGTGGTCAGCAGCCTCTTGTCCGATTCTCCAATCAAGTGACCAAGTGGGCTGTGCCTTACATCGAGCCGCCTTTTACGCGTCCTGGGGCTCTCAAGTGCTGGACCCAGATGCTGAATGCTCAGTTGCCTGCACCGGTGCCCCGGGATCTCCGAATTATTTCCAGTCCAGAAGGCATCGCGGCATTCGCGGATTACAAAACCCCTGATCATCCGTGGCAGAAGCTTCGCCGGCGACTCCCGTCTCAAGCGTGTCTTTTTGACACTTCAGAGTTTGATCCCGACTCCAAGGTGTCCCAGCGGGCTTCGCCGATGAATCGAGTGATGGGTACTGGAGCAATTTTCGTGGGAGCGGCGACTCGGACAACGTCGATCTTGGTTTCTCGCTTTGTGATCACTGGATCCTTCCGAAGGCAGTGGAGACTACGTTCTCCGCAGTTGCCGCTGACTTGGACATGATGGACTGGACTGCCGCGCGGAAGACTCGGACGAGGAAGGACTTGGATGCTTTAAAAGCTGCCTGGTCGAGGTACGTGGTCGAGCGCAACAAACGCAGCGACCGTCTCCGCGCCAAGGTGGTCCCGTACATCTGAAAGTGGGGCAGCAGCCAAGATCCGGGTTTCTCGGAGGTGAAGCCCGAGTTCATGCTCGAGCCGACCATGCCCGGGTATTCTCTGGAATACTTGCCTTGGGAGCCCAAGACTGTCGACTGGTTGAGCGAGGTCGCGGCCCTGGATGCTGCGGAGCCTTGGCGGAACGGCTGGATCGATGTGCCGGAGCAGCACCCCTACAACACCACGTTCGTCCCATGCAACCCGTCGGCTCCGCTCTTTGTCGCGGCTGGTTCTTCGCGCACCGATGTTGGTCGTCGAGTTGTTCCAAGTTCGTCGCTGCAGCCAGGTGAATTGAGCTCAGAATGGGTGGCCGAGTTTGGTGATGCTCGTGTTCCTGCTGCGTCTGAGTCTTCGCCGAATGCTGCATCTGTTCCGGGAGGACAAGCTCTGGATGCTGCTGGTAGCTCCGACGACTCGATTCTGCTTGGTGTCTTGGCTCGGGCAGCTGTTGCCTCCGATCGTGAGTGAGTTGAAGTTGAGTTCAAGCGAGTCGTCGGCAGCGTCTTCTATCCATTTGGCTTTCATTTCCAATCTCGCTTCTGAGTTGTCGTTGATTTAGCTGTCCGTCTTAGTAGCGTTTTAATGTTTTAATGCAAAAGATACTGCCGCAGTAGCTGTTTTTGTCTGTGGTCTTGGGCTGCGTTACCCCAAGTACAAGTCATCATAGTGGTGACTCATAGCCACCTAGTCTTCGTCAGCGACTTGAACCATCTGCAGGCGCTGTTCACTTCTTTTTCGCCGCAGGTAATCATAGAGGAGCCCGCCGCAAGAAAGGTTAGCGGCTGGCTCCCACGTTGGCCCATCGTAGCCGACCCATTTGACTCTAAACTCGCGAACTGCTCTCTCAGTCCACGTGGATAACGGAACACGGTCGTCGAGGATGGCTTCAACTTCATATTCTCCTGCCACGTGATCTGGCTCCCAACTATCTTCAGGGAGCAGTTCTTCGTCAAAGTCTAGCCGCGTGTCGTCGACAATTCCGGGCGCGAGACGAGTTTTCGGTCGATCTCCAAACTCATCAACCAGCTTCAGTCGGGAGATATGGACGACTGGGTAGAATCGGTATCCACTGCGGTCCGGTAACTCGAGTTCGAAGGCATAGTCTTCGATCTTCTTTTTGATCCGGAATGGTCCATGCCACCGGTGTGCTAGTTTCTTGGTAAGGCCGGGCTTGACTCTCTCCATGTACAACCAGACCCTGCAGCCGACATCAAACGGGACCGGCAGCATTGATTTTCGGCCTGCAATCGGCTCAATTCCGCCAGTCTTCGGTGGATCCACCCTGTCCCGAGAGACATGTACCCCCTGTCCCGCAAACGGTTGGTTTGGGGCACTCGCCGACGACTCGCGAGTCGCCGATGGCACATGCGTACTTGGTTTGAGCGACAGGTCACTTGGGACGGGGGTATCTTGTCCCGTAGACGGTTGGTATTGTGCTGCCGCCGACGACTCAGGATCCCGAGTCTTCGCCAGTATCGTCTTCTCTTTCCTGCTGAGTTTGGCGTTGTGTTACCGTACTCTGCGAGTCTTCTCGGTGGCTTGGTATTCCCTGGACATCTCCATAGCAATCTGCTGTTGTCTGTTGACCTCGCGGCGCCACGCCAGTGCGTCTGATTGCTTCGGTGTGCCGTGTCGGATCGAGGACGGCATGGCTTTCAGCGTTGACTGGGCATCCCACCCGTGCACCAAGTAGAATGGTGTTTCCTTCCGAGTCGTGTCTTGTGAGTTGTTGATGGCGAAGACTAAGCGCTCCACGATCTCGTCCCAGTCTTGTTGGAGCGGGTCTTCGGCGTATACCTTGACGGATTGCATTACAGTTTCGACTGACCGTTCTTGCTGTCCGTTGGCTTGCGGCCGGTAACTCAGCGTCGCTCGGGACCTTGACTGCATCATTTCTGCAAACGCTTGAAACACTTCGCTCATGAACCGTGGGTCGCGGTCATGGCGGATGAGTGATGGCGCACCGAATCGTAGGTATATGCATTCTTCGAATGCTTGTGCCACCTTGAATGCGCCCGTATCCGCCATGGCTTTCGCAATGATGAAACCCGTAAAAGAGCATTGGAAGAGCAGCAGGGCTGTGTTGCCCCTTCAAGTCTTCGGTAGTGGTATCACGAGGTCCATAGCCACTATCTGGAAGGGCCGTTCCGCCAGCACGTTGCCAGGAGAGTATCCTTTCAGTTGGGGGCGGCTTTTGCTGGTGCTGCAATCGGGGCACGATCTCACGTGCTTTTACACGTCGGTGTAGAGTCCCAACCAGTAGTAATCTCGCTTGACTCGCTGGTAGGTTCTCACCACACCCTGATGGCCACCTTCCAGCGAGTCATGACAATTCTAGAGCACTTCTTGAACCATCGTGGTGGGTACTACCAGACGCAGCGAGACCTCCTCTTGCGACTCAGCGTCACGCCGACGACTCGCTCCCATGTAGTGTAGCAAATTGTCCTCCGACAACACGAACTTATCTGCGATTTTCCATGCATCTCTAGCGGCTCGGTATCCAAGTTTCTCAACATCCCCACGTAGCAAGGTCTTCAGGTTAGCCCATCGTAATTCTTCGTCTTGTGCAACAGCTATGCGCCGTCGTCTCTCCTCTTGGACCTCCACAGGATCAATGTCTTGTGCGTTAGGAGCTACCGGTGGACCTTGAGTCGTTTCTGGAGGTTGAATCTCAGGAGGTTTCCGGTTAGGGCGAGTCTTCGGCGGTAGTTTCGGCTTGTCGTGCGTAAATCAAACATGTTTTTTCTTGCTCTTGGTCTGCGCTCGAGTCATCGCCAGTAGCATTCCAGGTTCTGGACGAACGAAATCAGCAAATGTCTTGCGTTTCACGGTTGAGACGCCGCTCAGAATTTGAATAGAGCCTCCTGGAACCAGATTTTGTGCTTCTGATCCTTGCGGCGGCGACTCGTAGATCACTTCTTGTATCCGATTGAGTCCGGCCAACTCTGCTTTCCGGTTTTCGCTCACGATGACCTTGGACACTTTTGACACCAAGGCTTCTGTTGCCAACGAGTCCGCGGCAGCATTGTATTCGCGTACCACGTGCAGGTATTTGACTGACCGCAATCGTGCCGTGATCTCCTGTGATGATTTAGCTGTGCCATCAGTGATTCTTTCCGGCAGGCTATCACCCCTAGGGATTGCTGGACCGCGAGTCTCGAGTCTCCCACGACCACCAAGTCTTCGGCACCGTGTTCGATCGCGTTGAGAACGCATTCATGCCGGTGTACTCGGAGATGTTGACCGTGGTCTTCTCGAGATAAGCGTTCGCTGCAATGACTATTTTCCACTCCTAAAGGCTCGTTTGGAGCCATGAACTGTCGTAACTACCGTACTTCTTGTAACGGGGTTACACAAACAAGTGACAACTGTCACTTGTGCGTGATAATAGCCATTAGTGCTTCTAACAGACTGATATCTGTTAGAAGGTAGATACTTCCTCACATTGGTGTAAGTTACACCAATGGCTACCCTTTCGGCAAATAGAATGGTAGAAAGCAGCATATTTCGACCAATCAGAGACGTACCTGTCAACAAGCCAGCCGCTGTCAACCCCTTTCATAGATGATAAACAGTTTTAGCAGATTTAGGAGGAAAATCAATTTACAAACAATACAGTTCTCATTTTACCTTAAACTAGCTACTTGGTGTTTTATTTGATTTATATTATACTTGTGGACTCAAGTATAATTAATTCAATTTATTAATAAACTCCTACGCTCCCTCATACACGTAGCGCGACGTGTAAGCTAAAGTAGTGAACCAAAGTAGGCCCACTACACTTCTCAGTCGTCGCTGACCCATCGAGTGAGACCACGAAGCCTGTATGAGTCGTCAGTAGGCATGCATAAACCAAGTTTGGGTCCATACGAGTCGTCGGGGAGCCTTTAGTCGGCGTGGCAACCAGTTCCAGTGAGTCATCGAGATCCACGATGTCGGTCACCGTCGACTGGAGCAACTGGGTGACGGCACAGTCCTTCTTCATGACTCGTTGGACGATCAGATGCCACGGGGAGAGTAGTACCGCGAACTGTACAGCTCTCCCAAAGAGCGATTTCGACTTGGTTATCCACTCCAGTGTGGAGACGCGAGTGTAGACTCGTAGCATCCGTCCCGCCAGCTGGGCGTAGCAAGTCTTCAGTAGTCGCAACAGCGCTAGCACCTCTTTCCCCGCCGCATGATAGTTCATATCGGCATCCTTCAACACTCGTCCGCAGAAGCGAACACGGTGCAACTCGTCGTCATGCAGCTGTAGTAACGTGGATCTCAATGCCCACTCGTTTGCGAGCAGCATGGCGTGCACTTCCTTGGTGCGGTCGAAGTGGCGGAGTATCGGCGCTGCGGCACCCATGGCTTGGAGAGCTTGGAAACTCCGGCGGGCAACTGTGAGGTCACCCCCTGGCGCGAAATCGTCTTCTTTGAGCTGGTACAGCGCCGCGCCGTAGACAGCGAAGTCTTGGATGAAGCGGCTGTAGTAATTCGGCGCACCTAGGAAAGACTGCATTCCCTTCTTCGTTCGTGGGAAAGACAGCTTAGTGATCGCGTCCAGCTTCTTCGGGTCGGGTTGAATGACGTCTTTTGACACTTGATGGGATAGGAAGTCGACGCGTCCTTGACCGAAAATACTCTTGGTAAAGCTGACGCTGATCCAGCACTCCTCAAAACGACTGAGGAGTCGATCCAGCGTCGCCAAACACAACTGTCGAAGTCTTCGCCACCGAAGCGTCCACCAAGGATCGCCGGTCGAACATAGGCACCAGCGACGACTCGTCGGCTTCGCGGGTCGTAAACATATCGGCTTCTGGGTTGTTAATGAGCCGAGTAATGGGTCTAGCCATCTCCGAGTCATCGCGGGCGGCTGCAAACTTGGTTCGAGTCGTCGCTGTAACTGGCGGAATGCGTGGCGACAACTCGACGGCGGCCCTGATCACGCCGCACCTCGACCCGGTTGCTGAGCGGACCGTCAGCTTCAACGACTCGATGACTGGATCCGACGCCAAGGATGCCGAAATGAATGAAGACTACTACGATTACCAGGAGGAGAAGGCGCCTGCGCCAGCGGTGGTGACACCCGAGACTCCGGAAGATGCAGTTCCGTCTGCGGGACGCAGCACGGGCACGCGTTCGTCGTTGAGAAACTCGCGGCTGAGCTTGACGATGACGCGCGCTCGGTGGCGCGCAACCTCGCGGACGAACTGGATGATGTGGATGAGCGTATGATGACTTGGAAGACTTCGAGGACGCAGCCGACGACTCGAGGTCACGGGTCCTGACGACTCAAGTGACCGAGAAAACCTCCGACAACCGGCCGCCACTCAACGGTGACACGCCGGCGGCCAACAAGGTTCTCAGTCGCCTCTACGAAGACATGAAGAAGAGTGACTGGGGTGAGCTATTCGAGCCAACGATGACTCGCTAAGCGGTGTGTACCGATTTGTGCCATGAGTTGGCTCGCCTCGTGAGTTCTGTGACAATCGAACAAGTGGCGAAGGATACGAAGTGATTCCTGAAAGCATTGGGCTTCGGCCCTTGGAACACCCTTCACCGTCGACGCTGGAGTGCTGGTGCCAGCAGAAGCAGGTGCGGAGAGCTCTGGAAGTGGAAGAAGCGGCTCCGCACAGCCTTTGGCGTGAACTCGTTCACTTTGGACGACTCGCAGACGACTTGTGCGACCCGCGATGTGGTCAACCCGGCTAGCGTACCGTGTCGATGACTAAAAAAAAGGACAAACCCTGAAAACCCAAGCCAAAACGCCATTGGGATGGAGTTTATCGCGTCTGGGGAGCGATCCCCGTACTTTGAAGACCCCTATATGGTGACTCCACCACATACAGGCAACTCGGACCGCGCTAGACGACGCACCATCAAGGACTCAAAAACGGACAGAAGCACGCGAAGCTGTTCCGGACGGAGCAAGCGTCATCGCTACTAGTCCATCGACGACTAGTCAGACGAAGAAGCGGACTTCATTGGTGATGGAGGGGCGCAGACGAATGAATACCTGCGTCAAATTCATGAAGTGACCGAATTCGAGTTGCTGAATGCAACCCCAAGGATCGAAGCGGCAACACATCGATCACTGGGGCAGATCAAAGTGCTCACGGGGTTCTTTATACTCCTGGTCGGAATACCCTTTGCGAGATACGTATCTCCAGAAGAGGTCTTCCACCTAAATCCAGGTCATAGCCTCGGAGGGCTTGACTCAGGGATAACCCCAAACTGGATGGAGTCCACCCATGTCCTCCGCCTTCTTACGAAGGTTGGCAAACTCCTTCAAGGGGATCTTGTGTAGTGCTAAGAGCACACACCGAGCGGCTTCAATGTCGCTGACAAAAAGCGGCTCTGTCTCAACCAGAGCGCGCTCATAGGCGCCCTTCGATGTGTAGCCGCTGACAGGGCCACGAGGAGGCGTGAGCTTCTTCAGGAGCTGTAGAGCACCAGTGTCGTCATCGGGTGGGTAGTAGCCTCATGGACGCGCAGCGCCCACGCCAGAAAGAGGGCCTACAGTAGCCGTGGTCGGCGCCGTTGCTTGTCCAGCACGGGCGGCCGCGCCAGCGCTGTAGTATTGCGCCTGCTGCTCATCGAGGTCATTAGAGATCTCACGGGGCTCGTCGACAGCCCCTTCTTCAGACTCTGAGTCATCGAACAGACCCCTGTAGTCGTCGCGAGGCGGCGACTTCGAGGCGGTACGCTTCTTCCCACCAGGCGCGTCGCCCTCCTCAGCAGCGGCGGCCTTGGCAGCTTGGGCGCGCGCGAGGCCTTCCGCCAGGGTCAGGTTCTTGACCGGCGGAGCTGCCATGGGCTCAGTGCCCGTCTTGCCGCTCGACGGCTCCTCGGCCCGGGTGTCCAGGTCAACCGGGGCGTTGGGCACGTCGCCCTTCGCCTGCTTCTTGTCATTGGCGGCCTGCGCGCTGCCTTCGGAAGACTTCTCCTCCTCTTGTGAGCTCTCACCGGAGTAAACGACTTTGGTGCAGCTGTACTCGGGTGAATCCCAGCCCCAGCGCGGGCTGCGCCGTTCATAACTGAATCTGGGGTTGTCCCACTCATCCGGTGGAGCGTCGGACGACTTGCGA
This sequence comes from Phytophthora cinnamomi, assembly GCF_018691715.1. Classification (NCBI taxonomy): domain Eukaryota; phylum Oomycota; class Peronosporomycetes; order Peronosporales; family Peronosporaceae; genus Phytophthora; species Phytophthora cinnamomi. The sequence continues at coordinate 570,141 of NW_027151000.1, read as the reverse complement.
GATGCATGATGCCGTGCGATCTCCTCCGGCGCTCGGAGAGCGTACCTCCTTGGCGGCCGCGCCCGTGGCCTCCTTAAGCGCGACCGACTCATTCTTGGCTTTGGCCTTCTTGGCCTTCGGCCGCTCGGCCCGGGGTTTCGAAGATGCTTTCGCACCGCGCGAGCTGCGCTTGGGAGGCATGCTTCCGGTCAACGTGGAGACCGTGGGGCTTGCTCGGCGATGCGCCAGTTGATTTCTGGGGACCGAGAGCCGAGGCGCAAGAGCTCGCACCGTTGTCGATGGATTTCGACTGTGCGAGTGAAATGTGAGCCGCCACCGTACCCTCGCTCTGATTGGTCGATATGATCGAATCTAAGTGGAGGAGGATGTAACGGGGCTACATGGAATAGTGACCCTGACACTATTCAGGGATGGCTACAAAAGGTCACTCCCGTGAGTAGTGACACAATAGGCTTGAGAGCCAACCTATACATTTTATATAGGATAAACTATAGGGAACTTCGGATTTGTATGCAGGCCAAATCTGTACTAACCTATAAATACATTCAGTCTTAGATCTACCGTATTTCTGGTCAACCAGTCCCCTTAGGCTAGGGACACGTGAGCTGCCGTTCACTGATAGTTTGTATACTCTCTTCCTCTGTGCAAGTGCTCGTGTGGCCCCGTCACAGCGTTGGAGTTCAGCGGTGCGGCCAACAAGGACACGACATAGTATCAGGACTACGAGCCGTACGGCTCCCCGACAAGCAGGTTTCAACAGACTTGTTACACCAGGTTTGTCAACCTCGGCTCGTGGGTTGCGACTGTCTGTCTTCCAACGAAATTCTCCATTTCTCGTGTAAGAAAATTGCTGCCAAATGGTTGAAACTCCTCGAATACCGGCAATTCACAGCAGGAATTTAACTATGAGCTAGACTGAGGTAAATTTGGTTTGCTTTGGTTTTCCAGGGTTCAGTTCAATACATATGCTACAAGGGTCACGTGCACCCGTTTTCACGTGACCATGACCTACATTCCCATGTTTCATATTGTTTTGCGGTGGTTAACGCCGTCTGCGCTGAGGGTGGCCTCTATTTAACCCCGCTTACCGAATTTCTTTATCCTCCGTACCGACACCTACGGCTGTGTTATCTTATTTTGCCAGTGTGACCAACGGATGAAAGGCAAATTGCGAGGGTCTGCGTATTACTCTAGTAAAAATAAAACGTCCGATGGATATTCGAGTAAATAGATAAATCATCTGTCACATGTGTAATTATTTCTTAGGGGTTATACAGAAGAGAAGGTAGTTTATCTGTATCTCAACTGGATGGGTCAACATAAAGCATACTTGGTGAAGCAAACAGGTTATTCAAAATAACAGGCCTTTAGCACAGAGATTCACTACTTCTGTGATCATATTCAACAAGGTATTTGACAAGCCAATCATGGCTCCTGAGAGAGGGGTTTTCAGCGTTGACGAAGGACCAGACACAAGAATAAAACGAAGCTCTTGAGATTTTTTGTAATGCAAGATTTATCTTAGCATAGATAATAGGACAGCTACCCAACACTACAGTAGCATAGTCGTATCATCACTGTGCATAAAGCACTCACAAGCGCTTCCGTTGCTTATGCCGTCGTAGCAGGAGCGGTGGCCCTGCCATACTGGATAGCTCCATAGATGATGCTTCCGCCGAGCGTTGCTCCAAGCAGACCAAAAATAGTCTTTTTGAGGATGGACCACTTCTTGGGGTCATTCTTGGCAACCTCCGCAAGCATTTGCGAAACTTCCTCCGGTTCCTTCTTGGCCAATTGGATCAATTGCGTAAGATGCGCCTTTTGATCCTTGCTTAGCCTGGAAACGGCCCCAGCAGTATCCTTCCAAACCCCAGCGGCTTTGAAGTTTTCAGCCTTCATGTACTTCTCAGCCTTCGTCAGCATCGCGTCCTTCCGCAACGTCTCAAGGAACTTTGCGGCGATGTTATCGGCCTTGTCAGTCAGTCCACCAACTTCCTGAGCACGTAGGTTGCGCTCTGATCCTGGGATAGCAGCGCGCTCGGCGCTGGTGAACATGATGAAGGTGGCAATCACGAGAACGAGAAAAACGGAGATCCGCATTGTTGATGCCGGCGTCGGTGTTGTGCTTGTCGTGAAGGAAATTCGTAAATGAATGCCTGCGCAGCTTGCGAACGACCGAGTTTTTGAAAGGATTGGGCTGGAAAGTTTGTGTCGGACAAATCAAATTTGTAACCATGAATGATATCCATCTACACATCTACATGTATTGTTTTTACGATGAGTATAGATTTTGTACCTTCAAATCCATCTTGGAAGATGTGAAATTCGCTGTAAATATGGTGTGGACACACATACCTTAGCAACGAGTTTTTACGACAAATTGGAGCTGTCTGCGTGCTTCCTTCTTCCGCGTGAAAACCCTCGCCACATGCACTGCAACCATGGGTAGATCGCCCCATATCTCCTCTATCTATTGAGTCCAGGAATTGTATTATAATCTGATGCCCTACAAGAATATTGATCGTACAATAGCGGCATCCCACAGAAGGCGACTCAGTATTACATTAACATACGCCGCGTATAATTTTTATGTTGTCGTTAGTAATACCAGTATCGATCATTCCAGCTGGCATCGGTGTAGATGTACACGTGTAGATGTTGTACATGTACAGTGTGGAGCATAGAGCACGTATTTCGCTTACCCCAGAGAAATGACAGATTCCGGATTTTTCCGATTTTTGCGCCAAGGTCGCCACGACCACGGCCGCGTCGCCGGGCTCTCCTCCACGCGAGCCTTCACGGCAGGCACAGTATTCACCACTGCCCCCGCGATCCCCTGGTGCTCCTCGCGTGAACGACTTGTCGGCTATGCTTTTGTTGCTACTAGGCTTGACTCGAGATTTGTATGGTGCTCATCTTCAGTGTGGGTAGGAATTGGATCGTATTCTACCATATCGAGGATACATATGTATGGAGACCATTTCCAGCGACACCAATATTTTTGTTCAATATGCTACATTATTTGCGATCCCAGCAACAACGCGGACGTGACCAGGGTTACCCAGGGCCGTTATCACAGAGGTAGGTATTAATAGATTGTATCATCGTGCTATTAATACCAGCGAGCATAATCGTAGTTGGAGCTAGGCGAAGAATAGCATAATCAGACTTGAGGCACATTAGCATAATATGCTATATGAACCTCGTGGACTTTTGCGGACCCCGAAGGCAAAATATGGTAGCTTGTACACAAGGAAGTAAATTTACAACGGAAACTAGTGCACCTGCAATACTCACAATTGGACCCTGATATCGTACAGGTAGGTACTGCGGGAACATGTCGCGTAGCGAACGTAATCCTCACGACCTCAGGTTTACAACCAAGTATTCCACGACCTGAGCGGGGGCGCTGCTCGCGGGAACGAGAGCACGAGCAACAAAAAGCCTGCGTGCGCGCTTTGAGCGCTCCGTATGAATTTGATTCGACTGGGGAGCGGCTTGAATCATAGCATAATTTATTGGATAAAAATAAATTACTGGACCGGGTTTCGTTAAAATCCCCCCTTGGGGCGTACTTTGTAGGAGGAACTCTAATACCGTAATCCTTGTGCTCGCTTGGTTGGCGAGAGCTCGCCAGTTGAGTTTTTTTTAGCTCTCTGCTCCTGGGATGCTTGTTTACAGTAATCAGCACGTCCTGAGGTTTACTGCGGGCAACTCCCCGCAGTGTGGCACTTTTATTTCCAAAGCTTTTACAGGAGAAACTATCATAAACACCATATGATCCCTGATAAATACCACTCCGTCTCAAAATTGATGTCCCATCCCACTCTTTTTTTGTCTCGAAAATGGTGTCCTCAAACTGTATTTGGTTTAACTATGGTGAGTAGGCTGCTCCCTGTAATGCTGCGACACAATTACGGCTGTTTTGGGGGAGCACTGAAGGCTCAGAGGCAGTCTTCCCTCCCGCTGAAGCTTCGATGAGGACGCTTGAACGTGTTGCCTCCTGTATCCTGAATGCACAAGTCCATCGACCCCTTCAGGCTTAAGAACGCGGCATTATTGTCGATGGCGGCAGCTCCCAGTACGCTGCTGTAACGGCATCAACGAGCTCATCAAAGTGAGCTCCCGCCTTTGCGGCGTGCTTGAAAGCTGGGAAAGTAGGAGAATGGACGGAGCTGGACGCTTGGATTGAGGAGGAAGGGCGACATCTGCGATCTGCCGCCCTGTCCCAGCTCTTAAATCACCTCCGTGGCCATTCATTTCGTCACTCTGCTGTCAAAACTAACCGTGCTGAGTAAATAAGCACTCGGTTCAAACCGTGAGAACGCGTCGCGTCGTATTTGCCAAACCGCGCCGCAAAAGACGAAATATTGACAAAACGCGCATGTGTTCTACAACAATGGGACATCAATTTTGAGGCGGAGTAGTACAGTATTGCGAAAGGTAAATACCCCAGTGCTTTCTGCCGGTTCTTGCTTCCTGCTTATGCTACATAACCGGATCAGACCGGGCACATCCGTATGCCTGGCAGTAATTCCCTGCACTACAGATGATGATAATGATTTACGTGCACTACAGGCAGGGGTGGCAAAATAAAAACAGGTATCGGAGCATTTTCGCATAATAAACTAGATAAAATATTTTTTAAAGTTTTCCTAAAAACCCGTGATACCCGATAGGATATGGTAGTGTAACAGTGCGAATAGTGTTCCTTAATAATTTTTTTCTTGGCGTGAGATGTCTGGTTAGCAGGTCTCGATGGTGCGATCTTGGTCCGCACATTAGGCGCATGGGGCTATAGTTTAATGCCGACCAGACAGGTACAATTCGTGTTTTAATGTGGTGTCACCTCTACGTTGTGGAACGAATGTGTTTGTAGCTGTTTGTTTTTAGTATTTACCGAAGCAAACAATTTCCAAGCGGGGTAAAGACGGTATGGGTAAAATGTGCAATAAAGAGAAGCCGAAAGCCCCGTTATGTTTTTGGGTGGTTGAGAGAATTGAGAGTGTGCGAATGAGGCTTGGTAGTCGAGTGAGTAGTTGGAAGGAAATCCGAAAGTGAGCTTGATTTAGGTTAGTGTCTTTACCAGCTAGCAGTCCCTACTGTATGCAATGTTCCCTAGCAGGCGAGGCTTGTAGATGTGGTCCAAACGATCTCGGCTGCGGTCCAAACGAAGTTGCCAGTCGTAAGACTGATCCGCCTAGTCACGGCTGCGGCTCAAAACGGTTGACTCAACACATGCAAATCATAAGCACCCAAATTGAAGTTGCCGTCCAATCACATTCCAGTATCAGAGATAGTCCAGCCAATCAGGTTGGGAGATCTTCCCATCTTCAACCACAGACCCTGGTGGCACGTGCCAGCACGTGCCGGCCGTCTGCCTCGCGGTAGGGATCCAGTCGATCAGACAGCGAAGTGCAACCTCAACACAAGTTTTGTTTTAAGTTGAGGTACATTACAGTAATTTAGACCAGCTAACGACCACGAAAATGACCGTGCCTCTGTTGCTTACAGATCAACAAGAGGGTTGCTGTCTACTCTAATGGAGTGGTAGCAGATGCACACCGGCTATGGCATGCCTATGACTGTGCTGGAGGCCCGGCTGAAGTCCTCCCTATCCGGATTGTTGTCCATCCAGTGTTCTGTGTCCGCTTGGAGGACCGCGACCACTTGTGTCCAATGGTTCAGCAGGCGAGTCAAGTCTTCCCCCATCGCCTGTTCACTCTGTTTTGTGTCCAGGGCTGTGTTGGCAAGCCCGTCCGCTGTCTTGTTGTAATGACGTAGGTGATGTAACCAGGAAGCGACCATGAGTCGGTCAGCCAGCAATCGGCACTGTCCATAGAGTCCTTGGAGGTGGCGAGATCTCCACGCCGCTTTCGCAGTTGAGTGATAATTAGGTTGTTATCTCCCACTATGTGCAGCCACAGCATGTTCTTGCGCATAGCGTACCGCAAACCAGTGAGCAGTGCGCGATATTCAGCAACGTTATTCGTTGTCTGGGACGCATAGGAGATACTAGCCAGCCCCAAAACAGTAGGCTGGAGCGTCTTCCCGCCAAGTCGCAGGATTACCGACCCAGCTCCACCAGGTCCTGGGTTGCCGCGAGAACCACCGTCGAAAAACAGCAATGTGTGCTGTGTGTCTAGGGTCGGGCGAGGCAGGTACGCCAATCCCGGGGAGGGCGTGATCAGCGCAAGATGGCATAACCGCGCGGCCGCAAAAACATCTGCGAGTTGTTGGAGCAGGTGGGGAAGATACGTCGAGGACGAAGAAAGATTGGTAAGATTTAAGCGGCTTGGACTTGGGCGTAATTCAAGCCGTTTAACTCAAGCATGGTTAGAGTATTGAGGTATCATGAAATACATATATTGCGCTGACTTGACGTTGACAGTAAGTGCGCATGTATCTAACATTACAAGGGCGAATACACTTAAAACGAAGGTCGAGACTCCTGAGTGGAGGTGGTTTTAAATTCCAACCTTCATGATGTAAAACGCGCCACACATCCTTGAAACACCGCGTACTAACTACATTTGCGTACGAGCAGGTCAAATAGGATTCACCACGCGAATTTTGATCATTTCTGCAAAACCTACCACGATCAGGAGGTGGAGGCAACGGGGGCCCCAAACGACTGCGTTTTGCTCGAACTGCGATCTCTCTAGGCATTCGGGTTGATGTTCATCCTGCCGAATTTGTCTGGAAGGGTGGTTGGTTTGGAAGTGAGTGGTTCCTTCCTCGACGCGCTCGCGAACGGTCAAATGAGGACCAAATGTCTTGGGTTTTGTATACCCCCTGAGCGATGAGTGGATATGCAAAGATCGACGTGAGAATCCTCGCGAAAATCGTCACGTGTGGACTTCGCCATAAAATCTGTGTAAATGCGGTCAAACGCCAAATGTAAGTAGTGCTTTGTAAAACGCAATACAATTATCAAGACTAATATATTGAGCGTGTAAACTACCATGCTGGAAAGGATCCCAGAAATGAAGAAAACGCTACCGAGTTTTACTGCACATAACACTGTTATACCAAACGATGACCTCATTCCCTATGTAGTATCGCTGGTATCGCTGGTGGTAGTAGCAGCACAACACGTGTAGGTCCTCAGGTGACGGGACGGTCCTTGCTGTCGGCTTGGCAAGCCTGATTCAAAGGCTTGGACTTCAAAGTTGGCGTCAGGATGGTAGCTGCGGTTCGTCCAGCGCCCGGTCAAGCTATGTTGTCTGTCTGGCAATCCCGGCATTGAGCTTCAATGCAATGCGGACTGTGCGATGGCAGATACTACGAGTCGTCATGCATCGAAGCGGTTTCACCGCCGCTCCCCTGATCTGTGATGGCGGGTGTCTTCCACGCGCGTCGTGAACAGCGGCAACCGACACCGTAGCCAGCATTGCGACTGATGATTTTAACAGGAAGAAGCTTGACTTGGGGGAGGGCGTGCGAAACGAAGAGTGCCGCCCCCGCAGTTCAGACGGATGGAAGCTTCTAGAAGCTTCCTCAGCCGCCCTACGTCTGCCGTATGTATTTTAACCTGGCTTCACTATACCTACCGTAAAGGTGAGTCATTCCTATATCTACCTCCTATTGGCTACTATGTCTACCAATCCGATACACTCACCCCTTCTCTGGCTTGCGCGTCCCTTCAGACTTGTCATTCCCGAAAAGAGCGAGAGCCGCGAGGTGTCCCGCTGCTGCCTCAGGGATTCGTCCGACCTCTCGTCCCCCACGCTGCGGCCTGGTTGGCGGAGGCTTGGGTAGGACTCTGATGGTGACGGTGGTGTCTCCCGTGGCTGCTCCTGTTGCCGGCATGTCGCCGCTTGCTCCTGCTCGGTCCGCGTCGCCTCCGGCGACGCCCCTGCCTGACGCTTCGGCCGCGCTGCTTGCCTCGCTTGGTGCTGCTTCGCCGGCAGCACCCGCTGCCTCCTTGGGCGTCCCTCCGGCTGCGCTAACCGTGGGACCCGCTAGTCCTGCTCGTGCCCCCAGTGGTCTCGTCTCCGAATTCGGTGAAGAAGACGAGCGGATGTGGGAAGCGATCGTCCGCGACAGTCAACAGCCTGACTTCGCTGTTTCAAGCCCGGTTCCATTAAGCCCGGCTTCCTCGCCTTTAGCTTCTCCTCCAGCGTCGCCTGCGATTCCTGGTGGTGCTGTTGCTGCGGTTCCTGCGGCCTCTCTCCGGTATCGCGCCTTCACGAGTTGATTTTCGAACTTGAGGTTGAAGGATGCAGCGGTGACGAGATGACGACTGCTGCTACGGGTGAAGACGGCTCGACTTCCACCGCTGAACCTGTGGCTGACGATCAGGCTTCTCCAGAGGCTGGTACGGGTCTCTTCGATGACAGTGATGATGAAGAGGACAGACCGACGAAACAACGCTCGCGTTTGCGTCGTGGTGACGAGACGTCTAGCTGGCATCCACCGCTTCCTCCAGCGCCCGACCGACATCCGTCGAGTAATCAGAAGAATCACTACGATCCGACGGCGCCGTGGGACTACAGCAAGATCGTCGACATCGTGCGCTTGCTTGATTCTCATGGAGATCCTCCACATCGCTGTTACTTGGTTCAGTGGAAGGGCCGTCCACTGCAGTTGAGCTGGGTTTGGATGGAGCAGCTCGATAAGCCGTGTCTGCGTCGCATGATGAATCTAGTTGATACTTGGAAACGTGTGGGATCGTCGAAGCCCCTCATGCGTTGGGCCAAAGAGCGCGACGAAGCGTCTGAAGCTGGAACCTGTTTCATGGACGCCTTCCGGTCTGCGCTGTACTATCTCGGTCAACCGGACTTGGTTACCATGGCAATGTGGGATGCATTCGAAGACACGCGTCCCTCATCTATCCAGTTTGGTGTGTCGCGTGAGGATGTGACGGAGTTCTTCAAGCTACTTCAGCGGCAAAGTGTGTCTTTGAACTACGACCACCTTCTCCAAAATGTTCTCTCAAGCTCGAGCGCCAATGTCGCAACTCTCTGTGACTTTTGTCGCGATCTTCCAGCTGGTGTTTACATGGTGAGCGTGGGTCAGGATGGCCTTGGACACTGCTTCGTTCTGGTGAAACGTCGTCCTGATAGCCGCGTCATTGGTCTCGATAACTTCAAAGCTGGTAAAGACCCGCCGATGGACGTGTTTCCTCTGAGCGACCAGCTATGGATTCAGCACGCGAAGTGGATGACTCGAGTGGAGTTGAAGCCTGGATACAAGTGTCGTCACGGCAAGCGCAAGTCGAAGACGCAGCGAAAGCGGGAGAAGCGCATGAAGCAACAGGAGCAACAACAGTAGGGGATGTAGTACGGGAATACATGTAGGCCTTTGAGCCCCCCTTCAATTGCTCACCGTTTTTGGCGTTTCTTTCGCCGTGCTGCTTCAAACTCGGCGATGAGATCAGGGACTTGCGACAAGTTCTCAATTGGTTCCCAGGTTTGCTTCTCCTCGCCCACCCACTCCACAAGATATTGGGTCCGTCGTTTATGAGTGCGTTTTCCACGTAAACCCTTGACGATCTGGCCAATGCTGCCGTCTGCTAAAACAACTTCGCTTGGTCTTGACAAACGAGTTGGCTCCTTGTACGGCTTCAATGACGCAGTGTTCAAGACGGGATGCAGCTTGTTGCAAGCTTGGATGTTGAGTTCATACGCGTGGTTGTGGATCTTCCACACTACTGTGTACGGTCCAATCCATTTCGGTCCAAACTTGGTGGAGTTTGGCAAGCCGGAATGCATCGGGTCCAGGTTCTGCGTGCTCAAGTAAACTTTGTCGCCAACCTCGAAGACTTGTTCAACACGGTTTCGATCGTAGACGTCGCGCTTGCGTTCTTGGGCCTGGGCTAACGCTTCACGGCAGCGTAAGAGGATGGCGGCTTGTCGATCGTGAAACTCTGCTCCGCGTCGACTATTTGGAACAGCTGCAAGTTTCTCAGATGCGAGTAGAAGCGGGTTCAATGGTATATAGCCTAGATCGGCTTCAAAGGGCGCGAACTTCGTGCTGGCGTTCACAGTAGAATTGACTGCAAACTCAGCATTGGCGAGATGGATGTCCCAGTCATCTTGAAGTGGACCAATGTAACATTGGAGATACTCTTTCAAGGTTCGGGTCATCCTCTCCGTTTGACCATCGCCTTGTGTTCGGTGTGCTACGGTCATGCTCAGCTTCGTGCCGATGGATTTGAATACATACTGCCAGAAGGCAGACACGAACTTCCGGTCACGGTCGGAGACGATATTTGTCGGCATGCCGTGCAGCTTCCAGATGTTGTCGATGAAGAGTCGAGCAATACCCTCCGCGTTCACCTTCTTGGTAGTTGGCATGAAATGACAACGCTTGGTCAACCGATCGACGACGACCCAAATGGAGTCGACGTCCCGCTTCGTTCGCGGAAGATCAGTAATGATGTCCATGGAGATCGACCTCCAACGTTCGTCTGGGATGCCCAATGGTTCGAGCAAGCCAGGAGGCTTCGTCAACCGCGGCTTGTTTCTCCGGCAAGGCTCACAGTCGGCGATAAACCTCTGGATGGACTTCAACATCTTCGACCAGTACCAATGGCGTGCTAGCGTCAAGAACGTGCGCTCAGCACTGGGATGTCCGCCGTAGTTGGTGTCATGACACTCGCTGATAATTGTCTGGCGCAACTTCACATCGTTGGGCACGACAATACGTGGAGCGTCGTCTACAGGTGTCTGGTACCAGAGCAAACCATTTGCTTCGGAGTAGCATCGGTACTTCTTGTGCTGCTGTTGCTCGCGCTTCGGTCTCGAATCGGACTTGCGTCGCTTGATCGCTGTCAAGGTTGCTTGTGCGTCACGGTCCTTCTTGTACGACTTCTTGATTCGAGCAACCAACTCGGAGTCACCAGTTACCTCGCTGATTGCCAAGCTGAAGGACGTGTCGTCGAAACTCCTAACACTCAAGTCGTGAAAGAATTTCGTCACTGGCTGCAAGTCTGGTCTTCGGCTCAAAGTGTCGGCGATGCCGTTTTTCGCACCGGGGATATAAGAGAACGTCGGCTGGTGTTCCGCAAGGATATCATACCACCGCGCGAGTCTTGGGTTTGCCATCTTCTGCGTGAAAAGTCCTTCGAGACTTTTGTGGTCCGTTTCAACAATCGGTGGCTTGTCCAGGCAGTAGATTCTGAAAGCTGCCAACGCGTGGACGATTGCTAGCAACTCCTGCTGCTGGGTTGGGTAGTTGAGCTCCGCTGCTTTCATCTTGCGGCTGGTATATGCAATCGGACGTTCAACTCCGTCCACAACTTGGAACAGGACTCCACCAACAGCGAACTTGCTTGCATCAGTACTCAAATGCATGGATCGGCTGAAGTCCGGCAGATGTAATACTAGTGGGTTGCAGAGTCGGCGCTTCAGCTCCTTGAAGTTTTTCAGTTGCTCATCGCTGAAATGGATCTTGGCATTCCGCTTGTTCTTCTTCTTCAAGAGTGTAAACATGGATGCTGTCAGTGATTCATACTCCGGACAGAATCGCTGAACGTAGCCAGTCAAACCGAGAAAGCTATGAAGCTCCTCTTGCGTCCGCGGTACAGGCCAGTCCTTGATGGTCTGCACCTTATCTGGATCCATTCGGACTCCATTTCGCCCTACGAAATCTCCGAGACACGGGATCTCGTCTGCGCAGAAGACACACTTGGACAACTTGACATACAACTTGTTGTCGCACAAGATGTCCAGCGTTTTACGCAGTGCGTCCAGATGGTCCTCGACATTCGGTGACTTGGTGAAGATGTAAATGTCGTCGTAGAACGACTTCGGGTTCTTCAAGTCTCGAAACAGCTTCGATGTCAATCTGTGCATCGTTGCTGGTACGTTGCAGACTCCCATTGGCAGAACAAGGTACTCCCAGAGTTCGTTCGGTGCCTGGAACGCAGTAAACTTGATGTCTTCCTCTCGCATGCGCACTTGGTAGTATGCGGACATCAAGTCCATCGTGGAGAACCAGTTCGCTTCGGACATGGCGTCCAAGATGCTCTCCTTCCGGGTCATCGGAATACTTTGGCGTACTGTGTTCGAGTTCAAGTACCGGTAGTCACGTACGATACGCCAACCGACAGGTTTTCGGACACAAAATGTTGGAGCAGCGTGAGGACTGATGCTCGGTCGTATGAGTTTCTTCTGCACCATGTCTTCAACCCATTTCACGATCTCGCGTCGCTGCTCCGGTGACTGTCGCCACTGTTGCCGGTACATGGCCAGATTCGGATCCTTCACATCGATCCGGTGTTCGAGTTCGCGCTTCTCTGGTAAACCTTCAGGCAGCTCGGGACGGAACACATTGTCCTTATACTCCGTTAAAAGGTCAAAAGAAGGATTCTCTCGGAAGGTGTCCCAGTCTGTTTCCAGATAGCGCTGTGATTTCGCACTCCCAACGTTGTCGGGTTCGTCGCGCCGTTGCAGTGAACGTGCGACTTGCTTGATCGTCTCGTTCAACAGCACCAACATGAAGTCAGGCTCGTCGATCTTCTTGATCTTGATTCTCAGGAACTTCCGTAATTTCTTGCGCGTGATGAATTTGGTCTGCACACCACTTTCGTCAACAATACCCATCGTGAACATCTTCTCCACGACGGTATCCTTGCCCCTGGTACCGCTGCTTTCGTCAGCAGCTCGTGTGGCACTCTCGCGCTTCGACGTCACAACGTCATCTACTCCAGCTGAACCCTTGCCAGCCTGCGCATCCACTTGTTGACCGCGGACAACACTTGGGGTCTTCTCTTTATGCACTGCGTCGCCAACAGCTTCAACCGTAAGCTTCACATCCGTTTCCAGCGCGGCACCTCGACAGGAATCGGGTCTTTTCGCCGATAGGCCTTTCGCCTCGACAGATCTCCGAAGCCCGGAGGTAACCACCGGTCCGCCTTCCTCGATCGGCTTACAGGTCTCCCCTGCTCGCTTCCAATGCAGAGTCTTCGTTCTCGTTCCTTCGATTTGTCGACTTCTCCAGTCGATCAGCGGTTGCATGTCCTCGAAGAATGGTATTCCAAGGATGCAGTCGAACTCATCTGGGATCTGGTAGACTACGGCCACACATCTGTAGGCATCGTCCAGTCCAGAAGCTTGAATCCCCATCGGCAGAACTTCCAGCTCTGCCTCGACGATTTGATTGTCTCCCAACTTGACACCAATGCTCTTGTCACAGAATTTCGTTGTCCGAAGCTGATGTGCCTCGACCCAACGTTTTGACACGTAGATTATGGTGGCTCCACAGTCCAATAATATTCTTCGTGTGGTGAGACGCTTGTCACCAGCGCTGATCTCTCCAGTTACTGAAAACAGCGGCCTTGACTTGTACACCAGAGGGTTTTCACTCAGAACGCTACGGCTGATATTCTCAAACTTAAGTGTTCCGGTTACGCTTTCCGCCACGCCAGGACCCTCCTTCACTGACGTGGTTGCCCATTTCCCTGCTTCTCTTGCTCCTTCTTCCAGATGAAGCAGTTGGCTTTGATGTGGCCAGGCTTCTTGCAGTGAAAGCAGGTGCGACCTTCGGTGCGCTTGGGATCAAATCTCGGCTTGAAGCGCCCTTGGTTACGGAAGGGTTTCCCCTTAAATGGTTTGTCTCCTTTGGGAGCTTGGCCAGCTGAGATCTTCCTCTTGTCTTGACGAGACTGTCGGTCGCGCACGTCATCGACGAAGTGCGTAACTTCGTACTTGACGGCCAGGTCCATGGCTTAACTCAGAGTCTCAGGGTTCTCGAGCTTAACGTAGCTGCGTGGACGAGGCTTGAGGCCGTTCGCGTAGTACAGGACTTGGTCGAGTACGCTCATGCCTTCAACCCGAAAAATGAGAGCAGAGTACTCGCCGTTGTAGGGCTCTCGATGTCCGCCGTCTGCTTGAGTCGCTGAAGCTTCTCACGCAAGACGGCCTGGTAGTTCGACGCTTCGAAGTGTTGGAGCACATGCTCACGGAAATTCCCCCACGTGTGCTCCTCGCTTCTCGTCGTCGAAGACCAGTGCAGGAACCACCTGGAAGCCGGCTTCTCCACAGCCGACCCGGCGATTCCCGGCAGACGCACGCTTGCGTCGTCGATCTGGATGCCGTTGATGCGGCAGGCGTCCTCGATCTGGAACAGCCATTCGCGGACGTCCTCTCCCCTCTTGCCGGTGACCTTGGGCAGATTGCTCGGCACTCGCGTGCGCTCTGCCATGGCTTGATTCAACCGGTCGATCTCGGCCAGTAGCTGGGCGTTCGTCGGCATGGTCTCCTTGTGGTCAGGTTGCTGGGACCAACAAGTGCTACCAGTATAACAGGAAGAAGCTTGACTTGGGGAGGGCGTGCGAATCGGAGAGTGCCGCCCCGCAGTTCAGACGGATGGAAGCTTCTAGAAGCTTCCACAGCCGCCCTACGTCTGCCGTATGTATTTTAACTTGGCTTCACTATACCTACCGTAAAGGTGAGTCATTCCTATATCTACCTCCTATTGGCTACTATTTCTACCAATCCGATACAGGTGCATCCCTCGAGACTGGTGGCACTGACGCCTCGCGTCGTGAACAGAGGCGCCGACATCGTAGTCAGCTTGAGAGCGAGAGAGAGAGGTTGGATGCGTTCCTCGAACATCGGGATGAGTAGCGTAGACAGCGTAACCAGCAGGATGCGTTCCTCGATCGTCGGGAACGGCAGTAACGGACACCGTAGCCAGCATTACGGCGGGTTCATTCCTCGAAACCGGCAGCACTGACGCCGTGCGTCGTGAACAGTAGTGCTGACACCGTGGTCAGCGTGCGAGAGGTTGGATGCGCTCCTCGACCATCGGGACGAGCGAATCAGACGCTTGTAGGAAGCTTGTCGGACGGTGGACACGGATCCCCTAGCGTTGTGTAGCTTCGGGATTGGTCGGAGGGCGATGGGGTGTAGTCCACCAGGAAGCGGGCCGGCGGTCTGGTGGTGTTCATCTTGAGCGTAGATGGCGACGTTGGAAGTCCGCGTAGTATGATAACAGGGAGAGGTGTCTGCCGAGCGGGGACGGGGATATTCCGCTGCAGCGATGGCTTGTTCGGTGTGTGCGGTTCCCAGAAGATTTGGAAATGAGTTGTGGCTGGCAATTGATTCTGCCGCCTCAGGATCCGTTGCGTCACCAGGAAGCCATTGAAGTGGGTCAGGAGGGAAAATTCCGTCAATCACAGCTCGTTATACTGGGCACGAAAGAAGCTCATTGGCTAAAGCGAACCCCGAGGCGAAAATCGACGCCTGGTTGCCAACTTCAACTTCGCGCCAAACTGACGCGACTAAGAAATAGTACTTGTTGAAGTAAAGATTATGTCGCGGCTGGTGGTGGTAAAACCAGCAGACCATTTGGCTTAGGTTTGTATTGCCATTACTGCATTTACGATGGCGGGCTTCTCTGACAATGAAGACAAGCTTATGTTTCAATTAGCGAAAGCCCAACTCGATGAAGGACACAAAATCAACTGGAACAGAGTTTTGCGTGACATGTCAAACACTGGAAAGAGTCAGCGGCAGCAGAAATACGCCTCAAAACGCTGAAACGGACATACGGAACGTGTTTTGAGTCATTTCCGCGGCGAGTCGTTGTCAAACATTCAAGGCCTACACCAACCCAGAATTTTGGAGGTGGGGCTAGCGTAAAACACTGAATTGATTTCGGTCAGGACGCGATCACAAGCATTTTCCGAGACGTTTCTCGATTCCAGGTTCTTGGGTCTCATCGCTTACCCGACGAGCACACCGGAGAGTTTTCGCCGCAGGGGTGTCAGTGATACTAGCATCACTACCGCCACTACTTCCGTCGGACACGTTTGTGGATATTGGTTCCGGTGTCGGAAACATCGTAGTGCATGTGGCGCTTGGATCAGATGTTGGCCGGTGTATCGGCGTCGAATTTCAATCTCATCTGGCGCAACTGCCTCACTAATTGATTCAAATGTTGGTCGCTTTCCCAAGCTCCGCAAGGTATCCATATATGAAGATGACATCGTGGCAATGGGTCCTGTGACAACGGAAGCTTTTTTTGTGGTACAATCGCCTTCGCTAACAACCTTGTATTTGACCCAACAAGCAACGTCGCCATTGAAGACTTGTTGACATTTCCAGCATTGAGAATAGTTATTCTCACGCAAAACTTGTGCCCCAGTCACCGTTCCACATGCACATGAACGTTCTGTGCCACGTGGAAACTAGACCAAGGTGTATCCGTACCAGTGTCATGGTCAACCAAATCTTACAGCGTGTGTGTATAAACGTCGGCAAGATAGCGACTGCATAATATGAATATAATCTAGTTTTGGTCATTCGATTCACCCTGTCTTACCATAATGTTATTTACCATGTTCTAACGGCATCAAATCGTTCAAGTGGTGCGTAAATATTGATGGCAGAGTTACTTCAAATCTGGTCCGTAGACTTCGTGCAAAATCCTCTCAAATAATTGATGCATTGGATCTGCATCGGTAACGTCTACAATTGTGGCCGGCGTTAAATAATTTCGTGAATCATCGAGATGTGAATCGGATCCGCAAATCCGGTTTCCGCGACGAAGAGCGGATCGTAGATTCAGCTGTACCCCACCATGCTTCTGATGGGATAAATATTTTGCTGCTTTGGGTGTGGTGCCACATTCGCACCAATTCGTGCGGATCAAACCGGACACGGTGATTGGCGGCTACCTAAGCTGGAATTACGGTTCGTACCGATAGCTGTGAGCACTTACCACTTATCTTAATGTGCACGACAGCGTTCGGAGGACAATGTATTGCTGCTGTCGTAATGTTTTGACGACTATACTCGATCGAAAGCCGAGGCCGATGCCACGTTGGTTACTATAAATTGAACTTTGACGTGGAAGTTTCTTCAAGGGGAGTGCATTTAACCCCTGCGCATACTGGGGCAGAATTGCACGTACTAAAAGTGCTGGGAGGGGAGGCAGCATTTGGTACAAGTGGGTTGGAAGCACTACCTACAGGGTGCAAGGCCACAAACTGCCATTGCTGATCAATGAGTAGTCGCTCGATGAAACAATCTGATGTGGTTGGGATTGTTGGCGTTGGCTTCTAGCACTACGGTTTCGTGAGCTGACAGACCTACGGCTACGCGAGGAGCGCAGGCGAAGCGCGAGTTACCGCTGGTGTGGTGCATACACTAACCTGGCTAGGAACTGTCTGCTAACCGACGCGTTTGCTAACCAATGAGTAGGTGCATGGTGATGCGATCTAACAGGCGGTGCAAATTCGAGAGGGCAGAATTAGCGTTGGGTATACGCCAGGTTAGCGTTTATATACAAACGTGGATGTCCCTTAAGGCGGGTTTGGCGCGAAGTTGAAGTTGGCAACCAGGCGTCGATTTTCGCCTCGGGGTTCGCTTTAGCCAATGAGATTCTTTCGTGCCCAGTATAACGAGCTGTGATTGACGGAATTTTCCCTCCTGACCCACTTCAATGGCTTCCTGGTGACGCAACGGATCCTGAGGCGGCAGAATCAATTGCCAGCCACAACTCATTTCCAAATCTTCTGGGAACCGCACACACCGAACAAGCCATCGCTGCAGCGGAATATCCCCGTCCCCGCTCGGCAGACACCTCTCCCTGTTATCATACTACGCGGACTTCCAACGTCGCCATCTACGCTCAAGATGAACACCACCAGACCGCCGGCCCGCTTCCTGGTGGACTACACCCCATCGCCCTCCGACCAATCCCGAAGCTACACAACGCTAGGGGATCCGTGTCCACCGTCCGACAAGCTTCCTACAAGCGTCTGATTCGCTCGTCCCGATGGTCGAGGAGCGCATCCAACCTCTCGCACGCTGACCACGGTGTCAGCACTACTGTTCACGACGCACGGCGTCAGTGCTGCCGGTTTCGAGGAATGAACCCGCCGTAATGCTGGCTACGGTGTCCGTTACTGCCGTTCCCGACGATCGAGGAACGCATCCTGCTGGTTACGCTGTCTACGCTACTCATCCCGATGTTCGAGGAACGCATCCAACCTCTCTCTCTCGCTCTCAAGCTGACTACGATGTCGGCGCCTCTGTTCACGACGCGAGGCGTCAGTGCCACCAGTCTCGAGGGATGCACCTGTATCGGATTGGTAGAAATAGTAGCCAATAGGAGGTAGATATAGGAATGACTCACCTTTACGGTAGGTATAGTGAAGCCAAGTTAAAATACATACGGCAGACGTAGGGCGGCTGTGGAAGCTTCTAGAAGCTTCCATCCGTCTGAACTGCGGGGGCGGCACTCTTCGTTTCGCACACCCTCCCCCAAGTCAAGCTTCTTCCTGTTATACTGGTAGCACTTGTTGGTCCCAGCAACCTGACCACAAGGAGACCATGCCGACGAACGCCCAGCTACTGGCCGAGATCGACCGGTTGAATCAAGCCATGGCAGAGCGCACGCGAGTGCCGAGCAATCTGCCCAAGGTCACCGGCAAGAGGGGAGAGGACGTCCGCGAATGGCTGTTCCAGATCGAGGACGCCTGCCGCATCAACGGCATCCAGATCGACGACGCAAGCGTGCGTCTGCCGGGAATCGCCGGGTCGGCTGTGGAGAAGCCGGCTTCCAGGTGGTTCCTGCACTGGTCTTCGACGACGAGAAGCGAGGAGCACACGTGGGGGAATTTCCGTGAGCATGTGCTCCAACACTTCGAAGCGTCGAACTACCAGGCCGTCTTGCGTGAGAAGCTTCAGCGACTCAAGCAGACGGCGGACATCGAGAGCCCTACAACGGCGAGTACTCTGCTCTCATTTTTCGGGTTGAAGGCATGAGCGTACTCGACCAAGTCCTGTACTACGCGAACGGCCTCAAGCCTCGTCCACGCAGCTACGTTAAGCTCGAGAACCCTGAGACTCTGAGTTAAGCCATGGACCTGGCCGTCAAGTACGAAGTTACGCACTTCGTCGATGACGTGCGCGACCGACAGTCTCGTCAAGACAAGAGGAAGATCTCAGCTGGCCAAGCTCCCAAAGGAGACAAACCATTTAAGGGGAAACCCTTCCGTAACCAAGGGCGCTTCAAGCCGAGATTTGATCCCAAGCGCACCGAAGGTCGCACCTGCTTTCACTGCAAGAAGCCTGGCCACATCAAAGCCAACTGCTTCATCTGGAAGAAGGAGCAAGAGAAGCAGGGAAATGGGCAACCACGTCAGTGAAGGAGGGTCCTGGCGTGGCGGAAAGCGTAACCGGAACACTTAAGTTTGAGAATATCAGCCGTAGCGTTCTGAGTGAAAACCCTCTGGTGTACAAGTCAAGGCCGCTGTTTTCAGTAACTGGAGAGATCAGCGCTGGTGACAAGCGTCTCACCACACGAAGAATATTATTGGACTGTGGAGCCACCATAATCTACGTGTCAAAACGTTGGGTCGAGGCACATCAGCTTCGGACAACGAAATTCTGTGACAAGAGCATTGGTGTCAAGTTGGGAGACAATCAAATCGTCGAGGCAGAGCTGGAAGTTCTGCCGATGGGGATTCAAGCTTCTGGACTGGACGATGCCTACAGATGTGTGGCCGTAGTCTACCAGATCCCAGATGAGTTCGACTGCATCCTTGGAATACCATTCTTCGAGGACATGCAACCGCTGATCGACTGGAGAAGTCGACAAATCGAAGGAACGAGAACGAAGACTCTGCATTGGAAGCGAGCAGGGGAGACCTGTAAGCCGATCGAGGAAGGCGGACCGGTGGTTACCTCCGGGCTTCGGAGATCTGTCGAGGCGAAAGGCCTATCGGCGAAAAGACCCGATTCCTGTCGAGGTGCCGCGCTGGAAACGGATGTGAAGCTTACGGTTGAAGCTGTTGGCGACGCAGTGCATAAAGAGAAGACCCCAAGTGTTGTCCGCGGTCAACAAGTGGATGCGCAGGCTGGCAAGGGTTCAGCTGGAGTAGATGACGTTGTGACGTCGAAGCGCGAGAGTGCCACACGAGCTGCTGACGAAAGCAGCGGTACCAGGGGCAAGGATACCGTCGTGGAGAAGATGTTCACGATGGGTATTGTTGACGAAAGTGGTGTGCAGACCAAATTCATCACGCGCAAGAAATTACGGAAGTTCCTGAGAATCAAGATCAAGAAGATCGACGAGCCTGACTTCATGTTGGTGCTGTTGAACGAGACGATCAAGCAAGTCGCACGTTCACTGCAACGGCGCGACGAACCCGACAACGTTGGGAGTGCGAAATCACAGCGCTATCTGGAAACAGACTGGGACACCTTCCGAGAGAATCCTTCTTTTGACCTTTTAACGGAGTATAAGGACAATGTGTTCCGTCCCGAGCTGCCTGAAGGTTTACCAGAGAAGCGCGAACTCGAACACCGGATCGATGTGAAGGATCCGAATCTGGCCATGTACCGGCAACAGTGGCGACAGTCACCGGAGCAGCGACGCGAGATCGTGAAATGGGTTGAAGACATGGTGCAGAAGAAACTCATACGACCGAGCATCAGTCCTCACGCTGCTCCAACATTTTGTGTCCGAAAACCTGTCGGTTGGCGTATCGTACGTGACTACCGGTACTTGAACTCGAACACAGTACGCCAAAGTATTCCGATGACCCGGAAGGAGAGCATCTTGGACGCCATGTCCGAAGCGAACTGGTTCTCCACGATGGACTTGATGTCCGCATACTACCAAGTGCGCATGCGAGAGGAAGACATCAAGTTTACTGCGTTCCAGGCACCGAACGAACTCTGGGAGTACCTTGTTCTGCCAATGGGAGTCTGCAACGTACCAGCAACGATGCACAGATTGACATCGAAGCTGTTTCGAGACTTGAAGAACCCGAAGTCGTTCTACGACGACATTTACATCTTCACCAAGTCACCGAATGTCGAGGACCATCTGGACGCACTGCGTAAAACGCTGGACATCTTGTGCGACAACAAGTTGTATGTCAAGTTGTCCAAGTGTGTCTTCTGCGCAGACGAGATCCCGTGTCTCGGAGATTTCGTAGGGCGAAATGGAGTCCGAATGGATCCAGATAAGGTGCAGACCATCAAGGACTGGCCTGTACCGCGGACGCAAGAGGAGCTTCATAGCTTTCTCGGTTTGACTGGCTACGTTCAGCGATTCTGTCCGGAGTATGAATCACTGACAGCATCCATGTTTACACTCTTGAAGAAGAAGAACAAGCGGAATGCCAAGATCCATTTCAGCGATGAGCAACTGAAAAACTTCAAGGAGCTGAAGCGCCGACTCTGCAACCCACTAGTATTACATCTGCCGGACTTCAGCCGATCCATGCATTTGAGTACTGATGCAAGCAAGTTCGCTGTTGGTGGAGTCCTGTTCCAAGTTGTGGACGGAGTTGAACGTCCGATTGCATATACCAGCCGCAAGATGAAAGCAGCGGAGCTCAACTACCCAACCCAGCGGCAGGAGTTTCTAGCAATCGTCCACGCGTTGGCAGCTTTCAGAATCTACTCCCTGGACAAGCCACCGATTGTTGAAACGGACCACAAAAGTCTCGAAGGACTTTTCACGCAGAAGATGGCAAACCGAAGACTCGCGCGGTGGTATGATATCCTTGCGGAATACCAGCCGACGTTCTCTTATATCCCCGGTGCGAAAAACGGCATCGCCGACGCTTTGAGCCGAAGACCAGACTTGCAGCCAGTGACGAAATTCTTTCACGACTTGAGTGTTAGGAGTTTCGACGACACGTCCTTCAGCTTGGCAATCAGCGAGGTAACTGGTGACTCCGAGTTGGTTGCTCGAATCAAGAAGTCGTACAAGAAGGACCGTGACGCACAAGCAACCTTGACAGCGATCAAGCGACGCAAGTCCGATTCGAGACCGAAGCGCGAGCAACAGCAGCACAAGAAGTACCGATGCTACTCCGAAGCAAATGGTTTGCTCTGGTACCAGACACCTGTAGACGACGCTCCACGTATTGTCGTGCCCAACGATGTGAAGTTGCGCCAGACAATTATCAGCGAGTGTCATGACACCAACTACGGCGGACATCCCAGTGCTGAGCGCACGTTCTTGACGCTAGCACGCCATTGGTACTGGTCGAAGATGTTGAAGTCCATCCAGAGGTTTATCGCCGACTGTGAGCCTTGCCGGAGAAACAAGCCGCGGTTGACGAAGCCTCCTGGCTTGCTCGAACCATTGGGCATCCCAGACGAACGTTGGAGGTCGATCTCCATGGACATCATTACTGATCTTCCGCGAACGAAGCGGGACGTCGACTCCATTTGGGTCGTCGTCGATCGGTTGACCAAGCGTTGTCATTTCATGCCAACTACCAAGAAGGTGAACGCGGAGGGTATTGCTCGACTCTTCATCGACAACATCTGGAAGCTGCACGGCATGCCGACAAATATCGTCTCCGACCGTGACCGGAAGTTCGTGTCTGCCTTCTGGCAGTATGTATTCAAATCCATCGGCACGAAGCTGAGCATGACCGTAGCACACCGAACGCAAGGCGATGGTCAAACGGAGAGGATGACCCGAACCTTGAAAGAGTATCTCCAATGTTTCATTGGTCCACTTCAAGATGACTGGGACATCCATCTCGCCAATGCTGAGTTTGCAGTCAATTCTACTGTGAACTCCAGCACGAAGTTCGCGCCCTTTGAAGCCGATCTAGGCTATATACCATTGAACCCGCTTCTACTCGCATCTGAGAAACTTGCAGCTGTTCCAAATAGTCGACGCGGAGCAGAGTTTCACGATCGACAAGCCGCCATCCTCTTACGCTGCCGTGAAGCGTTAGCCCAGGCCCAAGAACGCATGCGCGACGTCTACGATCGAAACCGTGTTGAACAAGTCTTCGAGGTTGGCGACAAAGTTTACTTGAGCACGCAGAACCTGGACCCGATGCATTCCGGCTTGCCAAACTCCACCAAGTTTGGACCGAAATGGATTGGACCGTACACAGTAGTGTGGAAGATCCACAACCACGCGTATGAACTCAACATCCAAGCTTGCAACAAGCTGCATCCCGTCTTGAACACTGCGTCATTGAAGCCGTACAAGGAGCCAACTCGTTTGTCAAGACCAAGCGAAGTTGTTTTAGCAGACGGCAGCATTGGCCAGATCGTCAAGGGTTTACGTGGAAAACGCACTCATAAACGACGGACCCAATATCTTGTGGAGTGGGTGGGCGAGGAGAAGCAAACCTGGGAACCAATTGAGAACTTGTCGCAAGTCCCTGATCTCATCGCCGAGTTTGAAGCAGCACGGCGAAAGAAACGCCAAAAACGGTGAGCAATTGAAGGGGGGCTCAAAGGCCTACATGTATTCCCGTACTACATCCCCTACTGTTGTTGCTCCTGTTGCTTCATGCGCTTCTCCCGCTTTCGCTGCGTCTTCGACTTGCGCTTGCCGTGACGACACTTGTATCCAGGCTTCAACTCCACTCGAGTCATCCACTTCGCGTGCTGAATCCATAGCTGGTCGCTCAGAGGAAACACGTCCATCGGCGGGTCTTTACCAGCTTTGAAGTTATCGAGACCAATGACGCGGCTATCAGGACGACGTTTCACCAGAACGAAGCAGTGTCCAAGGCCATCCTGACCCACGCTCACCATGTAAACACCAGCTGGAAGATCGCGACAAAAGTCACAGAGAGTTGCGACATTGGCGCTCGAGCTTGAGAGAACATTTTGGAGAAGGTGGTCGTAGTTCAAAGACACACTTTGCCGCTGAAGTAGCTTGAAGAACTCCGTCACATCCTCACGCGACACACCAAACTGGATAGATGAGGGACGCGTGTCTTCGAATGCATCCCACATTGCCATGGTAACCAAGTCCGGTTGACCGAGATAGTACAGCGCAGACCGGAAGGCGTCCATGAAACAGGTTCCAGCTTCAGACGCTTCGTCGCGCTCTTTGGCCCAACGCATGAGGGGCTTCGACGATCCCACACGTTTCCAAGTATCAACTAGATTCATCATGCGACGCAGACACGGCTTATCGAGCTGCTCCATCCAAACCCAGCTCAACTGCAGTGGACGGCCCTTCCACTGAACCAAGTAACAGCGATGTGGAGGATCTCCATGAGAATCAAGCAAGCGCACGATGTCGACGATCTTGCTGTAGTCCCACGGCGCCGTCGGATCGTAGTGATTCTTCTGATTACTCGACGGATGTCGGTCGGGCGCTGGAGGAAGCGGTGGATGCCAGCTAGACGTCTCGTCACCACGACGCAAACGCGAGCGTTGTTTCGTCGGTCTGTCCTCTTCATCATCACTGTCATCGAAGAGACCCGTACCAGCCTCTGGAGAAGCCTGATCGTCAGCCACAGGTTCAGCGGTGGAAGTCGAGCCGTCTTCACCCGTAGCAGCAGTCGTCATCTCGTCACCGCTGCATCCTTCAACCTCAAGTTCGAAAATCAACTCGTGAAGGCGCGATACCGGAGAGAGGCCGCAGGAACCGCAGCAACAGCACCACCAGGAATCGCAGGCGAGGAAGCCGGGCTTGATGGAACCGGGCTTGAAACAGCGAAGTCAGGCTGTTGACTGTCGCGGACGATCGCTTCCCACATCCGCTCGTCTTCTTCACCGAATTCGGAGACGAGACCACTGGGGGCACGAGCAGGACTAGCGGGTCCCACGGTTAGCGCAGCCGGAGGGACGCCCAAGGAGGCAGCGGGTGCTGCCGGCGAAGTAGCACCAAGCGAGGCAAGCAGCACGGCCGAAGCGTCAGGCAGGGGCGTCGCCGGAGGCGACGCGGACCGAGCAGGAGCAAGCGGCGACATGCCGGCAACAGGAGCTGCCACGGGAGACACCACCGTCACCATCAGAGTCCTACCCAAGCCTCCGCCAACCAGGCCGCAGCGTGGGGGACGAGAGGTCGGACGAATCCCTGAGGCAGCAGCGGGACAACTCGCGGCTCTCGCTCTTTTCGGGAATGACAAGTCTGAAGGGACGCGCAAGCCAGAGAAGGGGTGAGTGTATCGGATTGGTAGAAATAGTAGCCAATAGGAGGTAGATATAGGAATGACTCACCTTTACGGTAGGTATAGTGAAGCCAGGTTAAAATACATACGGCAGACGTAGGGCGGCTGAGGAAGCTTCTAGAAGCTTCCATCCGTCTGAACTGCGGGGGCGGCACTCTTCGTTTCGCACGCCCTCCCCCAAGTCAAGTTTCTTCCTGTTAAAAGCATCAGTCGCAATGCTGGCTACGGTGTCGGTTGCCGCTGTTCACGACGCGCGTGGAAGACACCCGCCATCACAGATCAGGGGAGCGGCGGTGAAACCGCTTCGATGCATGACGACTCGTAGTATCTGCCATCGCACAGTCCGCATTGCATTGAAGCTCAATGCCGGGATTGCCAGACAGACAACATAGCTTGACCGGGCGCTGGACGAACCGCAGCTACCATCCTGACGCCAACTTTGAAGTCCAAGCCTTTGAATCAGGCTTGCCAAGCCGACAGCAAGGACCGTCCCGTCACCTGAGGACCTACACGTGTTGTGCTGCTACTACCACCAGCGATACCAGCGATACTACATAGGGAATGAGGTCATCGTTTGGTATAACAGTGTTATGTGCAGTAAAACTCGGTAGCGTTTTCTTCATTTCTGGGATCCTTTCCAGCATGGTAGTTTACACGCTCAATATATTAGTCTTGATAATTGTATTGCGTTTTACAAAGCACTACTTACATTTGGCGTTTGACCGCATTTACACAGATTTTATGGCGAAGTCCACACGTGACGATTTTCGCGAGGATTCTCACGTCGATCTTTGCATATCCACTCATCGCTCAGGGGGTATACAAAACCCAAGACATTTGGTCCTCATTTGACCGTTCGCGAGCGCGTCGAGGAAGGAACCACTCACTTCCAAATTGGCTTATCACGTAGTACAGCAATCTCAGAAGAACAGCATCGGTGAATGGTTGCGTGAAACAATGGATCGCCGACTGGACAAGATTGAGGTAAGTGATTGTTACAAGGTTTGGCATGAACGGTGGCATTCAGATGTATATTACTTCAATTACCTTTTGTAGATGGAGTTTCCGCATTGAATGGACGACGGATCTATGCAAATTCAACTCTATCAGCCGCTCTTTTCTACTATTGTTGTCCGGAAAAGGTGAATTTCGATTCGTTGCTCCCCGTATTTGTACCTGCACAAGACCGGGTAAGTTTTTAATCCGATTATGTCAATAGACCGGTACCTAACACATTGAAAATGTAGGTGTTTGAACCAGAATTCGGGTCTACAGAGGACATTGATGATTTAGTCGATATGTTACCAATCAAGGAAATGCATGCTGTCTACAAATCGGTTAGCTTCGGAGAGGAAAAGCGTGTGCATGACTTCATCTGGATGATGAACTGGCTGCAAACTTCCTTGGAGATTTCAGGGGTAAGGTCGTTAATCACATTTAAATTGTACACGCTAACCATACCGTGTACATGCTCAGAAAACTCGTCAAATGATTCGTGACCGCATCGTGTTCCTCAAGAACTTCCGTATTGAAAAAGGAATATTTCTTGATAAGCACGTTGAACGATGAATCAGGATGGAGTCCAATCCTGTCATCGACGCCAGCACTGTGACCGATTTTCGATTCCAAGGGTTTCGGTACGAGCGCAAATTCAATGGTGTGCAGCATTTGTGGATAGCAATGAACGAACTGGACATTATTGCAGATCAGCAAAGGTTTGCTCGTACTTGGCACTCTTGTCTATGTGCCAAATGCGTTCATTATCGCACCCAAGCTTGGCAAGAACAGCAACCCACAAGTCTGTAGTACGAGGTACTACCACTCAACCGGGTTTATAGGCTTGTAAGCCGTTGGTAACTAAGCAATGCGTAGTTGAGGAATTTTTACACAAGACGAAACTTTGCAAATAGAATTTGTGATGACCCTGTGAAAAATGCCTTTCTCGAGAGGGCTAATTGCGTACTGCGTATCAAGGGCCTCTGTCCAAGACACAATAGATCTATCACCCGGTACCAAGGGTGCGCGAATTGCATCGGTTCTGATTGGATGAAAGTGCTACTGGTGAGCAAAGCCTGAACGCAAATTCATGTTAACAAATATGTGAGCATTGTTGAAGTTGATTGGCACGAATATGGAAACGAAGCGCTTGCCGCTGTACACGACAGGGTCAAACGGGCTACTGCCTGCGATGATGCACTTGCCGTCTGTGAACGTGTACGCCTCCTCGGCTGTGCACTCAGCCTTCGAGGTGGGGTTGCTCAGCGCGAAGATGATCGGCCGCTTGTTGATTACGCACATCTTCTGACACACCTCCTCGCTAAAGGCCTTGGCAATCGTGCACACACCGATGAGGGCGGTGGGCTTGATCTGGTCGATGGCCGACAGGAGGTCCGGGCACGCGGGGGTGTCGTGGGCGAACAGTAGCTTGTGGTGCTGCAGGGACTCGTTGCGGGACTCGACGATCAGGCCACGCGAGTCCACCAGCCAGATCTGCTTGCGCGACTCCTCCACTGACTTACCAGTCTCCTGAGCGATGGCCTGGGCGATCAAGTCGGTGATGCTCGTACCCGCTCCGAGGAACAGGAAGGTCTACCCCGAGATGGCCTTGCCCGAAAGAGGCACAGCGGCCAGCAGGCCACCGAGGACGACCGAGGCCGCACCCTGGATGTCGTCGTTGAACGTGCAATGTGTGTTCTGGTATTTGCGAGCAGGTTGAAGGTCGTCGAGTTGCCAAACTCCTCGAATTGCAGCAGCACCTTATCGCCGTACTTGGCCTTGGGGGCGTTCATGGACTCGTCCGCGTGAAGCGCTGGTCTAACGGTCGCGGTCGCGGTCATTTCTTATGAATAGCACAGCGCTGGACAAATTTAGCCTATTCCGCACCTTTATTTTTTGCGGTAATTTAAATATATTCGGTCCACTACACATACGTAAGTATAATCCTGGATAATCCTGGACGATTAGGGTTAAAATAATCCTGGCTTCCAACAGTTCCGAAACGACAAACGCATTGCAAAGCATAATATATATTATTATAAAACCGGCTAGTTAGTGCCCAAAGTTGTGCCCAAAACAGCTATCATGATTTACTATTATTAGTGTCTGTTCAGATAAATCTGAGGTTTCTTCGTATCCCGCGTTTTCGATTCTTAGTCGTCTACGGAGAGACAAAGAAACACAGGATAGGCGACATCTGTGCGAAGTAGCCTCAGAGAGACCGTTTGCAACCGGAGCGAAGCGAAGGTCTGCAATGGTCGGCGCGTGGGCCGGAATAGTTGCACTGCTAAGTAGTTGTCAATTTACCGACGCCTTGCCCGCCATGAGCAAAGCTAAATTGGCGGTGCAAACGAGGAGCTCACTTGTCGAGGACTTCCCATTGTACGTGAACCCTCCCGACAAGCGAGACCTAAGCATCTGGCGCGACCCGTATAAGCACAACAACGACAAGCCAATTCGAAGTTCGAAGAACTGTCGTTTGGGGCTGTTTTTCGGATCTCATCAAGTAATGTTGGTGCAACATTCTCCTACTCCAAGGATGTCACCGAGTAACATAGGTGCAACACCAGCCATCTCTGGAATACAGGGCGGTTAAACACCAACAGCGCCTGCAGTTGTCCAGAAATCTACGACTACTTCGGCATTCGACAACTCGTGGGCCATGAGCGACGTGCAGTTCTCGTCGCTGCTGAGAGCGTGCGCCTTCACGATGCCTCCGCCGTACTGGCTGCGCCGCCCGCTCACTACGGCCACCCGGCCGGTTTCGTCGTCTGGCTCATCGACGAGCCCGTGAACACCTACGTCTCTCGTCGTTTCTCGTTCGGCTTTCTCGGCTTTATCTTCCTTTACTCCTGCCCTTGCTCAGTGGTCCGAGGGGCTGCTAATTATTATTTATACCTGTTACTCTACCACCATCCGCCTGTTCAGTAGCTGTGGCATGTCATTAGTATTGTTCAGCTGTTACCATCGGCACAACGGGTATGCTTTCCTGTTACCTGGTAAATTTCATATGTTATTTCGTTGTTTACGTAGACCAAGTCGTAGATGGACCCTGGAAACACAGCTTGTTGGCCGGTAAACGTGGGAGTGCGGAGTGAGCTAGCCTGTTAAGTTTCGTCCTGCCAACATGTATTGGCGTGTGCGTCTATTCTTTTTGCGAGCTGTGCACGCCCTGATATTTATTCTCGTATTGTGCTTTGCAGTTCTTTTGGCAAATCGGACTCTGTGAAGTGTCTCAGCTCATCAGATGGAAAGTTGTACAGCTACGAATTACTGATCAAACAACAGGTATTTAGTAGAAATCCGACAAATCAGATTACACTGCATCCACTGGTGTGAGGGGACTCTGGCAGTACCAACGGAGTTACCGCTGTAGGCGAGCTTATCCGATTGGCGCGCATTTTGACGACATTCGGGAAATTGGGATCAGAGGACTGGTGTAAGCGGACAGCCGAATTCATGAACTTTTCAATCGACATGCGATGGCGTGCTATAGTTCTTGTCTATGTATACAGCGTGGATATGAGCACGGTGAGCACAGTATTAGGAATGTCGATGCGTAGCCTAGAACGTTGGTACAAACTTTTTAAGACTACCGGCAATGTTGCAAGCCATTAGCTACACAAGAACAAGACATCGCGATGGCCAGCAAACGTGTGTAGTTTTGTCAAAAACTACGTTAAAGCTAACCCTTGCATTTACTTTGACGAGCTGAGGCTCGAACTTCGAGAAATTTAACCGGTCTACGCAACCTGTCGTGTAGGAACACGCGCTAAATTATATAAGGCACACTTTCCCCACCAACAACACCCACCAAGTCACCGAAGACTCAATGGGCTTGTTAGGGTTAGAACCTGAAGGCCCAGGAACTTTCCCTTGCACCGGGTTGGCGTTTCCTCTGTGTACCGAGCTTCCGCTAGTCGACCGACGGAAGACTCAGCGTCACTAGCCACGAGCAAAGGCTAGCACACTCTCACACACAAAATATACCTCGCAGGCCCTCAGAAGGAAGGGTCCCGGCCTTTCACGGCGTGATATGAGGGTGCCGGAGCTATACTCCGGCGGGAAGAAATAAATGGAGTGCGCTCTCGCTCCTCCAGTTCCTGGCGACGACTCGTCGCTACCAATGCACCGGCCACTAACTCTTGGCCCTGTCAGGGATGAACACACGCCACACTAGTAGATGTGCCCACCGACAGTCATAATCCTACCTACCAGGTTTACCTTGAGCTGCAGGTCGTTCACTGCAGGCACTGGTGTCGCCCTTGCGTGGTTGGGAGGAAAAGCTGTTCTGTTATTGTTACCCGAAGGCTTATCTTGTCTTCTCTTAAGTTTCCTATCGATCAATACAAATATCAAGTATAAACACGTCCGTTTTGGACCGCCAGTTGTAACTCACGACTCTTCGGTGCTTTCTCGGCGACGTGGCGGCGTTGCTGACGACTCAAACGGCCGTTGAAAGGCCACCGACGACTGGGGACAGGCGCCGACGACTCATAAGTTCGAATCTTACCAGTCGGTTCGCACCGTTCTTAGCGAGCTGCAACCGCCCACGCTTGACTTGGGACCGCCGACGAGTCATCGTCACCGACCAATTTAGGTCAATCAGCTACCGGGGAGTTTGGTCCAATGACCGGCGATGGGTTGTGACTTGCCAGTTGGCGCTGGCGCCTCGAGTCTTCTTCGCCCCTTGTCTCGGCTTTGGGTTTTGGCTTCGGCTTCATTTCCCGATACCACAACTGCCCCCACCGCGACTCGAGCCGCGTGCTGGTGAGCGTCGGGGTGCTCCTGCGCCATGGTCGGTACCTCGCGCGCTGCCCAATCCGCCGTGAACTCGGCGCTCAGGGCTCTCGGTGTCTCTCGGTCTTCGCTCCAGAGCCGGCTTCTCTTGTCCGCTCGCCGTCTTCACTGCTAACCAGGATCTTGGTATCTTGGTCAGTCTTCGCCTGGTCGAGGAAGCACGCTTGGTGCTGGCAGTCCGCCTGCTGCTTCTGCTACCTCACAGTCGGCGGTGTCCGAGGATGAGAACGTTGGTGAGTCGACGGCCAGCTCGGCCACGGTGAGTTTCCTGCCGTCTTCTCGCCTTCTGTCAGCTTCACGCGAGATGCTGATGCTTGGCGGCTTTGTGCGTCTGCTTCCCAGGTTGTTCTGTCATCTCCGGAGTTGAGTTCACTCGCTAGCGGCGATACGCCGAGCTAAGCTTCGCCGGAAGCTTCCGCTGAGTCGTCCGCTTCACTGGCCACCTCTCCTGCTGCTCCATCGGTACTTCTCGTTGACTTGCACCTTGATCTTGAGCTGCTCTCGCTTACCTTCTAGGTTATTATTTTCGTCTCTCGTCTTGCAGGACACTTCTCTGGTTGATGTGCCCGTTGGTAATGCTGTCGACGAGTGTGGTTATACATGGAACGTGTGAAACCTGGGCTGACAAAGAAACTTGCACATCGCTGGCATGGACCTTTTCGTGTCAAGAATAAGGTCGACGAGTATGCATATGAGTAGGAGTTTCCCGATTGAAGTGGAAACCGTTTCTACCCGGTGGTACATGTGTTGCGATTAAAAGCTGTGAGCGAATTCGGCGATCGACCGAGAACTCGGCTGACCCCAGAAGTCACCGAGGGACCGAGACTTGACTTTGACGAGGAGCTGCTGCCCGAGGACAGCTGGAAGCCAGACCAGCTCGCTGGCGAGTACGAGGTGGAGGCGATCTTGGACGATCGAGTTCCACTCTCGAACAGCACCGAGCTCACGGTCAGAGAGTTTCTGGTGAAGTGGGCCGGTTATGACGAGCCCTCGTGGGAGCCGGCCGTCAACTTGTCCTGTGGCGGCCTGGGGTACGACTACGTGCGCGAGAAGCGCCGCGACCGACGGTTGCAGATGGTCCAAGTCGCTGACGAGGACTAGCTGCAACCTGTGACGAATGATGATCTGCCGGTGTGGCGATACAGCCCACCCAAGCAGACGAAAATGACTACAGCACCAAAATGAGTGTATATTTGCAAGTAATTTGAAACGAGCTTACGTGTGGAGATTACAATTGTAGAAAGATGATGAGATACGTAAAGGTGATGAAAAAACGATTAGCGAAAGCCTGAGAGCTAGCTACCCTTACGCTACAACCATTGAGCGACTCTGAGCTAACTACAGCTGCGAACATGAAAGCGGAAACGAGAGACCGAGGTCTCAAGGGTCCAAGTTAGAGGCGACCCGAGCGAGTACCGTGAGGCGTGCCTCTTGGGGCTCTCCCGTTCTGGATTGAGTCTCCGACCCTCCAGCTTCCGGAGCAGAGCCACCTGTCGCGCGCTCGTCGTCGAAATCCTCGTCGCTTGAGCGCTCGGCCGGAGAAGCTGCACGAGCTTCCGAGCGAGGAGTGGCAGCTGGAGCGTCATCCGCGCGACCTCCATGAGCGTCCGCAGCCTCCTCAACCGAGGGACGGACCGCTCTGTCGACACACCACAGTGTGAACGCGCAGACTCCTCCTCTTCAGCCTCCGAGCCCTCGGCTGCCGAATCATCAGCTTCAGCAGGGGACCTTGTAGCAGACGAATCGTGGAAGCGAGTGAACTTGCAAACCCATGGCGCGGTGACTAGCTTGGGGTCCAGCGAGGGATCGACAGTGACAGCCGACGCAACTTGTTGCAGAGTCATGCCGCGGGGGACGAAGACCGGAACCGCTGGGTTCCAGGGAGCGAAGATGGTGTTCTAGGGATGCGCCGCAGGGACATCCACCCAACAGTTCCGCCAAGGCTCGTGGCCATCCAGCTCCGTCACCTCAGTGCACCAGTCAGCAGTCATAGGGGTCCACAGCAAATTATCCACCGAGTACACGGGAACTGAGGGCTCGAACATGACGTCTGGGGTGCAACGGATGCGTCCGCGCGAATCCGGGTAACACAGAGGCCACAGACAGTAGGGGATCCGGAGGCGGAGACGATCAGCACACCCACTCCGGTTGGAATGGTAGTCCGTCCAAGCCTCGAGCGCCTCGACGTAAGCAGGAGAACCCTCACCGAGCGCTTCGGTAAGTTGCTGGAGCCTTCGCTCGACGGCAGCCGGGGAAACCCAATGGGAACGCTCGGACAAAGCGACACCCAAGTCGTTCTTCTCGGTGGGGCCGACTGCTCGGCCGTTGAACTGTCGCCAGAACTTATCCACCAACGGGAGGCTGTCCGCTCGGATCGAAATGCGCTCGTCCGGCATGAACTCGGCAGCGTTGGACAAACAAGGATCGGAAGGCAGGCTCGCCAGGAACTGCTGGTACCGATGGGACGAGCTTTCCCAATCCGCGACCGCAGCAATGCCCTCGGCCGAGTACTCCACCGCGACTTCACTGTCAGCAGGCCGAGGCACCCGAACTTCCAATATCTTCTGCCAGTAGGCCCGAGCACCCGAGGCCGTGAAAGGAGGCTCGAGAAGATCCAAAGCTTCGTCCGGCGAAGTTTTCGAGGAGCGGACAGAAGTTTTCTTGGACGAAACCGAGGTGTCGGCCTTCCGAGCTGGCCCAGTTGGAGTGTCCTTATAAGCACTCTGCCGACTTTTCGAAGGCTCACCGCGTTCGCGCCGGAGACTCGGTGGAGGCGATGTTTTGCGCTGCCGTCGTTTCTTAAGGAGTGCTTTTGCGGGAGGAGCCGCAGGCTTCTTTGTCTTGGCTGATTTCTGCTGCTGGGGAAACCTCTTTGACAGACTCTCCCTCCAGAAATTCTCGGACGGCTTCCCAAACCGAAACCCATCTCCAGCATCGCGTCCGGTAAGGTCCGTAACCTCGGGCTCCACCTCCGATGTTCCATCGAGGCCCAAGACGAAGTCATCGGGAGCATTCTCCTGCTTGACCGACGATTTTGACTGGTGTGAGGCCACAGTAGAAGCAGGACGAACAGGACGGCAGTCACCACGAGGCTTGATCACCACCGACTCCTTGAATGGAGAATCATGGTCGACAGGGGCCGACGCCTTCTCTTCGAGATCTCGGCCCGCTTCCAACTCGTCGTTCGGAGACCCCGACTGGACCGGAGGCGAAGTTGGAACCTCGGCGTCCTCAAGCCCAGCTGGCGAGCTGATGCGAGCCGTCTGCGGTGGCCCGGAGACACTTTGGGAGCGGACGACGCTTGAGCTGGTAGTTGCGCCGAGGTGATCGGGTAAGGACGCTTGGAGCCCACCGCGACCTCAGACAATCGCAAGCCGATCTCGTCGAGCTCTCCGAGCAACGAGGAAACCACGGGCGGAAACGACGAGTCATCGGGGAGGTCGAGGCCGCACAAATTGGCTCGTTGAGCATCTTGCTGGCGGAGGAATGTGTTAAACCTCTCCACCGCCTTCGTGTACGAAATTAGTCCCGACTTGAACCCCTCTCGGTCTTTCTTGATGACCGCCCGAAGTTCCCTGATCAAGCTCTCATACTTTAATCACCGAGACTTCAAGTTGTCAGACATCTCAGCGCTCTGCCGGAGTGCATTCACCGCGATGTCCATCTTGCGGGAAAGGATGTATCGCTCCTCCCGGGTGGCTCGAAACTTTTCAGCGAGCTGGTTGCGCTCGAACGAGGCTTAGTTACAGAGCACCTCGAACTTGCGACGCTCATCGACTTCTCGGCGTAGCAACGCACCACTGTATGTGAGCTGCTCTTGGTAGTAACGAACCTCCGCCCGAAGGTCAGCCATCCCTGCATCCCAGCCGGGAGTAGGCGACGGCGCATCTGGAGCCAATGCATGGATCACCGCGCCGAGGGTTTGGGCATCCTCCAGGCGCTGGTCAAGATCAGAGTCGAGGCGGAGCGGAGGATGACGCACCAAGCCCACCATGAGGTGACCGAGGTCTGCGAAACGCTGCTCGGTGTGATCCTGCAGCTCTCGGACCATATCCTCGGGGGCGTCCCGGACAGCGTCTTCAAGTACATCATGACGATGGTTCGGAGGGCGCCGAGAAGGCGCCTCCGAGACCTCACCCTCCTCGAGTCGGCAATACTGAGTCGGGTTGGACGAAATGCCGCCAAGCTCATCCAACCGAGGGCTCCGCGGAGAGCAAGGAGGCGAACCGTTGACGCGACCCAAAACCTCGGCCTCAGAGCTCGTTACCACCCCGCTGTGCGAATCAGAGGCGGGAGTTGGTGGCGAACGAGCCGGGGCGCTGGGGTTGGACGCAGCACCACCTCTCGGTGGAGGGTCGCGCACAGGAAATGGCGGGAGACCTCGGGGTGCCCCGCTGTGCGAGTCAGAGGCGGAAGTTGACCCCGCTGAGGCCTCAACCAACCTAGCCGTAAACTCAGGAGGGAAGGGCACGATGAATGCATTTGGGTCATACTGAGGTATACAAAGAAGACATGGAAGATTAGCATGAGGAAACCAGCGAAGCTTCGAGACACCACATAGCTTACCCTGAGAGCGCGGCCGAGAGCTTCCGACGTGAAGAGCTGCCACCCTTGCCGAGGGCTCGGTGGAGCAGACATGCTGGCAGCGATGACGTGCACCACGACGCTCACCACCTGACCGGTTTGAGTCGAGGTGGGGGCCGTTGTAAGATTGGATTTTGACTGCGGAATGGAGCCGCCAGACCGAGGTCTAACGGTGTCGAGAGTTTGAGAGAAGATGACCGAGGTCTCCTATTGGCTACTCACATTTACCGCGCCAGAGTGACTGGAAGCTAGTTAGTGACTGTGAGGCCTAATAAATTCTCGCCGAGCTCTCCGGATAGTCATAGTGGATACACCTTTTGCCTCCTATTAGGAATCCGGACTTAAGACGAAGGTTCGTCCGGTTGTAGGATTAGACCGATAGCTCGGTCTATATTAGATATTTGTATAGACATTAGGGATTAGTTATAGTCGAGGCCTCACCGCCTCTAACTATTAAATCAGAGCAGAATATTCCCCCCAAGCCATCAGGGTCAAGTCCGTCTACGGTAAGTCTAGCTAGCTTAGCTTTAGGGTCTGAATACGCTCGGCCGACGCGGGGTATGTCTGCCGGTGAGCTTAAGGTACATTGACCGAGAGTTCGCCCTGGTAAGGCCAAGAGTGGATAGTGGCCGAGTGTTGGGAGGTAGAGAGTCCTCCCTGTACGTTTGTACGTTGTCCTGGGTGCGTGGCGTGGCCCCCCA
Source organism: Phytophthora cinnamomi (assembly GCF_018691715.1). NCBI lineage: Eukaryota > Oomycota > Peronosporomycetes > Peronosporales > Peronosporaceae > Phytophthora > Phytophthora cinnamomi. The sequence continues at coordinate 534,201 of NW_027151000.1, read as the reverse complement.
GTGAATTTGACCCGTTGGCCGAGGTTTCACCTCGGCGCCCCTGTCAAAGGCCTTGACTGGCCCGGTACCCTTCCTTTCTGAGGAACCACAGTGGGTTTAGCCCGAAAGCGTTTATATTTACGCGCCCCAACCGTTGCTCGTGGCTGGCGGTGCCTGTGTGTGGGCTCTACCTACCTGACCGATACTTCAACACAAGGCACATTTCCAGTCCGGTGTAAGGGACCGTGCAATGGGGTTACACGCACAAGAGGCTACAAGCCACTTGTGATTTTAACAGATAAGATATCTGTTAAAAGTTTTAGATATTTCCTCACCTTGGTGTAAATCACACCAATGGATACATTGAAATCGGCCACCACAATGAGTGGTCCACACTACCCAAAGATCCTATTGGTAGAAAGCAGCATCTTTCTACCAATTAGAGACGTGCATATTGGCAGCCAGCCGCTGTCAACCCCTTTCATAGATGATAAACAGTTTTAGCAGTTTTAGAAGGAAGATCAATTTACAAACAAATACAGTTCTCATTTTACCTAATCTAAGTCACTTGGAGTCTTATCTGATTTAAATTATATTTGTGTATTCAAATATAATTAACCTAAGTAATTACTAAGTACTTACGCTTCCTCATACACGTAGCGCAACGTGTAAGTAAAAGTAGTGAGTCAAGTTAGACCCACTACATCTGGTAGCACTTTGTAGTCCGTCCAACGACCGATTGCTTGACGTTCGTACGAGGTGTGCGAACGCGGAGCCGAGAACGACATGAGCACGGAGGTGCCCATGGAGAGCTCCAACACGCCTGCAACGCATGTTGCACGCGCGGACTGCCCCCACCTGTCTAACCCAGAGTGGGAAGCCCTATAATGCCTGTCAACAGTCATTGGGGAGGCGGCGATAGCTGCGATGCTGCGTACGCTATCGCCGACGGAGCAACATGGTGTTTCTCAAGGATTCGTCATGAAGGAGCAGCGTGATGCTGCATCCTCTGTGACGGCGTCGTCAGGGACGACACCGCGTGCTCAATCATTAGAATTGAGCATAAGCAATTACGTGGGAAGAGAGGGCGAGCCTCTCCTCCGATGGCTTGTCGAGCTCGACACAGCCATTGCGGCTCGACGTATCGTCGACCCGTTATCGAAAGTCGCGTTCGCCATGTCCTGCCTTGGCGGACGCGCCAGGAGTTGGGCGTATGGGCGCCGACTCTTCGATCTTACGTGCTTTAGCACGTACGAAGTATTCAAAGAGGAGCTCAGACAAGCGTTTGAGCCCCCGCAAAACGAGTTCCGGTCGAGGGCGGAGTTCCTCGACCTCCAGCAGGGTAAGCATGACGTTCATGCTTACGCGCAGCGTACACGGTACTTGGTCTCAAATATCGTGACCAATCCAATTGACGAGGCGACTAAGGTCGTCGCGTTCATGAAGGGACTTCGAGATGGGCCTGTGAAGACCTCTCTCTTCCGAGAGTACCCGAGTACTCTCGAAGCTGCAATCACCCTTGCCATGCAAGAAGAGTTTAGCCTGCGGCAGGCTAAACTCCATGCAAACGTGCAGAGGCCGCAACCGCGCCCGGTAGTGAGGACGGGAGGTCCAGAACCAATGGACCTCTCGAACGCAACAACTGCTGGTTACCAGCAGCAGGGAAGCAACGTACGATGCTTCCGTTGCGGAAGGATCGGTCACTTTGCACGGGAGTGCACAGCTCCCATGCCCCCTGGAGGTGGCCGTCGTGGCGATGCTAGGCATCGCCGCGGACCAACAAAAAACTTGAACATCCAGTAGGCCCGGGGCGCCCCACCGGTAATGCAGTCACGCGTGTCGACATCGGGCACGCGACACTGAGGACTGCAGCCCCCAGTGAGACTAGCTCTCGCTGCAAGAAACAAGATGACAGGCCGAACCTAGTCATCTTGAAGGTAACGTCGAAGAGAACAAGTGACTCTCTTCGAGCATTGGTAGATTCAGGCGCGTCGAACAACTTTGTTCGACTACAGAGCCTGCCGAATCTTGACTTCGAGGAGGTAAATGTACCTCGAAGTCTTCTGGAAGTGCGACTGGCAACGGTGCCATCGTGAAGACCGAGAAGCGCGTCGTGAACGTGCGCTACTCGTACAAAGAACGAGTGTTTGTCGAACACTTTATCGTCCTGGACCTGGACGATAAGTTCGACGAGGTAATGGGCATGCCGTGGCTTGCACGGCACGATCCGGTGATAGACTGGTAGAAGCGCACACTTGTGCGCTTCGGCCGCGACAGCGGAACAGAGAGCGATGGCCCTGCTACCGCAGCGCACGCACCAGCAGGCGCGCGCGACTCCCCAGTCGAGACAGCGCTTAATGCTGCTGTCCCGGAGTGCCCAGGAAGTGCGCGAGGGCGCGCACAAGTGAGATCCACGTCGGCAAGGCTGCCGACGTCAGAAGAAAAAGACGTACTGGTTCCGGGAACCAATACCCACGTTCAAGCGTGTAAGTGACAGTCCCTGACCCGAAGAGGTCAGGTCGACAACGACGCGTCGGCTCCGGGAGCCGACGCACCCTCGGTCATGAGGGGCTCCGCCAATGAATGGCGTCGAGGTGACGAAGGCGTGTCAACTCCGGGAGTTGACGCTGCAAACAGTGCGGACGGTTGCAAACGTACCGCACTGACGCAATTTGCATGCTGTCGTGCAGCCGGGCTGTACGACGAAGCGCCATGCGATCAAGCCGGGCTTGATATCGCGTGCCCGCAGACAGGGTCTGCCGGTGAAGGAACACATTCCCGTGCAGCCGGGCTGCACGACGGAATATGCGGTCAGGCCGGGCTTTTACCGCGCGCCCGCGGACAGGGTCTGCCGGCGAACAACTGTCCACGGCCCTGCCTGGACCAGAAGAACAACTGTGCGGAGCCGGGCTCCGCACAACAAGAAGACGGAACATGCGGAGAACGCTGCGTAAGTCTCGGTCCGGGGCCGAGACGCCACGAGAACCGTCTGCTGAGCAATCTGAGGCGGTGACGCCGAACGTCTTGACGCTAAGCGTCTTGACGCGCACCGATACTGGATTCCAGTATCGTGAGATGGAACTCGCTAGTCCTCCGACGACGGCGTCGGAGTTGACTTCGCTTCCAGCCATGAGCTGGAAGCGCTTCACGCGCGACTTGCACGATGGACGCATCGAGCAAGTCTGCGTTCATTCGGACAGCGAAAGAACGGCGAGCGAGAGCGAAGAGCTGAGGCAGCTCTTCATGGGAAGTACCACTGAGAGTGAAGACACTCTCAGTGCGAAGCGAGAGCGCTTCGAGGAACAAGGTTGGGACTCGCTGAAGTCGAGTCCCTATTACGAATTGTTGAGGGAGTACAAAGACGTACTCCCGGAAGACATTCCTGCGGAGCTTCCGCAGGATAAGGGCATTCAGCACGAGATTGATCTCGTGCCGGGCACGAAGTACTGTGTCACGCGGCAGTGGCCACTGCCGCGAGAGTAAGTAAAAGCAATCGACGACTTCTTTGAAAGTCGTCGCAAAGCAGGACAAGTTCGGGAATCAAAGTCCCCGCACAGTGCTCCGACGTTCTGTGTCAAGAAGCCACAGGGCGGATGGCGCATCGTTCATGCGTATAACAAGCTGAACGATGCGACGGTACCGGCGCAGACGCCGATACCGCGAAAAGATGTTATCATCGATTCGATGGCCGGGAGCACCGTTTACAGTGCTCTCGACTTACGAGACGAATTCTATCAGATTCTAACGCGTGAGAGCGATATCCCTCTCACGGCAGTGAGGACGCCAAGCGGCATGCTCTGGGAATGGCTAGTGATGCCGCAGGGGCTTAAGAAACGCCCCTGCGACTTTCAACAGGTGCGTGACGCACTTGTTGCGCTCGGTGCGCGACTTCACACCGAGCTACTTCGATGATGTGTTCATCCACAGCCGGGCTGTGGACGGGAAGACCGACGTAGAAATGCACAGGGTGCATCTCCGGAAGCTCTACGCAAACCTGAAGAAGTGTATCTTCGGGGCGAGCGAGATACCCGTCCTCGGGTGTCTCGTAGGGAAAAATGGCGTTCGCCCTGACCCAGAAAAGGTCAGAGTGACCAATGAATGACCAACGCCTTCAAATGTCAAGGAACTGAGACAGTTCCTTGGCTTGGCCACGTACTTGTGCAAGTACGTGGAGGATTACGCGGGCAAGATCCGCCCGCTGTCACAACTTCTTAAGAAAGAAGCTGTGTGGGATTGGACACCCGATTGCCAAACGGCATTCGATGCAGTCAAGCGGGGCTTGACCGAGGCGCCGATCTTGGCAGTGGCTGACCAAGATCGCCCATTTCACGTAGTGTGCGACTCATCCGACTTCGCGATCGGATGCGCGTTGATGCAGCACGATCACGAGGGTCGTGATCGTGTCGTCTACTACCAATCGCGTCAGCTGAAGCCAGCTGAGCGCAACTACCCGGTACATGACAAGGAGCTCCTTGCCATGAAATATGCACTCGCAAAGTTCCGAGTGTATTTGCTTGGAAGTAGACCGTTTGTGGTCTACACCGACCATGCATCACTGCGCACCGCAGTGAAGTCGCCACACATATCACAAAGAATGGCGAGATGGCTCTCATTCTTTGCAGAATATAACTTCCGGGTCGAATACAAACCCGGAAGATTGAACGTGGTGGCCGACGCGTTATCACGTCGGCCGGACTATGCAGAAGCTGTTGACGTCAATGCCATTGACGTCATGCGATCGAGCAAACCCACATCGTCTCTGTATGCCGATGTGAAGGCCGCGTACGCGCACGACGCGGATACGAAACGCTTGCTGGCCTTTGGCACAGCGCCTTCTGACAGGTCCCCTCAGAAGCTGCCCAAGCACCTTCGTGCGCGTGCACACCGCTTTCGAGTGCACGACGGATTACTGCTTTATAGTGCAGTCGACGACAACGCGGATCGCGTTGTCGTGCCAAATGACCATGACCTGCGACTCAGGATCATGTACGAGTATCACGATGCCCCGACTGCGGGACATCTCGGACGTGAGAAGACATACAGGCAACGACGGATAAATCCGGGCGACACTAAAATCCGGGTGAGACAGATCCCCATTCGATCCCCATACAAAATCTAACCCCATTTTTATCCAATGAAATGCTTGAATGAATTATTTTAGAGCCAATCAGAAAATTAAAGATAATGAGTGGTGTGAAGCTAAACTCCTTTGCCGACACAGTAATTTGAGGTCAGTTGCGCAATGAAGCGCGTCGAGCAAGTGACGGCTACAGGGTACGGAGCGGCACAACTGGGCCAAGTGGCGGCCGGTGGTGGCCCTCAGGCGGGCGGCCAGCACCTGGTAGAGCCCTCCCAAGGACGTGCTGAGTAGAACCACGTAGAGCAGCTGGTAGCGCGTGTAGGCGCCGCTAGAGCAGCGCCGATGTGTGGGAGGTTAGCATGACGCATATCCGGGTGTGAGGTTGCCTCCGAACAGCTCACCGTTGTGCCAACCGCTTAGTGCTGGTGTCATGGGGCCACTAAAAAGCGAAGCTAAGAAATAGTGCTAAAGCTACTGGAGGCACGGCAAAAGAAAAACGCCTTCGTGCTATTCATGCCACTATTGCTGTGTGGAACGCCATACCGACAAAGGCGATAATTCGCAGCATCAAAAAAAACAATTCCTAGGTACCCTAAGGTAACTGTCTAAAAATACGGATTTTTTTGCTTTTCCATACGGTTTCAACTTCGTTTTCTGTACCATAGGTTAGTTTATCAACCAATCCAATCGCAGAATTTTTACTCTCCGGATTTTTGTGTCGGGAGCCGAGATTGCCTTATAGTATGGAGGATGTCATTCAGTGAGTCCGGATTTATCCGTCGTTGTCTGTACGTCCTTCTCACGCGCGACTTCTACTGGCACCACCAGTATAAGTGGGTGCGCAAGTACATCCGTGCTTGCGAGGTATGCCAACGCGTAAAGCCTGCGCCATTCGCGCAGGCTCCGTTACAATCACTACCGACTCCGTCGGAGAGTTGGAAGTCCATGACTTTGGACTTCATCTTTGGTCTTCCCCCGGACAGTGGAGGGAATACCGGTATGGTAGTCTTCGTCGACCGCTTCAGCAAGATGGTACATCTTGCTGCAGTGCCGGCAGAGGTGATCGCGAAGCAGATGGCCCGTCTGTTCGTTGACACGGTGTTCAAACACCATGGCATGCCGACCGACATTGTGTCGGACCGAGACCCACCCTTCACAGCGCACCTGTGGCAAGAAGTGTTTACACTTCTTGGGAGCCAGCTTTCAATGTCGACTGCGGATCATCCGCAGACGGACGGTCAAACCGAGCGCGTGAATCGCGTGCTCGTCAACATTTTGAAGAGCTACGCTCACTCGTTCCAACACTGGAACGAGTGCTTATCGATGGCAGAGTTTGCCATCAACAACTCAGTGCATGCCTCGACCGGGCATACACCGTTCTACGTGAATGCCATGCGGCATCCACGTCTACCGAGTTTACTCGGAGTGATGGCTCCCACTTTAAGTGGGGGAGGATCTACGCCTGCAATACAACAGCCGCAGAAAACCGCTGACACTTGCACAGTGTCAGCTGCAACAACGAACAAACCACATCAGTCTGCGCAGGGCGTAGACTCCTCCAACAACAAGGCCAAAGACCACGGGTCTGCGCAGGGCACAGACACCGCGAAGAACCACACAGAGGAAGCGCGGAGCAAGCTTACTTGCTCCGCGCTTCACGGGCCGTTCACTGTGTTGGCACGGTACGGCAACGCCTACACACTAGACATTCCGTCTAGCATGCGCCTCCATCCGACCTTTTACGTCGGAAGACTGAAGCCATACCTGCAGCACGAGCCATCTAGCTCGGCTGACCCGAAGCCTCGGCAGGAGCCGAGGCAGAAGCGGAAGCCTTGGCCTCGGCGACGAACAGCCTCTCCGCCAGCGCGCGGACGCGCTGGAGCAACCCCTTCATCTGGGTCCCCAATTCGACATGGATATTCGAGGCGGTCTGCGAGACCGCCGCGACTTGGGCCTTCTGGTTCGCCAGCTCCTGCTTCAGGGCGGCGAACTCAGCGCCCTGCAAACGCTCCACGGCGGTCACCCGGTCGTGGAGAGGCACATACTGATCAGCCCGGAGCTGATCATACCCGGGGCGTGTTCCCACCCCCGCCACCGCCGATCCGTGACGCCCGCTGCTCAACCCGAGGATTGTAGAGCGGATTGTTGACCATAGTATCCCGAAAACGAACCCTCAAGAGGCTCGTTTTCGTATTCGTTGGAGAGGATTTCCTCCCCATCAAGATACATGGGAGCCGCGGATCGTCTTGCTGGAGGACGTTCCGGAAATTGTGAGGGCGTACGAGGAGCAGTACGCGCTGGCGCAGCGGAAGTAATACGAACGCTGCGATCATCACTAGCGCCCGAACCCTCACGTGCTAAGAATTTAGCACGGGGTTCTTTGAGACTCTCGGGCACACAGAATGACGTGTACACGTTCAGGTCTCGGTCGCTCAAGCGGACCGCGCCTGGGAAGCACTTCGCGCACTGAAAGCCCTCGGGCACAGCGCACGGCACATTAGCCTCCTCAGCAGCAACGTGGAGTTGCTCCAACTTTCCACGCTTCGAGTATGTCTCGAAGCGATCACGCGCTTGCTTAATCCGATCCCGGTAAGCATTCGGCTTCTTGTTGAAGTTCTCAACAAAAGCATTCCAGCTTTGACAAAGTACCTGCCACTCCGGCACTTTGCTGCGAGAAGATGTATTCTTGCTTTGGAACCATCGGAGCTCATGGAAGAGTCCGATGTAATAATCGCGCCTTTGATGCGTCTCCGCATCAAAGTGCAGCTCGGTAGCCACGGCGTCATCTCTGATGGCGCTGCATACGTATAAAGGCGCCTCATTTGGAGGTACCGAGTTCCCATACCGGTCCGAGATCTCAGACGCGGACGGCATCCACGGATCACGCGCTGCAGGCGCGGCGCGCGGAGAGCCTTGAGCTTTGGAATCACGCGCTGCAGTTACAGCGCGCGGAGAACTGAGAGCCCCAGCGGAAGCGAGTGGGGTATCACTCTCAGTTCGCGAACGCTTCGAACTCGAAGCGTCCAATTCGTCCCCTTCACGCGGGCGAACGTTCTTAGCGTGAGTCTCTGCGCTTTGAGGACGAGTCCTCCTCGTCCTCCATGTCTTCATCGTCCTCGTCGAAGTCGACGACGTTGCCATACTTCGCCTTCTGGCGTTCGAAGTAGTCATCGCTGGAGAGATGACTCTCCACCGCCTTCGGGTTCTTCTTCTGGGGCGCGCTCATCGTTGAATGAGCGCGGGTTTCTTCTCCAAACGTGGAGAATTGACGAATGGTCAATTCAGAAGATTGACGAGCGGAGACCCCGCGCGTCTAACCTTAAGGGGGGGGATGGTGTAACGGGGTTACACGCAAAAGTGGCTACAAGCCACTTGTGATTTTAACAGATAGGATATCTGTTAAAAGTTTTAGATACTTCCTCACCTTGGTGTAAGTCACACCAATGGATACATTGAAGTGGGCCACCACAATGAGTGGTCCACGCCTACACAAAGATCCTATTGGTAGAAAGCATCATCTTTCTACCAATTAGAGACGTGCGTATTAGCGGGGCTCTGACAGCCAGCCGCTGTCAACCCCTTTCATAGATGATAAACAGCTTGAGCAGATTTAGGAGGAAGATCAATTCACAAACAATACAGTTCTCATTTTACCTAATCTAAGTCACTTGGAGTCTTATCTGATTTAAATTATATTTGTGTATTCAAATATAATTAACTCAAGTAATTACTAAGTACTTACGCTTCCTCATACACGTAGCGCAACGTGTAAGTAAAAGTAATGAGTCAAGTTAGACCCACTACAGATCGGACCTGGTCTTCAGGTTTAATCCCAACAATCCTCGCCGTCCTTTCGAGGGAAGCGTGTGTTGTTGGTAGGACTCGTCCCATTTGTCGAGGCTGAGGGGCGAGGCTTCGTAAAATCATGAAATCCTACACGATAACCGACAGTCATAATCCTACCAACCAGATTTACCTTGAGCTGCAGGTCGTTCACTGTCGATAACATGGATACCGAGCCGCCAGAGATGCGTGGAAAATCGCAGATAAGTTCGTGTTGTCGGAGGACAATTTGCTACACTACATGGGAACAAGTCGTCGGCGCGACGCTGAGTCGCAAGAAGAGATCTCGCTACGTCTGGTGGTACCCATCACGATGATTCAAGAAGTACTCCAGAACTGTCATGATTCGCTGGAAGGTGGCCATCAGGGTGTGGTGAGAACCTACCAGCGAGTCAAGCGAGATTACTACTGGTTGGGAGTCTACACCAACGTGGAGAAGCACATGAGATCGTGCCCCGATTGCAGCACCAGCAAGAGCCGCCCCCAACTGAAAGGATACTCTCCTGGCAACGTGCTGGCGGAACGGCCTTTCCAGTTAGTGTCTATGGATTTTGTGATACCACTGCCGAAGACTCGGAGGGGCAACACAGCCCTGCTGCTCTTCCAATGTTTTTTACGGGTTTCATCATTGCGAAAGCCATGGCGGATACGGGTGCACTCAAGGTGGCACAAGCATTCGAGGAATGCATATACCGACGATTCGGTGCGCCATCACTCATCCGCCATGACCGCGACCCACGGTTCATGAGCGAAGTGTTTCAAGCGTTTGCAGAAATGATGCAGTCAAGGTCCCGAGCGACGCTGAGTTACCGGCCGCAAGCCAACGGACAGCAAGAACGGTCAGTCAAAACTGTAATGCAATCCGTCAAGGTATACGCCGAAGACCCGCTCCAACAAGACTGGGACGAGATCGTGGAGCGCTTAGTCTTCGCCATCAACAACTCACAAGACACGACTCGGAAGGAAACACCATTCTACTTGGTGCACGGGTGGGATGCCCAGTCAACGCTGAAAGCCATGCCGTCCTCGCTCCGACACGGCACACCGAAGCAATCAGACGCACTGGCGTGGCGCCGCGAGGTCAACAGACAACAGCAGATTGCTATGGAGATGTCCAGGGAATACCAAGCCACCGAGAAGACTCGCAGAGTACGGGAACACAACGCCAAACTCAGCAGGAAAGAGAAGACGATACTGGCGAAGACTCGGGATCCTGAGTCGTCGGCGGCAGCACAATACCAACCGTCTACGGGACAAGATACCCCCGTCCCAAGTGACCTGTCGCTCAAACCAAGTACGCATGTGCCACCGACGACTCGCGAGTCGTCGGCGAGTGCCCCAAACCAACCGTTTGCGGGACAGGGGGCACATGTCTCTCGGGACAGGGTGGATCCACCGAAGACTGGCGGAATTGAGCCGATTGCAGGCCGAAAATCAATGCTGCCGGTCCCGTTTGATGTCGGCAGCAGGGTCTGGTTGTACATGGAGAGAGTCAAGCCCGGCCTTACCAAGAAACTGGCACACCGGTGGCATGGACCATTCCGGATCAAAAAGAAGATCGAAGACTATGCCTTCGAACTCGAGTTACCGGACCGCAGTGGATACCGATTCTACCCAGACGTCCATATCTCTCGACTGAAGCTGGTTGATGGGTTTGGAGATCGACCGAAGACTCGTCTCGCGCCCGGAATTGTCGATGACACGCGGCTAGACTTTGACGAAGAACTGCTCCCTGAAGATAGTTGGGAGCCGGATCACATGGCAGGAGAATATGAAGTTGAAGCCATCCTCGACGACCGTGTTCCGTTATCCACGGGAACTGAGAGAGCAGTGCGCGAGTTTAGAGTCAAATGGGTCGGCTACGATGAACCAACGCGGGAGCCAGCCGCTAGTCTTTCTTGCGGCGGGCTCCTCTACGATTACCTGCGGCGAAAGAGAAGTGAACAGCGCCTGCAGGTGATTCAAGTCGCGGACGAAGACTAGGTGGCTATGAGTCACCGCTACGATGACCTGTACTTGGGGCAACGCGGTCCGAGACCACATACGAAAACAACTACTGCGGTACTACCTTTTTTGCATTTGAAAATTAAACGCTACCAAGACGGAATCAACGCCAACTCAGAAGAGAGACTGGAAATGAAAGCCAAATGGATAGAAGACGCTGCCGACGACTCGCTTGAACTCAAATTCAACTCGCTCAGGATCGGAAGCAACAGCTGCCCGAGCCAAGACACCAAGCAGACCCGAGTCGTCTCAGCCACCCGCAACATCCGAAGTTTGTCCTTCCGGAGCAGACGCAGCATCCAGCGAAGACTCGGACGTAGCAGCAACGCGAGCATCACCAAACTCGGCCACCCATTCTGAGCTCAATTCACCCGGTTGCAGCGACGAACTTGGAACGACTCGACGACCAACATCGGTGCGTGAAGAACCAGCCGGGACAAAGAGCGGAGCCGACGGGTTGCATGGGACGAACGTGGTGTTGTAGGGGTGCTGCTCCGGCACATCGATCCAGCCGTTCCGCCAAGGCTCCGCAGCATCCAGGGCCGCGACCTCGCTCAACCAGTCGACAGTCTTGGGCTCCCAAGGCAAGTATTCCAGAGAATACCCGGGCATGGTCGGCTCGAGCATGAACTCGGGCTTCACCTCCGAGAAACCCGGATCTTGGCTGCTGCCCCACTTTCAGATGTACGGGACCACCTTGGCGCGGAGACGGTCGCTGCGTTTGTTGCGCTCGACCACGTACCTCGACTAGGCAGCTTTCAAAGCATCCAAGTCCTTCCTCGTCCGAGTCTTCCGCGCGGCAGTCCAGTCCATCATGTCCAAGTCAGCGGCAACTGCGGAGAACGTAGTCTCCACTGCCTTCGGAAGGATCCAGTGATCACGCTCCCAAAGCGAGAAACCAAGATCGACGTTGTCCGAGTCGCCGCTCCCACGAAAATTGCTCCAGTACCCCATCACTCGATTCATCGGCGAAGCCCGCTGGGACACCTTGGAGTCGGGATCAAACTCTGAAGTGTCAAAAAGACACGCTTGAGACGGGAGTCGCCGGCGAAGCTTCTGCCACGGATGATCAGGGTTTTTGTAATCGCGAATGCCGCGATGCCTTCTGGACTGGAAATAATTCGGAGATCCCGGGGCACCGGTGCAGGCAACCGAGCATTCAGCATCTGGGTCCAGCACTTGAGAGCCCCAGGACGCGTAAAGGGCGGCTCGATGTAAGGCACAGCCCACTTGACCACTTGCTTGGAAAATCGGACGAGGGGTAACTGGCCCCGCGCCGGTGACGGTACCACAGGAAGACGCCGGGAGCTGGAATCTGACCCAGGGGTGGATGACGAAGTGGCGATGACTCGGCTGCTTCCGGAAGACGCAGACTGGCGTGGAACGGAAGACCGACGGGGTTGTCGACGGTGACTCGTGGGAGTCTTCGGTGGAGCAGGAGGTGTCTTCTTAGGTTCCACACCAGCACCTGAGATAGATCCCGACGACTCGGAACCTGGGAGCTCCAAGAGAGAAGAGGATTGAGGGACGCCCACCGATAACTCAATCACCGATCCGACGACCAAATTCTCCGCCTCCGAACCAGTGTCTGGAAACCATTCGAGAGAAGCGCCAGAGTCGGCGTGAACTTGCTCGGCAGGAGGAGAGAGAGTGCTCGACGAGACAGCATATTCATCCGATGACTCCACCACACGAGAAGGCTTGCGGGAAGGAACAACAGGTGAGCTGTCCGACGAAGACTTGGCAGCGGCCCCGGAGAAGACGGCGCGAGCTGGCGGACCGGCAGATGGCTGAGAACGAGCCCATCGCCCCTTGGGTCTCCGCCTCGACTTGCCCTTGGACGACGAAGCCCCAGAAGCACTCGGGGCATGCACTGCCAATGCGGACGGTGATCCTGCAGCCGCAGGAGCACTTCCGGAAGACTCGACAACCTCCACCTCCGCTATCAAGTGCTCACCATCTTGAGAAGAAGTCCGAGAATCACCAGGAGCTGTCACCGAAGACTCACGGCTACCACCTCGACGAGAAGAAGGCGTACGAGATCCACGGACGGCAGAAGCTGAGTCTTCGGCGGGGCGGCGAGGTCTCTTGCCCGGGCGACTGGCGGACGGACTGCGACGGAGTGACGAGGAACGAACCCGCTTTTGCGACGCCGAACGAGAAACCGAGCTTGACCGACCACGAACATGATGAGAACCGGCTTCCCTTTGCGAGGAACGCTTGCGTGAGCAACCAATCTGCGCAGCGCGTAAAGCCCGGTCCGCTTCGATATCGGCAGCACGAGTTTCCGGCGTTGTCTTGTTCGCCTCAGCCGACCGCTCCTCCGACGACAACTCAACATGAGAGTCCGATTCCAGGAAAGCAGCGTGGGCCAAGTCAACGGCAATGGCATCCTCGGTGCGAGACGGATCCGCATTAGCCAGCATATCCTTGAGGACCCGCCGAGTCTCCCGGCTAATGTCCAGCAGGTCCCAGTTCAACTCGCCAGTCGACAAACCTGTAAAGCATGAGTCATCGCCAGAATCAGAACACAAGCCAGCGCATCCAGCAACTCAACGACCAGTACGAACCTTCACAGATCAGCACAAGGACGTCTGGATCCATGTCTTCAAACTTGACGTGCGCCCAAAGAGTCCGGTTGGCGCGCGTTAGCCGCTTCACCTGCTCTTGAAGGTCTTCATTTCGGCGCTGGAGGCGAGTCGACGACGAGTCATCGCCGGCATCCAAGCGAGCCAGAGGATCATGTAGACGCTTGCTTTGTGCAGTCGACGACGCCACGGCAGCTTTGAACGCCGTCTGCTCGCGAGTGAGCTGGAAAGCCAGACGCTTGCACTCGTCGTCAGCAGCTCTCACGCGGTTCTCCAAGCGGGCGGCCGTCTCGGTGTGCGCATCCACGGCTCCACGAAGACCCTCATCTCCTGGAGGTAGTGACCCTCCAAGACCGCAGACGCTTGACCTCCTTCTTGGAGTTCTCGAGTTCCGCGCGCGCTTGCTTGAGGAACACCATGGTGTTCTCGTGCTTGAACGACTCTTTCATCGCCGAGTTTTCGGCCGCAGCACGCGCAGCTTCAGCGGAGTGCAACTGGCCTCGCATCACGGCCAAGTCTAGGTTGATGTCATCGTGAACTCCCATGTTGGGCTGAGCCGCCGCCACCACGTCTTCCAGCGAGCGAGCAGCGGCCAAGCGAGAGCCCACGTGGCGGTCCCCACGAATGTTGGGACCCTGGTGCAGGGTGACATTGAGACGACCGATGAGATCCAGCCGAGGACCCAACACCGCGATCACGCACTCCGACACCTCAGCACTGGCTTCCATGACGATCCGTTCAAGAGCTTCACGTGACACCGTGATCAGCGAGTCGTCGGTGCTGGAACTGTGGTATCGGGAAATGAAGCCGAAGCCAAAACCCAAATGCGAGACAAGGGGGCGAAGAAGACTCGAGGCGCCGGCGCTAACTGGCAAGTCACAACCCATCGCCAGTCATTGAACTAAACTCCCCGATCGCTGATTGGCCTAAATAGGTCGATGACGATGACTCGTCGACGGTCCCAAGTCAAGAGCGGGCGGTTGCAGCTCGCTAAGTAAGGTGCGAACCTACTGGCAAGGTCCGAACCTATGAGTCATCGGTACCTGTCCCCAGTCGTCGGTGGCGTTTCAGCGGCCGTTTGAGTCGTCGGTAACGCCGTCACGTCGCAGAGAAAGTGCCGAAGAGTCGTAGGTTACAATTGGCGGTCCGAAACGGACGCGTTTATACTTGATATTTCTATTGATCGATAGGAATCTTAAGAGAAGACAAGATAAGCCTTCGGGCAACAATAACAGAACAGCTTTCCTCCCAACCACGCAAGGGCGACACCAGTGCCTGCAGTGAACGACCTGCAGCTCAAGGTAAACCTGGTAGGTAGGATTATGACTGTCGGTGGGCACATCTACTAGTGTAGCGTGTGTTCATCCCTGGCAGGGCCAAGAGTTAGTGGCCGGTGTATTGGTAGCGACGAGTCGTCGCCAGGAACTGGAGGAGCGAGAGCGCACTCCATTTATTTCTTCCCGCCGGAGTATAGCTCCGGCACCCTCGTATCACGCCGTGAAAGGCCGGGACCCTTCCTTCTGAGGGCCTGCGAGGTATATTTTGTGTGTGTGAGAGGGTGCTAGCCTTTGCTCGTGGCTAGTGACGCGGAGTCTTCCGTCGGTCGACTAGCGGAAGCTCGGTACACAGGAGAAACATCAACCCGGTGGAAGGGAAAGTTCCTGGGCCTTCAGGTTCTAACCCTAACAAGCTCATTGAGTCTTCGGTGACTCGGTGGGTGTTGTTGGTGGGAAAAGTGTGCCATAAATAATTTAGAGCGTGTTCCTACACGACACTACAGGTATCACAGCCCGAAATCCATGCAGTTAGTATAAGCAATCGTAGCCGTACATTATGGTAGCAGCGGAGGTAAATAATATTCCTTCACCTGCAATACAGTGTAGAGAGATAGAACGAGAATGACCCTTCAAAAGGCTGTAACTTTGAGGCTCAGCCTAAATTTAGTCATCACGTCCTAGCCAGAAACAACTGCAATGCGTTCCAACCAATTGATATATAAATGTCCTGCACCTTTCGGGTCACCGAACCCGCCCACAATTTCAATCGGGTACCCGTACCCGTCCGTAATGATTTCGGCCGGGTCGGGTCGGACGGGTAACCGTTGCGAGCTCTGGCTTACAGCCAGGTTAAATCAATGCGACGCGCAGCCAATCAGAGGAACTCGTAGCCGTGTCGCAACGGCTTGGTTGGTAGCACAATTATCACCAATCAGAAACGCCAAGGACAGTTCTGATTGGTGATAAATTGCCAGGATTTTCTTGATGTACTCGCAATGCGACTGAGCCGTCTGGTCGCCTTCCTCCATAGGTGCCAACGCCTACAGCGGTTGCTTGAGCTCACCGTTGCTCCAGTACACGGTAAAAAGAGCAACATAGTGCTCGAAATGGCAGGTCCAACCATCAAACATAACATCAATAGGCCCGTGAAGCTCCGCGCGGATCTTCTTCTCAACCTCCACCACTGTCGTGGCAAGGTAAGTCTTTAGCGTTTTGGAGCATGCAGGCTTCAGTTTGGACATGGATCTTGTAAGTGGGTTATCGACCTCACATAGAGGCATGTTGCGATCGACAACCCACTCTATCCAGCGGTACATGTTGACAGCAGCTGGGTTGACAAATCCGTGAGCCGAGAGAGACCCTGCCTGTGTCTCTGGTGTAGCTTGAACTCGAGGCCATAATCAGGATGTTTATCCTTCAAATGATTCATCAGATTGGCGTACCCGCTTGAAGGAAGCTGCCTACGCCGAGTGCCACAGTAGTTGCACACATAGTAGTGATCGGAGTCGGCAGCAAAAAGTAGCGACACAAGTCGCGGTTGGTGATGGTGGCCATGATGAGGTTGCGGGTATTCGTGCTTCGGAAAGTAGTGAAGTGAACTACATGACGAGGAAGGATCTCAGTCTTAAGTCTTGAGTGAGTTTGCCGCAGCGATCTACGCCACCAAATCGAGAACCGAGACCGGTCCAGCAAGACCGGACCGGTTGCACGCCAAGTAGTAGTCGGTAGTAATATATTTTCAAATATCAATAATACTCCATGTTTATATTAATCCATATTTAATAAATCCATATTTAATAAATCCATACAATAAATATCACTACTATTTGTATTTAATATTTTTCCGAGCACTGGTCCGAGGGCATCAACGGTATTCACGTCAACGCCGCATTCCTTAGTGAGGTACTGCACCGGCCCCAATCCTCAGAGTTTCCTCCTTATTGACGTCCGCGACGTGCCTAACCAACTCCCGCACCTCCGCGAGCTCTCTGATTTCTGTTTTCAGCTTCGACGAACTCCTCCGCCACTTGGCCGCCTAGCGGGCACGTGTGTATTTTTCCCATTTTGCAAAGGAGGACCGGTTCAGACGTCGCTGCACTGGTGCATTGAAGTGCTGAACACCGCAGGTTCCCCGAACTTGTTGTATGAAGAAGTGAGCGAATTTCGGCTCAAATTGACCAGGTTATTTGCTGGTCGTACTGGCACTGAAAGCGAGGTACCAGCACAGTACCGTTACAGAATTAAAGGCGTCTCTCTACGAATTAATGGCGGCAATAGAAACAGCAAATAAGGGTAAGTGGCTCGGAGATAGAGGCATTTACTCCGTTTTAAAGTATGATTAAATATCCGCTACCTGCACAGAAACGCTGCGCCGGTGAACTGGGAGTCAGAAATCGAACAGCGAGGCGTCGCTGATGGCCCAGATGGCTCATCCAGTCGGTCTCTGCCCCGCATTCGCCGTCTCGCCGTCTCGCCGTCTCCAGATCACTTCGCCTCCCGCTTCCTGCGTTGTCAACGATGGTTCGGCATCGAAAGGACCTCGAGACCGGCGGAGGAGGACACTCAGGTGGTGTCCATTACCTGTCCACCTTGAAACCGTCGGAAATGGACCCTTCACTGCGCCGTCGTGTCCTCCTCGTCCTCCTGTTCATCCTGGCCGGCGCCTGCCTCTCCAGGCTCTTCACGCCGCCGCTGGCTATGCACCCGCCGCTGTTCAGGGCTCGAGGGGCCACCTTCGACCGCAGCGTGGCTCGAGACAAGGCCGTGGTCATGTGCATGCACGACGGAGTGGTGTCCATGGGGCTCTCGCTCGTGCGCGAGCTGCGCTGCCTGGGCAACCGTGAGCTCATCCAGGTGTACCACTGCTTCCCGGACGAGCTGTCCAACAAGTCGAGGGAGATGCTGTTCGCGGCGGACTCGCGGCTCGAGATCGTGGACGTGTGCTCGGACCTCGTTGAGGGCGGCGCGCTGGAGGAGGAGACCGCCAGGGAGTTCCGCAGCTGGTGGATCAAGCCATTGAGCCTCTACCACACGGACGCGCGCGAGGTGATTCTGCTGGACGTGGACGACCTGTTCTATCGGGACCCGGCGGTGCTGAGGACCACCGAGGGGTACAAGCGCACGGGCACCACCTTCTTCTACGACCGCGTGATCCCCGGCGAGGAGTTCTTCAATCACCGGATGGACAGCAACGTGTCGTACCTGCAGTACGTGCTGCACGAGTTCGACTACGCCAGCATCGGCGTGAGGGAGGGCTACGAGCCGTCGGAACACTTGAAGCAGTCGTACGCTTATAGAGGAGAGACGGCCCACGAACAGGACTCGTCCGTGGTCGTGGTGGACAAGGCCCGGTCTGGACAGGCAATGCAGGCGCTCTGGTGGCTTATTACCAAGGAGCGGTTCAACGAGGACGGTGGAGGACATAGCTTCTCCTACGGAGACAAGGAGTCCTTCTGGCTGAGCTTCGAGCTGGCCAAGCAGCCCTACTTCTTCTCGCCGTGGGGCGTGAGCGTCGTGGACTCGTCCACCAACGACGACCTCACCACGCACAACGACTCGCTCTGCGGCAGCATCGCGCACTTCATGCCCGTGGAGGACGAGACTCCCGAGTTCCTGTACGTGAACGGCAAGGCACTGCTGGACCCGTTCGCGGAAGGACTCACGAGCCACCACACAGCCACGACCAACGTGCTGTACAACACCAACCCGACGCACATTTCGCCTCGCCAAAAGCGGGCGCCAAACGGAGAGACCAAGACCGACTTCCACGACGGCTGGCCCAACGAGTGTCTCAAAGGCTTCGGAGCTACGCCGCTGCCTGACAACTTCTCACCGCAACTACTTCGGCGACGCATGTTTTACATGGGCGCTCGGATGGGCGTCCCAGCAGCGCTGCAGGCATGCTACCCATTCAACGGTTAATAACGGAATGATTAACAGTAATGTTGCTACAGCTCGGAAGTGACACAGCTGTCGTAGTTGGAAACATCCAAGACACTGCACCCCACTTCTCGCACTGGTCACTATCTATCTGTCGGGAGACATGTTCGAGCCGCCCCCACAGCAAAATATACTGCGAGTACGCGCGCGTTGTTGCCCATCTGCAATTATGTTGGGGACAGATCCCCAATTAATGCCATTAAGCAAGCGCGATCGATCACCGCACCAGTCACGTTGGGCATGTGATACTTCAAGTACCTCACAGCTAATCTATCAGGAAGACAATGGCACCAGCGTTTGCCCGACTTCACCACCTCCACAACTCGGAGTGCCTCCACAATGCACGTGCCCAAAGAATGTGTACTCTTTGGGTATGTGAATTATTTACATACTCCAAAAGTGAGCCATTACAAGCGTACTCGCATTCGAAAAGCTGCAACTTCGAACCAACTTCGCACGCACCGAGCGTACATGATCATCAAATGGGGAGAGGAGGCATCAGGAATAAAAAGTTTCACGGCTCTGAGCTCCGTTTGAGCGCATGGTCCCACACAGTTCTTCCTCAAGAGGAAGCGAAAAGTTTCGCAAGAATGGAAAATTGATCTCGATTTATAACAGTAAAACGAACTATTAGCCACGCTGCTACTCGGATAACTCGTCCAGGATCTCAACCAGTCTTGAAACCAGAAACTCAAACGCCTCACCTACTTGCTTGTTTGCGTGCGTTTGCACTGGTGGATGCGCTTGGAGTGACGTAGAACCTTGTTTCGTTGATAACTGGAAGTTCAATCCGCGGAAGTTCACGGTATCTGATGTGTGTTTGATGGTAACAAACTCGATTGTCAAGTCTTTGTCGGAGCACGAGACCAGACTTACTTTCGTCTTCAACGGATCGCCATGGGGTTCATCAAAGAGCACGAGATCGTTAACTGAGCCCCACCAAGCTCTCCCTGGTTCTAAGAGCTCAGCAATGACTTTGACACGGAAGCTCGTAGTGTTGTCCAGCGAAATATCGTGACATGAGGTCACGCCCGATAGCCTACGCACATCTGCAAAAACCCACTCGCCATCTTCACGGAAATAAGTCAGCTTCGCGTACTGCGATTCCCCTTTCGACATCAGGCAGCAGCGCATGGTCAGCTTCAGCTTCTTGGGTTCTAGGTTCACCGAATCCGTGCGGTTTAACTCTTCAAGTAACGCACGAACGATCGGGGCGTCTTCATCGCAGACATTCGACCAACTCGACTGGAGATCGCGAGGGTGGCGTACGGTTCGCAATCGGTCAAGTTGGTACTCCTGGTTAGCATTCAGCATGTGAAGACAAAACAAGTTCCGTCCGAAAACTGCTCGAACAGTCAATATACCTTCGACGGTGATGCCATTGAGAGCTCTCGCTGCTGATTTAATGTAGCCGCTGCCGAAGCAATCCAGAAAAGCAGCTCCGTAATTCGACCTCCCCTCTCGCTGCGGTGCTTGATACAGAGTTCCAGGTATCCATTGGTGCTGCCACTGCGTGGATTCTTGCTGCCGGCACAACGCCTCGGTACATGCAACTGCATCTGGTAGACGTCCCTCGCGCACCAGCTTGTACGGATACTTGGTAATATCAACGTCGCTCACAGGCTGATGAACTTCCACAAATTTCCAGCCATAAATGCACGCATCTCGAGCAGCTCGACTGCGGCTGGTTGCGCAGTAGCCATATCCCTTTGTTTTGTTCGGGGCCTTCCGGCTGGCCTTAGATTTTCGACTTGTTCTGTACCACGAGCTGTTCTCATCCTCATCATCATCTGTAGAGAGCTTTGAAGCATCCAACGGACTCCAGCGTCCACGAAGACGCTGCGGAGTTTTGATCTTTTGTCGAGAAACGCCGGCGGGGAGATCATCCAGCCAGGCATCCATCAGGAAATTTTGCGAATGGCATGGACTTCGAAAATCACGACGTGATGCCGAGCATGTTTATTCGCGATTGCTCGGAAAGTGGCTGGGAAGATGATACGTGAACATGAGGAGAATTCTGCTGAAAGTCCTCTAGATTATACTGAGGTTTAGAGACTGCTGTAGCGATGCTGTTCGTGCTTTAGTGTAGTTGTGAGCTGCTTCTCGATATACTCTCGTACCAATGGTGAGAAAACGTCTAGCTGCATCTTTTCATTGAACATGGCGTCATGTCCGAACTTCGAGTCCACCTCCACCAACTGCGCATTGCGGCCGTACGACTGCAGGATGTTCACCAAGTTTCGCTGCTCCTGGATCGGGATCAACAAGTCCTGCTTGATGCCAATGATCAAGGTATCGCACGAGATGCGGCTCGTGCCCTGAGCCAAATTCAACGCGTTACGACACAAGTTGGTCAAGTCAATGGCTTTGGACAGCAGCAGGTAGCAGTTGGGAGCATACACGCGCGCAAACTTGTTTGCCTGATAGTCCATGTAGCTTTCGACCTCGAACGTCGCTGCCTTGAAGTCCATAGGGCCCGTAGGGTTCCAGTCGAAACGGGTGTCGAACTCTTCGCGCGAGCGGTAGCATGTCATGCCCAGTTCACGCGCCACCTTCATTCCCTCAAGAGAAACTCCAGGGTCGTAGTTGCCTTCCTTGTACATCGGATCGGCCAGGATGGCACGCCGCTGCACGCGTCGGAAGGCGACCGAGCCGGGTGTAGTTTGATGCGTGCAGGCAAGCCCGATTAGGCGGTCAACACGATCTGGGAACTGTGCCGCGAACTCGAGCGCTTGGATGCCACCCATACTGGAGCCGACGACGGCGTGGACGTTGTCAATGCCCAGGTCGTCCAGGACTGTGGCATGGCATCGAGCCATGTCTGCCGGAGTGATCTGTGGGAATGATGCCTTGTACTTCTCGCCTGTGTGCGGGTTGATCGAGAGTGGTGATGTAGCTCCGAATGGACTGCCTAGCACGGACGGGCAGATAACACGGAAGTAAGACGAGTTAATGGCTTTGTCGGGGCCGACCATATTCTCCCACCAGCCAGGACGAGGGTCGTCGCGATTGGAAGCAGCGTGGCTGGAACTCGAGAAGGACGGAAGCAACAGAATGGTGCGGTCTCCAGGCAGTGATGAATTGCCCCACTGCTCCCACTCGATCGTCACCGCGGGAAGTGAACCGCCCAGCTCAAGAGGGAACTCGTCCTTGATACTGGACTGATGCTTGTTGCGAGAGAATGCCAAACTGTCACTGCTGGGTTGAACAGAGGGCACGGTCGGGCGGCAGAACCTACCGAGCCAGCATGTTCCCGATTTCGTTTGCTTCTCTTCCTGTCTTCCTCCGCACAAGTTCGAAATGCGCTTTAAATGCTGAACGAGCTCTTGCAGCGGTAGCAAGCAGTTTTGGTAGGGGACGCTTTCTTATCTGAGGGGAGTTCAAACATAGTACTTCTATATTCAGCGCCAGACCTTCCTTTCCTCGGTGTTCCTCATTGAGAAGTTTTGATGGATAAACCAGCTTCAGTGTGCAGATCATGACGAAAACTTTAGTCTTTCAGGCTGATTTTGTGCGCACAGATTTTATGCTTGACACGTAGCTGGTGCGCAAAAATCGCATTGACATGAAAAACGCTTAAGTAGACAATTGAAGTAGGCTCATTGACGTCTGCAGCTCTGCCCTCCGAGTCATGCACGTGGACTGGACCGTGCTGACGGAGAAAAACACTTTCGAAAGGTCTAGAGTCCTTCGTGACCACAGTCGACCAATCCAAGAAGATTCGCTTCGCAAAACTTGTCTAGTTTTCGATCCAAAGCATGACACCGCATCACCGTCTGTGCTATCGATATGAGACTCCCCTTATTTTCTCGCAGTTTAGTCGTTGCTACTTCAGCGCTAACAATCAGCGAGTAAAACGCAGCGTGACGCGTGCTCATTTGAAAGCTGTTGTTGATCTGATCGTAGACCCGCTCAAGCTTTCTCCACAGCATCGAATACAGAGAGAATACCCCCTCGGGTACGCTTGCTTCGCTTTGAATTTGACTCACATGTTGTTGCGCTGCGGCAATTACTTCATGAACAGGACCCCAACGTGCTGCGTGCAATGACAATACATGGGCGAGGTCGGTTCTGTCGTTGTTTTGGCCGCTGGTTGCCAGTCTCGCCAATTCATCGACCACTGTCGATATCTTGATCCGACCTTTAGGATCCAGCACACACATCCGCTCAACCAACTCCCAATGCATATTCTCGCAGATGGTAGGTCGAGACGGCAGTTTTCCGTGTGTGGCATGATAACTCACCGCAGCTCTGTCAACGAGGCACCACGGCAGGCAATGGTGCGATGTTTTTCCGGAGATTGCTGCTTCCACAACTCGCATTGCCTCCACGATGCACATACCCAAAGCATATATATCGGATGCAAAGGTTGGTCGTTTATCTAGACCCAGTAGGCACTCGGGGGCCACCCAGTGCCACGCACCTGAAATCGCAGGTTTTTCGTCACTACTCGCAGCCGAGCTCAGACCAAAGTCTGTCACCTTCGCCTTCTTGTCACGCCCGATCACAATGTTGTTTCCTTTGAGGTCCCCATGGACAACATCGCGCGCGTGTAAGTATTGAACACCCAACGCAGCCTCATGCAGCTTGGCCCAAAGATCCTCGGGGTGCTTTAGTAAATAACTGACCAAGGTTCCGTGTGTAGCGTACTCACAGACGAAAAAGGGTCTTCCAACGTGGCATGCACCAAAAAGTCGAATAACATGAGGATGGCTGAATCCAAACCAGATTTCGACTTCACGGCGGAACATCGCTCGAGCTTCCGCTCTTTTAAAGCTGTTTAATAGGATCTCAGCAGCGGAAGGGTCCTCTGAGATCGACAAACTTGACATGGTAGCCCAAAGGTCGATGTCGCTGTCTGATCCAGCCAACGTCACTCGTTTTACCACCACATCCGAGTCTAGCCATTTGGCTCGGTATACGCTCCCGAATCCGCCTTCACCCAGACATCCCCACTCATCAACTATTAGCTCATACCAAGGAATGAACCACTCGGGTGTGAGTTGCTTTAAATCTCCCGTTTTTAGCTTGCTGGCAATCTCTCCATACGCTTTCTTCATCACATCAAGTTGATGAGGTGTGTAATTGCCACGAGGAGATTGTATCTCTGTTCTTAACGTCTTCAGAAAGGCTGCGCGCTCTTCCACCGACTTCAAATCTTTTAACAAAAGAAAAGTGTCCGATACACCCGACACGAAAAAGTCAACGATTTCACTGTGCTGTTGTTGCCAGAGTGCTTCCCGCTTTCTTGCAAGTTGTTCTGTTCCTTCCAATGATGCTATGAGCGATTTAATGCGCCACTGAATTGCATACAAACTCCTGGAGGTAGCACGCGTTGATGACAACCGCATGACTCGGGCCTGCTCAGGCGGCACCTTGATCATCTGCCGAAACTCGGTGAGCAGAGCATACAATCGCGCAAATAGTGTTGGATGGTGCGTTGATTGTTGTAATCGTCTCTTCAGTTTCTTGAGCTCACCGAATGCTCGGTGGTGGTGGGCATTGGTCGACTTGTCCATGTACGCTTGCAGCTTCATCCACGCCGCGCTCAATTTGCCTCTCTCATATTCATCGAAGGTTTGCAATTTCAATTTCTGTTGGCTACGGGTAGGACCGCTCACAGGCTCATTCTCAGGCTCCAAAATCTCATAATGCTCATTGATTGCCAAAACTTCAAGCTCGTAGATTAGAGACGATAGACTGGGACGTTTGCGTGGGTCCTGAGCACATATGTGCCATACTAAATCATGTACGTCGCCGGTGGGACAGTCGGGATCGTTATCCGAGGACACATTCGTCTCGGGGGTCCACCTTGTTTTACAGATCCTGTTCCCCACATATTCGGCTTTGTTGCTCCACGGCATCTTTCCGGTCGCAGCTTCCAAAACGCACATTCCAAGAGAATACACGTCCGATGCATACGACGGTGGCTCCCCTAAGATGACTTCAGGGGCTTGCCAATGTATCGATCCACCCAAACATGATCTAACTTGATTAGACTTCTTCATTGATCCACTTAGTCCAAAATTCGACAGCTTCGCCGCTCCATCACTGCTAATCAAAATGTTGCTGCATCGCAGGTCACCATGAACAATTCTCCGCTCATGGAGATAGCCAAGACCTAATGCTCCTTCGTACAAATATTTCCAAATGACTGGTTTCTTCTCCACTGAAGACGTGACATGCTCCAAAAGCGAACCTTGGCTCGCGTACTCACATACGAAGAACTGTAAATGCGGGTCAGCTACGCATGCTCCGTACATCTTTAGCACGTTAGGGTGTCGAAGTTGTTGCCACAAGCGCACTTCATCCTCAAAGGGTAAGTGGGATGCGTCTGGAATAAAAATCTTCACGACCACATCGGCATCAAGCCATTTAGCTCGGAAGTCACCCCCAACGCTGCTGCTATGGCAGAATTGGGCCAACTCAATTTCGGATGGAGAGACCAAGCAACTAGATAAACTACTGAAAGACATCGAAATGGCACCGGCGGGTGCGTGTAGCGGAGCAGTTGTGGGCCGAAGAAGTGGCATGAGTATCCGCTGAATTTCAAGGTTCCCAGAATCCACTGCAAGTCGAATAGCCGTTTTCTCGTCGTTGTTCTTGGCATTTACGTCGGCGCCACATTGCTCAGCCAAATACCGCGCAACTTGAACGTGGCCGTTCCGACAGGCTAGCATCAGTGCCGTGTCCCCTTCATTGTTTGCCGCGTTCACATCTGCGTCGAATCTCTCCGTGAGATATAAAACGATGTCAATTTTCCCTGATCTAGCGGCCCCCATTAGTGCAGTCCCTCCGTATCTTGCCTTAGCATTCACGTCAGCGCCACAATGCTCGGCAAGGTAGCGAACCACATCAAGATGACCCATACCCGCTGCCTTCCCCAGCGCTTCTTGCTTATCTGCTTCGTCAACTTGCTTGACCAACTCGAGAATTCTTGAAAGATCGCCCGCCCACGCAGCCTCAGCGAACTCCATTTCTAGCTGGTGACCGAGGAACTCGCTCTTCCGGAAGGTGTTCCCCATCTGCGCTCTTAGATGTCCGTCGAAATCAATTCTGAGGCCTGCTGCACCACGCCACTAAATGCCCCTGCACCCAACGATACCCATCGAAGAGTGATTCGGGTCAGTAGCGTTCTACTCGAGTAACCGGGCGTTTCCAATTTCGACGAAGAGCCAATCTGCCCCATCAAGTGGCACTGATGTGTTCGCTGAGGGGGAATTGCCAGTGCGGCATTGGCAAGCTAGACACAGTACTCGTAATGATAGAATAGGATTTCGAGCTGCTTTGGGCGAAGCAGAACTTCGTAGGGAAGCAGGAAGCATATTAAAGCATCCTGGAGTAAAACAACCTCCCGTGTTGGAACTACATGTACCATTTTCTCGCTGTCAAGACAGCCAAGCATGATCAACGTAGAGGACGTCGTCCTTCAAATTCATTCTCTTCACCTACTCCCTTAAAGATTTTCGAGTCGAACGTGGCATTGTTCAGACTCTGAGCTCCTCCGTCAGCTGCTGCCGTGCACACTTCAACGTATCTTCTGCGCATGTCATGGCGTGCTATCTCCTACAGTTACTGAAGGACAACATGGCTATGCTGCTCGTGATCAAGAAGAACCCGGTCAAACAACACGTAGGTGGATATCACTCAAGTACCAGACAGAGCCCACATCAGGTTCACTTTAGTGATGAAGCTGTCCTTGACGAATACTTTTCGGTTCGAATCAGCGAAAGCTCACAACAACAGTAATAGCATATTGAATGGTACCGTTACATCTCCAGCACAGCTAAAAGGAACCTGTTAATGCTAAGCTGACCCCATTCCATCGACGGGGAAGCAGCGATCTAATGCGGACAGTACACCCATTCGAATGCCAAAGTAGAAGAGTCGACGTCGCAGCAATTGTGGCAGGAATTTCTCTGGAAGCGGATCGGCACCAAAACCAACCAGACACTCCATAGGAAATCCTCCTTTGTAATCGGTGCGTGTAGCGCCATTGGGCCGGCGCTTCTGGCGCGGTGTGAGGTGTGTTGGGCTCATGTTGAACAGTACGTTGTACGTCACCTTGCCGAGAAGTTCCACTGGACCAGGGATCGGATCCAAGAGTGCCTTGCCGTTTACGTACAGGAACTCAGGTGTATCGTCCTCAATTGGCATGTACTGAACGATACTGCCACACAGGGAGTCGTTGTGCTTAGCCATGTCCTCATTCGTGGAAGATGAAATGTCCCCCACTCCCCACGGAGAGAAAAAGTAGTCCTGCTTGGCCAGTTCGAATGCAATCCAGAAGCTTTCTTTGTCCCCGTAGGAAAATTCACGCGTGAAGCGCTGCTCGGTGATGAGGAAGAACAGCACGTTAATAGCTTGACCGGCTCGAGATTTGTCGATGGCGACGAGGGACGAGTCCTGTTCGTGGGATGTCCGGCGATTCCACGCAAAAGACGTCTTCGGGTCGAGGTGCGCAGACGGTGTTGCTCCAGGCGGCAGGTCGAACTTGGCGTAGTCGAACTCGGTCAGCAATACTTGGAGATACTGCGTCCCGTTGACGTCCTGGTTGAAGAACTCCTTACTGGAAAGCACCCGGTCGTAAAAGAAGGTTGTCCCCGTGCGCTGATAGCCCTCCGTCGTGCGGATCACCGCTGGGTCGCGCGTGAAGATGTCGTCGATGTCCACCAGGAGCGCCTCCTTGATGTTCGTGTGATACATGGCCAGGGGTTTGACCCACCAGCTGCGGAATTCTTTCGCCTTGTCCTCGGTCAGGACGCCGCGCTTCACGAGATCCGAACACACGTCCACGATCTCCAGGTTGTCGTCCGCCTGGAGCAGCATCGTGACCGACTGGTCCGACATTTCCTCCGGGAAGCAG
The DNA here is from genome assembly GCF_018691715.1 of Phytophthora cinnamomi. Taxonomy (NCBI): domain Eukaryota; phylum Oomycota; class Peronosporomycetes; order Peronosporales; family Peronosporaceae; genus Phytophthora; species Phytophthora cinnamomi. The sequence goes on along the minus strand of NW_027151000.1, from coordinate 506,625 downwards.
TGGTAGACTTGGATGAGCTCGTGGTTCCCCAGACAACGCAGCTCCTTAACAAGCGAGAGCCCCATGGGGACCGCCGCATTGTGCATGCACATGATGATGCCCTTCTCCCTCGACAGCGAGCTGCTGGTCTCCACCGGCTTGAACGCCGAGTTCTTTTGCCAGTTTAGTCTGTTGATCGTGGCGGCCCTCGGTCGTTCGACTCGTACGGAGGAGGAAGGGCGAGATCTGCCAGCGGAGTACACGACGCCGACAAGTAGCAGCAGGGGGAGAGCGTAGCACCACGTCGGCCGTCTCGCCTTGCTGCGCCGAGTCGGAGTTAACGGACGCTTGGTCTCGTCACGCTCATGGCGGCGAAGCGCGTCGGCCCCACCGCGACTCACCAAAGTGCCGCTGCCGTCCATGGATGAACTCTTTTGCGAAGTGACCCTCTGGTGGAAGAAGGATCGCGACGGTTTGGACGGTTTGGACGGTTTGGAAGTGGAGCTCTCTACGCCACCAGGGCGTGGAGTCTCCACGATCTGTACGTGTATCTGCTGCAGCCCATATGTATTATAATTCAATACAAACTTTCATATCACACTATCGGCGGCTGGGTAGGATTGTACATTCTCGAAAGCCAGAAATGGATCACATTCCAAACCTTCTCGCGCAACGCACAAATTCATCATCAATATCGGGGTGTCAAATGATAATATTTACGACCTAAGCTTACCAGTAATTTTCAGCGCAGCTGTCTCAGTAACTCGAGCATATCGGCAGGTACATGTAGCTCCATCTCTGGTGCGCGCTAATGATTCTTTATAATCCACGTGGAACTCATACGTCACTTCAATCTGGCGCGCTGATACCGTTTACGGTGTCCCCAGCGTAAATTACGCTAGGCACGTTGTGGGGGATTGTTGGCAATCCCTCGAGCTCTGCACTACAGCCAGATGCTGCCACTGATACTTGGTACCATCGTTAGGACTCTCTCCATCGCATCCCTTAACCGCAGCATCGGGCTGCAGCACGCCTCGTCCACATTCCGCACGTCGTCCAGCGCCCTCCCCTCTCCAGCAGCAACAAAATCCCTAATAACCCTCTCCAGCATTTGTCTCTCCACCTGCACATCATTATCATCGCGAGCATTTTGCGCACAAGAGTGATGGTCACTCTAGTAGTGATGTGGCTCACTCCAATCACCTAGTGAAACGCATCTTATCTTATCCCGGTGCAGAGGTCTTCAATCCGCTCCACAGATCACCAGCTCACTACCCTCCCCGCCTTCCTGCCGCCATGTTGATGAAGATGCTGACCCGCCCGGCGCTGAGCGCGGCGCGCGCGCAGCTGTCGCCGGCGTCGGCGGCGCTGTTCAGCTCCGCGCGCGCGCAGAACCCGAGCGTGTTCTTCGACATCTCGATCGGCGGGCAGCCCAGCGGGCGCCTCGTGTTCGAGCTGCGCGCCGACGTGGTGCCCAAGACGGCCGAGAACTTCCGGCAGCTGTGCACGGGCGAGGCGGGCGCGGGCGCGTCGGGCCAGCCGCTGCACTACAAGGGCAGCCGCTTCCACCGCATCATCCCCAACTTCATGTGCCAGGGCGGCGACTTCACGCGCGGCAACGGCACGGGCGGCGAGTCCATCTACGGCGCCAAGTTCGCGGACGAGAAGTTCGCGCTCAAGCACGAGGGCGTGGGCGTGCTGTCCATGGCCAACGCGGGCCCCAACACCAACGGCTCGCAGTTCTTCCTCACCACGGTGGACTGCCCCTGGCTGGACCAGGCGCACGTCGTGTTCGGCCACGTGACGGAGGGCCACGACGTGCTCGAGGCCATGGAGGCGCAGGGCAGCCAGTCGGGCGCCACGCGAGCCGCCGTCGTGATCGAGGACTGCGGCGAGCTCAAGGACTGAGCCACGCAGCCTCGAGCGGCTGTCTAAAGTGAATCGGAACTCCAGGTCTGCTGCTCTTTTTGTATCGTTTTATTTTATTGTTTTTTTGTTTAGTGGAAGGAGAGGGAGGCTACTGCTAGTTGGGACGGGGACGAGAGCAGCAGGAGAGGCGGGTTGCTGTCGGTGCAGAGGATCGAGGTCGAGTGGAAGGTTAGACGCAGAGATTCGGCTGTCCGGGAGTTGATGGGGACCAGTTGCTGGGTGGAGAGGTGCAGCAGGGCTACGTGGCCGTTTGCATCGCTCAGCAGCACCACTTCGGCTGCTTCGGGGGTCTCTGGGGATAGCGCTGCGTGGATGCAGCGCAGCTGAACGGGTTGGCCGAGGTAAAAGTTGCTGGCGTCGAAGACCAGACGCTGGATTACGCGTCGCTGCACGCACTCGCGGAGTTCGAGACTCCACGCACCGGGCCCCTCGGTTGGGCGATGCTGGGAAGGATATAACACGCGTACAGTTCCGGTGGTCGAATCTGCCGTGAAGACAGCGGTTGAGCGGTCAAGCTCGCAGCGAGTGTGTAGTCTCCACTCGTCGGTCGGCGCTATCTCTTCTTCTGCCAGGACGCTCATCGCCGGCTCAGCGAACACTTTGGCCACACATCGGCCTTCTCCATACCGGGCAGGGCCGGTGTATTTCACCACAATAAGGAAGGGGTGGATTTTGGCGTCTCCAGAAGCCATCACCTCGATGGCCCCTACTTCGACGTGGACTTCCTCACTCTTTGCAAGACCGGGCAGTCGTTTCCGGCGCCTGTAGCTTGACGGCAGTAATGTGAGCTCCCGGTACACTACTTCACGACCCTCCCGACGGCCACCTCTCGCGCGAGCGCGAGGCTTTGGGCTGGGTCTCGAATTCTTTAGGGCCGTTTTCTTGGTTGGACGAGCATTTACACGCTTCGGAAGTGCTGGGCGTATATTCGTGCCTCGAGCGCTTGGAGCCTCCTCGGTTAGTTGCAGCGCGTTAGAAATGTCCACTAGCAACACGCAGTTGTCCTTCGTCATGATGAGGGCAGTGAATGCTCCAACGAACGTGATCCGATCGAAAGAGCCCCCGTCGTACCGTGCAGACTTCGCGATCGAAGGTGTGAGCTCAAATCTCGACAGCAACCGCATCTCACGCAGGTCGAACACTCGAAATGAGCCATCGCTGTACGCCGCCATGACCATGGACTGAGTGACACCGTCGGGGGTCGTCGAAAATGGGTTGACTGCAAAGCATGTGCAGACTGCAGAATCAACCTGGAAGCTAGCCACTTCTCGTGACAGCTCAGGAAGCCAAACGCGAATCGAGCTTTCGTTTTGCGCCATGGAGAGAAGAACGGCTCCTCCAAGCGCCCAGGAGGCATTTGACACTGCGAACGGCGCATTGCAATCGGAGCCAACTGTGGCTGTTTCTCGCAGTACTTTTGTTGTCGGTGGTGCGTCAAAATGGACCAACACAGCTGTACCATCTTCTGTCGTCGCGATCCCAACGTCACGAGCTGGATCGACCGAAAGGCTACGAAGCATTCCACTATTCAGCACAACCTTGCACAAGAGAGACACCCCTGCTCGAGCAACACGCTGCCAGTCCACCTGCACTCGTGCTGAGTGCTTCGTTGACACCATCGGAAGCCCGTGTACATACAGAACATTCTCGGACCTGGAGCCCGTGATCAACAGCGATTTTCCAGCAGTAGTCACCCACTCCATGAACTCGACTACTTTTCGAGTAGAAGCTGTCGTCTTGGCTTTATTCTCTGGTTGGTTGCTACCGTTTCTCGATTTCGGCGGCAACAGTAAAAGCTGCGTTGTCGCGATGAATGTGTTGTGGTGAAGGTCGTAGAAGTAGCAATACCGATCGTTGTCGATGCCTACGAGATAACGCAGTCGATCACGTGTGCCATCTCTGTTGTAGAGATTGATTAGCTGGACTTGAGTCGGAAAAACTCCAATTAGTGGTTCAAGCTCGGCGTCTGAAGTCGTATCGAAATTGGTGGTCATTGCATCTGGGTAGACAGTAAGCGTGCTGATACCGCTGCGCTCACCGGAAAGCAGTAGAAATTCCGTATCCGATGAAGCTACGATTTGACGCATTTTTGTTGGCGGCAAGTCATTGCCATTCGTGCTGGTCCAAATGATACTCTTCTTGATTGTGCTGGCAACGGCGATCACATGCTCCTGCTGATGATCTGGTTTCGTAACTTCACAAGACATGCAGAGAAGTTCCTCGGCCTGTCGTTGGTGCGAACGTTCCCCAAACGCGAGAGCGGTGACAGCGCATGTACCCAACGGTAGGGTGATCAAGATCGGGTTGTCTTTAGTTGCCGATATAGCGCCCTCGTCGCTGGAAGCAAGTGGTTGCACCGCGACAACATCGAACCGGGAGGAGATCGTTGCTGCGTACTTACCACTGGGTGATAGCTGCATCAGAATGATTTGATCGGATGGACCCGAAGTCGAAGAGTCTTTAAAGTTGTGATCATCGTAAAACACTTGTTGGCCAGAAGCGATGTCCTCCACAACTAAAATGGCGTTGCTGGTGTACATCATCTTCCCTGTGGAGCAGGACCACGCACATCTTGCTGCGTTAGAGCCACCTATCGCACTGGATATAACAAGGTCCGCAGTACTGTTCTTTGCCATTTCCACCCGTGCTGTCGGCACATTTGTATCCACTATCTCAGTCTTGTTGCTGAGAACGCTGTCAACTTTATCATGTTGCGAAACACCACTGGCGGATTCAAGCTTCAGAGCGTTAGCATCAAGACTCAATTTAAAGTTTGACTTGGATGCTGCTCCAACCGTAGCAGCTGATGGTGCTGCGCCTTCGTAGTTGTTTGTTTCATGTTCGCCGTTCGTGTCTGAATTGTTGCCATGCTGCTCGAAAAGGTAAATGCTTCCTATATCGATGCTACCACTCTTTGACCGCGGTGACATCGGAGATGAGTCTCCGTGGAACTGCCAAACGCATATTGCGGTCGACTCACCCGTGGCAACAACTTGTTTTCCATGTTTTGTGAACGCCAACTCGTTCACTTTTCCCGCGTGGCCGATAAATGACTGGTGCATACGACCAATTCGCCCTCTGTCGTCCCAATTCCAAACGCGAATCGATCCATCCACCCCACCAGTGGCCATGTATTTCGCATTCGTACTCATTACTAAAGCACTGATACCGTCTTGCCCAAGCAGGGGCATTGATTGCACAAATTCCCTGCTCGGTAGAGAGAAAATGTACAATCGATCACTTGCTGATAACACCAGCAACTCTGTTGACCTGTTCGAAAAACGCACAAGCTTGAGACCTTCCTCTTGGCCATTTGACGAAATACTTGGTTGTTTCGGCGGCTGAACTGTAGCCACCACACGAAGCGAACACGGATCAAGAATAACGATACTCTTCCGGTCACCGCTGACAACGGCTAGCCACTTCTTGTCGTGACTTAGTGCAAAACGACCATCTTCAGGATCAAAGTCTGCCAGCAGCATTTTCAAGGGCAAGTAATCTTCCTGCCGTGCATCATACAGGCACAATTGCTTCCCTGCCCCTGACGTAAATAAGTGCTCCGCATCAATATCGAACTCGATGTGGCGAATTGAGCTCTGGTGTTGCCGAAATTCATGCAACATACTTGATGGTGCCTCAATATTGTTGTTGTCAACGCTAGTAGTGTCGACTGTAGGCGTTCGATGTACGTCAAAAATTCGTGTATAGCCTGAATCGAAGCCCACGGCGACAATGCCGCTGTTGACCGGCGACGCAGCCAAGCACATGACTTTTTCTTCCTGTATGTCAAATTCATATAATTGATGCCCCGATGATGCGTCCCAAACCCGCAGCGTACCATCACCGGATGCTGTCACCAACTCACTTTCTGCGGTACCAATGCCCCTTGGCCGTGCATCCTCGAGTAGTAGAGAGGCCAATGGAGACCCCCAAGGTGCGGGTGTCATTGCAGTTATCTCTTTAGTGTGAGATCGCAACAAGGTTGCATACTGCTGGTCAGCAATATCCAATAGGCCAATTGCGTTGTTGCGACTGCCGACCAGGACTTTCATTCCATCCGGGGACACGTCCAAAGAACTCACGCCAGCTTCGTGATGCGCTTCTAAGAAGAAATCTGTGAAATCCAATGGCCAAACGCGTAGAAAGCAGTCGCTTGATCCGGTCACGCAGAAACCCTCGTTTATAGATAGACAGTTGATGCTCGCATCGTGAAGTTGATACACGCACAGAACCTGCTTCGAGTCGTAGTCAATTACAAGCAGCGCCCCCAAGCTGGATGCCACGTACAACGGACGAACACGGCGAATATCCGAAGGATGGGTTTCGGCAATCGTGTCGAAGCCGATATCCGTGAACACGGTTCCACGAGAGTACTCATTCAAAATGACGGGACAACCAGTCAGGTGGCCGGTGTTTGGATTTATTCGCCAATAGCGAACATTTTCCCGACCACACGACACGAGATGGTAGTGATCTTGCTGCTCGTATGGTGAAAAGGCAATACGATCAATTGGGAAATCTGAAGTTTGTCGTGCCATTAGATTGACGGCTGCCCCTGCTGCAACTGACAGTGCTTCCTCCATTCCATATCGAAGGCATGAGCAATCCCAGATGAAGATTTGTGTGCGGAAGCACTCGTCGCGACCAACCACGCAGAGTAGAAGGCGGCGCTTTGAAGGGGTTGAGAAGCAAAGCGCATGTACGCCTTTTGGTTGGGCCTTGACCACGGTCACACATTCGCGCTTTGCAAGATCCCAAAGTCTGACCCCGTTTTGCTTCGACTGAGAAAATACTTCTGCCGATGCCAGTAGACTGGTATCGCTCGCAACTGCAAGAGCACAGATGGACCCTGAATGGCCGTACAAGAAGTGTTCCTGAGTTGCCGGCGCTGATCTTGAAGTTTCCACAGAGCCTTTTACAGCTTCGGTGCTTCTGTTTAAGACTTTTGGTGAAATAATTGACCGCCTGGGGTCATTGTTTTCACCACAAAATTCCCTAATGATGATCGTTGATGTACTTGTATACACGCAGGCTGAACCATCGGGAAGCCAGAGCAGCATACGTGGGAAATCGTTTGAAAAGCCGATAACCCGATCAAGCTCCAAAATCGGGTCTGGCCATTCAGCTTTAGTAGACGATGATACGATCTTGGCTCGCAGCCCTCTCTTGGTCAGTGATGCATATCTCATCGAAGGCGAGTCAAGTGGCGATTGATATGCAGCATCCATTGGTTCTTGGTTGCTGGCAGTATCTGTACTGACGTCAAAGATCCCAGCATCGCGTAGAATTTGGTCTGCCTGGAAAGTCACATAGCAAAGCTGACTGAGTTGACGGCAATAAGTTGACTCACATACGAGCGGACAAACCTTTGACAGGATGTCATTTCTGTCTCGGCGAAGATTTGAGTCTCGAGTTCTCGGCGATATGTTCGGGATAACTTCAGCATCAATATCGCGGGTTGGAGGCAATTCGTCGAAAGCACCATCATTCTGGGTTGTACGTATGGACCCGACGGAGTTCCGACGTACTTGGCTAGCCGGTGTGGGCGTCGCAGCGATGCGTAGATCTTCTTGCTTTACAGGATCGAGACGTCGGTGCGTGCCGTGGTTCACTGGTGAATTTGCTCCAGAAGGCACCGCGAGCCAGCAGTACTGGTCTCCAAAATCTCCAGGAAAGCGGAGGGTGCTAGACAAGGTCTGTGCAATACCAAGGCGCATGAGTTCAGTTACAAACTGTGGTGAAGCCGGCACTTTTAGTCCGAAACCAGCGTACCGTTGGTGTATACAATGTTGGAGACACGAAGAAGTTTCGCACATTCATGGACGCACATAATGTAATGGTCTACGAGTCACAAAGTCACCAACATCAAACCAAGTAGAATGTCGTAGACTGTGTTATCAACGTTACCTTGAGGTGGCGGTACGTCTCTCTTGCGTACTGGTTAAAGGAATGGAATTCCAGCAAGGCCACCATGTCAATTACAACTACGGTCCACCGCGCATCCAAACTAAAGCGTAACAGAGTGTTAAACTCAAAATCGAAACAAATCCGAGGTAAACCCAGAGAGGCACTACTGTAGCGAAGACAAACCTTAGAGGTACTCTCAAAACAGTCCCAGTGCTCCGAAACAGCTCATAAATGGAGCTCAGCGTAAATCGCAGCGCCGTCTTCTTGTTCGTGACGAAATCGAGGTGGATTGTCATGGGCAAATCTCCGATCCGACGCAATTGTATGTAAGCGTAGCGGCCCGTAAGACCCAGTCCGTGCGTTCCTTTTGCTGCATCTCTACATCTCAAACAACATCGTAAGAATAACGCGACAGTCATAGAATTTGTTGTTGATCAACCTTGGAACCCGTAGGTAGTTTGTTGCAGCGATTGCCCCGCGAATCCGGAAGACGTTCTTGTGGATGTGCTGGTCTTGGATCTGCTCGACGTCGCCTTGAGCGTGCCAACCAACGTTGCGATGCGTCATGCCGAACTTGATCACCTCCACGAACGGGTCTTGCCACACTGTGAACGGGACAAGTCGTTTATTGCAGAAACAGCAAGCGCTTATTACGGTGATGGAACTAACCTGGCATCACAGTTGAATCAAACGGAGACGCCATTCGCCTCGAGTTGTTCTAGTCTCTGGATCCGACCTTTCACGACGCGAACTAAACGACGACTGATGATTTAATGAATCGGGGGAGCATTGAATTTTACTTTAGCTTAGGGTGTGTATCTTTGTTGCAGTAGTTGTTGGATGTAGCCGCACACTGAAGCAGTGATGAGGTCTCCGTTGAGAATGGGTCGAACGACTTCGAGGCTCTTCTGAAGTGCAGGGTCATCCGGCAGCATATTGTAGCGGTACAAAACTACCCAGCGCAGCGTCACGGATATGGTTCTCCCTGTCGCGGAGTCTTTCCGCGGCGTAATGGTAAGTCCGCAGACGTCGAACCCTGATCGACCAGTGGGGTACAACGGGTCGCCTGTGATAGCATCGAGGTGAACGACACCGAGTGACGGTGTGAGGTTTGTATACATGACGTGGTTTACAGTTGGTGAGAACCCGACTCCGTTGGCGCTTAAGCGCCAGTACGCTATGGGTGACTCGGCACTGTTGAGCCTTGCGCGACTTGCCTGCACGCCAAAGTGGCGCCTCAGCGACGCAGAGATTGAATCGAAATACGCCAGGACGGCCGCGTACACTTCCTCTAGGGAGGTGTGCGGGATTTCCGACATGAACACGCTGGTAACGAGCGTGCTGTCCTTGCAACCCGTGACGTCGATATGAGAAATTGGCAGAACAGTTCTGCTGTTGCGTTGGTATGTCCGTGTCTTGTCGATTGCCTGTCGTGTGATCTGGTCCATGAATGACGGTAGTATCGCTAGCGAACGCTCTTTATGAACAAGTAGTGCCGCGTCGCGCTCTTCTAGGTCGGATCCGAGTTGGGTGTCGAAATGCATCGTCCTCAAAATCTCTTCTCCCCTAGAAAATAACGGCGAGCGAAACATGGCCGATTGCAGAGTGGCAAACATGAACTGCTGCTCTAAGTGCACATCCTTGAGCGCGTTGTGTAAGGTGGTGGACTGGTCCGCTTTGTACTTCTCGTGGGCCGAAAATTGTGCTGTGAATAGTGTGCGTTGGTCCGGTAGATGCTTGATCCATTTCATTTGCAGGCTACGGAGCTCTTCTTCCAGAGATAGCACTTCCGCTCTCAGCATTCGAATTTCGTGCGCAGCTCCATACGTCGCTTTGGCAACGCGGCGTTTGCCTTGTCCTGGTTGCTGAATGGGTTGTTCCTTCTTGGTGCCATCTAGAGATCTGAACGACAATGCCATACCGCGACGAGGGAGTCAAGAAATCGAGTGAGTCTGTTGCTCGATTCGAAAGTTGCAGACTGTGTTGATCCTGAGATGGCAGGAGGTGATGACGCCCCACCGAGTGTCACACCTCGGCTGTTTTGGCGTCTTTAAGTCGCGTCTGGTTTGACCTCTGATGTCCTTCAAATTCGCATGGCGAAATGAATCAAGGGGTCTGGGGTTTGATTGAGTACGTCTGGTGGAGGGTGCTGGCAAGCAATGCTGACTCCGCTGACGCGTATGAGCTCGAACTAATATAGCAAGTTGAGTCAGCAAGAACCGGCACACCAGCGGACTTGCACTTCTCTATGAAATCAAGACCCCGTTGGACTCTCTCTAAAGTGGACGTTTACGGTTGCTGTGGGGTCGTTAGAGAGTTTTATCGCCTGCATGTCGCGTTTAATGATTACTGGCTGAACGACTATGGTATGTAGATCGCTTCAATCAATTCATCAGGTGGTGCTTCTACATCCGCCACCAATGATCGTCACATCTCGATAGGCGCTCAAAACAAGTTCAACTCTGAACATGCGGTGGATATCAGTCGCGGTAAGGTTGATTTGGCCCCCTCCGTCTTGTGACCGTGATCATCTTCCCTATGGTTTTGAATATTTGGTGCGACTCACAGCCTGAATACGAAATGTGTAGAATGTCCTCTCCCCAAGTTATCCGGAGTTGACTACAGTATACAGTTCGAGCTCTAACTTCCCTATGGTTTTGAATATTTGGTGCGACTCACAGCCTGAATACGAAATGTGTAGAATGTCCTCTCCCCAAGTTATCCGGAGTTGACTATACGGTTCGAGCTCCAGCAAAACAGTGTGATGATTTGGATAAACTGTGTAGGAGTAATAGCTGGAAACGAAGGTAGTATAAGGTAGCAGCAGCTGGAATTGCCTGATGATGTCAAAACTCGTGGTGATTTGGATTGCCCATGCGTAGGAGTACTGTAATAGCCGGAGTCGAAGGCCCGAATGCTACTCAAGATGTTGCGCAATTTGTTTAGTTAGTAATAATACCTGTAAATATATATATATATATGTATTTATATTATATATAATATTGTAATAACTTAAAAGGCGATGCTGCACTGCTTGAACGCAACCGTGAACACCCTTCACAGGATCTGATTTGTCTAAAAGCATGCCGTCGTCTAGGCACATTAGCACGGTATTGTGGAGGACAAGCGTGAATCGACCGTCTTTTTAGCCTTCAGTGGTGTCGATATCACATTGCCCCGATGCGTTTTCTGTACCCGCAAACAAAAGGAAACTACATAACGTTAGTATTATACCCTCAAATATGCACCACGACACGGAATTGCATGGACAGCTCGTTTTGCCTTCCTCAGCGCAGTCAGCTTTATCTTCAAACGGCGTCCCTGACAATTTGGTGCGATGAATCCGATTGAGAGCCGCGTCCTTGATCCCACGCAATTCAGCAAGTAAATTTATCGTCCCATGTCGCTCACCACCCGTCGGAAATTATTCGCCCCGCACTTGACCTTATCACGCAAAGACTGGTATATTATACCCACCGCGGCGGGATTATGTGTGGAGGAGAACTGGGCTTGACTACAGTGCGGATATCCGCCCCCCATGCTCCCATACGAAGGCTAGACGCAAAAGCACTAACAGACGTTTCGAGACTATGCTCACTTGGTCGAGAGGCCGCTCAGATACTCTTCCAACTCCTCAAAATCATCCGCACCAAAATTCATAACGTCGTCGGTGTCCCCGGCCTTCGGTGACAAGCCCTCGAGACCCTTAAGCTCAGCGTCGAGTAGTTCAAGCTGAGGGTCGATCTTGCCATCGGGAAGGCTCGCCAGGTCGCTAGAAAAAGATTGAAGACCCAGCTCCTTCTCCAAGTTCTTCATCTCATCGAATTCTTTCGACAGGTCTGTGGTATCATCCTTTCCATTCGCGGACTTCGCTGCATCGACAGCCTTTTCTTCCAAATTGACACCCGCTTCAGCAGCCTTAGCCAACGCTCCACTCGTCAATGATTCAAGCTCGCTCATGAGCTCCTTGTCCTTCTCCTCATTCCAGCTGCCCTTGCGGTTAAATTTTTCCTTAGCGTCGAATCCAGCATCTTCATCTGCACCACCAATGCTGAACGAATTCTGTTTTTGTGCCGCTTGCGCCTTCTTAGCCGCTTCAGCCTCGGCCTCCGCCTTTGCCTTGGCTTCAGCCTCGGCGGCGGCAGCAGCTGCAGCTTCCGCCTTTGCCTTAGCTTCAGCTTCTGCCTGTCTTTTCTTTTGTTGCTCCTCGCGCTGCTTTTGCAGCCGTTTCTTCCTATCCTCAATGTCCTGCCAGAAGGCCTCATCTCGGTGAAGCATGTCTTCGTAGGCTTGACGGTCCTCTTCGTTCAGAGAAACACCCTCGCTCTTGGGAGCATTAGCGGTTTCACCACCTGCAGCATATAAAAATCAGAAATGACGGACATTCGGACGATTGGCAACTGGTGTTCGCAGTACTTACCATTTGTGTCTGCAGCCTTTCCTTCGGTTTCGACATCCGCGAATATCAAGTCGACGAAGAAATCTTGATCGAAGCGGGGGTCACCACAAGCACCATCCAACTGCGCCTTGGTCAGCCTGCGATCGATGAAGCATAATCAGAGCATAACATTAGATGCCAACAAACCACCCAAAGCACAAAAAAAACTTGCAGATAGTACATACCTCAAAATGCCCTGCGGGATGTAACCAGTGTGGAATGCACCACGGAACATCGAGACACGCTCGCCGGCAGCCGTTAAATGACGACAGCGAACCAGAATGTCTCCCTGCAGCAAGCAGTTCACGTTGAACGACACGGAGCCGTCACCGGTATTAGCCCACTGGATTCCATGGCCATCCTCCATATCCTTCCACGTGGTCGTGAAGACGAGTTTCCCCCCCTTGAAAATCTGCAGATACGGGCAGCATCCTTCTTCGACCGTTTCAACCATTTCTTCCTCCACATCCTCTTCAACCGCAGCCGGAGCGGTCAGAGACTCGCCCTCGACGCCAACAGTCTCCGACCCGTCGTCCATGGACGAGTCCTTTTTCGCCGGCTCCAGCACCCGCCGCTCCTCGAACACAGGAATCGTGTTGATAATCACCCGTCGCAGCAGCAACGGCGACGAGCGCGGCTTCACGCCTTCCATCACATTGTTGAAATACTGGATGTATCTGCACAAAGTCACCAGAACAACTCCGTCATAAAAAAAAACACCATCGCAATAACTCTCCACACAAAAAACAATGATCGCAGCCGTACCTGCGCTGCGACGGAATCGTGAGCTTCTCTACGGACGTGTTCCTCTTCTCCGCCACGTACTCCAGGCTCTCCATGGCGTTGGGGAACTGGCCCACCCAGGCCAGGTAGCAGGCGAGCACCGTGCCCGTGCGGCCCTTGCCCGTGAGGCAGTGCACGGCCGCGAGGTTCTTGTCGTCCGCCTCGAGCCAGCTCTCGATGGACGAGCAGATCTTGAAGACCAGCCCGAGCGGCGGCGCCGGGTGGCCCGGGAAGTTGAACTCGAGCACCTGGTTGTCGAAGTACGCGTAGTCGTACGTCTCCTCGCTGAGGTTCCAGATCATGTAGTGGCCGCCGTGCCTGCCGTTGAGGTACATGGCCACCAGGTCGATCGGGTTGTCCTTGAGCAGCGTGCGGTTCGTGCCCAGGTTCATGTTGGGGAAGCCCATGGCCACCAGGTTGTCCGTCACGTACGAGAAGTTGAGCAGCTCCAGGTTCACCTCGCCCGTGGAGCGGTCCAGCGCGTAGCTGAGGCGGCGCTGCAGCGCGTCCATGTCGGCGGCGTCCAGCGCCCTGCGCGCCTTCACGGCGCCCTCCTTGGCCGCCGAGGCCGCCACCACCTGCGCCTTCTTCATCAAGCCCATCATGCTGGCGGCGGCGGCCGAGACCGACTCCGAGTTGAAGCGCTCGGCGAGTGCGGACTTTAGGGTTGGGGGTTGCGGTGACTGATCATCACTCTGCGTTGCCTCCTCCTCTCCGAAGAGCGTGGGCGAAGGTGAAGAAGATGTCTGCTTGCCCTCGGACTCCAGCGCGGGCGATGGAGACGCGGACGCGGCCGTGTCGGTGTCTGACGCGGGGGACGCGCTCTTGGCGTCGTGGCCGGCGCCACCCGTGTACGCCTCCAGCCGCGTGGCCGCTGCGGGGAAGCGCTCCGACAGGCGCTTGAACATGGCTCCCCAATATGTATGCTCTTTCTCGGTTCTGATTGATCGGAACAGTGTCAGATGCCCCCTGAAGTTGCAACAGGAGTGTTAACCGGGTTTAGTGGTGAAGACGGACAAGAGTTGAGAGTGATTACGTAATGTTGCGACCTGAGTTTAAAGACAAAGAGACATGAACGGAGTGGGACTGTGCTGTCAAGTGGCAACTGCGAGTTGCAGCCACAGGTCGAAAGTGAAGCCATTTGCATTTGCATTTGCAGCGATGGCCAGCAGCGAGCGGTTCTTGTGGCGCGTGGACAGCGACGCCGTGTGCGGGCGGATGCTGCGCGCCGCGCGCGCGCTGAAGGCGGGCGACAGCGTGCTGCGTGAACGCGCCTACGGCAATGTGGTGTTGGTGGAGCACCGCGCCGTGCTGTGCGCTGTGTGTCTGCGCGCGGCGGACGCGGACATCTGCTGCGACGACTGCTCCAAGGTGTTTTTCTGCAGCGAGGAGTGTCAGGAGAAGCTGCAGCCGGTGCACGAGAAGGAGTGCGAGGCCCTGGAGGAGGTGGGTCTGGCGGCGGCCAAGTCGGGCACGGACGTGGACCTGCTGCGCCTGCTGATCCGCATCTTGGCGTCGCGTGCGCTGGACGCTGCGGACGGCAAGCTGCACGCCGACGACCAGGGCGTCGTGCGCGCGAGCTACGCCGGCGTGAAGGACCTGGTGCACGTGCTGGACAAGGAGGGCGGAGCGTGGGCGGACCACGTGCGCGACGGCGCCAAGAGGATCCTGCAAGACCTCCCGGACGAGTGCCATTTATCTGTGGAGGAGATCCTGGTCATTGCCGCGCAGATCAACGAGAACTCGTACTCGATGGACGCACTGGATGAGAAGCACTTGGTGGCGGCGGTGGGGCTGTTCCCGATCTGCGGGCTGATCAACCACAGCTGCCAGCCGAATTGCACGTGGTCGAACGCGGGGGACGGAGTCGTGGAAGTGAGAGCGCTGCGTGACATCGAGGAAGGAGACCAGATCACGATGAGCTACATAGACATCGACAAGGAGCGCGCCGAGCGTCGCAAGGAGCTGCGTGAGACCAAGCACTTTGACTGTCAGTGTGAACGCTGTGCAACACCGCTGAAAGAGTCGGTCGACCGCTTCTTGGAAGGATTCTGCTGCCCGCGTTGCTCGGTGAAGGCTGCTGCTGGGAATGACTATTTGCTAACTCAGGTGGAAGACAAGCTTGTGTGCTCTGAGTGTCAGCTGGATGTACAGGTTGCTGCTGTCGCGTCGGCAGTCCTCACAGCTAGGACAACGCTGACTAAGGCGAAGCAGAGTCTGAACCAGTTCAAGTACGCGGATGTCACGACACAGCTTGCGAGCCTTTCAAGGGGTATTGAAGTGCGTGGTCAGGTGATTCCGTTCCACCGTAGCCACGGCATCGCGATTGCAATGGCGCGGGCCCTCTCAGATGCCCACTTCAAGCTTGGCAACGTCGTCCGGGCCTACGAGCTACGCAAGCAGCTGCTTCAAGCTATTGAGCTCGTGGCTTGGCGCAACCATTTACCGCTCGCTCTTGCCCACTTAGACTACGCAGAGGTTCTGCGGCGTATGTTGGTGCATCCTACAACTCCTCTTCCGGAGAACCTGGACCACGACGAACTGCAAAAGGAGATGCGTGCTTCATATCAAGCATTCAGCGATATCTGCGCTATTTGTCTCGGCGAGCCCCATCCATTGCGCCACCGTGCGCTTGCTGCTCTGAAATTCTGAGCACTTATCTAACGCTATGCTTTCTGAAGTTCTGCGGCGTATGCTGATACATCCTACGACTCCTCTTCCCGAGAACCTGGACCGCGACGAACTGCAAAAGGAGATACGTGCTTCATATCAAGCATTCAGCGATATCTGCGCTATTTGTCTCGGCGAGCCCCATCTTGGCTTTGACATTCTGAGCACTTTTCTAACGCTATGCTTTGAAGGTTCCGTTCAAGGCACAGGTTTGACTACACCTGGATGACGACTCGTTGTGCAAGTAGCGATAATGTCGAAGTAAAGATTCGCCATACCAAACACCGTTCGTTGTATTTGCGTTTGCGAACAATGCTCTCGGATGAATCACCGTCTCCTCACTCAAACGAATCCTTGCGCCGGCGAAGGTTCTCAAGAACGCTAACAGGATCTGTGCCGCCGACAGCGTTGCGAATAGTCTCGTTGTGCACACGCAGGAACGGGTTATACAGCATCTCCTCACGCAGCGAGGACGGCACGCTCGGCAGGTTCTTCGCCCGGCGGATACGAACAGCCGCGATCTTGTCATGCAATGCCTGGTTGGACGGGTCCACACTCAGCGCGAATCGCAGGTTCGACATCGTGTACTCGTGGCCGCAGTAGACCTTCGTGTCCTTCGGCAGCGTGAGGATAACCTCGTACAACGCTCGGTACATGTCCTCAGCAGTTCCTTCAAAGAAGCGTCCGCAGCCGCCAACAAACAGCGTGTCACCCGGGAACAGCAGCGGCGGGGTGTCGGCGTCGCCCGTGACAACGTACGCCACGTGCGCTTTCGTGTGGCACGACACGTTCAGTACCTTCACATTCGTCGAGCCGATCTTGAACTTGTCTCCGCCGTTCACGGGGCGGTTTCGTGCCGGGATCAACTCGTGCTCCGGCCCGGCGATCATGACACCCGGATACTTTTCCGCCATCTCTTCGTTGCCACCGGCGTGGTCTCTAAGTGTACAGCATCAAAACCGATAAGTCTCCACACAAAAGCAACATCCTAACCAACATAACATTTGCGACGACGAAGTGCGTACGCGTGCTTGTGCGTGGTCAAGACGCCGAGGAACTCGCGCTTCCGCGTGGTTTCTTCCTCCTTCAGCACCGGCAAGATCTTGCTGGGCTCGGCCGGGTCCACCGCGAACATGGTGTGGTTCGCTTCGTCCACCACCACGTACCCTGCCCCCACATACACAATGTACAGCGTCATCAGCACTTTGAACCACGAATTGCATTATCAAAAACCCCGCAATGCCGTCACCGTAGTTGTCTTCCAGCATGGGCACGACGCGGACGCGGAGACTCGGGTCGTTCAGGTACTTCTTCTTGGGCTTGGCGGGCGTCGTGGCAGTTTTACTCGCCACACTCCTCCACTGCGACTTCAGTAGCCCCGAAGATCCCAGAGAACCCGCAGTCAACACCCCGGGGCGACGCACGCAGCCCCGACGCAGCACATGCAGCATCCCGACCATGTTACAGTAGTAGATCAATAGATCGATCTGGTACGCGGGTACAGTGTACCCTCCTCTCAAGGGGTACTCAGGGGGTACAGTCAGGTGGGGTACCCACCCCCCTTGATTGTAACCCTGGAAGGGGGCCTGAGGCTAATTCCCGGCTCGGAAGCGGAAGAGCTCAACGACGCAGGGAGGCGGCCCACCCAGCCATGGAGAGCTTCGGCACGGAGCTCAAGGAGACGCCGTACCCGCTGATCGCGGCGCTGGGCGCGCGCGAGCTGCAGGCCAAGGCGCTGCCGCTGGTGCGCGCGGCCAACGAGGAGTTCGTGCCCAAGCTGCACTTCGCGTCGCTGCCGCGCGAGCACCGCTTCCCGGCCAAGAAGGAGCTGCGCGAGAAGCACGGCACCTTCCCCAACCAGACGCAGCGCGACTTCGACGGCTACCGCGCGCAGGGCGTGCTCAAGGCGCGCTGGCTCAAGAAGCACCACGAGCTGCTGCCCGCCGTCGTGCTGCTCTTCGACGAGTTCGACCCGCGCTGGAGCCCGCAGGACTGGCAGCAGCGCGAGACGGCGCTGCGCGAGGAGGTCGAGAAGCTGCGGCGCACGTTATCAGGTGGGTGACTGGGTCACTGGGTTTTATTGCCGCATTGACGTGGGTGGATTGGCATGGGGTTTTATTGACATGGGTTTTATGCAGCTAGGGAGTGTCGAGTGATGCTCGTGCTGATGCAGCAGGTGGACGACGCCGGCGTGGCCCCCATGAACACCACGGAGGAACGGCTCGCCAACCTGAGGAGGAAGCTGGACACCGACGCCAAGGGCCTCGTGCTGCTGAGGTCGAGGGACCTGGTCAGGGGCTCCAGCGTGCTGGTCAAGCT
Source organism: Phytophthora cinnamomi (assembly GCF_018691715.1). Classification (NCBI taxonomy): domain Eukaryota; phylum Oomycota; class Peronosporomycetes; order Peronosporales; family Peronosporaceae; genus Phytophthora; species Phytophthora cinnamomi. The sequence goes on along the minus strand of NW_027151000.1, from coordinate 488,600 downwards.
CGAGTCGTCGGTGCGCAACATGGCGCTGGAGTACTACAAGGCGCAGTCCAAGCGCGTCAAGAGGTACAAGAAGGCGCTGGCGAAGACGCCCGGCTACCAGGCGCTGCACGCGCGGCTGAGCTTCAAGATCGCGCACTACTACGAGTTCCGGCGCTATACTACCAAGGTGTTGCAGCATTACGAGGCGTCCTACCGCGCGATCATCGCTCTGCCGCTGAACGAGAGCGAGGCCGTGGATGGCATCGCCTACACGCAGGTCATGACGATGGCGGAGTTCGTCAACTTCAAGCTGTGCTACCACTTGATCTTCTCGTCGAACAACATCAAGGGCGCGGTGGACCAGCTGCAACGCCACATGGGCGTCTACGCGCGCGCGATTATTGTGGCGGACCGAGCGTACGAACACTGGGAGTGGGTCTCGCGCCAGTACCATGTCTTCGCACAACTGTTGGCCGAGGCCACTTCCATTCGAGGCTCACTTCCGAGCACGGGGTTGGACTCGGACGTGTATAAAGAGCCGTATTTATATTACTCCATCGCTGCGAAGTACGCCATGTTCCGGAGGAAGGCGGCTGCGAAGCTCGGTCTGACCGCAGCGACCACCGTTCCTACTGCTATTCCCAATGGTGAAATTTTATCGGAACGTGACTTCGTCGTCGTGCCTTCCGTTTACGTTGGTGGTGACCCGGTTGTCTCTGAAGCCAATGCCGCGTCACAAGATCCGTCGGTGGCAGCACTTGCGAAATATCGGCATGCTATGGAAAGAACCGTGCCCCATGCCAAGCGGTCTATTGTTCTGCTGGAGCACGCGATTCAGCACCTGACGATGTACGTGGCTGACCACAACGCGCCGCGTAGTCGCATGAAAAGTCGACTGCTGGTACATTTGGGTACCGAGCGGCTCGCATCTGGTGAGTACGAGCGCTCGCGCGCTGAGCTACAAAAAGCAAAAGCTACTTTTGCGATTGAGAACTGCTGGGCACAAACCGCTCAGATTCTGAAGCAGCTACTTATTTGCACCTTCCGCCAAGGAGATACTGCGGCCTACCTGGATTACTCGCTGCAGTTGTTGTCGCCTGTCGTGGAGGAATTTGTATCTCCCAAGGAACGTGGTCGTATCCAGGACTCTTTTATAACTGCATGGAGAAACCCGTCTGCGTTGGGGGCACCATTTACAGACAATTCAGCGCTTGGCAATGGGCATGAACTAGCACTCGACCGGTCCCGGCCTGTGTTTGCACTTACAGCGCAATTTGATTGCGCTTCTGCTTGTGTGAAGGAGGACGTGACGCTGGAACTAGGATTACGATCGCATTTTCCGACGCCGCTTGTGATGGCGAAGATAGAATTGGTGTTTAACGATGAGCGCTATCGCACAGCGATTTACCATCAGGCTGATGTGGAATCTGGAACTCTTGCTTGTGTCGACGGGAAGTTTTTCACTTCGTTGGAATTCACTCATAGGGTGACTAAAGAACTGCGAGTTCCGCTGCATGTGCTGGATGGTCGACAAATGCTGTCAATTCAAGAAGTGCGGTTTTACCTTGGTGGTGCAGACCACGGTACGATGACAAACGGTGTTGAAGCGGATAGCGTACAGACAGAGGACGAGTTCTTGATTTTCAGCTTGCTGGTTGAGCGTGCGTCCGTGGAGCAACGAGAAACACCGCAGCCATATCTAGTGAACGGGCGTGTGCCTGCTATGGGCAACGGATCTGCTTCCCCGAGTTTCTCCAGAAGAAAATCGATGTTTTCACTGGTTGAAGGCCCTCGACCAGGTCTTGCTGACACAGCGGAGCCTATTCAAGAGGATGGCACGGCTCATCTTCGGGGTTCATCGTTAATGATTCTTCAACCACGTGCAAAGGCAACACTAACTATGTCGTCGCGCGAGCCACTCCTGACAGGAGACTTCCGCGAGCTTGCGTTCCAGTTGTCAGCCAACGAGGATACGCTCGAAAACGTCACATTCCAGGTTGTGTGCGAGCCTCCACCGACGTCGCTTTTGCCTGCGGATGCATTCTTCTTCACAGAGCAGTCGGGCGTGCTGACACCAGTGACGTTGGATACAAATTTGCAACCTCGAGACTTCACCTCGCTCCCGAACAAGGATCCAGAAACTGATGAAACTCTCCGTGTCCTTGTTCGGTCGACAAGAGCGACTCCTGTAACACTGATCGTATCTGTTGCATACACAACGAAGGCTGGTGTGGCTGTCGGCTTTGATGAACGCTTCGAGTTGGTATGTCACGACCCGTTCGCGATTCAAGGCGGTCTCATCCATGACTTCCTTAGTGGAGGTGGCGTCCCTGGCGCCGCGCAAATACCGAAGGGCTCTTATGGTTGTGTGGGCAATTCGGTAAATTTCCAAGGCAGCATCACCTGCACGTCCGGGGAACCTTTGAAGGTGCTGGCCCTAGAGTTCGAGCCTCGTGAGACGAATATGGTGGAAGATTTGGCGATTTCGGGGTTCGGCCCGGTGTCTTCAGACTCCAACAACACCTCAGAAGATGTCTGCGCGACGTTCAACGACGGTGACTCGCGGTGTTTCTTCCTGCGGTTAGTGCCGAAGGTGACGTCCAACTTCATCACGCTTGGTCGGGTAAAGGTCGTTTGGAGGCGCGAGTCATCGGCGATTACGAGTGCCCCCGGTGGTGACCGCAACGATGTAGTGAGCACGTGGCTGGAGATCCCGATGGTCTCGTTCGTGGACGCCCCGCTCACTTTCAGTGTGGAGACGCCGCCGTTCGGCGTCGAGGGCGTGGTGGTCTACATGGACGTCCGCGTAAGGAACAACGAGGCCGTGTTCCACAGCCTGCGGGTGAAGCCCGTGGACGCCGAAGGGGCGTTCTACATCTCCGGTCGCACAAATGCTACGGAGGACCTGCTCCCTTTCGACGAGCAAGTGTTCCGGCTGGGTTTAGTGCCCACGAAGACAGGTATGTATGGCGCTGATGTCACCGCGCCAGAACGCTCGTCATTCCTTCCAGAAAACTAACTGTTTTGCTGCCTATCTTCCCACTCGTGCAGGGTACCTGCGGTTGCCCCGCCTAGAGATCGTGTCGTTGACGTACAACCTGCCGTTCACCAACCCGGACGAGCGCCAAGAGCTGTTTGTGCTTCCCCGCGAGTGTCCCGACTGGCGGTCCGCCGAGTAAAAGGGCCGAGCCACCGCGGTGGGACTAACAGCGGGGCGTGCGTGAAGAATAGACTTGATGGAGAGCTCTCGGTTTCAGACGAAAAAATGAACTTCAACTCACTATAGTCGCTCCCACGCCATATGTCACGCCCTTCCACTCATTCCGGACCGCAGCACTATCAAAGTCCCCACCACAAAAATATAAATCAGTACCCTGCAATACCCGTTCGTACACCTCAATTGTTTAGGTCGAGTAGCACCTTCAATTTATGCTAACCATATTAAATAGATTGGCTACGTTTTTGACCAGAGCCAAAACTGTATTAGTTGCGGAGCTGCGTCCCGTGAAGAGCGGTGCAGAAGTCCCCATCCTGCGATTCGACGATAATAACGCCGAAACCATACATTTTTCCCCGCAGACGAGGAAGTGACGGCGGTCGAGTCGAGTGCTGCGTGACGTGGGGACTCTCCTCTCCGCTCCGCGCCGCACGCCGCTCCGCCTCGCCGCACCGCCGGGCGGAGAAGCAGCCGCATGAGTCTGTGGTGTCGCTGTCTGTCGCGAAGACGCGGCGACCTGCAGAGACGCATGCTCTTCCAGGAGCAGTTCGAGCGCATCAAGGCCGTGTACCCGGGCACGAGCTACGTCTGTCTGTTGGATGGCGACAGCGGAGACATGATGTGCGTCAAGTCGATGGGCCTGTGCGTGGGCTGGAGGGGCGACTTAACCGCTGACGGGGACTGTGTGTGACTGTGGAATGGGTGCAGCGCGCAGTCGGAGACCACGGAGGTCAACACGGACGAGTTCACGCGCACCATCATCAACCTCAAGGATGCCGCGCTGCAGTTCGGTACGCGGAGGAGCTGGGGGTTGGTGAGGGAGGGAGGGGTGGGTGGCTGACGGTGGTTGGAATTGTTGTTGCAGCGGCGACGCTGAACCAGATTGACCCGCAGGTGGTGCATGTGCGGGGGGCGCAGGGCATGTTCTCGTGCTACGGGTCGGCGCACATGGTGCGTTGCTCGCTCTTGGGGAGGAGGATTTATTTTATTTATCGGCTGTGTGTGTGTGCTGGCAGATTTTGGCCTTCTACAGTGAGATGCCGGGGGTGGACTTGGAGCTGTTCGACTGCTTCGAGGCCGACAAGAACATCGAGCCGATCACAGGGGAGCTGCATCGGATTTTGGACGCCAACCTGGGCGCGAAACGGCGGTATCGGGCGTAGTTCTCATCGAGACTGCGGCTGGTACGAAGGACAGCAAGCGCCGTTCAAGCGCCGCCGCTTGCAGTCGCCGTCGACGCAATTTTCGACGGACAGTTGCCACCAGGGAGGTAACCAGAACGCGGTGACTGGTGCAACACACACAGCACATACTCGACGCGTAGCAAGCGGCCTCTGTTGCTACCTGCATGCTCTCTCTCTCTCTCTCTGCCAGAGTCAGCTCAGGACGAACGCCAGGACGAACGCAGCCATTACAGCTAGGACGACAAAAGACAAAACCAAAATGAATATATTTAAGTGGGGACTCAAGCGCAGCGCAGCGTCTTGCGCTCTTGCAGGACGCCGCTGTGGCTTGTCCCCGTGGTTCCCACCCCAGCTCGCTGCAGCAGACGTCGTGTACTTGGACTGGTGCGTTTTAAAATCGTTCGTTCATTCTACTAGCTACATTGCGCATCTTGTTGTACACCTTGCCGGGCGGCGCGCCCATGATGAGCGAGCAGATGGCGTCGCGCGCGAGCTTGATGTTGGCGAAGGAGCCGAGGATGTGGATCTTCTGGTCGGCCAGCACGATGCGCGTGCGCGTGGCGTTCTCCACGGCGTACTTGGTCTTGCCGTCCTGGCCGGCCACGCGGCCGATGGCGCGGCTCAGGTGGTCGCCCTTGAGCATCTTGACGTCGTTCACCTCGAACGTGTCGATGAACAGGTCCTCGAGCCGCAGCAGCGCCACGGCGTCCTGCACCTCGAAGCCCATCATGTAGGCCTGCACGAAGTCGGCGGCCTTCTGCAGCGCGCCGGCGTCCGTCGTGTGCGGCGAGTTCTTGAGCTCGATGCAGCGCGTCTTGGTGTTCATGCGGATCTGCAGCTTCAGGTGCTCCACGATGGGCTTCATGATGTTGGGCCAGTCGTTCTTCAGCGGCGTGTAGCGGTGCGCCGGCACGCGCACGCGGCGGAAGTCGTTCTTGCCGCCGGACTGCTGCTGCGCGCTGAGCGCCGGGAAGTTGGGGCGCACCTCCTCCTCCGTGTCCATCATGTCGGCCTCCTCCTGCGCCTGCTGCGCGATCGCCTGCGCGTTGATCACCATGTCCTGTCCGGCCATCGAGTCCACCTCCATGGTTGCTACTGTATGTGAGCCTGGCTGCGGTCCTGGAGCTGCAGAGCGAAGCCGAAGTGATGCCGGTCAGAGCGAATTCCCAGCCAACAGCTCCGGAAACGACTGGAGTCGGCCTTCCGCGCGATCTGATTGGTCGGAAAAGAAGAGGCTGGTACTGTGTACCAGATGGGCTTTTTAAGGAACGTACAGTGGGTGAGAGCGCTTTGGGTGGGTGAATCGATGGGTTTTATTGCTCGGAAAACCCAATCTGAGAAACATTTCGAAATGCTACATGTAGACCATTGCTAGCGCAGCGCGCCATGTCTCGAAATGGATGCTCTTATGGTGAAGGCACCAATTCAAGATGAAAGTTTCGATGTGAGCGAGGAGTTGATCAGTGCTAGCAACACTAACGCTGGCGATATGATAGCGAATCATGTTCAGGAACGCTTCAAGATATTTGGCGGCATTGCTTGGGAATGCCTATCCATCGATTCAGCCTTTGTGGAAGCACAATAGACACTGATCAGGAACACGATCATGGATTTTGAAGATACCGACTATATAAATCGGGATCTTGATGAATCCAAATCGACATCCACTGCTTTTGCCGCTTTGTGTCCAATCCGAAGAACCCGGCTAGAGTACACAGTCGCGGAGCCAGCTTCATTCGTGAAGCGGCTGCAGGTAGAATGCTTGAGCAAGCTCACCCGTGCAAAGAAATTTGCGATAATTGACTGCTTGCGGCACACAAAGTCTGCTGCATCGTTTTCGCGGTACGTTATTTGAAGTTAGTGTACACGAGCAACTGAATTTGGGGTGTGATTTTATAGCGCGGTGCCGGAACGGAGACGATCTAGCGCCGTCGAGCCTGTTCAAGTGTGAAAACTCCGCTCTACCCACGAGTGGCGACGTTATGTTTTGATGATTTTTTCATCGTCGGTGCTGAAAAGTGGTTCGTACCGCGAGGATTTAGCATCGATCGGTTCGTACTATTACCGAGAGGAATCGTCTAGCAGCTCATCGAGTTCTGATGGCCAAGTGCCCTTGTAAAACAAGGGACTTGTTGCTGTTCCAGATTACTGTTGCACGAAGTCACCCAGTGAACGGAGAAGGAATGGCGGATGTCTTGCAGCGGTTGGAATTGTTGGAGATGGTTAAACAGCATCTAGACCGAGTCGCGTTGATCATTGTGGTTCCGGTTGAGAATGCCCCCAACTTTAAGTCCCAGACGAGTTATCGGACGAAGCGGAGGGGTTGGGGAGGCGAGAGAAATATCTTTGAAAGCGGAGGGCATTCATACGATCGGTGATCTCCGCGATCTTCTCAAGCAGGAGGAGGCAAAGACGACAAAGACCGAGGCATAACTTGTGAAAATTCTACCCTTTCAAACGCTACGCCGACTACTTTCTCAACATGACTAGAAGCAAGGCCGGTCCGGGCTGAGGGCTGTGTTTGACTGCATTCCACAGTCCGTTTGGGGGGGGGGCCGATGTACCCTCCAAATACGTGATTGATGCTGCAAAGTCGGAAGCGTATATGCCAGCAGCAGCGATGATGAAGCACAAATTCACTCAACCCATCACCTTGCTACTTGGCAATTACCTCAATTTTCATTGCTACTCGTATCGGCCATTTAATTTAGTCGAGCTTATTAGCGTGCGTGTGTCCAAGCTGACTTGTTCACGTCTAATTGAGAAAAACGCTGGTGCAAAACCATTTCATAGACTGTGGTGCCCAAATGGTACCCGTCCGAGCATGCGAAAGATTAACCCCTTAACTTTGAGGTATCGTTGCAATTTCTGTGCTCTAGAATGGACGCTGTGGTCATTTTCCCCTTGTTGCAAAACTTGCGGTGTGAAGTTGAGACTACAGAGCGATTTTGAGCTTCATGTAGCTTTAACGGTGCGCGGGAGAAAAGAAGAGGACCGGTGGGTATCAAGCCGCCGAGCCACAGTGCGACAGCCCACAGCGGCCTGCATTTTGCACGAACACGACAGAGACGACAGTAAGTTACCATACAAATACTAACGCCTTCAGCCTGTTGGCAACTGATGCTCACTGTCCTTCCTTACCTGTACAGAACCCAAAACGCGCCCACGACGGAGAATGTAAGCGCGATGCTCATGCTGCTAGCAAGTGCGTGCTGCTGAATTCCAGCCAACAGCGACCCAAACCGCTCGAGCAGCGGTCGGCGCAACACCAGAAAGCCCATAAATCCCAGCACACCCGCAAACAGCCGGAAGAAACGGTTCTTGCGCACCTACACAGCAGGGTATCAACACAAGTTAGACTCTTGTAAAAATTGTCGGCTCACTATGCACACGTCCGCTTTGATGTTACCTCCGCCTGCATCTTCTTGTCGAAAAGCTCATCTGCACTCATGATTCCGTCCTCCAACAAATGCAGCGAGTCCCCGGCAGTACTTTTAAATGGCACCAACTCATTCCCTTGCTGCTTCGCGCACACCGTCACCGGATAGTTTGGCGTCACCTCAAAGTGCACACGCTGATCCCCCAGAACAGGTTCTCTGATCTCCGGCATCAAGTAGAAGAAGTATTCCTTGACGCTCACATTCGCAAGCGCACTTTCGTGTCTCCACCGCTCTCCTCCCCTCTGATCCAGAAGATTCGCCATCACCCGTCGACTAGCAGCATCCAACATCACCTTATCCCGGCGTCGAATCTGCTCCACCAGCTCATCGGGCAGCGAAAACTCTCCAACGACCAGGTCCTTCGCCTTCACCACGAGCGACCGGTACTTCCACGCTTCCGCCGGCGGGTTCCCATAGCTCGGATCATTGAACTCCATGCTCTCAATGACCTCCTCTCTCCACCGTAAATCGTACATGTAAATCCGCTCTCGGTCGTCATCGAACCGCCGATCTTCGTCTTCCGGCGTGCTGCTCGTGGACGTGTGCGACGTCTCCACCCACTGCAACATCTCAACATGCCGGTGCAGTCTCACGCCCTTCACAGCGACGCCGAACGTCGGGTCCAGCACAAACGGACTTTGCCGCAGCTGCAGCTCATTGGTATCGTGTTTATTCAATTGGGAACTTGAAGTGGACGCTGTGGTGGTGATCAACCCCGAGCAGTGGATCAGCCGGCCCTCGTTTGTCGCCGAAACTTCCGGTTTGGCGAGGGAAATCACGACCGACCGCCCCTGCTCGAAGCTCTTGGCGCTGCGCACCAGCGCCGACTCGAACACGCACGTCGTGGCCACCGACGCCAGCAGCAGCAAGCCTCCGATCGCCACCTCCTTCTGCCCCATGGCGTCGTCACAAAATGACACAAATTAACACAAATCGAAATCGACATACAATATTTGCGAACGCAAGCGTCACGTGAATTCCTATTGGATGAAATAGCTGACAAGAGATGCGAGACGGCTCCCATTGGCCAAAAAGCTGTAGACTATTTCTGCAAGTGAAAGGTAAACTCGAAACGGCAGCCACTGTCTGTCATGGCCAGGTCGGGCGGCTACGCCAAGCCCTGCAAGTTCTTCCTGCAGGGCACCTGCCGCAACGGCAACAACTGCCGCTTCTCGCACGACGCGTTCGGTGGAGGCGGCCGCAACAATAACGGCAACGGCAACGGCGGCGGCTTCGGGTCGCAGTCCCAGTCGCAGTCGCAGTCCCAGTCTCCGTTCGGGAACTCGAGCGCGTTCGGCAATGGGAGCAGCTCATCTCCGGGGGTCCAGGGCGTGGCCATGACGGAGTCCGGGCGGGCGTTGGCGATCGAAGAGCTGAAGAACCCGCCCATGTGGCCGCTCTCAGGCTTCGCAGTCGCTAAAGGCGTACGTGGGCCGAGTTACACGTAGTTACATGCAGAGGTAAACAAATGTGTAAACTAACGTGTAACTTTCGTGTTTTGAAGCTGCCGAGCGTTGTAACAGGCGACGTGAGTGCCGAAGAGGCTCGATGGGAAGCGTATCAAGAGCTCAAGACGTCGGGAAACTGCGTGCAGTCCACGCAGAAGCTGCAGGCGCTGGCGGCGGAGCAGCAGACGCAGCGGCAGCGCGTGGTCTCTCTGCTGGAGAACCACCAGTCGGCCCAGAAGCTGTTCAACGGAGAGCCGCTGCCTGGGAGCTCGGGCTTTGGCGGCCAGGGCGGGGCATCCAACCCGTTTGGCGGAGCTGTTGCTGCCAGTCCGTTCGGAGGCGGCGCTGCTACGCCGGCGGCGTCGCCGTTTGGTGGAGGCTCGACTGCTGTTAACCCGTTCGGAGGTGGAGCTGCTGCGCCTGCGTCTTCACCATTTGGGAAGCCAGCGACTCCAGCGGCGAGTCCGTTTGGTGGAGGTGGGAACAGTGCGTTTGGCGGGGCTGCGGCGGCGAATCCGTTCGGCGGAGGCGGCTCATCGACGGCGTTTGGCGCGCCGTCAACGTTGGGGGCAGGATCAGCTTCGGCGTTTGGTGGAGGCGCGACGGCTAACCCGTTCGGAAGCGGCGCTGCTGCTCCTGCAGCGTCGCCGTTTGGAAAACCGGCAACGCCTGCTGCTAGTCCGTTTGGAGCACCGTCGACGACAGCTTTCGGAGGAGCGGCGTCGGCGCCGTCTTCGTCGCCGTTTGGCGGAGGCAACTCGATTACGACGTCGGCGTTTGGAGGAGGAGCTTCGACTTCAACCACGACATTTGGGAGTGGTAACTCTGGCTCAGGGTTTTCAGGTTTTGGTGGAGGTGCGAAACCAGCAGCTTCTCCGTTTGGCGGTGGTGCAGCGGCACCTTCATCCTCGCCATTTGGGGCAACTTCAAGTACTGCCTTCGGTGGTTCGTCAGGGGCAGCAGCAGCAGCAGGTAGCTCCAATCCGTTCGGCGCGGCATCAACAACCACAGCTTTCGGTGGATCATCATCGGGCTTTGGCACGTCGTCTGGCAGCACTACCGGAGCCGCCAATCCGTTCGGAGCCCCCGCTGCGTCGAACACTACCACGCCGCCCCCATTTGGGGCACCCGCAGCGCCGTCCAGCAGTTCGTTTGGAACCTCGGCGGCATCTACCAGCACATCCAGTGCGTTTGGTGGATTTGGTAAGCCCGCCGCGAGTGCTTCTTCGTCAGGTTCAGCGTTTGGAGCACCTTCAGCGGCAACCACAACTGCACCGCCGCCTCCACCTCCCGCGCCGGCAATTAGTGGCCCACCGCCTGATGCTCGTGACGATGCATGGAATGCCGAGCAATTCCAGCAAGCTGAGTTCACTCTCGGTATGGTGCCTACCGTGCCGCCCCCGCCGCAGTTCTGCTAGGCCAATACGCGACAGCTACAGTGCTGCGTAATGTGCATAAGGAACACGAAGACTGAGGTAGCGTGCTTTCATACTATAGAGCGAAGTTAATCTATATAAATAAGGGCGAGCATTGACGACGATTCCCCGCGTGCTTCGAAGGTAACTAATATCCATCCAGTCCGCTGAACGAGCCCGGGTTGCGAGCTTTCTTCTTCACCACTTGGCCAACGCCGGCGTCCACGAAGTTCTTTCCGCGAAGAGAGCGGAGAGGCACATCTGCTGTGTGGCCGTGCAGGTTGTTTAGCTGCAGCAACAGTCGATACACGGCATTCTTCTGAGCCAGCGTAGCTCGACCCACCAACCTCGGACTCTCCGCGTACAAGAACAACGGTGGTGTGGTCGCCAACGCCGAGCGGGAGCTGCAGTTGAATCGTTGCAGCAGCTCAAACGCTACGGCCTTGCCGTCTCTGAACTTGGCCATAAGCGTTGCCGTCGGGGTCGTCATGAAGAACCCGAGCAACAGACCGTCGTGCTGCATGACGAACATGAAGCGGCACTCGAACACAGTGTCTGCAATAGCCACCGTTTCCGCACACTTGTTGCGAATGCGCGCAGCATTCGAGCGGGCTGCACCGCTCAGTGCCATGGCCCACTGCTGGCACATGGAGCTGTTCCAGAGCTCGATGTTGACGTCCACCTCTCGCCCGAAAAATGACGTGACCCGGGAGAAGCCAATTGTCTTGGTCGAGCACGAGGACACAGCGTCCTTGGGCTCCAGCGGGTGCGTCGCAATCGTTGACGAGGTCATGGCGTCCCTGTCGCGCGTTTCCAGCGGCGGGCGGCAGATGAGCTGCTGCAGCACATAGAACTCGACGCGAGCCGAGACCTCCTGGCACAGCAGCGCCAACTTGTAGATGAGACTTTGCGTCATCTTGCTGCGGGGCATGTAGTCGAAGAACAGGAACTGCAGCGGGCCGAAGTGGAAGCCGAAGGCCAGCAGCGCGTACACGAAGTACACGACCATGATGAGCAGCGACAGCGTGTAGTACGCAGTCCCATGGAACGCGTAGTCGATCTGCCACAGCCACAACAATACACCTCATGAGCACCTCAACAGCCTCCACCCCATTGAGCACCCACTGGATAATAGCAACGCACCAGCCTGATCTTGAACCAGCAGTAGAAGCAGCCGATCCACATGCGCTGCGACGGCGACAGGAACGACACTCGGCAGCCGCGGAGGCAGTGCTGCGCGATGCGGTAGCCCACGAACGTGGCCAGCGACTCGGCCACCAGGAAGTAGGTGGAGAAGAGGCGTAGGTCCAGCTGCAGTTCTGGCGAGCGTGCCGAGTCGTCGGGCGGTCCGTACGGGTGCGTCCAGCTGCCGCCCTCCAACGCCGCGGGACCCACCCCGTACAGATCGAAGCCCGGGCCGCGACGGTACAGCGGCATGACAATGGCAATGGCAATGGCAATGGGGAGCCCGAGGCTGCCAACCGGCGGGCCGTTACAATAGTTTGGTGGACGTGCGCTTGGCCTGCCAAGATGCGGACTGCGTTGTTGGAGACTGTAGGGCGGGATTTGACGGTGCCGTGGACACGAGGCGAGAGCGCACCGTCGCTCGCTTGCGTGGTGTACTGTATCCACGTGGGGCGCCACGGATGGATTCGCGCGTGCGCCGGAGCTCTGCTTGGCACTGCTTCCGTTGCCAGGCCGGTCCGTTTGTGAGTGCGCGAGACGCGGTCGAAGTTGAGCCTTGCAGCGACTAATTTTGGTCCAGTCGAGCCTGCGAGAGCAGATCTTCACTGACGTCAGAGTTTCACATATGTGATGGGTGCTGTTAGAGCGATGCTTAGTATGTAGATTGTAGACTGAGTTAATCAGTCCGTATATCGTTATGAAACGTACCGCTGGAGGGGTATGATACCGGTAAAGGCAGCGGGGTAGGTGTATCTCGTCAAATCGGCTTGTGGCCGTTGAGTCCGGACAGGATCACAAAATGAGACAGAAAAAGGTACGCGGGCGCCGCCGTGATTGGATTTTGGGGACGCGAACCAATCGCTGCCTGCCAACGTCGAGCTCGGATTCAACAACCAGTGGGGGGGGATCCATGATCCCTCGGCGGTTGAACGAACCCGGTGCGCAGTCGGTGCGGCCTTACCACCGCGCGGCCGAGAGCCGGTGGTCAACGCGATGTGGCGGGCACTTCAAGCACGCTTCGCGCCACGCCAAAACGTCGAATTATAGTCCGTCCGTTACTTTTGGGCGGACTATACATGTATTTTGTGGGTGTGTTTACGCTCGGGACGCTTACGGTACGCCGAAATATTTGAAGTTTGCTTCGCTTAAAACCGGAAGGTTCTGATTTGGTCCGAATGGATCGCAATTATCGTATCAATTACCGGTTATGTATCGGTTGACCAGGTGTCCAGCCGCCTACCACAGCCTGCTCACAACCAAACACTTATTCAACACGCTCCATCTTTTGTTTGGTTGAGCCAACACCATCTATCCGCAATCAAAATTCATGCTTAGGAAGTTATGGTCGGATTGTTGGTCAACTTCACCCACGGCAACTTCTGAAAACGGCCTTGCAATGGTCCATAGCCTCTGAGTGGCTTCTTCATCGATCTGCACATGGTCTGGTACTAACGTCGTACCGAAGTAGAAAGCTTCTGCAGAGTCACAACCGCCACCTTATTGTGAACGTGCCGAATAGATCAACGATTAGACATGCTTTGTCAGCGTCCCGAACTGGTTTTTTAGAGCGTTGCCAACGGAAAGGGAAGCCGAAAAATATATTTATTATATATATTACCGTTATGATAATTTATTCGTCGTATGAATTGATTGCCATCACGATATTTTTTTCTCGCATGAAACTTTATCTTGAGTTATTTATGGTGACCAATTCAATGTTTACAAAATGCCAGAAATGAATAAATATTATTTATTTAACGAAATGATAAAAATGTATAAATATAATTGTCGGCTTCCCTGCATGTAGCTGCGGCGAAGTATCGTGCACGGTACGGCCACGGGTAACGTGGGCACAACCATAGCACGGATATCCTCATTGAGGGAATCTCCAAAAACGTAGATATCTGCAGTGGCGACCAAGTTCGCAAAGGCGTCTAATTACTGCTTTGCGAATTCACTACTGTTAGTGTCCAGTGCACGACCAAATGGCTTCACAGTGACTCAAGTCGCAGCGGTGCAAATTTTCTTTCCTATGGTACTATTTGACCAAGTCTAGCCGATCTTTGCGACTGAGGAATCGGATGCAGACATGTACATTTTAAAGTGAAAATTGAGCACGTCCACGTAAAGATGATTGATTCAACACTTTTGTCGTAGACTACAGTAGTAGTTTCGCCACCAAAACACTGCGCGAAAAGACGGCAAGTTTCCTGTCGGTACCGATAACTAAAACAACCGACAACGTGATCGTGACAAGGGGCTTCACCTTCTTGAAGAAGAGTGCTGCTGCGGGTTCAAATAAAAAAACTGATATCAGAGGAGACTGATACAGGTTCGTGTAACAGGTGACACTCATATGACGATTGTTATCTTTTACAAACAGACAATTCAACACGATCTCAATTGAATACTAAAGCAAATACGTTTGTTTAATGACACAGTGGCCCTGCTTCCGTCGCGCGCTATTACTTGTGATTGTGACGAGGAGGTGTGCTTCTTGCAGCACTAGAAACAAATTAGTCACTCTGAGGTGAGAATGGAAAACTTAAAACAACGGGGTCCAGCGGAGCCTCGCGGAGAGGAAGCATTAAACCGTGACCACCAGCTTCTTGCTGCTGACGGCGACACCCACGAGCGCGTCCTTGGAGATGACGACGCTGTTGTCGTCGGCGAGGATGTACTTGTCCGTCGTCGTGGTCGACGCAGCGTAGAGCTTGCCCTCCGTCGAGGCGTAGTAGGCCGAGCCCTTGACGAGGTCGCTCGAGACATCCACCGTGCCGGACAGCGCGACGTCGAGGTCCGATCCGTCCACTTTGGACACGACACCCACGGGCTTGCCGAACGACTCCACCAGTGATACACGCTGGTTCTGTGCGCCAGCCCACAGGCCCGCGTAGCCGATAACGGCGCCGGTATCCGTGGCCACCACGTCCAGCACGATCGAGCCGGCAGCGCTTGGGTTGGCCGAAGCCAGCGAGAAGTCGGCGTTCGCCACGGGAAGCACCGGTGACTCCTCCGAGAGCGTCAGATCCGACGAGTACGACAGCACCTTGATGCTCGGGCTACCGGAGTTGGCTGGGTTCAGGAAGCCCACGGCCAGGCGATTGTTGGTCAGCACGCGCACGATTGGCGTCGGGTAGAAGCCGAAAGCCGAGCCGAAGTCGAACTTGCCCACCGACTCGTCCAGCACGTAGCTGCTGCGGAACGTAGGGGCGCCCGTGATGGTCGAGAACTCGACGAGCGACACCGTCAGCGCGTAGTTGTTGGCCGTGTCGAAGTAGCTCAGCGCCACGACGGTCTCCGAGATCTTGGCCGAGTCCACGTAGTACGTCGGGCTCACAGTGGTGTCACAGGCCTCCGACTTCTTGGTCAGCTTGCTGTCGGAGATGCTAGCCGTGAAGAGGCAGAGCCCCACGGTGCCCACGTCCGAGGACGCCGTGCCGTTGCTGGAGGTGGAGGCCGCCTCCACGTACCAGGGCACGGTCACCGTGTCGCTCGAGTTGAAGACGGACTGCGGCGTGCCGAACGTCGTGGACGTGGCGCCGTTGGCGTTGCCGAACTCGAGACTGTCAGAGAAGGAGATGGTTCCGTCGGCCGCGACCGAGCCCACCACGACACGCTGGTAGTACGGGCTCACGAGGTACGACTCGTAGTACACGAGTGCGAAGCTCGAGTCGGACACGCGCGTCATGAAGTTGGTCCCCGAGGTGTTGTAGGCCTCGAGGGTCTTGTCCTGCTGCACGGTCACGCCGCCGTCGCTGATGGTCACGGGCGTCACGTACGTGGTGGTGGTGTAGCCGTCCGCACTCGTGACGGTCGAGAGCGCGACAGCCAGCGAGTCCGAGAGCGTGGCCAGCCCCTTGACGGTGGCTCCAGAGAAGACGTTGCCACTGGCGGCGGCCGCGATGCTCACGGTCTTGGCGTCCGCGTCCGCCGTGGCGACCGTCACGGTGCCAGACACGTTGGGCGACGTGCCCGTCTGGTAGGCCATGATGTTGGCGGCGTAGGCGGCCTCGGACGTGCCGAGCGGCGCGAACTTGATGTAGGCCAAGAACTGGTCCTCCGAGGGCAGCGAGGCCGCGGCCAGGTAGGCCGTGGTGCCGGCGCCGGCCGTGAGCTGGCCGTCCGCGGCGTAGCTCACGGCCTGGCCCTTGGCGGCCGACTGGGCGTTGGCGCTAGAGAGCGTGGACACTGCGATGGAGCTCGTGACGGCGTGGCTGGTGCCGCGGTCCACGAAGTGCAGGATGTAGAGCGCCACGACGTTGAGCAGCAGGAAGAGCGAGACGCCGCCCCAGAGCAGCGTCTGGCGTCGCTGCTGCTGCGCGGCGGGCGGCTGCGTCTCGGCCGACGTGTAGTCGGCCGTGGGCGTGAACACGCCGTCGGCGTTGGGCTCGTTGTCCTTGCCGCCCATGAGGGTGAGCGAGAGATGCAGAGGAGGAGGAAGACGAAGAGGCTGGAGCTCCAGGAAGCGAGTGGCAGAATGCGGCCCAGCGGCTCACTTGCCATGGTCCATGGAAGGCGGAGGGACACGCAAAGCGCTCTATGACTGACTGGACCGTCTGAGTCACCACGAGACTTAAAGACGCGACGCTGATTGGCGGAAATTTCCCATGTTGAAGTGCAGAGCACGTACGGGTACGGACAGCAAGCGTCGATTTCGATCTTCTGCGGTTTTGGACTTTTGGACTTTAGCGCTCGACGTTTGCTACATGTTCGGGGGTTATGTGCTGTCGTTGCTGCTGTCGTTGCCGTTGCTGCCTCGCGAGGAAACGTTCTGTGTCGTCTTGCGGGGTTATATATCGCCTGGTGGTCAGCGTCGACGGGAACACGCTCCGTGCGGATCTCGCCATCAGCGCAGCAGCCGACCAGCATTGCTCCTTGCATTTCGTACCACAGTCCCCCTGTGATTTTTGCGGTGTCTGCGCTGCCGGTTGCGACGGTGTTCATGTATTAGAGCGTGTGCCAGCCTCAGCTAGCGCTCTGCAGCCCCAGGCAGCACGCCAAGTGAGCGGTGGGCATGCACACGGGCTAGTTGCACAGCCTTCTCACTGCACAAGCCAACACCGGCATAGTCCCGGGGCCACAATGCTCAATTGAATGCACCATTAGTCGAGGATAATGCGTCCGGAGTCGTGTCGGGGTCGAAACTGCCTGCTGGCGATGTGTACTGTGCGGACTCACGCACCCCGCCTGACCGAGCAAGGTTGCGGCGAGCTCTGATGGTTTTGTTTGTCAATACTTGTGTGTTGTTAAAGTCTTCTCGTCTTCTTCCCGCTGGCTGAAGTGCTGCTCCGGCGTCAATAGTCCGCTCCTGCATCGTTGATCGATCCCTGAACGGAAACATCGATACGAACGAGGCTCCAGTTGTAGGGGAGACTTGTACTTCCCTGTCTTCGACCGAGCCAAATTAGTGCCTGTATTCTCAGTGTGGTGTAATGAATAGAGTTGAGTGAAGTAAGAGCTACGACGGCGTCGGATAATGATGGAAACTTGAACGTGCGGCTCGCACTTGACTTCGGGCTGGTAGCCTTCGACTTCGCCGCCGTCTGCATCGGGCCGTTCTCCTCCCGCACAGCGTTGCGCTGCGACTGGTACACGTCGTCGTAGTGGATGGCGGTGTCGACCTGCAGGCACGTCGCGGTCATCACCTCCACCGCCTGCGTCGGGTAGTCGCCGATGGCGCACTCGCCAGAAAGCATCAGGGCATTGATTAGGCCTGCTAATGTGGAAGTACCTGCACCGTAATGTACATCAGTGCAAACACTTGTGAAGTCGATGGTGTCCCAATTTCATGGCTGGTTTGTCCTCGATCGGCTTCGTGAGGCTGTGGCCGTTTGCAATTCGATCGTTTTGCCTTTGGTTAGCTCAGGAAGAAACTGCGAACGCTCTTGAACTACCAAAGTAGAAACCCAAGCATTTTTGTTCGTCCAACACTACACGTCCTCCATTTTCACATGAACACCGCAACTCAAAACCACGTGATCCGTTTTCGGTGTGAAGTCACGAACAGAGTTATCGACGTGAAAGAACTCTGCATATCCGGGGATACGAGCTCTATTTATCTCACTTCTTGCGCTGCTACTCGGAACGACAAAGCGCACTCTATCTACTCAATCTCTTACGGCTTCTCCTCCTCTTGGTTGTGTCCACGCTGCGCGATCTCTCGGTGCTTGCGGGTGCTTCCCTCTAGACCGCCCAGCACGTCCTCGCCTTCCTGGCCGTTGCTGGGGATGACCATCTCGAACGTCTCCTTCACCACCGTGTACTGATAGTAGCCGCAGCGCGCGATGGGCTTGGTCTTTTTGACGTCCAGGATACCGTCGGTCAGCACCTCGTCCTTGATGTGCACGGCCACGACCTTGCCGATGATGACGTCCACGGAGCCCATGGGCGGGTTGCCCGGCAGGCGCAGCGTGCTGTAGTACTCGCACTCGAACTTGACGGGGCTGTCGGCCACCATGGGCACGCCCTGGATGTGTCGGGACATTTCCTTCTTCAGGCCGGCGCGCTCGAACTCGTCCACGCCAGGGGCCACCTGCTCGGCCGTGATGTTCACGGCTTCACGCAGGTCCCACGTGGCGAGGTTCCAGCAGAACTTGCCCGTGGTCTCGGTGTTCACGGTCGTGTCCTTCTGCTTGCCCGAGGGCTTCTGGTTGGCGCTGAACATGACGTAAGGCGGGTCGAAGGTCAGGTTGTTGAACTGCGAGTACGGCGCCAGGTTGGCCTCGCCCGAGGCCGACACGGTGGAGATCCAGCCGATGGGGCGCGGGATCACGCAGGCCTTGAACGGGTCGTGCGGGAGGTTGTGGTCGGTCTTGCCAGGCTCGTAGAACATGGTGGCGTCACGCTGCTGGGAAGAGCTGCTGCTTGGTCGGAAGCGAGTTGGGGAATGAGACGGAGGTGACGACTCGGACCAGCAGCGTCTTCCTCTGCGACTATCGGAGCCCGCGGCACGGCTGATGCGTGCTTGCACTTCGTATTGCGCGCCGCCTCTATGGATCATTACGCGCCGCGGTTGTGACACTCAAATCGCTATCACTTTGCATCTCCATCTGATCGTCTCAATATCGAGGTCGGTGAGCGTGGTGGTGTTGCTTTCAGCGACCAGTGGGGCTTCTTGCGTCGAGTATCTCTATTATTTACAAGTTCTGAGCGTGGTTGTTGCTCGACGGTCTCAGCTAGAATTTCACGCCACTTGCCAGTGCCAAGTGGACATTCATTTGTCCGTCTTCGATCACACAAGTTCTGCCTCGACGACGTCCTTGGTCTCCTCCTTCTCCTCCTTCAGGAGTGGTTGCGCTGGTTGGCTTGAAATGGTCGAGAGAACCGTTGTCCAGACGAGGTTGACGCAGTTGATGAACAGGATGCGATACTGCAGCGGCACGTAGCCGTAGTTGACGATGTTGGCGATGGGCCAAATGGCGTAGTTGGCCTTGAGCGTCTGCGGCAGGCGGTCCGCGGCGAACTCCAAGCCGTCGCCGAGCGTCTTGCCCTCCATCATCTGCTTGGTCGTGAAGAAGAGCGTGTTGATACCAGGCGCGAGCACGAACATGTCGAGCAGCATTTTCTTGAACACCACGACCTTGCCGTGGCTGCCCACCGTCCGCTCGATGAAGTTCACCCATGTATGTGCGATCGGCGCGAAGAGAACGCTCCCCCAGATCATCATGCGCATGGTGCGCGCTGTGCTGGCACTCACGAGCGCTTCGTTGTCCTCGGTCTCCTCTCGATAGGATGCCTGGTCGTCAGGTGCTCGAGACTTCTCCACCCGCTGCGCAATGCGGTCGCCCAGACCGAACAGCACCGCCGACGTGACGCTCTTGGTCAGCAAGGGAGCACGACGCAGCCAGCCATCGTACAGCAAGCCCAGTCGACGCATGGGCGCAATTCCTCCTCTGACGGCGACCGCGGGGACCACCACACGATTGTGAAAGCGTCATCTCCCCTTAGACCCGTTACAAAAACGCGATTGATGAGTTCGTTGCGATGGTGTTCAACGCGCAGGCATCAGGGGCTTCAAGGTGAAGTTTGTTGGCAAAGTGCTGGTTGTCATTCAATACATGCTCATATTCACGCTACAGTGACTGCTCGGTCGCCGTGGTCTTCCGAGCCAAACGAGCGCTTCAAGGACGGCAGGAACGGCAGCGCTGTGACAGGGTGGGTGGCCAAGAAGGAGAGGACGGAGGCCCAGCCGACGTTCACGAAGTTGGCAAACAGCAGTCGGTATTGGAGCGGCATCACCCCATACGTGATGGAGTTGGCCGCGGGCCACAGCATGTAGTTGGCCATGAGCATCATCGGCTGCTTCTCGATCGAGTCGTCGAGCGCCTGTCGGAACGGCTTGCCTGCCATGACGCCCGTGGTCGTGAAGAACCAAATGGGCATCTGCGGTGCGAGGAAGACCATGTCCGCCACCACCTTCTTGGCCACGACGAGCTTTCCGGATCCGACGAAGACGCGCTCCATGAGGTTGTACCAGTTGTGCATCATCGGGCTCAAGCACAGCCCGCCCCAGACCACCATGCGGACGGTCTTGGCAGTGCTCTCGCTCATGAGGCGGCCTTCCTCGACGACGCTGTCTTGTTCCAGCTCGGCCAGCTCCTCCTCAGTCTTGCCAATCTTTTCAACGCGCTGCGACAGGCGGTCTCCGAGTCCGAAGAGCACGGAGGACGTCGCCATCTTGGTCAGCAGAGGCCGGCGGTGCAGCCACTCGTCGTACACAAACCGGAAGTTGCGCATGCTTTGGTGTCGAGCGGCTGTGGCGTGCTTGGGCTCCGATTCCGAAATGATCTGAGGTCTTCGCGGGTGGAACGCAATGTGGGGGTGATACCTAGCTCGGGTATACAAACGCCAAGTGAACGGCAGTTGAGCAGGTACACCCAACCACTTCAACTTCAGGAATCGACTAGCACAAGGCTATTCTTTGCTGTTGTTGTTGCTGTTGTTGCGCGACAGCAATAGCTGCAGGGGTACTGGAGTCTCTATTCATGGAGCCGTTCCTTGCAGACTTCGGGGTCTTATTCCCTTCGGTTTGCTGCGCCCAGGCCGATATGGTCTTGTTGCTGTTAAACAGGAACGAGCGGCATTGTGCAGTCACTGTATTCGCTCAAGGGTGGTTTAACATCGCTTCCTGCAGCGTGGTCAAGTACGGCGGGGACGCAATGTCCACGGTTCAGAAATGAGACACCGAGAAGTCTCGCAGCGCCATTCCCTTGCATGCTCACCCATCAACGCACACTTGTCTGTTTGTGCGCGACGTCATTTACCAATCTTCTCTCCACCGCCAAGAACCGAAGATACGTGATCGAGCATGCGAAGCTTCCGACTGGTGTACGATGAGTGGCTGCACCGCCAACCGCTGCTGACCAAGATGGTGACGTCCTCCGTCTTGTTTGGCTTGGGAGATCGACTTGCTCAACGCGTGGAAAAGATCGGAAAGACCGACGAGGAGCTGGACAAAATAGCGAAGGACAACATTGTGCAAGAAGGCCGCTTGATCAACGAGAGCGCTGCCAAGACCATCCGCATGATGGTCTGGGGTGGCATGATCATGACGCCGATGATGCACACTTGGTACAACCTCATGGAGCGCGTCTTCGTCGGAAGGGGCAAGCTCGTCGCGGCCAAGAAGGTGGTGGCCGACATGGTCTTCGTGGCACCTCAGATGCCCATTTGGTTTTACACGAGTACGGGGCTTATGGCCGGCAGGACACTGCAGGACGCATTCGACGACTCGATCGAGAAGCAGCCGATGACGCTAATGGCCAACTACATGTTATGGCCTGCGGCCAATTCCATCACGTACGGCGTGATGCCGCTTGAGTACCGACTTCTATTTGCAAACTGCGTGCATCTCGGGTGGGCGTCGTTCCTCTCCTACATGGCCAGCCACACCATCCCGGCACTGCCGTTCTTGCCATCGTTTAATAGGACAACAGCGGATGATTCTGAAGCTGAAGACGACAAAAGCGAGCAGCAGAGGAAGGTTCGCTCCAACATCTCGCATGCTCATTCTGCTTAATGGAGCGAACCACTGTAGAACACCGACAAACGTTTTACCAAATGGAAGAAAATGTTGCCCACTAGCCTGCTGGTGTGAACTCTCAGCGGTGCGATTCGCGGCCGAGGTTGCCAGGTTTTGCTTCCTGCAGTAACGAGACGGATTCGTCGAGTGGCGAGAAAAAGAGATTCGATTACAATGCATTGCCTAGTGGATCGAGCTGGATCAGTCGGTGGCACGTGTGATCGGACGACTGGAGAGTGCGCGTGCTATGCCGGCTTTGCCGGCAGTGGATGCCGTGCCCCAACGACTGCAGCGGCCACGGCACGTGCGAGTTCATCGAGGAGCTGGCGTCCGATTACTTCCACCGACGCATTGGGGGCGTGGCGGGCCGAAAGTATACACCATGGGACCAAGGGACTGCGTGTGTGATATTGACTTCGAAGGCCACGATTGCTCTCTCCGCACGTGTGCGCAGGGCGATGACCCACTCATGCCGAACCAATACGACAAATTGCGATCAATCAACCTGGCGGCGAGGGATACTTGACGTCCCGTGACCCCTACGGCGATGCCTATACGAAGGAGAAGATCACGTTTGGAGGATTCTCGGCTAACTCAGCCACGTTCGACAGCATTGCAGCTGCTCTGCAGCGTCTCCCCGACACCGCACGGATGCTGGCAAACTCGCCAGAGTTTTCATGAACATCGCAAGAAACCTGGAGGTGACTGCTAACCTGGCTAACCTGCCCCGAGGATTCACAATTTGCATTGTCGAGTTCCAGTCCGAGCCCGGCTCCACGGAGTACCTGAATCTGCTGACCTGCAGTGTCGCCCTCTCCCCGAGCTGTTCGAGTGCTCCGGCCGCGGCACTTGCGACTACACCGCTGGGACTTGCACGTGCTTCGCCGGTCACATGAGGTTGGCCTGCCAGAGGCTCTCGTGTAAAGAGTCTCGATGAGGGGTCTTGCAGCATTCGTCCAGAATCACTGGTCAACTAGCGAGAGATTCCCTGGTGAGGCATTTCATGATTGATATCACATAATGTTATGTTCACGTTGTTGGCTTTGAAACAAGGAGTTTACGTGAGAATCGCTCCAAGGGGATCCACGAACTTGTATGGATGATTTTAAGCTTTATTTGCTAGCATCATGTACTAACTCACTCTTCGTCATCTTCACTGCTGGGTAGATACAACGGCAAAGGTTCTGCCTCGTGGCTGGCCATACCCGACAGGAAAGTCGACCATACAAGGCTCACACAGTGCGTGAGTGGGGTGCGATAATGCAGCGGCACCAGCCCGAAAATGATCACGTTGGCCGCCGGCCACAGCATGTAGTCCGCGAGCAGCGTCGGTGGCAGTTTCAACTTGGCCACCTCGAAGGCGTCGCTCACGGGCTCGCCCTCCATGCTCTTGGTGACGGTGAAGAAGGCCAGCGAGGTGCCGGGGGCGATCACCATCATGTCGGCCACGATTTTCTTCGCGACGACAAGCCTCCCCGTTCCTGGGATGACTTGGTCCACAACGTGGAACCAAGTATGCATGATCGGTGCGGCGAACAGCCCTCCCCACATCATCATCCGCAGCGTCCGGGCCGTGCTGGCGGTGACGAGTCCAGCGTGACCTTCTTCTTCTGCCGCGATACCATCTTCACCCTCTTCGGTCTCGATGCGCTGGGCGATTCGATCGCCTACGCCGAACAGTGTCGCTGCGGTCGCCGCCTTGGTCAGCAACGGAGCTTCGTGCAGCCAGTAGTGATAGAACTGCCACAGGCGACGAACCATTGCCCCACTCGTCAGTCAAAGGGCGAATGCCCCCCTCAGCGCTGGATCCCGCCGGTACATTGCGCATCGACAAAGACACGAGCTTCGCGTGCGAACTGGTTTAGGTGAGTCATCTCCGCATGGTCTGTACTGCAGCTCGTCACACGCCATGCAACGAGATGTTCATTGCGCCAAACCACATCGATACGAATGCTGCTACTGACCGATCACCAACAAGGAAGCAAACCTCCTCGCTATTTGTAGTGCTGGCTCAGACGTCGTTATGACCTCGTCCTCTGCATTGACGCCACGCCGCGACTTGGTTGGCCCTGAACCGTCAAAGCTCTGCCTTGTGCGCTGAACTGCTCTCCGAGGTTCACTTTCCCTTACAACGGTTATAGTGCTCGGGTCTTCCTAATGCGGCGCATCGGCGAGCTCTACCACTTCTGGCTGCACGAGGCCCCGCTGCTGACCAAGGTCGTGACAGCCGCCACGCTCTTCGGCACGGGCGATCGAATCGCGCAGCGGATCGAGGCCAAGGCGCCGCAATGCAGCAGCATCTTCGCTGCAGTGTCGAGTGACGATGAACCGCTTCAACCAGGGGCCAATTCCGAGTGGGTGAGTGCCAGCACCGCCCGGACGTTGCGGATGATGGTGTGGGGAGGGCTGTTCGCCGCGCCGATCATGCACACGTGGTTCCACCTCATCGAGCACGCGATCCCAGGCACGGGCAAGCTCGTCGTCGCCAAGAAGGTCGCGGCCGACATGATGATCATCGCGCCGGGCACATCGCTCGCCTTCTTCACCGTCACCAAGTGCATGGAGGGAGAGCCCGTGCACGAGTCCTTCCAGACAGCCAAGGCCAAGCTACCGCCGACGCTACTCGCGGACTACATGCTGTGGCCGGCGGCGAACGCGGTCATTTTTGGACTCGTACCGCTGCACTACCGCACTCCGCTCACGCACTGCGTCAGCCTTGTCTGGTCAACGTTCCTATCCGGAATGGCCAGCCACGCACCGCCAAAGCTCACGACTCCATGGAGTACTGGTGCTCCAAAGCCTTCGGTGCCGTCAAGCGCAATCCCTTTATAAACGGAGGCAGATCCGAACTTCACTCGTAGAGTTAGAGGAATTCCGAGCTGCATCTAATGAAAACAATTGCGGTTATGCCTACTATACTTGCAATCCAAGGTCTATTGAGCAACGGCGTCCCCCGCCTCCTGCGCGCTCTGCAGCTTCTTGTTGGCCATGCCAGACAGGAACGTGGACCAACCCAGACTCACGCAGTTGACGAACGGGGTGCGGTACTGGAAGGGCACAACGCTGAAGACCATGAGGTTGGCGAGCGGCCACACCTTGTAGTTCATGCTCAGCGTCGGCTGCAACTTGGCCTTAGCGATCTCGAAGGCGTCGCCCAGGCGCTCACCCTCCATGCTCTTGGTCACCGTGAAGAAGCCGAGCGCCATGGCGGGGGCCATGATGACCATGTCCGCCGCGACCTTTTTGGCCACCGCCACCTTGCCCGTGCCCGGAATCGCGCGCTCGATGAGGTGGAACCACGTGTGCATGATGGGGGCCGTGAACAGGCCTCCCCACGCCATCATGCGCAGCGTCCTCGCGGTGCTGGCGCTCACGAGGGCGCTGTCGGTCTCATTGGTGTGGCGCTCGGGGTCGACGGCCAGGCTGCTGCTCGCCTCGAGCCGCTGGGCAATGCGGTCGCCGAGACCTGACAGCGTGGCGGCCGTCAGCACTTTGGTCAGCAGCGGGGCCTCGTGCAGCCAGTAGTGGTAGAGCTGGCCCACGCGACGCATCGCTGAGCCTGCACCGAGAAACCTGCGATGCAACGGAGACTGTCCTCCGTCAACTCACAAGCTCCGTTTAACATTTGTGTATGCCACACCAGTTAGCGTCTAAAAAATGTTGTGCAATACCAGTATATTGGAACAAAGAATAAAAATACTCCAACGGTAATTAATTAATCGAAATCATTTTCGTTGCAAAAATTATTGGTGTTGCAAAACTTAATTGCTTACGGACTGCTGCTCATGCTGCGGCGGCTTCCTCCGAGTCCTCGATGCGCCGTGCGAGGAAGTCCTCGAGCCTCGACGACACTTGTTCATCTTTACTCGCCATTCGCGACAGGAAGGCCGACCAACCGACGTTCACCACGTTGATGAACAGAATTCGGTATTGTAGCGGCACGAAGCCGAAGGTGCACACGTGCACCAGCGGCCACACCGTCCAATTCACCGCCAGCGTCGGCGGCAGTTTGGCCACTGCCGTGTCCACCGTATCACGCAGCGGTTTGCCCTCGGAGCAGCCGGCGTACGTGAAGAACGCCAGCGACAGCGGCGGCGAGAACACCAGCTGGTCGGCGGCGATCTTCTTGGCGACGGCGGCGGCGCCCTTGCCGCGCACGGCGCGCTCCAGGAAGTTGTACCAGGCGTGGCCGACGGGGGCGAACAGGACGCCGCCCCACAGCATCATCCGCGCCGTGCGGTGCAGTCCGTGACGGTCGTCGGGGTCGTCGGAGTTGGGGTCGCCGTTGTCGCCGGCACTTTCGGAACGCTCGATGCGTTGGGCCACTCGGTCGCCGATGCCGAAGAGGACGGCCGACGTCACGCCCTTCGTCAACAGCGGCGAGTCCCGCAGCCAGCGGTCGTACGCGACTCGGAAGCCCCGCATTGCCCTGCGGTTCGATCGTCAACTGGCGAAATGTAGAGTGCAAGGCGGGCGGGCAGCCGCGAAGAGTGCAGTCGCGTAGTGCAGTCGCCTAGCAGTTACGTCAAGGGTGATGCAACAATTTCGAAGGTGGTGTGGGCGTGAATCACGGTGAAGTGAGGGTTTAGCACTACAGGGCATCGTGGATCGCGTGAGGCTGAGAAGCGATGAGTGGTTGAAGCGGGAGGGAGAGTAACCCTATTCGATAGCCGCAGCGCTTTGCTCGACGTTGAAGTCCGCTGTCGACCTTGCGCTGGCAGAAGGCTTGTGGCGCCGTGCTGGAGTCTAGTCACTCGATGAGCACGCACCGATACCGATATCTACTGTCATGGATGCGAGGCTCCAACTCAACGACGGCGAGTATTTTTGTGCAATCTTGTCGGCGTCGGCGTGAGCCGAACGACACCTTCTGCTCTTATCCGAGTCCGGGTATGGACACTTCACTCCTCATTTTGTATTCGTGCGGAGAGCAGCATCTCGTTTGTTCAAGGTCGATCCAGCATGAAATTCAACCATTGCTGTGCGGTTGCGGTCCTGCTCCTCAGCTTCGCTGCAAGTTCGACAATGGCCACACCCAACTACAATATGCGCTCTGCAGACCATCCAACCAGCAATGCAGGGTCCAGTACAGGTTCCGCGACGCGAAACCTTCGAGGGGCACGCGCATTGGCGACAACTTCGAGTGGAACGATAGTCTACACGGAGAATGGTGGTGACACCTCGTCCTCGTCGACCTCGACATCATCCCACGGCAACGATGCCAGTCAAGTTGTTGGGGCTTTCGCAACAACTGCCGGCCTCGTCATCGCGATGAGTGCGTACTTACTCTAGCCGAGGGTAATGCGGGTGCAACTTATCTCCTTTGATCAACAAGTTCATTAAATATTAATACATGAAATGCTTAATAAAACGTTATTCGCACACAACGCCTTGGATGCATGTACTGCACGTGTTGCGTTTGCTCAGCGCTTCATGAAAACCGTTGCACGGGTCGGAATTCTTCTTACCCTGGATCTTACCGACGGAGAACAGACATGAGATCATGCTCAACGAGCTCCGAGTTGGTATTACTACATATAGACCAATTGGGCTGTCTGTACGATGTACTTGGCATCTTTCTCACTTTTGATCCTGAATTTCAACGCAGAACCTGAGCAAGCGAAATTGATGAAGGCGTTGCGCGAGGTCCAACGCGTGGGTGCGCTGCTCGCTACTGTGTTCGCCTCGGCGGCGACATCGTTTGAAGAGAGCCCACAGCTCCAGCTTGACGAGACTCCTGATTTCCCGCAACTGTACGTCCCCGATTTCGACACGCAGGGCATTCCTGTGGCCACGAACAGCGATTTGGTTTTCAAGCCTGACGCACTCTTCGGACTCGGTTGTTTGTTCGGCAAGAAAATGTGGTGCAAGGGAGAACAAGTGTGCCTGGATCCAGTCGGTCTGCTTCAGTGCGCCGTTGACGTGATCAGCCCCATCAAGCTCGACGACATCGTGAGCAACATGGAACAAGCGGTCAAGGATTTTGCCAACGACCCCATCAGCACGATAATTGACTTTGCCGAGGACAGCCTCAACAACGCCGTCCACGACGTCGTGAACTGCTACACCGGCCTGGCCAAGAAGCAGCCCACGTGCCAGGAGATGAGCACCTTTCAGTCGTGCATTAATGCGGGGCTCGACGTTCTCTCAGTCACAATCCCTGAAGCCAAGGGCCTCACCCTCGCCAGAATGAACAAAGTGAAGAAAGGGCTCACTCGAATCCAGAAGGTGGCGGACAGCACCGTCACGCAGTGTGCGCTGGGCTGTCCAGGAAAAGTGTGTTCGCTTCCTGTAGGAACGCGAACCTACGCTCCCCCTGCTGGCTGTTTGTGTCGCCAGCTCGAGTTTCAACTGGACGGTCATAGCGGAACCACCCCCGCGGTTTGCGCGGAGAGCATTTTCACGACGGATGGAGCTGTCGAAATTCAATTCAAGTACGTTGGGTGCTATGTAGGCATTGACGGAAGTTCCGGTGGATACGAGAACTGTGAAGCCGCGGTGGCATCCAGTGTATTCTCAAACGGAGGCATGTTTGTGCGCTGCAAGGATCAATACGGAGCAGTGGGGAAGGTTGAGTAGGCACCGTCTAGGCTTTCATTCGTAGACTACATAACCACCAACTCAATACATTAGGAATCATCAGACTGCGCGTTGCACTGCTGCACAAGCCCACAGGATAAAAAGGAAATCGTAACGGCGAATTTGCTGGACTCCAAGCGCGATGGCCCTGTTGGTCGGTGCGACCATGCCGGAGAGTCGCGTCAAATTTGTTTTGATATCCCTCAACAAGAAGAGATGGCGAAGACAATGTTTCGGAAGAACCCATACTCGATCCAATCGGCGAGTTTAGTGCTGCACAACGGTGCGCTCCGAAGATGGTGGTGCTGGCTCCCGCGAGTGGTGGTGTTGGGGGCGACAGCCTATGCGTTATGCAGTTTTTTGTGGTTATCCCAGAGCATTGGCGGATTCGCGACACCTTTTACCAGAAGTCACCAGGTCGAGAACACGAGGCCACAATCGTCAATCTACCCATTGCCATTGCCGTCTGATGAGACCGCGAGTCGTAATCTTCGGTGCATTGCGTGGCGCAACACCCAAGGCTGCAACCCAGAAGGACCTCGCGAACCAGAGATGGATCAAAACTGCACAGTCATCGTGTCCAACGGTGAGTCCGGGTATTGTGAGGTGGAAGACATAGATTCAGGAGAGCGATTCCAAGTAATGCGACGTCACTGCAATAGCATTCGAAGAGGGGTACCATTTCGTTGCTCGGATGCGCACGAGTTTGTTCAATTCCGAGTCCAAGCCTACAAAACAGCCCGAGCGGCATTCGAAGCGAACTTTACATTGCCTAATGTGGCCGTAGCAAACCAACCCCGAAATGGTATTGTGATGGTAGTGTATCCAAAGTTGCTCGCAAGTGCCTATGCAACAATTCGTGTTCTGCGAGACGTACTGGGTTGCCAATTGCCGGTGGAGATTTGGTTTCGCCCAGACGAGATGAAGTTGGATGGTCAGATTCTAGCCCCTCTTCGCCTACTTGCCTCTTCGGATAGCAGCATTACGTTTCAAGAAATTCATGATCCACGAGCCAAGCGATTCGTGGCGAAAGTACATGCTATCTATCACAGCTCCTTCGATCGCGTGCTGTTCCTGGATGCTGACAATGTCCCTGTACGCGATCCAAGTTTTCTGTTTGATTCACCGGCGTTCTTAAGAACAGGGGCGATTTTCTGGCCCGACTTCTGGCATCCACGTTCCACCATCTTTAACATTCATGAAAGCTCCCTTTTGTGGGAACTACTCGGTATGGAGTCCGTTGACATGTTCGAGCAGGAGAGCGGCCAGCTAGTGGTGGATCGAAGGCGGCACGCGGCTCCACTTGAGCTGGTGCGATATTTCGCTTTTCATCGACCTGACTTCTTCTCATCGCTGAGGCTAGCCTGGGGGGATAAGGACCTATTCCGATTTGCATGGCTGAAACTGGAGATTCCTTTCTACATGATTCAGACGCCTCCTGCAATGGCCGGATCCATCGTAGAAACCGCAGTACAATCCGAGTTTTGTGGGATGACAATGGTCCAGCATGATGCGGAGGGAGAGGTGCTCTTCTTGCATCGAAATCACCAAAAGCTGACCGGCAAGAGCGACTCCACACAAGATCATGATGACTTTGGTAGTCTCAGTGCAGCGCTTGATTCGGATCGCTATCCGGACCCGGTTGTTTGGACGCATCTGCTGCGATTTCGGAAGGGGTCAGCCATGAAAGACTATGTCGTTCAGTCATTTTCGGTAGAGTTTACTTTCAAGAAAAAGCAGACATGTTTTGGAAGGCTTGACATCCGCCACAGTCCGGACTTTTACGTTCAAGACGTTAAGAGTCTCGCATTCAATGGATTGGAGACGCATTTGAGAAGGTTTGCGATGGATTCGATTAATTTATCCGGAGAAACCTGAGATGTTGACATTGGCATTTGTTGGATCTAAATTTAATTGATTCATTAGACGAGTGGCATTTATTTTCTTTCATTACGGGTCCACATAGGAACGCGCCGGTCAGAACCTGCCTTCACACAGAGTAAGATCACTCTTATCACTGCATACCAACGCTACAGGACGAGATGAATCTCTGTCAGCGCTCTCAACGCTTTTTTTTTACGTTGCCCTGGTCATAATAAGATTTCAGAGTAGAACTCGTCCAGGGTATTTTTGGTTGTAGCAGGTGGTGTTGAAGGTCACCAATTGGAATCTCGACTTGATCATCACTTGTGCATTTGCAGCTCGGCAACACGTAACTTGGAATGAAGATTGTTCCTGCTGCTTCCTTATCCGCCCTTGCGTTAAGCGCAGTGGTGGTGAGATCGAGCTACATTGCACAGCATCTCTACTCCACTTCGACTTGCACTTTGGAGCCTGCGGGGATATTCTACACTCCTGAAGATTCCTGCGCCGATGATGGAAACTGCACCTCCTCAGCTGACGGCGTAACAAGTTCTTTCGCACTTTGTGCCACTGATCTTGTCACCGACTCCAAGACTGTCTACGGAAGTCACGACTACCTGATGGTAGTCGCGTACGATGAAGACGACGAGGATGAAACTCAGTGCGCTACAGTAGCCTCCGCCATTGCAGTTCAAGCCACAGGTGTCTGCCAGCTGCTTTCGCTAGGCAATATCCAAAGTGCGATAGCGTCAGTGAACTTGGACGGGTCCGGCTCAATGACGTTGTACACAGATGACTCGTGCAAAGCATCTATTCAATCGTACAGCATGACCGGTGCGACTGTCAACAACGGTGTATGCGTGAACGGCAACAAATTCTACTCGAGTGTCACCCCACCTCCTACTTTCGCTGTGCAAGGTTTTTACCAAGATCAGAGCTGTGCAGCGACACCGAAAACGTTTGTCAGTACTCCCTCTGGATCGTGCTCAGCGATTGCGTGTGCCACTGACAACGACACCAACTCGTATTCGACCACGCAGTGCTCAACCAACTCGACTGCGTTTATCGCATCAGCTTATGGGTCGAATAGTTACCTGATGGTCGTCAACTATGATGCCAATACCGACTGCGATACTGTGACGTCGGCGAAAGGATATCTAGCTGATGGTCAATGCCAAGTCTTCAAGGACGGGAACACACTTAGTGCAAGCGCAGTTCTCAACTCGGACGGATCTGCAACTTTGAATCTTTATACAGATGCGGGGTGTACTCAGGGGGTGGTAACGAAAACCATCGCGGCTTCGAGTATCAACACCGACGTTTGCACCAATGATACGCAGTTCCTATCCAGTGCGACACAAGCGAAAATGTTCATCACCCAAGACTACCACAGAGACACCGAGTGCTCCTCAACGACAACGGCACTCGTTAGTGTACCGTCGGATTCGTGCACGGAGTCGACCTGCTACACGGCAAACAACCTGACCGCATCGATGGAAATGCACTGCACGACTGATCCGGTCGAGTACGCTAACCTGACGTTTGGCAACAATAGCTACTTGATGTTTGTGGGCTACGTGGAAAATACCAACTGCGGGGTCATCGACTGGGTGTTCGCGCACCTTGCGGACGGCGCTTGTCAGATCGTCAGTCTTGAGAAAGCGGCTAGCGCAAAAGCCTACCTCAACTCGGATGGATCGGCGACATTGATTTATTACAACGACACAAACTGTACGACGGGAGAACAAACTCAACAGATTCCAGAACTGGCGTTGAACAACGACTCGTGCACGTCGACAGTCAAATACGTCGCGGGATACGCAACGTCGAACGGATCACTGGTCTACACCCCTAGGGGCAACGTAGCCGGAGATACCATGAATGCCGCGGTTTCCTCTCATTCTTTGATCATTACGCTACTGGCCATGACAATCAGTTCCATCATCACACAACTATTCTTTTAGTCGTGCAGGCGTTGAAGAGACAGCAAAATATAAAAAAATCGCTAGTTTTAAAGATATTGAAGATTCTTAGGTATTCATAATGTCTGCTTATCAGTATTTACGCCATCTCCTTCGCTAGAATGACCTCCACCGACACACACGCAATTCAACACTGACCGTCCCCATTGCCACTCGTTGTAGCGTCGGTCATTTGTCGACCGCGCGACTGCTGCATTTCTTGCTTTGCCTGCGTGTACGGCACAATGTGGAGATCCAGCTCGGACAATACGACGCCGAACGAGAAAACAACAGCCTTGTCGTTTGTCATAACTTCGGGCGCCATCCACAAGGACGTTCTGGCACTGGCAGTCATCGTTTGGTCAAGCCGTTCTCTCGAAATTCCAAAATCGGTAAGCTTGACGAGATGGTGGTCGTCCAGCAGAATGTTGCGGGACTTCAAGTCCCGGTGAATTCGAGCGAGTGTAAATACGTCAGAGCATGACACTCATGTAGCGCGATATCGCTGTACACGGGCGGCAAGACTCCATAGCGCTAGAATGTACACGTAAATGCACCGCATATTCATTTGAACGGATGGCAAAATGCAAAGCGGCGTTAACTGGTCTCGCCTCGAGGCCAAGTGTCCAATGAGTGGCCCTGCTATCTCTACATTACTGGATCGTTTCCTGCTTTACCCGGACGTTTTCACTGTTATTGCTGCGCTGAGGTCCACTTTGGACTTCCTGGGTCTGGAATCCTCATGCAGTGCACATACCGGTGGTGCATCCTGACCTCCAGTAGAAATTCCACTTGACGATCCTAGGAAATGAATCTCACCTTACCAAAAGGTTCAGTAGATACACAACCTGCGGATATGTCCAGGCCAGAACTGCAGCCCACAACACCAAGCCTAACCAGTGGTCTACTAGAGGTGTAGGAGTTAAAGCTAGCGACGTAGTTTTGCTCAGCTTTTACTGATAAATAAATAACAAAATGGTAAAATCTTGCCAGCTCGCTGCAGTATTCTACAGACCGTGCCCACTACTATTCAAGCAGCAAGCCAGCGAGAACCTTCTGCTACGGTTCTTGCACGCACGATGAACATCGTTACTGAACGGTGCACTGGTTCACTCGGCCCACCTCGTCCGAATCAGGTCGAAGGCGGCGTGCCTCAGCCAAAAGCAGTTTGGCTCGTCGTCGCCGGCGCCACCAGAGCTGCAGCAGCACCACAGCCTTGTGGTCGATGCGCTCCTGCTCTTCCAGCGGCACCGAGCCCGGACCATACACCGTCAGCAGCCCGACTCCACCTGCGTCGAACTCGCGTGGCTTTCGCACGATCACCTTCGTCATCGTACGCTCCTCAGCAGCGTCAAACGCATCCACCTCCTCGATGACAGCACGCTGGAACGCGATCAAGTCGTCTTCGAACGCTTTGCGTCTGCTTTCTGGTACGAACGGCGTCATGATGGCCCCGAAAATTCCCGTGGCACCCGCAACAATCTCGTAGCTGGCGCTGATCGTGTTCATCGCTAGTGATCGCACGCCAAGGTACGCACCACTAATTAGCTCCAGAGGACTACCGGAAGCCAACCCACGGGCAGGTAGACGCACGAGCTCCACGACGCCGTGGCCTAGACGGTAGACGATACGGAACGGATTCGCGTACACGGACACCGTGTGCAGCCCGCTGAGAACGAGGATGACGGCCTGCTGAGAGTACCGCCGCGTCACCTTTTCAACCACGTTAGCCTGTGGCTCGTATAGATGGGTGAACGACAACTTGGTCAGGTACAGCCGAAAGTCCTTTACGTTAGACTCGGGAAGGTACACAGCCAAGCGTCGGCCGGAGGGACCCAATGTCTTGATGTACCGCCCACCGTGTAGCTCCATCGTGAACTTGATGCGGATCGCTTCGATCGAGAGCTCTTCGATGTACACACCACTAGTTTCGGCTCCTGTCGCAGCTGCAGCTGCACCTCCTCCACCCGCTGTAACGACACTTCGATCTTCAGCTCCTGCAGCAGGAAGTACGGCACCACCACTAAACCCACCGGCATAATCCAGTTGTGTGTTCACGATCTCCTCAAATGTATGGTCGCTCGTAAGTCCTTCCAGGCCTTGGAAGACGCTAATGAGATTGACCACAAATTTTTCGTCTGTCGACACTTCCAATTCCTGCATGATGAACTCAATCAGTTCATAGTGCGTGAACTCGCCAGCGTGGCAACTTGAGTTCCAGAGCATCCGAAACTGAATGACACTTAAACTGCTTGTGTCTAGCTCCTCGAAGATGCCGCGGTAGCGATAATTCATGAAGCTCCGCCATCGGTCACGCAGTCGCACCGATACGCCTTCTTTCACACGATGCACCTTGGGGCCTAGCACCACTTCGCGTTCCATTTGATTGTCCATCTGCAGATTGCCTAGTGAAAACACCACCTCACTACTGCCTCCTGCACAAGAGTACAGGAGACCAAGACGTTGCATCGAAAAATATGCCACTTCCACCATGCTCGAGTTTGCGTTGTGAAGGAATGACAAGCCAATGCTAGGAACAATCACACTCATATTGTAAATGCCCGTTGGCTGGATGTGCTCTCGCACCGACGTGCGGAACTTTAGGGCCACCAAGACTTCACCGACAAGATCGCCGCTCTCTGGCTCCCGCATTTCCCACCAATGTCCTTCTACCCGTCCAAGTGACCGGCGCGCTTGCTCTGCTGTGTTATACGATAGAGCTATTGACCGCTTTGCTCCAACGCCTAGTCGTGTCCACGCTTTCTTCGGAATCTTAATTTCAACCATACCAGCAGCACCGTACTCTCGTTCCTCTCTTCGATCCGTATCATCATCCGACTGGTCTGATGTGGCGTAAGAATCGCTCACACGCTCGATATCGCTCATTTGCAGCCCGGCATCGACATACGAAAGATCGCTGTCATTGCGATAAAATCCTTGGTTCCGCGGCAACGACACCACGCTGTCCGAGATATTTCCCGATAAAGGGCGACACCGCCTAAGCGGAGAAGAAGCTGGCGGCGTGTACATCATTTCAAATGACGTTGAGTCGTCTCCGGTTCTGGGGCTACCAGATCCGTCTAGCTCAGTCGCACCTACCGCGAGCTCCGCTGAGCTGTCTCCTGCTCTGAGGACACGATTGCTATTGAAGTAGCTTTCATCATCGATACCAATTGAAGACATATCGCGCTGTATACCGTCTCGATCTCCTTGACTTTCGTAAAAGCTCAAGGTGAGCTTCTTCGGCCGGTCATCGCACGCGAACTCGAGGTCGGAATCAAAGCGATAGACGTGTGCAGTCTTCAGTTCTTTGGATTCCGTCGTTTTCGCCTGTTACATGTATAACAGCACGCATAATAAATTAGCGCATGAATGCAATACCACCACTGCCCAAACCGCATTTGCAATACCGCGTGAGTATCGGTCTCCGCGATAAACTCCGCTGTTGAGTCTGGCTTCAGAGAAAACTCGTTCCGCAACCGTGCTGCAATAATCTTGACCTCCAAGATATATTTTGGCGGTTCGTTTGGGTTATGGTCGCGGAAAACGAGGACGCGCGATGCTCGATCGACAACAATATCACCAGCGACACTTTTTGACTTGCTTCCGAACAATCTATAACGTAGGGAGTCAATATTCCGCTCCCGGTCCAAATTAGCGAAATCATATACTCCATAGTTCCGTGAGACCATTTCATGACGCCCGATTGCAGTACCAGTTCGACAAGCGACACGCCTGTTGAATATAGACAGAAGACGTTAGTATAAAATGTTTCCCCGCAAGTCTGTAATGAAACCTTACCATGGCCCATCGGGCTTCGCCCACGCAAACGGAATAAACTCCTTACTCCGAATTACCACAGTTTCGTCAGAGCTGTGAATCTGATTCACATACACATCCACGCTAGATTCGTTGCGAATCATGTACATCGGCGGGTCGTCGCGCAGCAGCGTAACAACCATACTTGGCCCCATATTGCTGATCCGAACCTTTACACGATGCATTTCTGCAATACTGCGCCGAAAACCCTCGAGCTTGTAAACGTTACTACTTCCGTCTTTCCACGCGTCCATCACGGATCCCTTCAACTTCAGTGAAAACTCATTTTCCTCGTCAACTGCAAAAGGACCGCTCCATTCTGCTCCATGGTGGTCCATTCGCAAGTACACTCGTCGGTTGTTCAAGCTTGTCGTTGCATCAAAGTCGAAATGGTGCGTTGACGGGAGTCCTTTCTTCGGCATCCCAGGTAACTCTACCACTCGATCGTTGGTTCTCATGTACTGTGATACCTTGAAAGCTACATTGGTCTTGTTCACAAACACGAAGTGTGACGTAACAATAACTTGTGTCGTCCGGTGGAACTGGCCCAGCGGCCGCTGAATCGATATTCCCAGTTCGTTGCGAGTTTTTGGTCCCAACTTGCTCCCAAACTTGAGGCTTATTGGCTCTTGTACACCCACCACCGTCGAATGAATTTTGTCGGACCAGCGAGAGACCTCTGTATCGATAATGGTGCCTATTTCGAATGCTTGACCAGGGCAATCCATTAATCGCGGCACCGGGCGTTGAGGAACAAGCTGAGGGACGGCCAAAGTAGAAGCATCGGGGTTGTCGGCGCATCGGAACAGCAGCGTCTGAACGTGCGACTGATTGTACACCCATAGTGAACAATAGAGCACAATGCGTGGGCTCCCGTCGTCTGCAGCTGTATAATCAATACGAGTGATGACTTTATTGGAGGAGACGTCTTCGTCCTTGAACGCGATGCCAGGACTCTGTGGAGATGGAAGAAACTCCACCACCGGGTCCCAGTGGCCCATGGCTCCCAGCATAGACTTGATTGCTCTGCCCATGCCCTCTCGATAAATGCAATCGCCAAGTTTGATTGACCGACTCCAAATCGAATCCATTTCTGGCAGCCGCAGCATCAAACGCGCATCGAGCTGGAAATCATGGATCCGAACTTCTTCTCCCGGAGAAAGAGTACCAGTCCGAACTACTTCCCCCGACAGTTCACTAGCCATAATCTTGTACTGCACTCGAATCGGGAGCGTATTTTCGAAAATTAGACATGAGTGTAAGCATATCTGGTACTTCGTCGCATATGTCTGCAATTCGCCGTCCTGATTCGTGTTTCCGCGAGTGATCATTCCCTGGTGTTCTTCCCGGTACACTTTGCGCATGTGCGACGTAATGTTTACATACAAGCAGTAGCCCAAGCCTTCACTGTCCTCAGACTCCAGCGTTAAAATCGTGGAACCCGCTGCCAATTGATTAAGATCCGCCACGACGGTGGGTTTACACCCGTCCACCTTCACCACAATTGAGTCTTTTTCATCTCCAAACATTGCGCTAATTGGGACAGACATTTTGTTGCTTGT
Source organism: Phytophthora cinnamomi (assembly GCF_018691715.1). NCBI lineage: Eukaryota > Oomycota > Peronosporomycetes > Peronosporales > Peronosporaceae > Phytophthora > Phytophthora cinnamomi. The sequence continues at coordinate 450,924 of NW_027151000.1, read as the reverse complement.
AGTTAGCGTCATCAGTTTGCCTGTCCGGGGTAGCACACCACTCTCGCCAGGCAGCAAGCGCGTGCGACAGGTCCACAACTCCATGTCGATACTTGTGTCATTTTTCAATTGGACTGGAGAACTCAGAAGCAGCACGCGTCGAGACTCGTCCCTCTGTGCAACCTTGACTTCAGCCAGTACCTTCTCCCCTTGGATGAGAAATTTTCCTGCGCGGCGCAGCGGGCACATCAAACTCATCCGGGAAGAACCGATCACGACTTCTAACGCCAGCGGCGGGATGTAACTTCCACGCAGACCATCTGAAAGCATCACATGGTCTTTGCATTGGTCCGCGGCGCCGTTTGTGTTAGCAGCAACAATCTTCAGAGGGTCAAACACCAGGAATTGTCCGTCCTTGACTTGCTGAGGCTCACTTGTCCTGGGGCGATGGACCGAATTGTCTTCTTCCGGCACGAAATGCAAGCCGACAAAAATTTCACCGGTAACATTTCCGCGCAAATCGTGAAGGCGGTACCATCGGTTCAGTTTCATCCGATTGGGGTCTAGCGACGCCATGACATTGCCAGCCAAGTTTATCTCCGCTGCCCCAACTGATGACCACCTTGTGCGCTGAGACGCTGTTGTATTGGTACTAATCCCGCGGTCCATGCACTCGTGCGTATTAGGCGGGGTTATGTGCCGTGTCGCCGGTACGTCCATGTAGTCGTCGTCCTCATCCGTTTCAACTTCCACGTACTTATTCGTGACGTGGTCGAACACGTAATTACGCTTGCCCTCTTCTGTAGTGAGAACGTCGATCCTCAAAATCGGTGTGACACCCGACTGAGCTCCACCGTACGGCAGTGAGAATTTGTGACGGAAGTTCTCCACAGCCTGTATTTCGCGTGGATGCCACCACGGCAGAAGTACCACCGAAACGCGTACATTGTGAAAGCGCGAGTACCCTGGATACGACCATCCATCTCTCACTTCAACATGCAAGATTCCAGCGTGCGATGTATTGAGATTGGCCAGCCGAATGGGAACGCCGAGGTTGTTTAGAACACAAACCCGACCGTCCTCTTTTTTGGCTTCACCATCGGCAGCTACAGCCGCAAGTGTTCGTTTCTCCACAATAAAGTCTTGCTTTCGCCGGTTTTTGGCGATACTGGATAGCAACCGAGTCAGCGAGTCCGTGCAGTTTACATTAAGTCGTTGCAGTGCGCTCAGCTGTATAGTCGTGCCATCCTCACTGCCACTGTTTCGCGCCTTTGCATAAGCTCGCCAGGGCTCGATGAAGGGCTCCCAGTCTGCTAGCGACGTGTTGTAGTAACGGGAAGATATCTCGACGCTGGCATCCACCACATAGTCCGTGGAAAATTCAGTCCGCGTCACGCTCTGTATCTTCATATCACTCACAGAGAAATTCATTACCGGGATGTATGTGTCCAATGAAACCACGGACAGACTTCGTTTGATCACTTCAAAAACCACAGAGTAGCACGTGATGGATATGCGGTCGTGGATTCTCCCAACTCGCAAGCGCGCTCGAAAGATGGATTTTGAAGATGTCTGGCGATCTATAGACTCGCTTGAAATCCCAACAAGTAATTGGTAGTTCAGCAACGGGATGAACGCAGATACCTTCGACCGACGCTTGGATCTTTCTTGGTCATGATCATTCAGTCCATAGTTCAATCCAGCTGAAGTCGCTGTGGACATTCGACTCCGCCCCGACGGAGAAGCGTACGGACGGCTGAAGCCAGTTGCGTACATTGGGCGTAGATCCAGCGAGTCTTGATCGTGAAGACTGAATTGCATTGATTGCATCCGCTCTGTCTGAGAAAAATGCTCTCCGCCCAGGAAACTGACATTGTAATCTCTCCTGCTATAGCCTTCACGGTCGCTATCCATAGCCTTTTCTTCGTTAGTGCTGTCGAATTCCGGATCTCCATCAGCCTCGTCCGGAGCTTCGCTGTATGTCAGAGCCTCCAACAGAGCAAAAAGCAACTCCAATCTTCGATCAGCCTCGAGTTTCACCTGCCCTATCGAAATACTGACGGACCGGTGACAGATTGCTTTTTTTGCAAACTCGTCGGCACATAAATCGCATCCTCCAACAGCTGAGTCATATTGTCGGTGCAGCCGGAGGTCGTAGCTAAGCCAGAATTTGTCGACTTGCACGAGTCGAAGCGCGACATCTTCGGTCAGCACAAATAGGGCTGTAGGCCCTAGATGCAGCTTGAAGTTTTCTACTCCAGGGTCGGCGCGGTACGAGCACGAACTATCCTCGATCGTCAGCTTAGCCACGCAATGGGAATCTTCCAGGTATGCCTCCAAGATAGGTGCGCGAATTTGGATGCCAAGCTCAGGGACCACTTTCCACGGTGCAGTACTCACTGGCTCGGGAGCGTACGCACGGTTTACCCCACTTTCCGCTGCAGCGGTGTCGTCGGTCCATAGTACATCCAAAACATCGATGATCTCGAATAAAACCTGCGATAGAGTGAGCGGCATCACCCAACCCGATACCGTGAGGTCTGCGTGAAGACCTCTTTGCAGCACAAAGCACTCCGGCCCAGCCCGTGCGCCACGGTAGGACATACGCAGAACGAGGAAAGGGCCTTTATTCAGATGGTCCGCTCTCATCTTCCCCGGAGTCAATTCGCCATTCTTCAGGCTTAAAAACTTATCACCAACATGTAATAGGCCATAGTCCGACGACTGGCGATGATCCAATGCTGTGAAATCTTTCAAGCCAAGATATAAAGCGAACGCGGAGCAATCTGGCTCAGATACGCGATGGACATCCACAGCAAAATTTACCCTGGACACGCTCAGAGAAATCCACGACGACTGCTCCTTCTTGAGGGTGGCTGCTGGTCGATAGATGCTTGAAAATCCTCCAAGTAGGAGCTCATCCAGGGAAGACCCATTCCACTCCTCCGATTTATGAAACTGCGCGGCGCCATCTCCTACAGGGTAATTGTCATCTTCCAAAGACTCATACAGGGCTTCTTCTTCCTCAACGTCTTCGCTGGGGGATCGCTTTGCAGCGTTCCTGGCGCTGGATTCAATGCTGGCTTTCCAATTCTTCAGCTCCATCAGGTTGTCACAGCTCAGTACCTTGCGAAGGACGCCGGATCGGGTTGTTATTTCAAGAACTTCGGACAATTTGTCTCTCTGAGACCCCCACGGTCCCCCAGAACCGTAAGGTAGCATGATCACCTTGCAGCCCATCAGATTGAACTCGTCTAGTACATCGGCACCAGAACCGTTGCTGTGCATCGAGAAGTTGCCATCATCGTCAAGATGGCACCAGGATCGACGCCATCGACGGAAAGCGAGAGAGTCATCTCTTGTGTACAGCCAGCCCATCATTTCGCTACCTTCGTAGTATATCCAGCGGTTTTTTGTTAGTGCCAACCGAACCATTTTTCGCTTACGCACAATTGCTCCTCGAATAAAACGCTGCATCACCACGATTGCATGAGCAGCTCTCGCCCAGTCGGGGATGGCGGGTGGGCCACTTGGCTCGTCACCAACCAGTTGCTTCAACAACGTGCGATAAGAAGGTTCGTTTGACATCGCCACAGGTGCTGTGGGTGATTCTGGGGCACTGACGAAAAGACGCAAGAGGTCAACCTTGACTTCGTACGAGTAGCTACTTATCTCTACTGGTAGGTAACCTTCATCTCCCAGGACTGCATTGGAAGGGCTAGTTGACGCGTAAGACGACACGAGCTGGGAGTTCATGGACGGCGGCACTGCAGTCAAGTCGACATCCAATCGATGAACGCTGGATGAGGGCATTCCATGTGAGTAGTCCCTTGAAATGGCTCCGAGCCAGTCGTGCCATTCGCCGAGCAACGCTGTCATCTTGGCTTCGTCGAACACTGCAATCGAGTTACCAATAGCTAACGAGATTTTGGATCCATAAGTGTCCACCTTCCCAGGGCGCGCATCTGGGTGTGCATGATACAAATAGTTCATGCTGAATCGAAGTGCAGGGCTCTGTGTATCTTTATCTAATAAATCGTCGAGAGGTTTGCATATACTTGAAGCAATGCAATGGTTACCCGCATCGTCGGCTTCAGACATGCTTTGCACGTAAAAATCCTCCACCATGACCTCGTAAAAATGGTACGAAAAGAGCCCGGGTCCAAAACCACTGATCGTTACCGCGGGGTGATCCAGCATCACTTCCGCAACGACTTGTTTGTGGTAAGCTCGAACGAGAGAGAACTTAAGTTGGTCGGATGTAAATGAAACCTGAGCAACAGCACGAGATGGAGTAATCTCCAGAGGTGTCACAGATGGGTGGCGAAAGGTGAGAACCTTTGCCTCTGGTATGGAGTTGATCGCAAGCTCCAAGTCCAAAGCAGACTTGAATTTAAAGACTGACCGCAGCGGTCGGTCGTCCACTTTAATCAACAGCAGCCCTGGTTTCACGCTGTCTTTTGAGGCAGCAGGGCTTTTCTCCGCGCACCGCTTAATTGCCACATCACCTGACGGCAATATATCGAAAAGGATCCCGGTTGGGCCCCCAGGAAATGGTACACTGATCTCTGGCAGTGGAATGCCCATCGCATCTCCAATCCCATATAGCGCACTAGGATACGGCACGGTTTTCTCAGCAACGCATTCCAGTCCGAGCCGATTTCGAATCGACACCACCACCTCGTAAGGCAATTTTTGCTCTATCCTGGTCGCGTTAGCCCATGCCTCTGACTTGCGCAGCGCGTCGATGCCTTCGCTTTTCATCGCCATCACCTGGTTCCAGAGCAATAAATAATTCTCGGCCAGCTCGGCCATCTTCGCCTCGTCACTCGTTGTGTGTCGCTCCGACGCCTTGACCTGTTCCGCCACCATGACTCTCCACTTCTCGTGCCCAGAGAACGAGTCGATAACTAGATTCAGCACCGACAGCTGCTCCTCATCCAAAGTCATCCATATCCTGGACAAGTGGAACACCGCGTCGTACCGCGGGTCATCCGTCTGCGCGTGGTGCGTCGCCGTGTTCATCGTCAGCTTGAGCGACACGTTAATTGGCGCCACCAAGAACCTGTGCGCGTGTACGCTCTCCTCGGCGTTCCACCAGTCCGCCTTGGCTGCTCTCGAGCCCATGTCTTTCAGCCTCGCCAGCGTGGACTGCAGCACCTTCGGGTGCACTCTCGAGTGGATGAAGTGCAGCGCGTTCGGGTCCACGTAGGCCGACAGGTCAATGGCGTTGATGAGCTTGAACACCAAATGACTACTGCTCTCCTGCGCCGGCTCCTCCTCCTCGTCGAAGCCGCCCACTCTCCAGTTGCTGGGCGTCGTGACGGCCGACAGCGCGCCGAGCGTGATCCCCACGGCGTACTTGACCCCGTCCGTCCTGCTCCTGTCCTTACTGCCCGTCCTGGACGTCGGGGGGCTCCTCATTGGTCCTGCCGGAGCCCACACCCCCTCCACGCGGATGTGCAGGTTGCGGATGTCGACCTGCAGGTTGTCGATGAGCTTGGTCATGGTGCGGCCGATCCAGCCGTCGGTGCCGAAGTAGCCCTCGCTCTCGTGGGGCACCGAGTACTCGGGCACGTGCGGGCCGCTCCAGCGGTCCTGCAGGTCCTGCAGCAGGCGCGCCATCTTGGCGCCCACGAGGCTCGAGACCTCGTCCTGCAGCTCGTCCTCGTCGCGCTGCAGCGGCGCCAGCACCAGCAGCACGTCCTGGAACTTGATGCGCGCGGCCGCGCGGCCGAAGAGGGCGGACAGCGGCAGGTCCGCCTCGAAGAGCCCCACGAAGCCCGTCTTGAGGCGGAAGGGCAGCCAGCGCGGCACCACGCTGGCCTTGAGCGCCAGGTTCTCCAGCTTCAGCCGCTCCGACGCCTGCCACAGCTTGGCCGACACCGTCACCGACTGGCTCTCCACGTACTGCCCCAGGAAGTGCAGGATCCACGACTTGAGCGCGCCCTCCAGCATCGCGCCTGCCCCGCTAGAGAAAAAATAAATAGTAGAAGTTAAAAATGCGGACTTTCAACTGCGCGAGTTTTTGGACTGGAAGTTTTTTTTTTTTCGCTGGCTTTTCGTTAGAAACCTCTCGAAGATGATACGTTTTACCTAACATGTCACATGTTGCCAGTACAGTCTCCATGCACCTTGATGCAGCGGATACTTTTATGGGGTTTTGAGGATACTTTTTGTTTGTTTGTTTATCTCTCTCTCTCTCTCTACGGCGTGATGAGGCCGGTAGGGACGACTGCAATACGAGCTGGGAACTTCAAGGCGCGGATTCAACGACTGGCTTGTTCTTCTTCAGCCGCGGGGCGGGGCGATGCGGTGGTGCATGGCGTCGACGCTGCTGATGGTCGTGATGGGCGCGCTGGGCGAGCTCCACTCGCTGGGCCCGTTGCCGCCGCTGAACTCGTAGCGCACGCGCACCACGTAGCTCTTCGAGTAGTCGAGGCCGAAGACCGACGTGACGAGCTCGTGCTCGGTGTCGCTCGATCGCTGCGGCCGCCCCGACCAGCTCTTCCACACCTTCATAGTCCAGTCCCGCGAGAACTGCAGATGATACGACAGCGCCTTCGGGTGCGCCCGCCAGCGCACGAGAATCGCCGCCTGCAACGCAAAAGCCAACGAAGCGAAAATTGAGTGGCGTGGTTAATAATCGGGTAACAAGGCGAGTGAAATACGCATCACTTTACCTTGGAGGGAGACTCGACCACGGTCTCTGCTCGAGGCGAGGCCGGCACGATGCCCATGCGGAGTTCCCACCGCCCTCCGTCAAACCCGTCGCCACGACGAAAAGGCTTCCGCAAGAAGGCAGCTAGCCGCGACTGTCGACCCGACTTGAACTCCGTATCCGTGCAATCCGCTATCACTGAGCTGTTCTCCGTAGACCGCGCGCTGTCAGCATCGCCGAAGCTCTCGGACATGACCGCGTTCTGACTATCCGAGTCGTCTCCATCCTCCTCCAGTCCTGGACGCTCTGGAAACGCGAACGGCCCCGCCGCGATCGGCAGTCTCAAGTCGCTGTCAACACTCCCCGTACTCGACCGCCTCGACGACACCTCCTGCTGGTCGTCCCCCGACACGGACCATGCTCTCCGAGCCATTCGCAGCGTGTACCTAGTGCGGAACCTCAGTCGGATCGGCCGTGGCGCGATCTTGAGGATCCGCAGCACGTCCGCGAACTCCAAGTTCCTGATACTCTCGCCATTCACCGACTGCAGCACGTCGCCCTCCTGCAAAAAAGTCAACTTGTCACTGACTAACTTCAACTATAATACTTGTTCATGAAAAACAAAATCAAAAGAGACGCACGCACCCGAATCTGGTGCGAGACTTGTCCGACGCTGAAGATGGTGGACTTGACAATCGTCACGGGGATCCTGTAGCCCGAAGGGTCCACCTGTTCCTGGCTCTTGAGCGTCAACCCCAACTTGTCCTCCGTGAAGACCACCTGCAACCAGACAGTTGTCCACCAGGGGAAAAACGACCTTTCAGCTTCAACTTGGCGTCTGCCTCTCCGACGCCCTCCACAGCATAATACTACTTGCAATAAACACTATAATAATTCACTGAGAAGTACTGTAGCCCCGACCTCGTAGTCCTCGTAGGCCTGGTCGGCCGCCAGGTGCCAGCTGGGGCCAAGCGCCGCGTTGTTGGGCGCCGGGTAGCTGCTGACGGTGCTGCTGTTGCTGCAGGCCGAGACGCTGAGGCTGCTGCTGCTGGAGCTGCGGTGCCGCTGGCGGGCAGACGCAGACGAGCGGCGGCGCCCGGGGCCCAGCGCCGCGGGCTCCTGCGCCGGGCGCACGGGTTCTTCCATTATTATCGCTTGCTACAGTTGAGCGTCGGGTACTGTAGTTCGGCTGACTTCTTTTTCGGCGCTTTTTTCTCTGGAATCAGAATTAGTATGAACGTTTGTATAGGAGTGAATCGGATTTAGAAGGGTGGAGACGGTAAGTGTGGATTCGGATAACCTTGGGTGCGTCCGGATAAAGTGTCCACCTGTAGACGATAACGTCCACCTTTGGAGACATAGGGCGTCCTGGGACAAGTGGCGATCTTATGCAGGCGGTGTGAGTGATTGCCACCGTCGTGTTGAGCGCAGTAGGCCACTGCCGCCCGGCAGCTGGCTGGGGTAGAGACCCAAGCAGCGCCAGCGCCACAGGAGCCCACAGAGATTGCGGTCGCGCCTTTGCCTGCCATGCCAGACTTTTTGTTGACCGCTAGCGCAGCTCAAAGGCGCTGACAGGATGAGTGGGCTCTCCTCACCTCGAAATTTGCCACAACCAGGCGAGAGCGAGAGCAGCGCATCGGCTTCAGCACCGGAGACCATGACGTTCGTCGTCCCTTCACTCGTGGTGCTCGTGGCGACGACGCTGCAAATTGTCAACGCCCACACGTGGATCGACTGCCTTGACACAGACCGATCCAAGCTCTACGACCAAAGCGCCTCGTACATCTTCGGTGGTGCTGCCGGCAACGGATTCTGTGGCGGGTATGGTGCGGGCTACCCCGGCCGAGGAGTTGCCGGTATTGGCACGGAATTCACGTACAAACTGCTGCGAAACGAGTTCGAGGCCGGCGCGCCAGTGTGCGGGGCCGTCGGAGATAACACGTACAAGGACTGGCGGAAGAGACTGTCGGTCACAGCAGGCCAACCCGCGTACTTCGCCTATTTGCCTAATGGACACATTGTGAAGGACAAGAAGGGCGTCGGAACTCAGCACGGCGTCTACTGGACTGGGAAGGTGGGAACCTCGCTCACGTCCACTCACGAGATCAAAAACGAGAACCTGGTGGACGGCCACACACTGAACTACGACGACGGCAATTGCGGAGAGACATTCGACTTCAATGGGAATCCGAGTCACCGTGCAGGCGACGGCAAGCCTTGTATCGGTTCGTTCGTTGTGCCGGCGGGCACTGCTCCCGGGATCTACAAAATGGTGTGGTTCTGGACGTTCTGGCTGGACAACCAGGCCGCGTACGTGGATCAAGCGATGGCAAAAGGGTACTTCGGCGCTGCGTATTCAACGTGTTTCGAGGTGGAAGTGACGTCAAGTGGTAGCGTCGCCAACACCGCAGCTCCGAACGCAACCGCAAAAGCCTCGGGTGGACCTGCTGCTCCTGCTACACCTGCTGCAGCTACGCCTGTTACTGCTACTGGTACACCTGCTGATGCTACGCCAAACACTGATAAAACCCCGGAAGCGAGCACGGCGGCCATTTACAAAGCTCGTGTTGCGGCTGAATTCGCAAGATTAAAAGGTGGTGGCAGTAGCCTGGCCAGTGTCCACGCTGCGGGTTCGAGCAGCGGGTCGCTCGACCTCGCCGAGGTGACGGTCGGAAGCACGACGGATGAAAGCAAGAAGTCGGGCAAAATTGAAGCAGTGGACACTCTGACATCGAACAGCGCAGTGCGTCAAGGTTCGAGTGCGTTGAGCGCTGCGATAGCGCTGGTATCAGGTACCTTCGTGGCTACCCTTCTCCTTTAGGCTCCCAAAGCGGGACACCACACAAGTCATTTGTGTATGCTGTAACGTGTTATCGCGTATCGATGTGAAAATGTCATGAGCGTAGTCTATGTCTTCCGTTCGCTGCTCGTCTCTACTTCTTCTTACTCCTCTAACAAACGTGCGATCGGGCGAGAAACCAGCACGCGGAAATTTGTGTTGGATAGCGACAGCCAGCGCGTTTCTTCAGTCTCACCTTTGCGAAGTAGGTGTCGGTCCGTCTTCGGGTCGTAGCGAACAACCACCGCCTCCGTTTCCTCCTCCAAGTCCACGTTATAGCGCTTCACTACAGACACGAGCGGGTCACCGAAGTGGCGATTATCAAAGAGTCGAACGCGGCACCCACGCACAAGCTCATCTCCCCAACAAACGTGTTGGCTTGCATTAAAGTAGCGGATCCGCTGGTTTGGGCGCAGAGTCTGCGGGTCATTTCCACAATTGGTTGCCTCCCGCTCCGTGCCTCGACCGCTATTGAGTTCATCAGGGTCTCTATCACTGCTCGTGTACACACCTTTGCCTTGCATCTCGTTACGGAGAAAATTCCCCTTCCACGACTCCCCTGAAGACCAATAGTACGTCCCACAACCATGCATGAAGCCGTCTTTCCACTCGCCTACATAGCGAATGACTCGCTTGATGTCGGTACCGCGTCCTACAGCCATTAGGTATTTTTCTTCAGGCACCCAAAGCGTGCCGAAGCCATGCGGGATCAGAACTCCATTTTCATTGACGCCATCTCCGTCGTATTTGCTGCCATCCTCATACCGTTTAACAATTTGTCGAGCCCTCCAGGCAGCAAGCTCAGCTTGTTCCTGCTCCTCTCTCTCCCTAGCTGCTTGAGCGTCCAAAATGCTAACCACTTTGGCCTTCTCGCCTCGAATGAATTCCCGTTTAGCCTGACGAAAGGCAGAGCGTTCGTCGAGGAATCGACTTTCCAGCACTCTCCACCCGGTTTCGACGCCGTGGTTATCTTCGCCCTCTCGATTGTGCTGCGCTACTTGAAACAAAGCACCAGTCTCTTGACCGCAAGCCATGAGCAAGGCACCCGCTGCTGCTTCTTCCGACAATTTCTTCCCGTCGTGAGATGTCCGGCCTGCTTTCGTGCGCACACGGTCGATAGCTACTTGTTTGTACGGGAACTCGGGCCATTGCAAGCGCGAATCCTCGTTAGCGTGGAGTGGCCGAAGCGGGTCGAACTCAAACGTTAAAGCTCCTGAACTGTCCAAGGTCGACTTATACATGTCGACGGAGAGAGTCCGACGATTGCGTTGAGTAGTAAGTCCGTTTCCTCTAGCTGCAAATAGTGCCAAAATGGCAAGTTGTGTTCCGCGCAGCCAGACAGCAGAGGAACAACAGGCAATAACCAAAACATGGAGAACGATGAATACCCATGGAGCAACCAAACCAACCTGGTCTCGAGTCTAGACCTCTTAGAGGAAGAGGTTTTGCGCGAGGCCAGCAAGCACGGGCCGCAGTGGAACCGAGACAAACACCTCCTTGTTGAGGGCGAGCCAGCAGCAACAGTACCGAGGTTTAGCGACCACTTCATCAATAAATCACCTTGTTCATTGGAGCTCACAATTCGTGTTACGCGCACGTGTTCAATTCAGGGAAGTCTCAAGGATCTCCCCGCGAAAGCCTGTAATAGTGCCTAAAACTTCGGGACGTCGCAGACCGAGCACGAGTCGAGGTGGTGATCGTAGCGCCAACAATGCAGAGGAAGAAAATGAATCGAAGAGGGAATTACAGGTGTGGGTAGTATCTCAAAACGATTGAGTACATGCCACAAGTACTAACCATGCTCTTGTGTACGTTGTTTTGATTTCACGCGATATCATAGCTCGAAAATGAACGACTTCAGAATGAAATCGCGCAATGGCGACGTGAGGTGGAGCACGCTCGTGACGAGAAACTCGAATTGGAGGCGTCGTTCCGACGACTAGATCAGGAAATTGGCAATGGATACCACCTCGCAGAGCGCAAAGAGAAGGAGATACGAATCGCTGAACTTGTGACAAAGAACCAAAAGGTTGGGATGCAGAACACTTTTGATGGTATGAAATTGCACGGGCTAATGAACATTTTACGTTTAGATGTCACAACTGCTGGAGCGCGAGTTGCAGAGTCTCGACGCAGTTCGACGAGCGCACACAGAGCTGCAAACCGAGAACCGAAAACTGACTGAGCAAGTCACAGTGCTCAACCAGGTACTCGACAGTGTGGAAACGAAACACGCAGAGCTTTCAGACTCCCACGCCACCCTAACTGCAAGTTACGAGGCGGCTCAAACAACGATCGAGACACTTCAGTGCGAGGTACACGTTTTGCAAGACAAGTTGTCCGCCTCTGACCAGCATGTACAGGTCGTCGCCGAGTATGAAGAGAAGATTCAGCACTGGGAACGCATTTGTCGTGAGCTAGAGCTAAAATACGAGCACAAGGCACAGAAATTTACACAGCTGCAGAAAATCGCAAGTGCGTCACAACAAGAAGCTCAACGAGCATTGGATCGTCAGGAGGAATTGGAGCAGGAGGTACGCAAAGTCCACGACCAAATGATTCAAACAAACGCCGCCATGAGGACGATGGAAGCTAAGCTAGAAACCAACTTGAAGTCCGCGCAGCACAGTGGCAGTCAGGAATCGGTACGAAAGCATGGAATTATTGAATGTGTTCTCTCGCTATGCTGATCGTCGTAGCATGGTAAATGTTTATCTTTTGTGGTAGCTTCATCGCCGGATTCGACACTTGGAAGGAGAATTGTTGCAGAAAAGCAGAGCGAACGCCGACCTCATGCAGTCTTGCAACCATCTACTTGGCTCGCAGAAGCGATCAGGTACTAACAAAACAGCACTATCAAGCAGAAACAATCACGCCATGGCATCTCGCGTGGCTAAACTGACCACACGAATTGCATCCTTGACGGATAAGCTGCGCAGTACGGAGGAAGCTCGGTGAGTGTGGAAATGCCTCAACACACTGAACATTATACTAACACTGACTTCTAAACGTTTTTACAACAGTGATCGAAAAAGTCGGAGTGTGGATGTGCTCATGCAGGCATTTCCGTTCTTGTTGCATCGGTTGGATGCTCTACAGGACCAATTTGCTGCTGCTGTCGAGTCCAACGACATTATCAAAAACGCTCTGGAACAAATACAAGATCCTCCGGTTGCAATGTCCAGCCATACCGCAGTAAGCCACACTGGGCCGTGTGTGTGTGGCTCCATGTATCTTCACTTAGCAAGGGACAAGTATTTGATGGAAGCACCATATCCCATTGACTTGCTCGCCGACCAAACTGGAGCCCAGGCGCTCGGTGGATACACAGAATCTACAACTACGTTCACTGGTGCAAGAAAGAAAAAGTTTTCCCCATTCCGAGTCACGTGCAGTAATTTGAAACTGAAAGACAACCAGCAGGAGGAAGGAAGCGATGACCAGATAGACCAACTTGTTCTGCTTGCTGCAGATTCAAGCGATGTTAGTGGTGCTTCATACTTGAATCGGAGCAAGATAAACGCCTTCCTAGAAGTGATTCAAAGCGGAGCAGCTCGGAATAAGTTCAAGACACTCGTAATTGGCAAGTTAGCTGAGTGTCTGAATAAATTGCGTGAACTAGTTCACCGATCGGCGTCAGAGTCTGCAGAACAGCAGGCATCAATCCAAGTTCTACAGCGGGAGGTAGCAGATTTTCAGCAAAAGTTGAAATTCACCGATACCAGTGACAGCAGGAACGGCCTCGAACATGGAAATGCATCAATAAAATCACCCCAAGACTCCGACAGAACTCGCCAATTTCTGCTGAGGGTGGTCGACGTATACACCGAGAAGCAACAGGAAGACGACCAGCGCCAGATGACGTTCCTCACCCAGCCGCTATCTAGCGACATGCTCATTACTGCGGCACATACTAGCCACAACGCGAACAACAAAGTTTCTGATGACCGGTTGAATCTAACCGACTGTGGACTGCAAGATGACGATATCGGCCAGCTATTGTTGAAAGTCGTGGTAAGTGGTGTACGGTTCCGCGAGATAAATCTTGATTCGAATCACTTGACGGATGCTGGAGCGCAACATATTGCGGAGTTTTTGGAGAAGTCCCCTACAAGCGTTCGCGTGGTGAGTCTCACAGGCAACAAACGTATTACGAGGCGAGGTATTGACTTGATCAAGCGAGGTTTACTGAGGCATCAGCGCGTGCAGCGAGTTGAAGAGGATGGACACGAATCAGAGAATGTGGTGGTTTTGAGTGGCTTCGCTCTTGGACACGATTTTGACGTAAGCGGAAGCGCTACGGAAGTTCTTCGCGTTGCGCTTCCCATTCCAATTCATGGAGAATTGAAGGCAACAACGAGCGAAGACATTGATGCGATGACTGAGAAGCTCCGCCAAATTGGCTTTAGATACAATATTCGGCAGCCATCAGCGTCTTCGCGCCAACGAACCACTGCATACAGCAGTAAAACTCGTGGTACAAACAGTCAGAACCAACCTTATCCTCGAGGCCCTGTGGCTTCATCAACCATGAACTCCAACAGGAGAGCCTCCCTTCCCAGCAGCAGTCTTAGCAAGAGAGGACCCGCTCCTACCAGCACTGAGACCAGTACTAGCAGGAGGAGATCCCTTCCTGCTGTCAGCACGAACAGAACCATTGTCAACTCTCAACGTCAGCAAATAAAGCAACAGCAAGATCTTCGGTTCCAATCCCTAGAGGCTGCGATTCGACGAGCGTCAGCACCGCAACTGCGTCAAAATAGGTCACGGTCGTCATCGACAACGATTGATTCCCGCCCACCTCCCAGTCGAGGGACCGTCAGCAGCAGCAACAAACGTACTTTCGGCCAAACGCACATCAATACGATCAGAGGATTGAGGCGGTAACAAAATTACGCTAACAGGGTGCACGGTTCCTTTTTTTAAAATGAAAAAATAAGGATGAAAACGTAGTCGAGTCAAACGTTGAATAGCCACCATCAGAATCATCTGAGCTTGCCTTGGCTTCCGGTCCTTCGGTAAAAACTGAGGTTGGTGCATCTGGCGATGAAGTTGCTTGTGCAAGAGATTCATCTGTTGAGCTTGCATTCTGTAGTATCGGTGATGTACTATGCCAGACTTCAAGTTCGATCGAAGTCGCGTACGGCGTTGATTTGCACTGGGATTTTGTGCGAAAAACACTCTTGTTTTCTACTGAGAAAGGGGAAATTGTGTTTCGGGTCCGTTATTCTCAGGATTTTGGATCCAGAGTTAACGGGGGCAGTCACTCTAACCCAAAACACTCCATTTCTTATGTTAAAACCCAATTCTCACGTTATCACAAAATTCCTCAAATGATTGACTCCCACCTACTTCGAAATAATTTCAAAGACAACGCGACAAACTATTAGCACTACATCAAATCATTGATTTTCCCGAACTTCACCAGCATGTGCGCTTACAACAACACCACAGCAGCAACGAGTGCGCACATGAAAACTGGCCAAGACTGGAAATGTGATGCCTTCAGCGAAAGGCTTGTCTCGGCATTTGCGGACGCGCTTGTTGTCGACGAGGACCACGCTGCAGAGGCTGATTCCTTGGATGTTGATGCCGAGTCGTAAGATACTTCTGTGTCGATAGCGAAGCTATCCGAACCGACCTCTGCTTCACTGCTACCCGAGCTGCTTGAGCTGTTAGCTGAAGATGACGCGCTTCCTGATGTCGAAGAACTCGTGCTGTTCGAGTTCTCGTTTGAATTCGAATTGCTGCTGGATATTGAAGAACCCGCGCTGTTTGGGCTATTATTTGAAGATGATGCACTGCTGGAACCTGAAGAACTTATGCTGGCAGGGTGAACGGTCCCTATGTCGTCCTCATCGCCACCAAAGGACGAAAGTGTAGTCGATTTGAACACTGAATAGCCACCGTCAGATTCATCTGAGCTTGTCTTGATTTCCGGTGCTTCGGTAAAAACTGAGGTTGATGTATCTGGCGATGGAGTTGCCTGGGCATGAGATTCGTTTGTTGTGCTTGCAGTTGTTTCTGCCTCTTCAGTAGAAGTCGTGATGGGAGTATCTGATGAAGTACTTGACTGGGAAGGAGATTCGTTTGATTTTGCAATCGTTTCCGGATCTGACGTCTCTGGAGAAGCAATCGTTTGCGCAGGTGGGTCAGTCAAGGGAGCTTCCGTCACCGCTATCGTCGGTGCGGGAGTGGTCGGGGTGGGTGCTGGTGTCGGAGCTGGTGTAGGCAATGGCGTAGGGGGCGATGCACTTGTCACTGGAGTGGCTATGATTTCTTGGGGAGTGCTAGTCGTTGATATTGGGGTGGCCGTGGTAACTTGAGGAGCGCTGGTTGTCGAGACTGGGGCGTTCGTGATGGCAGTAGGGTCTGCATCCGCCGCAGCACCGGTCGCATCAACCTGACCCCATGAGCTAACAGGGGCAGCGGTCGTTGCCGGTGGCGCCATAGTGGTGGCCATCGGGGTTGCCGTTGTACCAACTGGAGTCGCTGTTATCACTTCTGGGGCCGAAGTGGCCGATACCGGGGTGTACGTACTAGGCGCTGCTGTCGTAACCTGCGGCACAGAAGTGGTTGGTTGCGAAGCACTCGTACTGGGCGTCGATGTCGCCGCCGTTGAACTGCCGCCGCTTCCAGAGACTACTTCCACCTCGAAACACGTCGAGTAGGCGGCACCAAAGTACCCGCGAGCTTGGGATTGATCCACGTACGAAGCCTCGTTGTCGAGCCAAAAAGTCCAGTACCACACCATGCTGTAGATACCTGCAGTAGTGCCTGTCGGAACCACGAAAGACCCAATGCAAGGTTTGCCGTCACCCGCTCGCCCGCCTGGGTTCCCGTTGTAATCGTACGATTCGCCACAGTTGCCGTCGTCAAAGTTCATGGTATACCCGTCCATGAGGTTCTCCTGCGTCATGTCCAGCGTCGACGTGAGCGACGTACCCGCCTGGCCCGTCCAGTAGATGCCGTGCTGCGTGCCGATTGCCTTCTTGTCCTTGACGATATGTCCGTTCGGCAGGTATGCGAAGTAGACCGTCACGCCGGGCGCGACCGAGATCCGTTTGCGCCAGTCCGTGCTGGTGTACGTGTCGGCGTCCACAGCCTCGCATACGGGGGTGCCCGCCTCGACCTCGTTCTCCAGCATCTTGAACGTGTACTCCGTTCCGATATCGGTGTCGCCGCGACCTGGGTACCCTGCTCCATAGCCGTCGCAGAATCCGTTGCCCCCGGAGCCGCCGTAGATGTAGGACGCGCTCTGGTCGTAGATTTTGGTACGGTTGGTGTCGAAGCAGTCGATCCACGAGTGGGCCGACACGACGGCCACCGTCGCCAAAACCACCGACACCCTCGTCACCGACCTCATCTTGAAAGGCGAAGCGTGTCAACTTGTCCTCGGAATTCCGTCGATGCGCGTGGCGGCCGACCCTTTGCAGAATACAGTAGCGTTGTGCTGCCGAAGCTGCAGAGGAGACCAAGGAGAGCGTGAGACTGGCTCGGGCAGAGCGGACTGCAAATGATACGGCGGCTTGTCCTCGTGCTCCAGCTGTCCCGCAGGCATCGCACCCGTAATAGAGACTTGCTAACACGGTCGTGTTAGTCGACGCGGCCAGGTGTCTTTCGTGACCCCAGGCGGCTCAAGAATGGGCGGAAGCTCGCGCCCGACAGGCACGCGCTCGGTTTCCCGGATTCCGGCAAGCGCTGGCATTTGCACAACGTTTAGCTGACTAACGCAATGACGGAACCATTCTAGTTGAACGAATAACCACAACGCTACATACAAGTTACATTTTTCACGGTCTAAGGACAGCACATCTATTGAGCTAAGGGCAAGACACCTCGAGCCACAGGCTGCAGGCAGCAGATACTTTCGCCGCGGCCTGGCTTTTACAGCGTTCCGATAGATCGCCAGCTGGGAAACGTGAAGCTGGTCAACTGAGACTTGCCTGGTCTGGTCCGGCAAGCTGCATGGAATGGTGCTTGGGAAGACTGAACCGGATCATATCATAGCAGCGCTCCGAACAGCAACGCGAAGCCCAGGGCCACCCACCGCCCGCAGCTCTCGACGGAGACGGCCGAGCTCTCTTTGGTGGATGCGGTGGCGCCGTCCACCGATCTTGAGGAGGAGGACCCTGAAGTGACCACCATCGCCGGCGACGACGGGCCCTCCTGACCGACCTGGCCGGCGTCGGCAGCGGAGCCCATCGAGGCAGAGCCCGCTGAGGCCGAGTCATCACTGCTGGAGCTGGTAGAGTTGGTGTTGTTGGTGCTGCTGTTGGTCGGACGCTTTGTGATCAAGCCGCTTTTGACGTACTTTGCCGGCGGGAAATCTTCGCCGTCGCTGCCGTCCACAGGCTCAGGCGCAACGGTTCCAACTACAGAGATATCGATTTTCGCGGCGGGCGTCTTCGGCTTAATTGCCGGACTTTCCGGCACAGGCGCTGCCGCGCCGACAATCGGGTGGGCCGTCGATGCCGTCTTAGCTGCCGGAACTGGTGCTGGTGTCGGTGCAGGGGTCGGCGCGGGGGTCGGTGCCGGGGTAGGAGCTGGCGTCGGTGCCGGAGTCGGTGCCGGTGTAGGAGCGGGTGTCGGTGGCGGGGTCGGTGGCGGGGTCGGTGCCGGGGTCGGTGGCGGGGTCGGTGCCGGGGTAGGAGCTGGTGTTGGTGCCGGTGCTGGTGTCGGTGCTGGTGCCGCGCCACCACTTGTCACCTCTACCTGGAAGCAGGTCGAGTATGCAGCGCCAAAGTATCCCTTGGCCTGGGCCTGGTCGATGTATGCACCTTGATCGTCGAGCCAAAACGTCCAATACCACACCATGTTGTAGATTCCCGGGGCGGTGCCAGCTGGAATGACAAACGACCCGATACACGGTTTGCCATCGCCTGCACGGTGACTCGGATTCCCATTATAGTCGTACGTCTCGCCGCAGTTTCCATCGTCGTAGTTCATCGTGTGGCCATCGACCAGGTGTTCGGGCTTCATATCCAGCGTAGACGTGAGCGAGGTTCCTGGCTGGCCGGTCCAGTAGACGCCGTGCTGAGTACCGACAGCCTTCTTGTCCTTCACAATGTGTCCATTAGGCAGATACGCGAAGTATGCAGTCTGACCAGGAGTAACTGAGAGTCGCTTCCGCCAGTCCGAGTACGAGTTGGGGTCAACGCTTTGGCAGACCTGTGTGCCGGTCTCCACCACGTTTTTCAGCATTTTGTACGTGTACTCCGTGCCGATACTGGTGTCACCGCGGCCGGGGTAGCCTGCTCCATAGCCGCCGCAGAATCCGTTGCCGCCTGCACCACCAAAAATGTACGACGCGCTCTGATCGTAGAGTTTGGACCGGTCCGTGTCGAGGCAGTCGATCCAGGTGTGCGCCTCGGCATTCCGCGTTACCACTGATGCTAAGAGAGGCAGCAAGGCCATCGTGGATGAGACGACGGACACCATTTTGCTGCTGGCGGTATCGCAGCCTAGCGAAGCGTGCCCACGACTCGAGATTTTGGAGAGTGTCGCCGAGCTTGTTTTCTCTCCACATGACGGAGGGGCAGCAACACGTTTTACTGTTTGAACCAACTTGGGCTGGTCTGGTTTGTCGGAACGGCACAGAGAAGGACTGAGAGCGGAAGAAAAGCTGGGCACGGTTCTCTCTCTGCAACCGACATGCACCAGGACAAACTGATCGGCGAAATTTTGCCGCCCCAAGCGCTGGCAAAGCCTCGGATCTCCCCATGACTTATGGTCGTCTTCCGGCCGGCTCTTGCCTTTGCATTGACAAGTTGCTAAAGCAAGCGGCCTAAGGTCAGCTGGGACTTGAGAAGCGACCCACGCTTGGCTCTGCTGCAAACGAAGGCTGCCGTGCACTGCACACATACATACATGGCTTCGGACCGGACACTGCTGCCCGGATCACTTTCAGGGCAACCCGCGTCTGTCTTCTAGCCACGCGCGCTCGAGGCTACACGTTCAACCACGAAATAATCGCGCGGCGTTGGACCTGATCGGAGCTCCCACCGAAAGCTTGCACAAAGCTACACTCTAACTCCAGTCCTGGTATTCGTTTTGTATATGGGAAGCCATCTAACACTACGCTGTAGATATACACATCTCCATCGGCGAAATACTGTTACCGGTACATGCACATATGCCACGAGAGACACGTCACGCACTTCAACAACGTCCAGGCCTAACCTGGCCTGCAATCGGCCAGCTCATTGTATATTCACAACTTAGGAACGCATACGCCGACGACAAACCGAACTTGTAGACCCTGACTTCGGCGCTGTTGGCGTCTCTGGAATGGGTGTTGTAGGAGCAGATGTCACAACCGGCGATGGAGTCTCTACTTGGGCTACCGGTACCTCTGCAGGCGGCGCTGGCGTTGTCTCGGGAGCTGTAGGCGCCAGCGTCACTTCTGGGGCCGCAGGCACCTCTGCCGGCGGAGCCTCAGGAACTGCAGGCACCGGCGTCATTTCCGGGACTGCCGGTGTTGCTGCCGGCGGGGCCTCAGGAGCCGTCGGCGCTGTTGTTGGCTCAGGGACAGCTGCCGGCGGCGCAGCCGCAACAATGGGCGGTGCTGCCGCAACAATGGCCGGCGTGGCTGCCGGTGGAGGACCTTGTACTATCGGAGCAGCTTCAGCCCCAACAAGACCCTGGGTTTGGTCGTACGGCGCTACTGTCCCGGGCTGTTGCACTGTGGACGTATTGCCGCCATTGTCGGCCGTCACTTCAACGTCAAAGCAGGTCGAGTACGCGGCGCCGAAGTACCCCTTTGCCATCTCCTGGTCCTTATACGCGCCCTGGTTGTCCAGCCAGAACGTCCAATACCACACCATGCTGTAGATACCCGGAACAGTGCCTGCCGGCACAACGAACGAACCGATACAAGGCTTGCCGTCGCCTGCACGGTGACTCGGATTCCCATTGTAGTCGTACGTCTCTCCACAATTGCCGTCGTCGTAGTCCATCGTGTGTCCGTCCAACAAGTTCTCGGGCTTCATATCGAGCGTGGACTTGAGAGATGTGCCGACCTGGCCTGTCCAGTAGACACCGTGCTGAGTGCCGACGCCCTTCTTGTCCTTCACGATGTGTCCATTAGGCAAATAGGCGAAGTACGCTGTCTGTCCTGGCGCCACCGACAACCGCTTGCGCCAATCCGCGTATGTGTTGGTGCCTACATCCTCGCAAACGGGGGCACCGGCTTCGACGTCGTTCTTCAGCACCTTGTGCGTGTATTCCGTGCCGATACTGGTGTCACCTCGACCCGGGTACCCTGCGCCGTAGCCTGCGCAGAATCCGTTGCCACCGGCTCCGCCGAAAATGTACGAGGCGCTTTGGTCGTAGAGTTTGGAGCGATCGGTGTCAAAGCAGTCGATCCACGTGTGCGCCTCGGCCAAATGCCGAGCGACCGACAGCAGAAGCAGCGGCACAATGGCCGTCCTGGATGAGACTACGGAGACCATGCTTCCCTGTGAGCTCTACTTGGTGAATCGGAGACTGCCGGCTCTTTGGCCCCAGGCGATTGGAGCCGCCAACCTCGTTCGTGTTGTGGAGCCGGAACGGCACGAGGTTTACGGTAGGCTACCGCTCTCGACGATAGCAGCGCGGCCAAGGAAGGGCCCAGGAACGAAAGCCATGCTGGGCATCCACGACTCGAGCGCCCAGTGGTTGAACGAGGAGAGGCTGATCGGGATCGGCGCACAGTGCGATCGTTGATTGCCATGACACTCGCAACTTCATCGCGACGACCTCCGTCCGCAACGTTGGAGGCCTCAAACGCACTCGTAGCGTTGAAAGGACACTTGTGCATTTGTGCGAACGACAAGCTGGTGTAGACGAACGTGAGGCGGGATTTTCACCAAGGAAGGCGTCATGTTTGCAAACAACCTCGGACAGCAGGCCTGCCTGATTAAGATGCGCGGCCATCGTTGACGCACCATCTGCTTCCGACTGTGAACCTGCGTGTTCTGGTCCAGAACACGTCGCAGCGTTCGCCTCGCGGGGCCTGGACTCGGATCACCGGACAGAACGGCACCAAGAGACATCACATGCACGAACACCAAAACACCACTGCGTTTGCAACAAAGGATGGATTATTGTCGGTGGCAAGACCACCAAAATGCACACACACGCCATTGTCTCTTCACCTCGCAGCCCTATTGCCGCCCCAAACAGCAGCGAGTAGTAACGTCCGCAGCGTGAAACAGCAGGTCGAGCCTAGGATTCTGTCCTGAATAATGGCGGCCAAGTCCAGCAACAACTTAGCCCATGTGGACCGAGACGGGCTTGCCCATCTTGCCCATGACGACGAGGTGGTCGAAGTGGCCGGCCAGAGCCTCCGAGAACGTGGGCAGCACGGTGTACTTGATCTTGTACTTCTTGCACACGTCGATGATGATCGGCGCGATAGCGGGGTAGTGGTACTGCGAGACGCCGGGGAAGAGGTGGTGGGTCACCTGGTAGTTGAGCGCGCCCGTGAGGAACGTCGTGAGGAACGAGCCGTGGCCGTAGTCCACCGACGACTTGACCTGCGAGACGGCCCACTCGTCATCGATAGCGGTAACCTCCTCGTCACCGCCCGGGTACTCGCAGGCCGTGGAGACGTGGCTGACCTGGAAGTTGAAGGCCAGGTACCAGCCCGTCATGAACTCGGCCAGGAGGAAGACGCCCCAGAAGCGAGACGAGTCCACCTGCAGCACGACCAGCGGGATGTAGATGCGGTAGAACGCCCAGAAGGCCTTGGACAGGATCATCTCGACCCAGTCGCCGACCGAGTGCGGGTTCACGCGCAGCGGGCCGTTCGTGAGCGAGATGAATGTCTCGAAGATGTCCTGCACGCGGAACTTGAGGCCGAGCACGCCGTACAGCGGCGGCAGGTACAGGTGCTGGAACTTGTAGATGGGCAGCAGCACCTGGCGGTACACAATGCGGCGCACGTCGCTCTTGAAGTCCACCGGGAGGTCGGGGTCCGCGCCAGCCACGTTCGTGTAGATGTGGTGGCCGACCACGTGCTGGTTGAGCCACGACACCATGTTGGCGCCGGCGACCCAGTCCATCGCGAGGCGTCCAATGAGTCTCCAGCCCGTGGGGCTGCTGGTGATGGCGGCGTGCGACGCGTCGTGCATCACGTGGAGCAGCGGCAGCGCCTGGCACACGCCGAAGAGCGCACCCCAGGCGTAGTGGGCGTAGATGTTGTCCGAGAGCAGCTGATTCATGCCCAGGTACGAGATGGCGCCGAGCACGGCGACGATCATCATGCGCCACATGCCCGAGTACGGGCTGCGCGGGTCCAGCTTGTTGTCCTTGAAGTACTGGTGCACGCGCTCGCAGCACTCCTTGTAGAACCCCGTGTCGGGCTTGTACTGCGGGAACTCGGAGCCGCCCACGAGCTTGCCCACGGCGTACTTGGCCAGGATCTTGTCGGCGCGGTTGGAGAAGGGGTGGTACGAGTCGAACGTGTCGGTGCACTCGCGGCCAGAGTGCAGCAGCACGAGCTCGCGGCCGCCAGGGTGACGGTCCGCCCATTCTGGTGGTGCGAACAATAGCAGCAGCAGGAGCAGGAGCAGCAAATAACTGTCAGGTCATTGCAATAGGTACCTCATGATGAATTGGAAGGAACGCACCGGTGACGTCGTAGACGACGCCGCGGATGATGACCCAGGCGCTCTTGGCCGTGTTGTGCTTGGCCACGTCCTGCCACGTGAAGGTGGCGTCCTTGTCGGCCGCGGCGGCGGCAGCAGCGCCCTTGCGCTGGTGCAGGCCCTCTGCAGGACGAACGACACAGACAGAGGAGAGGGTGAGTGGAGGTGGAGCGGAGGCACTTGTAGGGACACAGACGGCGCACACCGTTGGCGCTCACGGCCTTGTCGGTCTCGATGGGGGCCATGGCAGCTCTTGTTCGTCAATGGGTGGGTGACGGCCGGCGCGCAGGAGAGGAGATTCCGTCGGTGCTTCCTGGCGTGGGAGCGAATCGAACAGTGATGTCATCTGCGCCTGTCGAGCTCCGCTACGCGGGCCATCCACCTGAGAAAGCAGATGCTATGATATGATGGTGTTTACGCAGGGAATATGAAAATGAAGGCTTTCAGAACATAAACTCGTGAAGCTGAAGCGGCGTTTGGACGGGGTAAAGAAAGATGAAGGATTTGGGTGTGCCACATGACAGCTCGCTGCTGGAAGATCGCCCTGAGGAAAACGTGTGGCTCTCCGCATGGGCACATCTCTTTGTAGCCAAAGTTGGCGAGAGGCCCTCAGCCCTCCGCTCTTAGCAATCGGCGCTGATAGCGACGGCGTCCTCGGCTAGAAGTGGCTGCACGCTCGGGTCTGGGGCCCAGCAGATCATCGTTGCATTGCATGGAGGACACCTGGGGCCCAAGGCTGCCGAGTGTGGTGCCGATTCTGATGGTCTGCACGGTCGGACAGAGACCCGGCCGGGAGCCGCGGATTTAGGTGCGTTTTTATTAGGACTGTTAATTCGCGGTACACAGTACCACAAGTACGTCAGCACGGCGCTGCTCAGAGCTTGATGCGGATATGCGCGTGCTGCAGCACCGAGGCGAGCACGCAGACCGCCAGCATGTAGAGCAGCAGCACTGCGGACGCCCCGCCGGTGCTGGTGTTGATGGTGTGCATGCTCAGGTTCACGGCGCCTGTTATCAGGTTGGCCTGTAGTCAAGGCGCAGTTGCAAGTCAACGCAACGCTGTGCTGGCGAGGATGGATAACTACGATCTGGCTTACCACGATGAAGACGAAGAGCTGGTTGTGGTTGATGCCCTGGTACAGCAGTGGCACACTGGGACGCATGCTGTGCAGCATATTCGACAAAGATTGTGCCCATGTTAGAGGGAGGTTTTGTGTACTACCGTAGATACAGACCGAGGGACCACATACCAGACAGTTTGGATCGCGCAGTAGAGCGCCAGCAGAGTGGTCGACTCGGCCACAACCCACAACAAATACGACAAGTTCAACTGTAGACAAAAAGCATGAGCTCGTGAGATGCTGGTTGTTCAGGATCAAGGCGAATGAGAGGCGAAAACATACCATACGACGTGAAGGACGTGCAACAAGCCGCACGGAGAGGAACGTTAAGGCCCACAGGAGACCGGCCACGATAAAGAGGGAGACCACCAGCCACCTCATGTTGCGGTGCAGTTTCGCCCCGTTGGAGTCCATGTAGCCGAATATGCATTCACCCGCGTAGACAGAAAGCAAGTAGAGCGAGGTGTAGCCTGGGTGGAGGATATACGACAGCAAACAACATTAGCCCACTCATTCTGCTAGGCACTTGTAGACTATTGCCGATCGCATTGGAATTAAATCAACTCACCTGCCAAACTGAGGATTCCTTCGCGGTTCTGACTCAACAAATTGTCCCGAGGTTCATTCAGGATATAATCTTCACCGCCGAATTGGGACAGAAACACCTGGTAGCCTGCCAAAGCATGCCATAGATCAACAGTCAGAATAGGTGCCAGAGGATAACAACGTCGACACGTAAACTGCATACCACAAGCAATGAGAACCGCCACGGCGGGGCCCGAAGCCCATTTGCCGAAAGCGCGAAAGAAAGAGTACACCAGGTACACTCCTGCTAGCGTGAAGTAGAAGTTCCAATGCACGCCGTACTCGGACACGTGCTCCTAATCGCATCAAATAGCATTCATATATCGCAGCTACACATCTCTGGAAATATAGTCTCCTACCTGGTAGTTGACGCCCTTGACTGTCAGAAACCGCGCGACCCCAAACACGAGGACTAGTACAATGGGTCGAAGGAAAGCATATAGCTTCTGAACAAAGCTTTGTGTTGGTTTGCCGTCCGATTGAGCTCTGCGTAGACAAAGAATTTAGATATCCACGTAGACCCTTCTGCAAGAACTTCAATACGTACCTCTTCGTGCCAACAACACGACGAGCTTGACGCGCAGGCGCTGACACAATCGCCGACGACACGATAAATGCGCCAACTCCAATATCCATCTACACCCACATAAAGGTAAGTGTTCACGGCTAATAGCACAATTGGCGACAACACGCTGCTGCCTTACCACACTGAAGCCATAATTCTCCGTCTTGGCAAAACGGCGAGGAAAGACCGTAAAGTCAACCCCCAGAATTGCGAAGCACCTGCATCGTCACAACCACACAGAAGTAAGCATTGGCGCCAACACTAAAACAACATCTTCACAACGCACGTCGATAGCATAATTTGTGCGCGAAAGTTGGTTAGGAAGGGCAGTTCCTTCTCGAGCAGCTGATTCATCTTCTCCTTCCTGCAGTGCTTGTGAATGTATTCCTTGGCGTGGAACCAGGACAGCGCACTCAGCGTGGCCGCCAGCGAGTACACCACCGCCAGCAGCGGCACTGCATACTCGGCAAAGGTGAAGCCGATCATCGTGGGCACGACGGTCACTGCAAACTCCAGCAGGATCGTCGCCATCAAGTTCTAAAGCGGATATTGCACCATCAGTTCACCAATTCCGCCCCAAATACCCCCACAACGGGTCTAGCACTCACCAAGTTGCCGACGCCCAATTGCCGGATGCCCACGACCTCCAGCAGCAGCATGAGCTCCGAATAGAGCCATAAGCTCCCCTGGCACGACGTAACAACGCTGCGTTTTAGTGTCTCCCGGCTCGAGTTCTCGCCCGTTGGCGGCCGTTCTTGCGCGACAGCGACTGCAATCGTCTACGCACTGGTGCTATGGCGAACACGAGGAAGACCTCGCGCGCGCTGGTGCCCTGGAGGCCGGCCACGAAGGCCTCCTTGGCGAGCTTGTAGTCCTCGTCCATCGTGATTATAACTGCGGCTTCATTTGCAACCAATCAAAAGGCGACAAAACGGACATTCGACCAATCACCGACTGGCAGGAGGGGCACTTTGGCATCGAGATGACTGGTACGAATGGCAATCTGCCTGCGGGCGACGCACGCCTCGCCGCGGCGCTCTGCGGCCTCCAGAGACTCGGTTTCTGCATATACAACACAAGGTTGGGCTGCTGCTGACGGTGGTGCTGCTGTGGCGCGATCCAGACTACAAGGAGGAGCAGGCCATGGAGGTGGAGGCCCTCGAGGCCATCTACATGGACGACTTCACCAGTGCGTGGGCGGTTTGCTGCATTGCAGCGCTATACTGGCTGTAGTGTCGGTTGAATTGACTATTGGTGGGTGGGTGCTGTGGTTGCAGAGCTGTCGGACGAGCCGCTGACGTACCAGGTGCACGTGGTGCCCAACCAGGACGGCGAGAACAACTTCGGTGCGTTTTGGGGCCCTGGTGCAATGGATTTCAGGACGTAGAGTTGTGACTCATGAGGTGGCGACTGGCCGGATTGGGGTGCTGCTTGTTGCAGTTGCATTGCTGTTGAAGGCGGAGATCCCGGAGACGTATCCGGACGTGGAGCCGAAGGTTGGTTTTGTGATCTTGATGGGGTGAAGTGATGCAAGGGATGGTTGCAATGGCTGGTGTGATGCTGAAGCTGAAGCTGTGATGCTGCTGTTGTCGAGTAGATTGAGGTTATCGTGAAGAAGGGTCTGGCCGACAGCCAGGTGAAGGAGATCAAGCAGTTGCTGGTTCAGCAGGTCGAGGAGAACATGGGCATGGCCATGATGTACACGCTGAGTGAGGCGGTGCGGGAATATTTAGTGGAGAACAACCGGGAGGGAAATGTACGCTTGCTGTTGCTGTTGCGGTGGTTCGTGCTGGCTGTGGTACTGAATCTGGCGAATCTGCTGTTGACACATGGACAGGATGGATCGGAGCACCAGGAAATGCTGCGTCGCATGGAGCTCAAGAAGAAGAAGGAGGAGAAGGTGGAGGCGGACAAACTAGAGAAGGTAAGGAAGAGGCGAAGCAGACGCAGTAGTGCAAAACGAATCTCCCTTCAGCTGCTAACGTCGCGACTGATCCGGACAGGCGAACGCAGACGCGGAGGATGAGCGGCGCGAGTTCCACGGTAAGAGCTCTGTTTGTTTGCTCACTAGTGTGGCAAGAATATGCTCGCCCTTGTGCTTGACCTCGTTCTAACTGCTTGTGGTTTCTGACGCATTGCAGGCACGCCCGTGACAGTTGAGTCGTTCGCAGCGTGGAAGGAGAAGTTCGAGGCCGAGATGCGCGGGACGCAGAAGGCCTCGCTCAAGGACGAAGCCACGGCCAAACTCACAGGTACGACCTCGTACAGTACACGCAACAGCACGCACGCGCTCGAAACGCCGAGAACTAGAAACCGTGATCTCCTTGTCTAACGTAACGAATCTCCTCATAAATCGCAGGCCGTCAGCTGTGGAACAAGGGTCTGGTAACGGAGGACAGCGCCGAAGAGGCCGAGGCCGAAGCCGAAGGTGAGGATGCCGCCGAGCATGACGGCGAGGGCGATGAGCAGCAGCAGGACGACGACGACCAGAAGTAGGCACCTACATGTAGCCATGTCCAACTGCAACGTAGCCATATGCTTCAGTAGAGGTTCCGTATGCGTCCCTGCAGGTCCGCAGCTGCGCGACTCATCCAGCTAAAAATACCTTGCGCCTTGTATGGAACAGCCAGTGTTGAATAAGATCGACTGCCAAGAGATGGCCATCCCGCTGTCGCTGGTGTCCGCCGCGGCGTCGGCCAGAGCGGCCGCAGCACCGCCAGACGCGGAACCAGTGGATACGAGCGCGTGTTGCCAGTGCTGCGAGGTGGCGTGCCACCGCTTCCGGCCGGCCAAGCCCTGCACCGTCAGTAAAAAACAAAAAAAATGCTCGACAGCCGTTTCTTGTTTTTATCGAAAATTATTATTTTAATTTTTGGATATGGCTACACTTTGACTTGATCATGTTGCAGTTCTGCCGCGCGCTGGTGTGCCAGTTCTGCTCGTGCGGCGACGAGCCCCACGTGCTGTGCAAGGGCTGCCAGCCGCAGGTGCGCGGCGCGCAACCGGCCTTCTCGCTCCGGCAGCTGCTGTGGCGCTTCAAGGTGCTGCCCTTCGGCTGCCGCGGAGAGAAGTGGCTCTTCCTGGTGCGCAAGCGCCCGGCCGGCGTGACGCCCACGGACCTCTCGGGCGACGAGTTCCAGTGGCTCGTGCACCAGCTGCCCAGGCAGCGCAGACTGCAGGGGGCGCACTTGGAGCAGAAACGGACGCTGGACAGGGTGGGCTGGCTGGCTTTCGATGTAGAGAGGAGAAGGCGGAGGCTGATAGCTTTTCGTTATTGTTAATGTTGCTGTTGCTGCAGGACATTGACCGCACCTTTCAGCAGCTGCAGACCAGGATGGCCAACAACAAGCGGCCCAACTTCCTGGTCAAGTCGCAGAACTCGTCGTCGGAGTTTATGGCCTGGAAGTCCAGTACACATCAGCTACTGAGTGTGTTCATGATTCTCAAGCCGCAGATCGGATACTGCCAGGTTGGAAAACTTGTTGTTTTATTGCTTCGTAGTTTGTTGTTGCTCAGGGTGAGTGTATCGACCTGGGCAGGGCATGACGTCGGTGGCGGCGGTGCTGGTGCAGGAGTCGAAGATGAACAGCGAAATTGCGTTTCGTCTGTTCCTGGCACTCACAGAGAAATACAGGCTGGACGATGTCTACCGGCCCGATATGAAAGATGTCAACCTCCGCTATTTCCAACTCGACGAGGCACTGCGTCTGCATCTTCCAAGACTACATGCCCACTTGTCAGACCGGGATATTCACCCGTCAACCTACGCATCTTGGTGAGCGTGCCGATCTTTTGGACGATTCTGTTAACTATCTATCTGTCATGACGACTAACCTAACTCGTCGTGCAGTTGGATTCTCACGTTGTTCACAGAGTCCCGGCTGTTCCCGCACCGTTACGTTATCGCGTTCCTTGATTTGTTTTTTGAGTTTGGCTGGAAGGTGTTTTTCCAGACGTGTTTGGCTATCTTCAGCTCTATCGAGGTAAATGTGGCGTTTGGCTCGATGCGTTCATTCAGTTGCTAATGGGATGTTTATGTGCACAGGCTTCACTGTTACGCCGATCAACATCCGGAGAAATCTTTGCCTACCTATCCAAGGTCACTTGGTTCCACAGACACAAGGTAGTGTGATTGAACTGCCTTTTGCTTCCACCCCTGTGCATGGTCTAATTACCAACGTTCTCTACATCAGAGCGATCGTGATCTCGAACGATTCTTCGCGACGGCGAGGGCATTTAATGTACGCTGACTAATCCATTGTGGGGATATCGTCGAAGCCTACGATCTCATCTTCTTCAATGCTAGCAGATTTCAAGCTCATTCCTGGTTGTGTTGCAAGGCGAATACTCCACTGAGGCGAGCATGAGTATGAACGAGTATGATTAATTGGGGCGAAGCCCCCCTATAATCATGGACTCTGTTTTATGGATTTGTGTGTGGTACATTACTCTGATTTACATTCTGATTTACGTTTTTACGAAGGGACTTATCAGTTTTGAGAATGGGTTAGGTGTACAATTTAGAATTTTGTCTACTTGAGGCCGTTTTTTGCAAAAAAAAACTCTGTTTACGAACATTGTGGAGTGGGACACTTTGCTGAAAATGTTGTACGCTGAACCGTAGACAGTGACCAAATGGCGTTAACGCAAGGTTCGAAGTTAATAAACAGGATAAAACGCCTTGACTATAGGGGTCCGCGGAAATGGCTTAAATCGCTAAGTTTAGCGCAATTGACGGTCTGTTAAGACCGCTTAATAGGACCTGATTTAGCGAAAAAAACTGCAATCCTTAATATATCTCGTAAAAACGGCGCAGCGTAAGAAGTAGGTGTAAAAAGTCTGCGGCTGCTGCGAGCGGCGCCGTCATGGACGCTGGGCACTACGACTGAGTGCAACCTGCTCCAGGGAGGAGAGGTTGCGGCGGAGTACTGCCTGTGCGTGTAGTAGTAGTAAACGTGGTCTCGCGTTCATTACGCTAGTTAAGAGTCAACTTATTGAGCCTCCTGGCTAGTGTAGCGTTCGCATACGTCAGATCTCTCTCTCCTGAAGGTGTGTAGGTGAGGAGGGACTGGATAAGTCGTCTCCAATTCCTTCGGGTCTTGTGCGTGACAGCGTAATAGATAAATATCGGCAGCTCGTCGAAGGTGGCAGTTGTCGGGAAGGGTTCGGAGGTCGGCATCGAGGACCACAGGGAGCGTGGTGCGTTGACCGCCGCGGAACCTGCGGCTTTGGCTTGGCGCGAAGTATGCCTGTGCGTGTAGGCCTGCCATTCCCACCCCAACAGCACCCTGCATCAGCGAATGATTAGACCCATTAGAGAATGGTATATGGCTTGAGCGACGAGAGTAACTCGATAGCAGCCGTGGTAGTTCCCCAGTGCTGTTGCGTCACGCGACACCGTATCACGCTACAACCACATATTACAAAACAGGCACCGCTAAGCTGTTCGCTGCCCCCTCGTTTGACAGACCGTTGTGAGATTGGGTTTTGACTGCGGAGTGGAGCCACCGGACCGAGGTCTAACGCCGTCGAGAGTTTGAGAGAAGATGACCGAGGTCTCCTATTGGCTACTCACATTTACCGCGCCAGTGACAGAAAGCTAGTTAGTGACTGTGAGGCTCGGCGGGCCCTAATAAATTCTCGCCGAGCTCTCCAGATAGTCATAGTGGATACACCTTTTGCCTCCTATTAGGAATCCGGACTTATGACGAAGGCTCGTCCGGTTGTAGGATTAGACCGAAGGCTCGGTCTATATTAGATATTTGTATAGACATTAGGGATTAGTTATAGTCGAGGCCTCACCGCCTCTAACTATTAAATCAGAGCAGAATATTCCCCCCAAGCCATCAGGGTCAAGTCCGTCTACGGTAAGTCTAGCTAGCTTAGCTGTAGGGTCTGGATACGCTCGGCCGACGCGGGGTATGTCTGCCGGTGAGCTTAAGGTACATTGACCGAGAGTTCGCCCTGGAAAGGCCAAGAGTGGATAGTGGCCGAGTGTTGGGAGGTAGAGAGTCCTCCCTGTACGTTTGTACGTTGACCTGGGTGCGTGGCGTGCCCCCCAGTGTATTTGACTCTTTGGCCGAGGTTTCACCTCGGCGCCCCTGTCAAAGGCCTTGACCGGCCCGGTACCCTTCCTTTCTGAGGGACCACAGTGGGTTTAGCGCGAAAGCGTTTATATTTACGCACCCCAGCCGTTGCTTGTGGCTGGCGGTGCCTGTGTGTGGGCTCTACCTACCTGACCGATACTTCAACACAAGGCATATTTCCAGCCCGGTGTAAGGGATCGGACCAGGTCTTCAGGTTTAATCCCAACAATCTTCGCCGACCTTTCGCGGGAAGCGTGTGTTGTTGGTAGGACTCGTCCCATTTGTCGAGGCTGAGGGACGAGGACTCGTAAAATCGTGAATTCCTACACGACAACTGGTGCCGCGACCCGGGACTGGTGTGACCGAGTGTTTGTTGTTACGGTCTGTGTAGGTATTGCCCCTTAACGAGCATTGAGGAAAGAAGAAGAAGAAAAGAGAAGAGAACAAGAACAAGAAGAACAAGATGGCGAACTGATCCAAGTCAGCGGTACCAGCAACGCCGGCAAAGTCGACGCGCGGACCCACCGAGTACTCGTCAACCGTCGCTAGCGACTTGACGTCTCGGTTGTCGGTGATCACCGAACGGTCGGTCAGCTTCGAAGAGTCGGTGGATGAATATTCCGACGCCAAGGATGGAATGATGGACTATGATGACCTGGAAGAGAAGTCATCTGCAGCGATGCAGGAGACGGACGACCAGGAAGACGCGATGTTGTCCGCGGGACACAGCGGGGTTCCCCGCTCGCTCTCGCGAAACCTCGTCGAAGAATTTGATGAAGTGGCGGAGCCGGACCACGCCTACGGCAACTATTAGGACGGCACCGAGGGCTGGAAAGCCCTGGTGCAGGTTACTAAGGGTCCTCAAGTTGCCCAAGGCAACCGACCGCCGATGAATGGCAGCACTCCAGCTGCAAACAAGGTGCTTGGACGAGTGTTCAAGCAGATGATGGAAGAAAGCGAGTGGATGCAGCAATACTCGCCCAAGTCGGTCCGACAGGCCATTTGGGTGGAGCTGAAAGGCGAGCTGGCTTGGCCAGTGAACTCTATTAGCACCACTCAGGTGGCCGAGGACACGGTGTCACTCTTACGGGCTATGGGGTGCGAGCCCCAAACTCACCCGTCGGACGCCGCAATCCGCGACTGGCCCCCCGCCATTGCTGACCGTGAGCTCCAGAAGTGGAAGCGCAAGCTTCGTCTGAGCTTTGGCGCCACAGACATCGGCCTGGCTGGCCAAACCAAGGCCTCGGCGGAGCAGGAGGAGGACGACCCGTCGAAAGTCCCACTCCCACAGACGCCTCATGCAACGGGGTTACACGTACAAGTGGCTACAAGCTACTTGTGAATTTAACAGATATGATATCTGTTAAAAGTTTTAGATACTTCCTCACCTTGGTGTAAGTCACACCAATGGATATATTGAAGTGGGTCACCACAATGAGTGGTCCACACCTACCCAAGATCCTATTGGTAGAAAGAAGCATCTTTCTACCAATTAGAGACGTGCATATTAGCGGGGCTCTGACAGCCAGCCGCTGTCAATCCCTTTCATAGATGATAAACAGTTTTTAGCAGATTTAGGAGGAAGATCAATTTACAAACAATACAGTTCTCATTTTACCTTAAACTAGCTACTTGGAGTCTTATCTGATTTAAATTATATTTGTGTATTCAAATATAATTAACCTAAGTAATTACTAAGTACTTACGCTTCCTCATACACGTAGCGCGACGTGTAAGCTAAAGTAGTGAGTCAAGTTAGACCCACTACACCTGATAGCACTTTGTAGTCCGTCCAACAACCGACTGCTTGACGTTCGTACGCGGTGTACGAACGCGGAGCCGAGAACCACATGAGCACGGAGGTGCCCATGGAGAGCTCCAACACGCCTGCAACGCATGTTGCACGCGCTGACTGCCCCCACCTGTCTGACCCAGAGTGGGAAGCCATCCAACGACTGTCAACAGTCATTGGAGAAGCGGCGATAGCTACGATGCTGCGTACGCTATCGCCGACGGAGCAACATGGTGTTGCTCTGGGGTTCATCATGAAGGAGCAGCGTGATGCTGCTTCCTCAGTGACGGCGTCGTCAGGGACGACACCGCGTGCTCAATCATTGAAATTGAGCGTAAGCAATTACGTGGGAAGAGAGGGCGAGCCTCTCCTCCGGTGGCTTGTCGAACTCGACACAGCCATAGCGGCTCGACGTATCGTCGACCCGCTGTCGAAGGTCGCGTTCGCCATGTCCTGCCTTGGCGGACGCGCAAGGAGTTGGGCGTATGGGCGCCGACTCTCCGATCCTACGTGCTTCAGCACGTACGAAGTATTCAAAGAGGAGCTCAAACAAGCGTTTGAGCCCCCGCAAAATGAGTTCCGGTCGAGGGCGGAGTTCCTCGACCTTCAGCAGGGTAAGCATGACGTCCATGCTTACGCGCAGCGTGCACGATACTTGGTCTCAAATATCGTCCCTAATCCAATTGACGAGGCGACTAAGGTCGTCACGTTCATGAAGGGACTGAGAGATGGGCCCGTGAAGACCTATCTCTTCCGAGAGTACCCGAGTACTCTCGAAGCTGCGATTACTCCCGCAATGCACGAAGAGTTTAGCCTGCGGCAGGCTAAACTCCATGCAAATGTACCGAGGCCGCTACCGCGCCCGGTAGTGAGAACGGGAGGTCCGGAACCAATGGACCTCTCGAACGCAACA
This sequence comes from Phytophthora cinnamomi, assembly GCF_018691715.1. Lineage (NCBI taxonomy): Eukaryota > Oomycota > Peronosporomycetes > Peronosporales > Peronosporaceae > Phytophthora > Phytophthora cinnamomi. The sequence goes on along the minus strand of NW_027151000.1, from coordinate 416,752 downwards.
ACTGCTGGTTACCAGCAGCAGGGAGGTAACGTGCGATGCTTCCGTTGCGGAAGGATCGGTCACTTTGCACGGGAGTGCACAGCTCCCATGCCCCCTGGAAGTGGCCGTCGTGGCGATGTTAGGCATCGCCGCGGACCAACAAAAAACGCGAACATCCAGTAGGCGCGGGGCGCCCTACTGGTAATGCAGTCACGCGTGCCGACATCGGGCACGCGACACTGAGGACTGCAGCCCCCAGTGAGACTAGCTCTCGCTGCAAGAAACAAGATGACAGGCCGAACCTAGTCATCTTGAAGGTTTACTCGAAGAGAGCGAGTGACTCTCTTCGAGCTTTGGTAGATTCAGGCGCGTCGAACAACTTTGTTCGACTACGAAGCCTGCCAAGACTTGACTTCGAGGAGGTAAATGTACCTTGAAGTCTTCTGGAGGTACGACTGGCAACAGGTGCCATCATGAAGACTGAGAAGCGCGTCGTGAACGTGCGCTTCTCGTACAAACAACGAGTGTTTGTCGAACACTTTATCGTCTTGGATCTGGACGATTAGTTCGACGTTGTTATGGGCATGAGCCGGTGATAGACTGGAAGAAGCGCACGCTCGTGCGCTTCGGCCGCGACAGCGGAACAGAGAGCGATGGCCCTGTTACCGCAGCGCACGCACCAGCAGGTGCGAGCGGCTCACCAGTCGAGACAGCGCTTAGTGCTGCTGTCCCGGAGTGCTCAGGAAGTGCGCGAGGGCGCGTACAAGTGAGACCAACGTCGGCAAGGCTGCCGACGTCAGAAGAAAAAGACGTACTGGTTCCGGGAACCAATATCCACGTTCAAGCGTGTAAGGGACAGTCCCTGACCCGAAGAAGTCAGGTCGACAACGACGCGTCGGCTCCGGGAGTCGACGCACCGTCGGTGATGAGGGGCTCCGCCAATAACTGGCGTCGAGGTGACAAAGGCGTGTCAACTCCGGGAGTTGACGCTACAAACAGTGCGGACGGTTGCAAACGTACCACACTGACGCAGTTTGCATGCTGTCGTGCAGCCGGGCTGCATGACGAAGCACCATGCGATCAAGCCAGGCTGGATATCGCGCGCCCGCAGACAGGGTTTGCCGGCGAACAACTGTCCACGGCCGGGCCGGGATCAGAAGAACAACAAGAAGACGGCGCAAGCGGAGAACGCTGCGCAAGTCTCGGTCCGGGACCGAGACGTACCAAGAGCAGTCTGCTGGGCAGACTGAGGCGGTGACGCCGGATGTCGAGACGCTAAGCGTCTTGACGCGCACAGATGCTGGATTCCAGTAGATGGAACTCGCTAATCCTCCGACGACGGCGTCGGAGTTGACTTCGCTTCCAGTCACGAGCTGGAAGCGCTTCACGCGCGACTTGCACGATGGACGCATCGAACAGGTCTGCGTTCTTTCGATCAGCGAAAGAACGGAGATCGAGAGCGAAGAGCTGAGACAGCTCTTCATGGGAAGTACCACTGAGAGTGAAGACACTCTCTGTGCGAAGACGAAGCGAGAGCGCTTCGAGGAACAAGGTTGGGACTCGCTGAAGTCGAGTCCCTATTACGAATTGTTGAGGGAGTACAAAGACGTACTCCCGGAAGAGATTCCTGCGGAGCTTCCGCAGGATAAGGGCATTCAGCACGAGATTGATCTCGTGCCGGGCACAAAGTACTGTGTCACGCGGCAGTGGCCACTGCCGCGAGAGCAGGTAGAAGCAATCGACGACTTCTTTGAAAGTCGTCGCAAAGCAGGACAACTGCGGGAATCAAAGTCCCCACACAGTGCTCCGACGTTCTATGTCAAAAAGCCACAGGGCGGATGGCGCATCGTTCATGCGTATAACAAGCTGAACGATGCGACGGTACCGGCGCAGACGTCGATACCGCGAAAAGATGTTATCTTTGATTCGATTGCCGGGAGCACCGTTTACAATGCTCTCGACTTGCGAGACGGATTCTATCAGATCCTAATGCGTGAGAGCGATATCCCTCTCACGGCAGTGAGCACGCCAAGCGGCATGCTCCGGGAATGGCTAGTAATGCCGCAGGGGCTTAAGAATACCCCTGCGACCTTCAACAGGTGCGTGACGCACTTATTGCGCTCGGTGCGCGACTTCGCGCCGAGCTACTTCGATGATGTGTTCATCCACAGCCGGGCTGTGGACGGGAAGACCGACATTGAGATGCACCGGGTGCATCTCCGGAAGCTACTTGAACTTATGCGAAAGCATAAGCTCTACGTGAACCTGAAGAAGTGTATCTTCGGGGCGAGCGAGATACCCGTCCTCGGGTGCCTCGTAGGGAAGAATGGCGTTCGCCCTGACCCGGAAAAGGTCAGAGTGATAAATGAATGGCCAACGCCTTCAAGGGTCAAGGAACTGAGGCAGTTCCTTGGCTTGGCCACGTACTTGTGCAAGTACGTGGAGGATTACGCGGGCAAGATTCGCCCGCTGTCACAGCTTCTTAAGAAGGAAGCTGTGTGGAATTGGACAACCGATTGCCAAACGGCATTCGATGCAGTCAAGCGGGGCTTGACTGAGGCACCGATCTTGGCAGTGACTGACCAAGATCACCCATTTCACGTAGTGTGCGACGCATCCGACTTCGCGATCGGATGCGCGTTGATGCAGCACGATCACGAGGGCCGTGATCGTGTCGTCTACTACCAATCGCGTCAGCTGAAGCTAGCTGAGCGCAACTATCCGGTGCACGACAAGGAGCTCCTTGCCATGAAATACGCACTCGCAAAGTTCCGAGTGTATTTGCTTGGAAGTAGATCGTTTGTGGTCTACACCGACCATGCATCACTGCGCACTGCAGTGAAGTCACCTCACATATCACAAAGAATGGCGAGATGGCTCTCATTATTTCGGAGTATAACTTCCGGGTCGAATACAAACCCGGAAGATTGAGTGTGGTGGCCGACGCGTTATCACGTCGGCCGGACTACGCAGAAGCTGCTGACGTCAATGCCATTGACGTCTTGCAATCGAGCAAACCCACATCGTCTCTGCTAGACGATGTGAAGGCCGCGTACGCACACGACGCGGACGCGAAACTCTTGCTAGCCTATGGCACAGCGCCTTCTGACAAGTCTCGTCAGAAGCTGCCCAAGCACCTTCGTGCGCGTGCACACCGCTTTCGAGTGCACGACGGAATACTGCTTTATAATGCAGTCGACGACAACGCGATCCGCGTTGTCGTGCCGAATGACCATGACCTGCGACTCAGGATCATGTGCGAGTATCATGATGCCCCGACTGCGGGACATCTCGGACGTGAGAAGACATACGTCCTTCTCACGCGCGACTTCTACTGGCACCACCAGTATAAGTGGGTGCGCAAGTACATCCGTGCTTGCAAGGTATGCCAACGCGTGAAGCCTGCGCCATTCGCGCAGGCTCCGTTACAATCACTACTGACTCCGTCGGAGTGTTGGAAGTCCATGTCTTTGGACTTCATCTTTGGTCTTCCCCCGGACAGCGGAGGGAATACCGGTGTTGTGGTCTTCGTCGACTGCTTCAGCAAGATGGTACATCTTGCTGCGGTGCCGTGAATGCCATGCGGCATCCACGTCTACCGAGTTTACTCGGAGTGATGGCTCCCACTTTAAATGGGGGAGGATCTATGACTGCAATACAGCAGCCGCAGAAAAACGCTGACACTTGCACAGTGTCAGCTGCAACGATGAACAAACAACAAGAACAACGACCACGGGTCTGCGCAGGGCGCAGACACCGCAAAGAACCACGCAGAGGCCGGGCCTCTAGCGGAGAACGAGCTGAATGAATTCAGCTCGGATACAATCAATTTCATCACCAAAAGACAAGCCGTGATTCGGTTTGTCCAAGACGCAATAGCAGCTTCTGTTGACCAACAGAAGCTGAACGCAGACAATGTGGGCAGAGGCAATACAAATGAATTCAACGTTAGTTCATTGGTTTTGTTAGCTACGCAAAACCTGCCTAAACATGCAGTTTCGGACGTCGGAGCAAGCAAGCTTGCTCCGCGCTTCATCGGGCCGTTCACTGTGTTGGCACGGCACGGCAACGCATACACGCTAGACATACCGTCTAGCATGCGCCTCCATCCGACCTTTTACGTCGGACGGCTGAAGCCATACCTGCAGCACGAGCCATCTAGCTCGGCTCACCGGAAGCCTTGGCCTCGGCAACGAGCAGCCTCTCCTCCAGCGCGCGGACGCGCTGGAGCAACCCCTTCATCTGGGTCCCCAGCTCGACCTGGCGGTCTGGATGACCGCCGCGACTTGGGCCTTCTGATTCGCCAGCTCCTGCTTCAGGGCAGCGAACTCAGCACCCTGCAAACGCTCCACGGTGGTCACCCGGTCGTGGAGAGGCGCATACTGATCAGCCCGGGGCTGATCATACCCGGGGCGTGTTCCCACCCCCGCCACCGCCGATCCGTGACGCCCGCGGCTCAACCCGCTGGATTGTTGAGCGGATTGTTGACCATAGTATCCCGAAAACGAACCCTCAAGGGGCTCGTTTTCGTATTCGTTGGAGAGGATTTCCTCCCCATCAAGATACATGAGAGCCGCGGAACGTCTTGCTGGAGGACGTTCCGGAAATGGTGAGGGCGTACGAAGAGTAGTACGCGCTGGCACAGTGGAAGTAGCACGAGCGATGCGATCATTGCTAGCGCCCGAACCCTCACGTGCGTAGAACTTAGCACGGAGCTCTTTGAGACTCTCGGGCACACGGAACGACGTGTACCCGTTCAGGTCGCGGTCGCTCAAGCGGACCGCGCCTGGGAAGCACTTCGCGCACTGAAAGCCCTCGGGCACAGCGCACGGCACATTTGCCTCCTCCGCAGCAACGTGGAGTTGCTCCAACTTTCCACGCTTCGAGTACGTCTCGAAGCGATCACGCGCTTGCTTAATCCGATCACGGTAAGCACTCGGCCTCTTGTTGAAGTTTTCAACAAAGGCGTTCCAGCTTTGACAAAGTGCCTGCCATTCGGGCACTTTGCTGCGAGAAGATGTCTTCTTGCTTTGAAACCATCGGAGCTCATGAAAGAGTCCGATGTAGTAATCGCGCCTTTGATGCGTTTCCGCATCAAAGTGCAGCTCGGCAGCCACGGCGTCATCTGATGGCGCTGCATACGTATAACGGCACCTCATTTGGAGGTACCGAGTTCCCATACCGGTCCGAGATCTCGGACGCGGACGGCATCCACGGATCACGCGCTGCAGGCGCGGCGCGCGGAGAGCTTTGAGTTTTGGAATCACGCGCTGCAGTTACAGCGCGCGGAGAACTGAGAGCCCCAGCGGAAGCGAGTGGGGTATCACTCTCAGTTCGCGAACGCTTCGAACTCGAAGCGTCCGATTCGTCCCCTTCACGCGGGCGAATGTTCTTAGCGTGGGGGTCAAGCGATTCGCTCGACCCTGAGTCTCTGCGCTTTGAGGACGAGTCCTCCTCGTCCTCCTTATCTTCATCGTCGTCGTCGAAGTCGACGACGTCGCCATACTTCGCCTTCTGGCGTTCGAAGTAGTCGTCGATGGAGAGATGACTCCCCACCGACTTCGACGTCTTCTCCTGAGGCGCGCTCATCGTTGAATGAGCGCGGATTTCTTCTCCAAACGCGGAGAATTGACGAATGGTCAATTCCGAAGATTGACGTGCGGAGACCCCGCGCGTCTAACCTTAAGGGGGGATGGTGTAACGGGGTTACACGTACAAGTGGCTTCAAGCCACTTGTGAATTTAACAGATAGGATATCTGTTAAAAGTTTTAGATACTTCCTCACCTTGGTGTAAGTCACACCAATGTATACATTGAAGTGGGCCACCACAATGAGTGGTCCACACCTACCCAAAGATCCTATTGGTAGAAAGAAGCATCTTTCTACCAATTAGAGACGTGCATATTAGCGGGGCTCTGACAGCCAGCCGCTGTCAATCCCTTTCATAGATGATAAACAGTTTTTAGCAGATTTAGGAGGAAGATCAATTTACAAACAATACAGTTCTCATTTTACCTTAAACTAGCTACTTGGAGTCTTATCTGATTTAAATTATATTTGTGTATTCAAATATAATTAACCTAAGTAATTACTAAGTACTTACGCTTCCTCATACACGTTGCGCGACGTGTAAGCTAAAGTAGTGAGTCAAGTTAAACCCACTACACCTCAGAAAAAACCAGAGAGCTCGGCGAGACGGCAGACTACTGATGGTGTGTTTTCGGTCCGTACCGAGGGTACGCCGTACTTCCAAGATTCGCACATGGTGACTCCCCGGTCGACGAGCCGCGCGGAACGCATTTCGTGCACCGAGGGGTCGAAGCCCACTCGCAGTACACAACGCGGGAAAACGAGCCGACGGTTCGCCCCTCGGTCGGCCTCCTCTGACGAGGATGATGATGATGATGACTACCTGGACCACGTTGACGGCCGCGACAGTCCTAGTGACGAATTGGCCCGCCAGGTCCGGGAGGTAAGCGAGATGGAGCGCTTGAGCTCGACACCGAGACTTGAGCTCGCGACCCACCGACCCCTCGCTCAGATCAAGCATTCTTCCGGAGCCCGCAACCAGAGTGAAAACTCGATGCAGTGGCTCCGAGCATTCGTCTACGAGATGAAGGGCACTCACACACCGCCCAACGAGTGGTGCATGGTGTTTGAATTAAGCCTTCGGGACGGTGCCCTTCACTGGTACCGTCAACTCCCGAGGAAAACCAAAACGTCAGTGGAAGTTGCTCAGCGACGCCTTCATTAAGTACTACTGCTCGCAATTCAAGCAGTCTGCTAAGGCTCGGTACTACTCGGCGAAGAGGGATGGTGCCGAGCACATTTGCGACTACCTAAATCGACTGAATGGCCATGCTCGCAACGCTGGCCTCCAGTTCGAGAAGGGTGGTCTCGATGCGAAAGACCATGTACACCGATTCCTCGAGTCGTGTAGGGACCGAGGGCTCGAACGGCGGCTCTGCCACGTTCGAGTGAAGGACATTCACGAGTTGGAAGACATGATTAATGACATCTTGAAGTTGGAAGAGCGTGGACAGTCCCGCGAGACTTCGGCTTACCCACCGAGAAGCCGTGAGAGTACTCGTCGACGCGATGACAAACGTCCCGAGGCTTCGCGGAACAGTTACCGACGCGAAGACCGACGCACCGACTCTTCGCATGACGGTTACCGTCGCGACCGATACGATCGTCGGGACCGAGACTTTGACCGCCGTCGCGATGACTCGCGCCATGTGCCACGAATCTCGCTGGCAGAGGCTTCGCTCGCCGACATGATGACCGAACTCCAAGTCCGAGGGTCTAGGGGTGGCCGGACCGAGCGTTCGTCACCACGCCGACACTCGTACAGCAGTAGCGAGAGCGAAGCTGGCAACAGCCTCTACTCTGAGGACGATCAAAGTGGCGGCGATGATGACTACAACTCCGAAGATGAAGGTGGGCACGTAGCCGCGGCGAACGATCATGAAAGACGTGCAGCAGCAGACGGGACCTATGCCCGCTCTGACCACCGTCAGCACAAGAGTGGCGACTTCGGTCGAAACCTCGACCGAGGAAATCGAAACCTCGGCCGCGATAACCGCGAGGGTCGCCCCCGTCAATATGGACCGTGCGCTGCATGCGGAGGGCTCGGTCACTCGGCCCACTACTGCTACCGTCGCTGTAAGCTATGCCAGCAAGTGCATGATGTCGGAAAATGTGAAGCTCTTCAAGCGCTTACTTCTCTCCTTCGAACGAAGGTTGAGAAGAAGGACCTCACACCCGAGCTCCAAGGCCTAGTCTTCGGTGGCCATTTAAACTAGGCAGCCCGCCAACTGAAACTGGGTTGGTCCCAATCGGGCTGCCACAGTTAGTCGAACCCGCGATCGACGCAGACTGTGTCTACGCGTTCGTGGGGAAGTGCAAATGGCCGAACAATGACAAGGAATATGTGAACCCGATGGAAAAAGAAAAGGAGAGAGGTGGAAACCTCGGTGGAGGTGAAATGAGTGATGCGAATGATGAAGATGAAGATGGAAGTGGCACAGAGGCTTGGGTTTCAAGCGCAATGCCGGTAGGACGCACCAACCCAAAGCTCGGTGGAGTGCTGAAGCTACTCCCGGGCGAGATGCTGGGGTGGTGGTCCGCGTGGAAATTCGACCAGAGGGCTCGGATGAGAGCTCTGGCCCGAGGCGCGGTGAATGATGTGCGCACCCGAGTCCTTTTGGACACAGGAGCGAATGTGAGTGTGATCTCGGAGAGATTTGCAAAGAAGTTGCGGCTGCGTGAAATTCAGGGTCACGGCCGCTGTATGGAAATACAAGGGTTTACCAAAGGAACGATGGCTACAGAGCGCCGAGCCTTGGTCAAAGTGACGCTCGGCTGGGAACGAGCGTACGAGTTTGAATTGTGGATTATGGATCATGGCGCCGGTGTGGACATAGTCCTCGGCACCGATTTTATGATTCCGGCTGGTGTGCGCCTGGACATGTTCCACGCGACTGCCAAATTGCCGGGCGAGGTGAGCATTCCGCTCATCAAGACGAAGAACATGCTCGATGAACGAAGTCTCGGTCCGCACATCAACAGCGGACCCGCCGCGGATTTACTTATCCCCGGTCACGAGTGGGTTGACTATCGACCACTGAAGCGCCAACCCTCGGAGGAGACCCACGAGCTGTGGCTACGCCGGACCGAGACGTTGGTGCCCACGGTGAAAGCGTTTAGACGGGGCAAGGTCTCTCGAGTACGAGTGACCAATGTGAGCGACCGGCTGTTGTCTTGCCGAGCTCACACGCCCCTGCTCCTGTGGGTCCCGATTGGGGACCTCCCGTATGATGAGGGGTACACTCGGTTGGAGTCGACCAAGTACCGAGAGTGGCAGGTGGCCGCATTTGAGGAATCTCGCGACGAGGATTTGCTCCAGCTCGAGTACAAACTCTACCAGAAGTGGCTCGCCGCGCAACCGCCGGCAGTTGATCGGCCGAGTTATCCAACCCCGGCCGGAATAAAACCTCGGCCGCCTGATGACTCGCCGGGCCAGGCGTGTCGTTTAAGCTGCGCCGAGCTTTGGGATCGAGAACTCGCGAGGCGCGAAGAGATGGAGCAACTTGCCGCCGACGGCTCACCAGTGGGTGGTGATCCGGCGGCGCTCCCTACTCAGCGCGCCGAGCTTGAGTACTCTAGTACCAAGACCACGGAGAAGGTTACGCACGAAGTCACGTTCGACCAGGCCAGCGACGATGGCTCCGACGTGAGCTCAGAACTAAGCGTGTCTACCGATGGGGCCCCAGAGGCGGCGGAATTCACTTATTACCAACGTAAGCCTGGGCTGCCTGAAGACTCGGCCGAGGAGTCGGCGGATGAAGACTCGATGGATATCCTAGAAGCGACGTACCTGTCTGTAGCTACGGCGTTGGCGACGGAAGAGGGTGCAGACGACGGGGGCGGCCAGCCCTCGTCGGAGCACATGCCCAATGAAAGCAACTTAGAGGACTACGCTCACGAACTGGCGTTCCTTCCCGACCTAACGGAGACCTCGGTGACAGACCTCGACTACTCGGCGCCGAATGTGCGTCTCCCAGAAGTGAGTGTGGAACGCCAGGATCGCGTTGTGGAAGTGCTCAAGAAGCACGAGAAGATCATGATCTCTAGTGGAAATGCTTTGCCTCCGCCCGCTTATGGGGTGCTGTGTGATATCGATGTGAACGAACACTCGTCCATCAAACAGAGAGCTCGGCGAGTGCCCCTTCGACACCTACGGAAGTTGTACGAACTACTACGAGGCCTGCTCAAGGCAGGCCTGATAGCGTTTTCGAACAGCCCGTGGGCTTCGCCAATCGTGATTGTGTTGAAAAAGAACGGCGAGGACATCCGGCTGTGCATTGATTACAAGATGGTGAATGCCATCACCGCAATCATGGAATATGCAATGCCTCTGGTCGATGACCTTCTCACCGACCTCGAGCAGTATCTGTGGTACTGCTCGTTGGATGCGGCAAGCGGATTTTGGGCGATTATGATGACAACGAGGGCTCGCCAAATCTCGGCCTTTGTGTGTGCCCTCGGTCACTTTGAGTGGCTCAGGATGCCTTTTGGACTAAAGAATGCACCGATGATTTACCAACGCATGCTGGATAATGCACTGTGGGGGTTTGTACAACGGAAAGGTGGATGGAAGCACTACGCAGAATTAATGCGGTGTGCGGAGGAGAGTGACCGAGACCTTGGTCGAACCCTCGGACGGACCCTGGCCGAACCGTCGGACGATCCGTCACCTGACCCAAACCAAGCACCCACGAAGTTTGAAGCAAGCTGCGACAGCACTCGGGCCGAGGACTCGGTCGCGGAACTCATTAATAGCCCGGCGGCCGACATGTTCGCAATTGGAGAACGCGACGAGTCCTCGCTAGTCCCGGTGTTTGGGAGCGGATCATTTGTGGATGATATTTGCTTCGGGGGTGAGTCGTTTAACGACTGCCTCGATACTTTGGACCGACTGCTCGCCCGCTTTGAAGAGTGACGTATTAGTGTGAGCTTCACTAAGAGCATCATTGTGCAGCCCAAAGTTGATTTTTTGTCCAATGAGGTGACGCGAGAAGGCATTAGAGCTGACCCCAAAAAGCTCAAAGCAGTAGCCGAGCTTTCATTTCCTCTGTCGAAAAAGGGGGTACAAGCATTCCTCGGTGCGCTAAACTACTACAGCCGGTTCATCCAAGACATTGCAGTATATGGAGCGGCACTATATCAGCTGAAGGACGAAGATTTCACGGACGGGGGTGACCTCAGTGCCGCCAAGCGAAGCTTTGCTGCGTTACAACGAAAGGTCGGTGAGGCACCGATCCTCCGACACTTCAACCGTGACCGAGCAGTCCACGTAACACTCTTTGCAAATGAGTGGGTGCTCAGTACAACGCTAATGCAAGAGCACGGTGGAAAAATGCACCCGGTACGATTCTGCGGCCGAGTCCTCAAGGACGCAGAGATGAATTATCTCCCGGCCGAAAAGGAGGTCCTGGCCCTGCTCCAAATGTTGAAGGTGTGTTACACCCAACTCGCAGGTCGGACCATCCATGTCTACACGCGATTTTCAACACTCGACTGGGCCCACAAGTCGAAGACTCTGTTTGGACGAGCTACCCAATTTGCGGTATTACTGTCGCCGTGGCGCCTGGTGGTGCAGCGAGTTAAGGAGAAAGATTGCGCTTTTGCGCAACTCTTGCAGTCGACCATTACTAGTTTCGTCGACCTCGAAGACTCGCTGGCCCCGGTAACCCCACCGACATGTGGTTCCCCGATTGTTCGTAGTTGCTATATGCGCGGCTGCCCCGTGCACACCGAGGTTTTGTACTCTCGTTCGATGGATCAGCCAAAACCGAAAAACACGATGGCTATGGCAGTTGTGCCTGGATTTTGTGGAAACTCCCGGAATGGAATATAGTGATCGCTGCGAGTGCTTTTCTCGAGACCACGACGGTAAACCTCGCCGAGTACACCGGCATGAGTAATGGCGTCTCGGCGGCCCTAGAACATGGGGCCGAGGACTTAGTTATCGTGGGAGACTCGCAATCCAGCAATCCCTAGGGGTGATCGCTTGTCGTAAGGAGTCGTTAATGGCACAACTGAACAAACACAAGGAACTCACGGCGAGACTTCGCTCGGTGAAATACTTGCATGCAATACGTGAATTTAATGCGACCGCTGATTCGCTCGCGAGCGAAACATTGGAAAAGAAAGCCTCGGTGGTAGTGGACAGTGATGAAGGGAAGCAAGAATTGATGGAGTTGAATCGAATCCGAGAAGTTATCTACGAAGGCTCGGCGGACGCTTCGGAAAACTCGGCGGAAGAGACTACACGTTCTGTCAACTCAGTTCAAGTACTGACACCGCACGACCAAAACCGTAGTCGAACTTTTTTCGATTTTGTACGGGAATCAGGATATGTAGCCGCGGTGACCAGACGCCAAGCAAAAGAGCGGCGAAAGCACGTCCGCTTTGCGAAGGAAGTCTCGGTGATCGATCCAGGCCGCGAAGAACACGCGTCAGGCCCAACTGGGGCCAACACCGAGGGTTTAAACGAAGAACAGGCCCAACCGAGGCTTGATGCAACAGCGGTGCACGAACCGAGTGCTGACGACATTGATCCCACTGTGGTGCAGGAAGAGCACCGCCGACGCATAAGCGCCGCCCAAGATGAAGAATTACGCTGGTCGAACTTAAAGACGGTGCTGAAAGGAGAAGAGGCAAAGCTGAGTTACAAAGCTGCTCGCGAAGCCTGGAAATGGCCGACAAGTTTGCACTGAGTGAAGATGGATTGCTTTATTTCCTTGGAGTGAACCGTCGGTGGGGAAAGGAACGGACCGACGAGACTAGATTTAGGATGGTGGTGCCGACAACGATGGTCCAGGAGGTCCTACAGAGCTGCCATGACTCACTGGAGGGCGGACATCAAGGTATCGTCCGCACCTACCACCGAGTTAAGGCAGACTATTACTGGATCGGCCTGTTCGCTGATGTGGAGCGGTATGTGCGCTCGTGCCCGGACTGTAGCACAAGTAAACGCGTCCCACAATTCCGCGGGTACTCACCAGGGAACATCCTGGCCGAGCGCCCGATGCAAATTGTATCGATGGACTTCGTTATACCTCAGCCGAGGACTCGGCGAGGGAACACCGCACTGTTGCTATTGCAGTGCGCATTCACGGGTTTTGTCATGGGTAAAGCCATGGCCGGCACTTCAGCCCTCTGTGTAGCACAAGCGTTCGAGGAATGCGTCTACCGAAGGTTCGGTGCGCCGTCGTTGATACGTCACGACCGAGATCCTCGTTTCATGAGCGAGGTCTTCCAAGCATTCACCGAGATGATGCAATCGAGGTCTCGGGCTACACTAAGCTACCGACCACAAGCGCATGGCCAGCAAGAACGCTCGGTTAAGACCGTAATGCAGTCTGTGCGGGTGTATGCGGAGGACCCGCTCCAGCAATATTGGGATGAGATTGTGGAGAAGCTCATCTTCGCTATCAACAATTCGCATGATGCTACAAGGAAGGACACCCCATTCTATCTCGTGCATGGTTGGGACGCTCGATCGAGCCTTCGAGCGATGTCTTTGTCTCTTAAGCGAGGGATCGGCCGGCAGTCCAACGCCTTAGCGTGGCAACGTGAAGTCAACCGACAACAAGAGATCGCCCTGGCTATGGCTAAAGAGTATCAGGCGACCGAGAAGGCTCGGCGTGCTGAGAAGCATAACGCCACGCTGAGTGGACTGGAGAGGGCAGCCATGCCTGGGTCAGTACAGGACGACGTTTGCGACGGTGAACGAGGAGTCAGCAGAACTGATGGAAACGACGAAGAGTCGGCAGAACTGATGGAACCGACGAAGAGTCGGTGGCGAACTCTCTGTTCAAACCTGGAGATCGGGTGTGGTTATACATGGAGCGCGTGAAACCTGGGCTGACAAAGAAACTTGCACATCGCTGGCATGGACCTTTCCGTGTCAAGAAAATGGTCGACGAGTATGCATATGAGTTGGAGCTGCCTTATCGAAGTGGTACCGGTTCTACCCGGTGGTACATGTGTCGCGATTAAAAGCTGTGAGCGAATTCGGCGATTGACCGAGAACTCGGCTGACCCCAGAAGTCACCGAGGGATCGAGACTTGACTTTGACGAGGAGCTGCTGCCCGAGGACAGCTGGGAGCCAGACCAACTCGCTGGCGAGTACGAGGTGGAGGCGATCTTAGACGATCGAGTCCCACTCTCGAACAGCACCGAGCGCTCGGTCAGAGAGTTTCTGGTGAAGTGGGCCGGTTACGACGAGCCCTCGTGGGAGCCAGTCGCCAACTTGTCTTGCGGCGGCTTGCTGTACGACTACTTGCGCGAGAAACGCCGCGACCGACGGTTGCAAATGGTCCAAGTCGCTGACGAGGACTAGCTGTAACCTGTCGCGAATGATGAACTGCCGGTGGGGCGATGCAGCCCACCCAAGCAGACGAAAATGACTACTGCACCAAAATGATTGTATATTTGCATGTAATTGGAACGAGCTTACGAGTGGAGATTCCGATTGGAGAGAGATGAGGAGATACGCAAAGATGATGAAAAGATGATTAGCGAAAGCCTGAGAGCTAGCTACCCTGACACTACAATCATTGAGAGACTCTGAGCTAACTACAGCCGCAAACATGAAAGCGGAAACGAGAGACCGAGGGCTCAAGGGTCCGAGTTAGAAGCGACCCGAGCGAGTACCGTGAGGCGCGCCTCTTGGGGCTCCCCGGTTCTGGGTTGAGCCTCTGACCCTCCAGCTTCCGGAGCAGAGCCACCGGCCGCGCGCTCGTCGTCGAAGTCTTCGTCGATCGAGTGCTCGGCCGGAGGAACTGCACGAGCTCCCGAGCGAGGAGTGGCAGCTTGAGCCTCATCTACGTGACCGTCGTGAGCGTCCGCAGCCTCTTCAACCGAGCCTTGGGCCGACCGCTCTGTCGACACTCCACCGTGTGAACGCGCACACTTCCCTTCCTCAGCCTCCGAGTCCTCGGCTGTCGAGTCACCAGCTTCACCAGGGGCCCTAGTAACCGGCGAAGCGTGGAAGCGGGTGAACTTGCGAACCCACGGCGCGGTGACCAGCTTGGGGTCCAGCGAGGGATCGACAGTGACAGCCGACGCAACTTGTTGTAGGGTCATCCCACGGGGAACGAAGACCGGGACCGCTGGGTTGCAGGGGGCGAAGATGGTGTTGTAAGAATGTGCCGCAGGAACATCCACCCAACAGTTCCGCCAGGGCTCGTGGCCATCCAGCTCCGTCACCTCGGTGCACCAGTCCGCAGTCATAGGGGTCCACAGCAAATTATCCACGGAGTAAATGGGAACCGACGGCTCGAACACGACTTCCGGGGTGCCGTGGATGCGCCCGTGCGAATCCGGGTAACACCGAGGCCACAGACGGTAGGGGATCCGGAGGCGGAGACGATCGGCACGCCCATTCCGATTGGAATGGTAGTCTGTCCAAGCTTCAAACGCCTCGACGTAAGCGGGAGAACCCTCACCGAGCTCTTCGGCAAGTTGCTGGAGCCATCGCTCGACAGCAGCCGGGGAAATCTAATGCGAACGCTCGTACAAAGCGAAACCCAAGTCGTTCTTCTCGGTGGGGCCTACTGCTCGGCCGTTGAACTGTCGCCAGAACTTGACCACCAACGGAAGACCATCTGCCCGTATCGAAATGCGCTCGTCCGGCATGAATTCGGCAGCGCTGAACAAACAAGGATCGGCAGGGAGGCTCGCCAAGAATTGCTGGTACGGATGGGCCGAGCTTTCCCAATCCGCGAAGGCAGCAATGCCCTCGGCCGAGTACTCCACCGCGACTTCACTGTCAGCAGGCCGAGGCACCCGAACTTCCAATATCTTCTGCCAGCAGACCCGAGCACCCGGGGCCGTGAAAGGAGGCTCGAGAAAATCCAACGCGTCGTCCGGCGAGGTGTTCGTGGAGCGACCAGAAGTTTTCTTGGACGAAGCCGAGGTGTCGGACTTCCGAGCTGGCCCAGTCGTGGCATCCTTAGAAGCAGTTTGCCGACTTTTCGTAGGCTCGCCACGTTCACGCCGGAGACTCGGTGGCGGCGATGTCTTGCGCTGCCGACGTTTCTTGGAGGGAGCTTTAGAGGGAGGAGCTGCAGGCTTCTTCGCCTTGCCCGGCTTCTGCTGCTGGGGAAACCTCTTTGACAGACTCTCCCTCCAGAAATTCTCGGACGGCTTCCCAAACCGAAACCCATCTCCAGCATCACGTCCAGTAAGGTCCATGACCTCGGGCTCCGCCCCCGAAGGTCCATCGAGGCCCAAGACGAAGTCATCGGGAGCATTTTCCTGCTCGACCGATGATTTCGACTGGAGTGAGGCCACGGTAGAAGCAGGACGAACCGGACGGCCGTCCCGACGAGGCTTGATCACCACCGACTCCTTGAATGGAGAATCCTAGTCGACAGGGGCCGGCGCCTTCTCTTCGAGATCTCGGCCAGCTTCCAACTCGTCGTCCGGAGACCCCGGTGGGACTGGAGGCGAAGTCGGAACCTCAGCGTCCTCAAGCCTAGCTGGCGAGCTGGGCAGTGAGTTCGTTGAGAAGTCGGACGGATGCGGCGACGGAGGCGCGTGGACCGAGCTGTCGGGATCGACCTCCAAGACTTCCGGCGGTGACTGAGAACAAGAACCACTACTCGCCGTTGGAGGCCTGTCGGTCGGCCGAGTCTTCGTGCTGCCAGTCCCGCCTCCACTTGGAGGAGACGACCCGTGCGGTGGCGACGACGAGTCCTGGGCCGCGGGTTGCGGAATAATACCAGAATCTGGCCGAGACTTGGCTGCCTTCGCTGCTGCTTTGGCCCTCAGATGCACCGACGGCTTGCCAAGGCGAGAGGTACGCCTGGCTTGAACTTGGGACTTCGATGCCGCAAGCGTCGGCGGGAGCTTGATATTAGACGATGGCTTCGCGGAGACCTTGGCTGAACGTTTCTGACGCTTGGCTGGCGGGGCAGCAATGCCCTCGTCGTCCGACAGCTCGACCGAGGAGTCAGGCGGAATGCTGATGCAAGCCGTCTGTGATGGTCCGGAGACATTTTGGGAGCGGGCGACGCTTGAGCTGGCCGTCGAGGCCGAGGAGATCGGGTGAGGACGCTTGGAGCCCACCGTGACCTCAGACAATCGCAAGCCCAGCTCGTCGAGCTCTCCGAGCAACGAGGAAACCACGGGCGGAAGCGACGAGTCATCGGGGAGGTCGAGGCCGCACAAACTGGCTCGTTGAGCGTCTCGCTGGCGGAGGAATGTGTTAAACCTCTCCACCGCCTTCGTGTACGAAATTAGCCCCGACTTGAACCCCTCTCGGTCTTTCTTGATGACCGCCCGAAGTTCCCTGATTGAGCTCGCATACTTGGAGCACCGAGCCTTCAAGTTGTCAGACATCTCAGCGCTCTGCCGGAGTGCATTCACCGCGATGTCCATCTTGCGAGAAAGGAAGTGTCGCTCCTCCCGAGTGGCTCGAAACTTTTCAGCGAGCTGGTTGCGCTCGAACGAGGCTTGGTTACAGAGCACCTCGAACTTGCGACGCTCATCAACTTCTCGGCGTAGCAGCGCATTACTGTACGTGAACCGATCTTGGTAGTAACGAACCTCCGCCCGAAGGTCAGCCATCTCTGCGTCCCAGCCGGGGGCAGGCGACGGCGCATCTGGAGCCAATGCATGGATCACCGCGCCGAGGGTTTGGGCATCCTCCAGGCGCTGGTCGAGATCAGAGTCGAGGCGGAGCGGAGGAAGACGCACCAAGCCGACCATGACGTGACCGAGGTCTGCGAAACGCTGCTCGGTGTGATCCTGCAGCTCTCGGACCATATCCTCGGTGGAGTCCCGGACGGCGTCTTCAAGAACATCGCGATGAGGGTTCGGAGGGCGCCGAGAGGCCGCCTCCGCGACCTCACCCTCCTCGAGTCGGCAATACTGGGTCGTGTCGGATGAAGTGCCGCCAAGCTCGTCCAACCGAAGGCTCCGCGGAGAGCAAGGAGGCGAACCGTTGACGCGACCCGAACCCGCGGCCTCAGAGCTCGTTACCACCCCGCTGTGCGAATCAGAGGTGGGAGTTGGTGGCGAACGAGCAGAGGCGCTGGGGTTGAACGCAGCACCTCCTCTCGGCGGAGGGTCGCGCACAGGAAATGGCGGGAGACCTCGGGGTGCCCCGCTGTACGAGTAAGAGGCGGAAGTTGACCCCGCCGAGGCCTCAACTAACCTAGCCGTGAACTCAGGAGGGATGGGCACGATGAAGGCATTTGGATCATACTGTGACATGCAAAGAAGACATGGAGGATTAGCATGAGGAAACCAGCGACGCTTCGGAGACACTACATAGCTTACCCTGAGAGCGCGGCCGAGAGCCTCCGACGTGAAGACCTGCCGCCCTTGCCGAGGGCTCGGGGGAGCAGACATGCTGGCAGCAATGACGTGCACCACGACGCTCACCACCTGACAGGTTCGCGTCGAGGTGGGGGCCGTTGTGAGATTGGGTTTTGACTGCGGAGTGGAGCCACCGGACCGAGGTCTAACGGCGTCGAGAGTTTGAGAGAAGACGACCGAGGTCTCCTATTGGCTACTCACATTCACCGCGTCAGAGTGACAGAGAGCTAGTTAGTGAGTGTGAGGCCTAATAAATTCTCGCCGAGCTCTCCATATAGTCATAGTGGATACACCTTTTGCCTCCTATTAGGAATCCGGACTTAAGACGAAGGCTCGTCCGGTTGTAGGATTAGACCGAAGGCTCGGTCTATATTAGATATTTGTATAGACATTAGGGATTAGTTATAGTCGAGGCCTCACCGCCTCTAACTATTAAATCAGAGCAGAATATTCCCCCCAAGCCATCAGGGTCAAGTCCGTCTACGGTAAGTCTAGCTAGCTTAGCTGTAGGGTCTGGATACGCTCGGCCGACGCGGGGTATGTCTGCCGATGAGCTTAAGGTACATTGACCGAGAGTTCGCCCTGGAAAGGCCAAGAGTGGATAGTGACCGAGTGTTGGGAGGTAGAGAGTCCTCCCTGTACGTTTGTACGTTGTCCTGGATGCGTGGCGTGGCCCCCCAGTGAATTTGACTCTTTGGCCGAGGTCTCACCTCGGCACCCCTGTTAAAGGCCTTGACCGGCCCGGTACCCTTCCTTTCTGAGGGACCACAGTGGGTTTAGCGCGAAAGCGTTTATATTTACGCACCCCAGCCGTTGCTCGTGGCTGGCGGTGCCTGTGTGTGGGCTCTACCCACCAGACCGATACTTCAACACAAGGCATATTTCCAGCCCGGTGTAAGGGATCGGACCTGGTCTTCAGGTTTAATCCCAACAATCTTCGCCGACCTTTCGCGGGAAGCGTGCGTTGTTGGTAGGACTCGTCCCATTTGTCGAGGCTGAGGGACGAGGACTCGTAAAATCGTGAATTCCTACACGACACCGTTGCTTGCATCCGCCTGTGGGTGTCGTCATTATTTTCGCCATGGCGGCGATGATGTTCCAGGAAACATGAGGGGGTGTAACAACGCACCAGCGTCAGGTCCCTCGGCCAAGACGCTGAGGCGTCGAGTGCCACTCGTTCTAATTTCAACCACTAGGTTACCGTACAGGCACATGCCAGGGCACAGGTAATCTACATGATTGGACGAGCATAATTAAAGAGTGGACAACTTCTACATTCATTCTTTTCACTAGGAATTACTATACACGGTTCAAGTAAGACCTCGGACCGGTTCAGGTGAACCGCAGTCATTGCCTACCTTCAAAATTCAACTTCAAGGACTACGGAGAATCTAGTATAGTGAAATGCATATAATTACATAGGGTAACAAGGGAGTACCTCCTCGAGGTAGCCCATAGCCGACAAACAACTAACCATTTCAATCTCACTTTCCATTTTACCAACTTCCGCTCGAGTCTCCATAAAGACTCTCAAGCCTCCTCCTCCAAGACCTCGCCTCACTCTTCGAGCTATCCTCCGTGGATCTTCGCTCTAGTCGTCTACTTCCACTGCGCCGTTTCGCCAGTCGCTACATCAGGTAGCACTTGTTGTGGTCCGGGAGGGACTATCGCGTTTCGACACTCGACACAAGGAAAGCCGCTCACTGATCGTGTATCACCAAGTTCCCCATCCCAGCCGGATCCTCACCATCCCAGCTGGATCGCCGCTGCTCAACGTCAGCGTTGATTGCGTGCTCTTCGTTGCGACCTCTCATCCTACGGTTTACCGTTTGGATTAGCCTGAGTCCTGTACCAGAGTCTGGTCTGGCTAGGAACGTGATTGGTAGAACCTGCTGTTTGGATCCGAGGAGAAATATCCCGCCGACAGGGCACAGGAATAACATCTGCCTCTGCCCATTATGCTTAGGCGAGAACCGTATCCGTTTGGACCAGTGCTACTGCTCCGTCGCTGACCGTCGTGAACTGCTTATGCCCAAGCGCAAGCAGTCGAATTATCCCTTTCGTCACTCCATCGCCGACCTCTACACCCGAGCCGAATTACTTTCGCGTACTCTGTCGACCAGCAGTTCCGCTACGTAAAGGCGCTTCGAAACTCAATTCCAGACGCCGCAAATTCAACTGCCAGGAATATCCTACAGGAATTGTCAAACCTGTTACTGGAGAAACTGGGAGAAACCTCGGAACTCCTTTCTACATACCTCGATCGACAGATCGTGAGATACGCGGTCGAGCGTGCAAACAAGCGTTGTCGTCTCAACTAGTGGATGTCCAAGAGAACTTTCGAGGAAGCCTTTGACTACCTGGACGCAGAAGAGACACAGCTGCTTCCAGAGCAAAACGTAAATCATTTTTGCTGTCTTTTTCGCGACTTGATCAAACAGCTACACGATACCAACGAAGAATTCTTCGAGCCGGTTCTGGACGCCGTCCGTTCGGACGAGCCGGAAACTCGTCTTCAATCGTGCAAGATACGTATTTTCGACGCTCTACATGTAGTGGAGCTAGAAAACCAAGTCCACCACTTTAAGCTGACAGAGCTCACTCTTAAGAAACAACGCTTTGAGTAACTGAATTTTTCTCTCTATCATGACTTCGTTAAATCCTCAAGGATGGTCTGCCAACACCATCACGCAGAAACTTATTGAAATGGTTGACAAGCAGCTACAGCTGCTCGAGGCCATGAATAAGCGTGAGGTTAAAGTGGAGGGAATACGCCTATCACAATTTTACGCCAAGATGGGAGCGTCAGTGGATTTGTACTTTGAGCAACTTGCTCAGTACTTTGAAGCCAAGAATATTGATTGGCAGAATGATGATCAAAGTTCTCGGATTTTGGCCATTACTACTGCAAATTTTAAAGGAAATGCTGCCGCTAGGTACAAGCTGAACAAGCGTGAGATCAAGGATATGCATGACCTGATCGCCAAGTTGACAGATGAATTTGTGCCTCCAGATCTGCAAGAGCGTTTGCGAGATCAACTCTACGCTCTCAAGCAAAAGAATTGTCCCAATTGGAGGAATATCTCTCTCGTTTCCGTGAAGCTATCATGCAAGTCACGGACATGAGTGAGTTGGACAAGATCACTTACTTCATCCGTGGATTAGTGAGTCCCACGCGTGAGGAAGTGGAAAATCGTCGCTGTACGACCGTGTCGCAAGCAATGAAGATTGCATTGAAGTATGATCGATCCCATCACATTCGTGGGAAGAACTTTCGCCCGTCGTTCGTTCCACAGGACCGGTCGCGCTCTAACGGAAACGGCAATCAGCATCATCAGCAGCCCACACCTGCTTGTGCGCAAGAGAACGAACCCGAGCCAATGGAGATTGACTCCGGGAGTACCAGGAATAATCGATCTTCTTCTTCTTCAATGAGATGTCGCTACTGTAAGAAAACTGGCCATGTGATTGAGCAATGCTTCAAGCCCAAGAACAAGGAGAAGTATGCTCGTCAAAACAAGCAAAAGAGACACGAACGGTCTGTTGCAAACTTCAATGCTGCTTCTACGTCTTCTCATGCCGCTGCTACGCAAGAGTCTACCGCAAAGTCAGATGACGAGGTTGAGGTTGTTGAAGTGGAAGAGATCTCCACGTCCACCTTAACACCTGTGCATCGTGGAAATGAGCTGATCCGTAAACAAGGAACTTGTGATGGAAAACCCGTCACCATCATGTTTGACAGTGGTTCCACATGCAATGTCATTCCCCCTGGCCTAGTGGAGAATACCAAAACCTCTGGTGTTTCTCAAGTCACTCGCTTCGATGGAACTTCGACGAAGGCTCGTTCTGTGAAGAAAGGTGTCGCCACAATCCAGTTCGGTCGCTACCGCTTCAAGAAACTGAAATTCATGGAGTGGCCGCTGGGCACTGCCCAAGGTGTTGTTCTTGGAAAACCTTGGTTTACCAAATTCCAACCATCGATTGATTGGCGTTCACACGAGATCCTATTTCAACGTTTGGCAGAAGTACCACCTCCGCAAGTTAAGAGTGTAACTGTGGATATTTCGACTGTGGACGTCAAGCGTAAAGTCAAGAAGCACGAATACCAAGATGTGTTTCGCGTCAAGATATGTGCTGTGCCAGAGAGTACGGATATACCAGAACCAATTCGCGTTTTCGTCACGGTCTATCCTGACGTTTTTCCCGACACTCTGCCAGATGGACTTCCGCCATCACGCCGTGTAGATTTCGAACTCCACACGAAGCCTGACGCTATCCCAAGCAAATGTGCACCGTTCCGCCTTTCCAACGTTGAGCAGGATGCTCTCGACCTCTTCGTTGCTGAAAAGCTCAAGCAAGGTTGGATCGAAGTTTCCGACTCTCCGTGGGTGTCCAATATCTTTGGAATTCCCAAGAAGGATCCTGCTACATGAGATCATTAGTCTCGTGCTGAGTGATTACTGTAGTGAGTCAAGTTAGACCCACTACACCTGGTAGCACTTTGTAATCCGTCCAACGACCGACTACGTGACGTTCGTACAGGGTGTACGAACGCGGAGCCGAGAACCACATGAGCACGGAGGTGCCCATGGAGAGCTCCAATACGCCTCCAACGCATGTTGCACGCGCTGACTGCCCCCACCTGTCGGATCCAGAGTGGGAGGCCCTCCAACGACTGTCAACAGTCATTGGGGAAGCGGCGATAGCTACGATGCTGCGTACGCTATCGCCGACGGAGCAACGTGGTGTTGCTCTAGGGTTCATCATGAAGGAGCAGCGCGATGCTGCTTCCTCAGCGATGGCGTCGTCGGGGACGACACCGCGTGCTCAATCATTGAAATTGAGCGTATGCAATTACGTGGGAAGTGAGGGCGAGCCTCTCCTCCGGTGGCTTGTCGAGCTCGACACAGCCATAGCGGCTCGGCGCATCATCGACCCGTTGTCAAAGGTTGCGTTCGCCATGTCATGACTTGGTGGACGCGCGAGGAGTTGGGCGTACGGACGCCGACGCTCAGATCCTACGTGCTTCAGCACGTACGAGGTATTCAAAGAGGAGCTCAGACAAGCGTTTGAGCCCCCGCAAAATGAGTTCCGATCGAGGGCGGAATTCCTCGACCTGCAGCGGGGTAAGCATGACGTCCATGCTTACGCGCAGCGTGCACGGTACTTGGTCTCGATCATCGTGACCAACCCGATAGACGAGGCGACTAAGGTCGTCACGTTCATGAAGGGACTGAGAGATGGGCCCGTGAAGACCTATCTCTTCCGAGAGTACCCGAGTACTCTCGAAGCTGCGATTACTCCCGCAATGCACGAAGAGTTTAGCCTGCGGCAGGCTAAACTCCATGCAAATGTACCGAGGCCGCTACCGCGCCCGGTAGTGAGAACGGGAGGTCCGGAACCAATGGACCTCTCGAACGCAACAACTGCTGGTTACCAGCAGCAGGGAGGTAACGTGCGATGCTTCCGTTGCGGAAGGATCGGTCACTTTGCACGGGAGTGCACAGCTCCCATGCCCCCTGGAAGTGGCCGTCGTGGCGATGTTAGGCATCGCCGCGGACCAACAAAAAACGCGAACATCCAGTAGGCGCGGGGCGCCCTACTGGTAATGCAGTCACGCGTGCCGACATCGGGCACACGACACTGAGGGCTGCAGCCCCCAGTGAGACCAGCTCTCGCTGCAAGAAACAAGATGACAGGCCGAACCTAGTCATCTTGAAGGTTTACTCGAAGAGAGCGAGTGACTCTCTTCGAGCTTTGGTAGATTCAGGCGCGTCGAACAACTTTGTTCGACTACGAAGCCTGCCAAGACTTGACTTCGAGGAGGTAAATGTACCTTGAAGTCTTCTGGAGGTACGACTGGCAACAGGTGCCATCGTGAAGACTGAGAAGCGCGTCGTGAACGTGCGCTTCTCGTACAAACAACGAGTGTTTGTCGAACACTTTATCGTCTTGGATCTGGACGATTAGTTCGACGTTGTTATGGGCATGAGCCGGTGATAGACTGGAAGAAGCGCACGCTCGTGCGCTTCGGCCGCGACAGCGGAACAGAGAGCGATGGCCCTGTTACCGCAGCGCACGCACCAGCAGGTGCGAGCGGCTCACCAGTCGAGACAGCGCTTAGTGCTGCTGTCCCGGAGTGCTCAGGAAGTGCGCGAGGGCGCGTACAAGTGAGACCAACGTCGGCAAGGCTGCCGACGTCAGAAGAAAAAGACGTACTGGTTCCGGGAACCAATATCCACGTTCAAGCGTGTAAGGGACAGTCCCTGACCCGAAGAAGTCAGGTCGACAACGACGCGTCGGCTCCGGGAGTCGACGCACCGTCGGTGATGAGGGGCTCCGCCAATAACTGGCGTCGAGGTGACAAAGGCGTGTCAACTCCGGGAGTTGACGCTACAAACAGTGCGGACGGTTGCAAACGTACCACACTGACGCAGTTTGCATGCTGTCGTGCAGCCGGGCTGCATGACGAAGCACCATGCGATCAAGCCAGGCTGGATATCGCGCGCCCGCAGACAGGGTTTGCCGGCGAACAACTGTGCCACGGTCCGGGCCGGGACAGGGTCAACAACTGAAGAACAACAAGAAGACGGCGCAAGCGGAGAACGCTGCGCAAGTCTCGGTCCGGGACCGAGACGTACCAAGAGCAGTCTGCTGGGCAGACTGAGGCGGTGACGCCGGATGTCGAGACGCTAAGCGTCTTGACGCGCACAGATGCTGGATTCCAGTAGATGGAACTCGCTAATCCTCCGACGACGGCGTCGGAGTTGACTTCGCTTCCAGTCACGAGCTGGAAGCGCTTCACGCGCGACTTGCACGATGGACGCATCGAACAGGTCTGCGTTCTTTCGATCAGCGAAAGAACGGAGATCGAGAGCGAAGAGCTGAGACAGCTCTTCATGGGAAGTACCACTGAGAGTGAAGACACTCTCTGTGCGAAGACGAAGCGAGAGCGCTTCGAGGAACAAGGTTGGGACTCGCTGAAGTCGAGTCCCTATTACGAATTGTTGAGGGAGTACAAAGACGTACTCCCGGAAGAGATTCCTGCGGAGCTTCCGCAGGATAAGGGCATTCAGCACGAGATTGATCTCGTGCCGGGCACAAAGTACTGTGTCACGCGGCAGTGGCCACTGCCGCGAGAGCAGGTAGAAGCAATCGACGACTTCTTTGAAAGTCGTCGCAAAGCAGGACAACTGCGGGAATCAAAGTCCCCACACAGTGCTCCGACGTTCTGTGTCAAAAAGCCACAGGGCGGATGGCGCATCGTTCATGCGTATAACAAGCTGAACGATGCGACGGTACCGGCGCAGACGTCGATACCGCGAAAAGATGTTATCATCGATTCGATGGCCGGGAGCACCGTTTACAATGCTCTCGACTTGCGAGACGGATTCTATCAGATCCTAATGCGTAAGAGCGATATCCCTCTCACGGCAGTGAGCACGCCAAGCGGCATGCTCTGGGAATGGCTAGTAATGCCGCAGGGGCTTAAGAACGCCCCTGCGACCTTCAACAGGTGCGTGACGCACTTATTGCGCTCGGTGCGCGACTTCGCGCCGAGCTACTTCGATGATGTGTTTATCCACAGCCGGGCTGTGGACGGGAAGACCGACATTGAGATGCACCGGGTGCATCTCCGGAAGCTACTTGAACTTATGCGAAAGCATAAGCTCTACGTGAACCTGAAGAAGTGTATCTTCGGGGCGAGCGAGATACCCGTCCTCGGGTGCCTCGTAGGGAAGAATGGCGTTCGCCCTGACCCGGAAAAGGTCAGAGTGATAAATGAATGGCCAACGCCTTCAAGGGTCAAGGAACTGAGGCAGTTCCTTGGCTTGACCACGTACTTGTGCAAGTACGTGGAGGATTACGCGGGCAAGATCCGCCCGCTGTCACAGCTTCTTAAGAAGGAAGCTGTGTGGAATCGGACAACCGATTGCCAAACGGCATTCGATGCAGTCAAGCGGGGCTTGACTGAGGCACCGATCTTGGCAGTGACTGACCAAGATCACCCATTTCACGTAGTGTGCGACGCATCCGACTTCGCGATCGGATGCGCGTTGATGCAGCACGATCACGAGGGCCGTGATCGTGTCGTCTACTACCAATCGCGTCAGCTGAAGCCAGCTGAGCGCGACTATCCGGTGCATGACAAGGAACGCCTTGCCATGAAATACGCACTCGCAAAGTTCCGAGTGTATTTGCTTGGAAGTAGACCATTTGTGATCTACACCGACCATGCATCACTGCGTACCGCAGTGAAGTCGCCACACATATCACAAAGAATGGCGAGATGGCTCTTATTCTTTTGCGGATATAACTTCCGGGTCGAATACAAACCCGGAAGATTGAATGTAGTGGCCGACGCGTTATCACGTCGGCCGGACTACGCAGAAGCTGCTGACGTCAATGCCATTGACGTCATGCGATCGAGCAAACCCACATCGTCTCTGTTAGACGATGTGAAGGCCGCGTACGCACACGACGCGGACGCGAAACTCTTGCTAGCCTATGGCACAGCGCCTTCTGACAAGTCTCGTCAGAAGCTGCCCAAGCACCTTCGTGCGCGTGCACACCGCTTTCGAGTGCACGACGGAATACTGCTTTATAATGCAGTCGACGACGACGCGATCCGCGTTGTCGTGCCGAATGACCATGACCTGCGACTCAGGATCATGTGCGAGTATCATGATGCCCCGACTGCGGGACATCTCGGACGTGAGAAGACATACGTCCTTCTCACGCGCGACTTCTACTGGCACCACCAGTATAAGTGGGTGCGCAAGTACATCCGTGCTTGCGAGGTATGCCAACGCGTGAAGCCTGCGCCATTCGCGCAGGCTCCACTGCAATCACTACCGACTCCGTCGGAGTGTTGGAAGTCCATGTCATTGGACTTCATCTTTGGTCTTCCCCCGGACAGCGGAGGGAATACCGGTGTTGTGGTCTTCGTCGACCGCTTCAGCAAGATGGTACATCTTGCTGCGGTGCCGGCAGAAGTGACCGCGAAGCAGACGGCCCGTCTGTTCGTCGACATGGTGTTCAAACACCATGGCATGCCAACCGACAACGTGTCCGTCAGAGACCCGCGCTTCACAGCGCACCTGTGGCAAGAAGTGTTTACACTTCTTGGGAGCCAGATTTCAATGTCGACTGCGGATCATCCGCAGACGGACGGTCAAACCGAGCGCGTGAATCGCGTGCTCGTCGGCATTTTGAAGGGCTACGCTCACTCGTTCCAATACTGGAGCGAGTGCTTATCGATGGCAGAGTTTGCTATCAATAACTCAGTGCATGCCTCGACCGGGCATACACCGTTCTACGTGAATGCCATGCGGCATCCACGTCTACCGAGTTTACTCGGAGTGATGGCTCCCACTTTAAGTGGGGGAGGATCTACGACTGCAATACAGCAGCCGCAGAAAACCGCTGACACTTGCACAGTGTCAGCTGCAACAATGGACAAACCACATGAGTCTGCGCAGGGCGCAGACTCCTCAAACAACAAGGACAAAGACCACGGGTCTGCGCAGGGCGCAGACACCGCGAAGAACCACGCAGAGACTGGGCCTCTAGCGGAGAGCGAGCTGAATGACTTCAGCTCGGATGCAACCAACTTCCTTACCAAAAGACAAGCCGTGATTCGGTTTGTCCAAGATGCAATAGC
Organism: Phytophthora cinnamomi; assembly: GCF_018691715.1. Taxonomy (NCBI): domain Eukaryota; phylum Oomycota; class Peronosporomycetes; order Peronosporales; family Peronosporaceae; genus Phytophthora; species Phytophthora cinnamomi. Next base: position 389,209 of record NW_027151000.1, on the reverse strand, counting down.
AGCTTCTGTTGATCAGCAGAAGCTGAACGCAGACAATGTGGGCAGAGGCAACACAAATGAATTCAAAGTGGATTCATTGGTTTTATTATCTATTCAAAACCTGCCTAAACATGCAGTTTCGGATTTCGGAGCAAGCAAGCTTGCTCCGCGCATCATCGGGCCATTCATGGTGATGGCACGCCACGGCAACGCATACAAGCTAGACATACCGTCTAGCATGCGGCTCCACCCGACATTTTATGCCGGGCGGTTAAAGCCATACCTGCAGCACGAGCCACATGGCTCGTCTGGGGAATCCTTCGCTCCAGCGCGTAGTCGCACTGGAGCAGTTAATACAGTCGGGACTACAGCCCGACCGGCACGTTCAAGGCGGTCTGGGAGACCGCCACAGCCGGGACACGATGGTACAGAGCGGCAACGCGCTCTGATGGTACTCCACGACCGTCACCTGGTCGTGGAGCGACACGAGATGAAGGTCAACACGTTGACCATCGGGGCGTGTTTCCACCACCTTCGCCACCGCTGCGAGACGCACGCGGAGAAATTCGCTGGATCGTCCAGCGAATTGTTGATCATAGGAAGGTCCGCATTGTTTTCGCATTCGCTGGAGAGGTTTCCCTCCCCAACACGACACATGGGAACCACGGAACGTCCTGATGGAAGACGTTCCGGACATGGTGAAGGAATACGAAGCCCAACACGCACTACCAGCAAGAAGGTAGTGCGAGCGCTGTAGTAATCTACAACGCTTGACGACTCGCGTGTTAGATCATTAGCACGGAGATCATTGAAGCTTTCAGGTATACATATAGTATACCTGTTGTGGTCGCGGTTGCTAATACGCATCGCCACCTGGATGGACAGTGCGCACGGCGCACGGACACCAGCCTCCACCGCAACAGCGTGGAGTTGCTAATACTCGCCTCGCTTCGAGAAGGACTCGAAGTGCTTTGGCGCTTGCTTACCCGATCACGGTAAGCAATATAACTTCGCTTAGAGATGTCGACGCACAGACGCGGCCGACATCGAAGAATCGTACACAGACACTACGTTGTCTGTTCCCGTGGTAGCGGCGCACCTCGCCCTGCCGCGCATGGTACTCAGCAACAGAGAGCTTACCCTCTGTTGCAATGGTGGTCTTCAGCTTGGTCGTGCTCATTGCGGATGAGCACGGAAACCCCCAGCACAAACAATTGACAAGCAGTCAATATTAATTGACGTGTCTAGACCGACACGTCTAAGCTTAACGGGGGATGGTGTAACGGGGTTACACACACACACAAGTGACAACGGTCCCAAGTGACAACAGTCACTTGTGCGTGACAATTGTCACTTATGGTTTAACAGAAAAATATCAGTTAAAGATTTTAGATACTTCCTCACATTAGTGTAAGTCACACCAATGGATACATTGAAGTGGGCCACCACAATGAATGGTCCACACCTACCCAAAGATCCTATTGGTAGAAAGCAGCATCTTTCTACCAATTAGAGACGTGCATATTAGCGGGGCTCTCACAGCCAGCCGCTGTCAACCCCTTTTATAGATGATAAACAGTTTTAGCAGATTTAGGAGGAAGATCAATTTACAAACAATACAGTTCTCATTTTACCTTAAACTAGCTACTTGGTGTTTCATTTATATTATACTTGTGGACTCAAGTATAATTAATTCAAATTATTAATAAACTCATACGTTTCCTCATAGACGTGGCGCGACGTGTAAGCAAAAGTAGTGAGCCGAAGTAAGCCCAATACATGCCCTCACCAAGGCACTGCCTCAAACTCAATTTGAGAAGCTGAGGAACCTAATGGGGGTTGAGGACCGAAGCCTACCCTTACCACGGCAACATAGCATGGGTAATTCGTGACTCGCAATCTTTTTGGTATCACTTGATTGTGAGAAACCATGGGGTCTGCGATCTTTCGCTAGTATGTCTTTAAGATCCACCATGTGATCAAGTTCAAGCCAGCCGGCTTCAAGTTGAAGTGCAAAGATACTTTTGAGCCAAGGACAAGCAATGGACAAAGACTTATGCGATAAGGCTAAACAATAAGACGCAACGTTATCGTGTTATTAAGACTCTCAAATGCTTAAGCTTTTGGTTAAAGACTAGACTAGGACGAATCAATATGAATTGGTCCAAGCACAGCCAGAGCCACCGTTGACCGCAGCCGAGGTTATGCCGCGAATAGGAACTGTGCCACGCGCGCGCCTCGGCCTCTGGATGGTGATACCACAGGATTGCTCCTGGGCTTTTTAACCGTGTTTGTCCTAGCCCCCCGAAGGTTTAATTGCGGCCATAGGCGCAAAGTTGAACCGAAACTTTAAAGCAAAATTGAAAGTGAGGAGAGTGGAGAGCTTGAAAGGGCAACAAGGAGGCTAATGCGAGCCCCAGGAGCAATTAAGTAATAGGCAGAAGTCATAAGAAATCCAGGAAGTCATATGAAAAGTGGGGTTTCAGAATTATAATTTTCAGAATAGACGTATGTTTTGGCTGTAATCACATCTTGTGATATGCCGTAATATTGTCATGTAGTGAACGATCATATGAGCCAAAAAAAATGTTTTTCAGGCTCTGTGAGAAAAGTATTAGAAATTTATTTCTAATGAGTAAGTTACGATGCAGATCCCAGCTGTCCTAATAAATTCGGGAAATCTGTAAATAAAAGTGTAAAAGAGGACGCTGTAATGTCATGTGACCTAAGAAATCAAGTAAATAAAGTAATCTTAGGTAAACAAAGGATTGGCTAACAGCCGTCTTAAGAAAGGATGGAAATCCGTGTGGTGAACACAAGATGCGATCCGAGATCGGATATGCCAGAACTTTTAGTGGGAGTGTTATGATGTCGTTATGATGGGAAGATATGATGCACTCTAATTGGGTCTAAATATATTATTAAATTAGCCAATAGGAAAGTACAGGTCATCTACTTGTGTGCACTACACACAACCTCCCGAGGGATGTAAGAGGAGGAGGAGGACGCGTGGCGCCGCCACTGCAGTCCCCCTCACTTCGAAGCTGACGGCCAACAGCTAAGGCTGACAAACACCTCGATGACCTCGTCATCCGCTGCTGCCTGCCACGCGTGATCCATTTTTTGCTTCTTCAGCAGCCATCGCCTGGTCATTCTCGATTGCTCGGGTCTAAGGGCCGTTCTTAAGTTCCCGGGACGAATCCCGGTCCCAGAGTCCCAAAATAATAATTGCAAGTGGGAATGTTGTGTTTTCTACACAAACCTTACTAATATCATAAACCCACAATACAACTTGTATGGTTGGGGGTGTGAACGGTGTTTCCTGCTCCCAACGACGCAAAAAAAACTCGGGATCTGTGGGACTTGCGTTATTTAGTCCCAGGACGTGGGAGCGGGAACTTAACCCCTTGATCACCAAGATCTGACACACAAAACACACAAATTAATGTCGTATTATTCGACGAAGCCGTGATATTTAGAAATCGTATGGAGCAGATGTTTGACGTTCGGTTAGGTGTATAACCTTTCAACAGGTTTTCCAACTCAATGTCGTAAGTCATACCACTTTGAAATCATGTGACGATTTCTACGTCGTAAGTGACGAGAAATATTACGGGAAAGACAGTACAAACTTGCAAATCAGTCAATAAATGTTGCACGGTGAAGTCAGTCACTTGTAAAAAAAACAAAGAAAACAGACGTTGACTAAAAAAATGCATTCCAATCGTCAATCGAGCTCTCATCACGTGACACGCAAGCACCGCGCTCACACGAAGGCTGTGCAGCTCCCGCCACTCCCGCTTTCGCTGCCCTCATCGTTTCCCTCCTCGTTGTGAAGCTCCAGCTCGCGGCGTGTCTTCCGGCGATTCCCCGCTTTCTTGCCAGGACGACGCAGCACGACGCGCTTCCCCAAGGCCTGCGGAATCGCCAACCCGCCGTCTAAGTCGTCGTGCCAGATTTCGAAGCACGTCTTGGCCACCCCCCGTACTGACGCCTGATTTTGTTGCACAGCCAGCATTTCGCATTGTCTACAGAGCAACGCTCGCAGAAGAACGTCGTGGCGAAGGACTTCTTCTTATGGTCGGTGCGCAGCAGAGCGCACACCTTGCACGAGCGCTGGCGGCGCTTTTGGACTCCGCTGACAGTCACCCAGTCCTCCGCCTGCTCCAGTGCGTGGGTGAGACGAACAGCAGAGCGCCTTCGATTTTGACTGGCGGTAGAGGGGGTCGCAACGACACCGGCAAAGTCTTCGGCCTTCATCTGTAGCAGCTGGTTCTGTAGCACTACGTTTCACTCCGCTCGCTTCATCGGGGTTGTACACGCCATCTTGGCGGCCTCCTTCTGCGAGATGAACGCGTTTACCAACGCAAGGTCCACCATGCCAAGGAACAGACTCTTATAATATTTTGTAAACTTGGTTGACGTCTGCAAGGAGTAGGACTGGAGGCGGAGTTGATCGTGCACATCAACTTCGCCCATCCAGCGCTGGTAGTCTGTCACCGGCGCCGGGCATGGGACCGTGACCGCACCCACCTGCTTCACCATGCGACCGATAGATGACTCTGCCATTACCGCGCCCGTGCACAGGTAGTGCACAGGCTTGCGGTCCCATCAGTGGAACGCTACCATGGTGGAGACCGCGACCGAGCGCGAGAACGTGAACGTTCCGCGCGGGGTCCTTGCCGGGCGGACGTGGCATTTGTTCTTCACCATGGCGTCGTAGCCTAAGCGATTAGTCGTGATTGTACCAATAACGTACACCTGCATCTTCAGCAGCTCAATCGCAAGTAGAACCGACGAGTAATACCGGTCAATCACGACCGCATGCCACGGAAGGCGATCAGGCCCAAGTATAATGTTGAGGTTCCGAACCACAGCGATGGCGCCCGTCTTGTGATCAAATTTGGCGTCATCATCTCCGCTCCTTCGCTTGCCAGCGTATATCTCAAAGCTGTAAAATACGACAAAGCATTGTAAATTCAGTACTAATGTCGTAAGTTACCACATGCAGATTCAAGAAAAAAATCGTACCGATGGCAGTAGGCAGATCGGGAATCACAAGTCATAAACATTTTTTAGCCGTACCGATGCGGCTTGTCCGGCATGAACATTCGCGTCGTATTGCACCTGGACGTCGCTGGCAGCACGCCCTCGTCAAACGAGAACACTGCTGGTAACGACCACCCCGTCAAAACCTGCTGCTGCAACTTGTCGACGACCGGCCGAAGCTTCCACAGCTTGTTCCGGGTGCGTGGGGCCTCGTTGTTCACAATTTGGAGATCGCGGATGATGTCCGTGCAGCGATTCCGGGTCATGAACCTCCCGAAGGTCCCTGCGGGCAAAGCGCCGTCCTCGACCATCGTCCAGTGCGCGGAGAAGCGGCGCTTCTGTGGGCACAGCAGGCGCGCCACGAGCAGACCGACGACATGAAGGATCTCTTGCGTCTGATACGCCGGCTTCGCCCTGAGTCTCCGCCGGATTTGGGCTATCGTCTCGCGCCGCGACGAGACCTGTTTCCTCTGAATCGCCGCTGCTCGACGGTCAACTTGCTGGAGGCTGTATCTGTTGGTCTCTATATTGATGTGGACCCACAGCGACTTGGGCATAAAGAACAGAAAAGACTCCAGCGGCGAGTGGCATCGCGCGCGCAACTCCGGCTTTGGATGAGCTACTTTATCTCCAAGTCCATCATAAGCAGGCGCATCGCTCTCGAATGTCGATGACACAGACGTCCAGTGCATACCGCGCAAAACGGCCTCACGCGCCTTCTTTGCCTTCTTGTTTAAGGCGTCACTGCTGATCTGCAGTGCTCTGATGAAGGCGTCGTCCATCTGGACCGCGTCGGCTTCGGAGATCACATCGTCGTCACCGTCGCTCTCTTCACAAGCTGGGCTATCACCTTCATCCTCGGTGATGTACTGACCATCGCTCTCGCCAGAGCTGAAGCTCTCGTGCTCGTTCATGCATTCGTCATCAGCTACAAAGTTGACGTCCGTCTTGATCTGCGGCCGGAGCGTCGGATCTGTCGTAGCAGCAGGCCTAGCAGGCGGCTCTGAGTCGCTCTCGAGACCCGACGCCTCGGACAATAGCTGCAGTGATGCCGCGGCTTGTTGTTGTGACTCATCCACAGTCAAGCAACTAGCCGACAATCCAAATTCCAGCGAAACAGCCGCCTGCGAAAGCTCGACGTCCAAGTTGCTGTCGAGCAGCGCGTCCAGCGTCCTCTGCGACAGTTCCACGCTCGTATCAATTTGAGAAGCAGTGATTATGGAGTCGGCATCAAACTGCTCCGCAGCAGACTCAGCACTCGAGCTCGTCCTCTTAGCCGCCGCGCTCGTCGTCGTGTCCGCCGCCGCGCCCATCGTTGTGGTCTTGGCCGCCGCGCTTGTCGTCCGGGCCTTAGCTGTTGCGCTTGTGGTCTTGGCCGACTCGCTTGTCGCTCAGGGCTTGGCCGTCGCGGTTGTGGTCGTGTCCGCCGCCGCGCTCGACCTCGTCGTCGTCGTCTTGGCCGCCGCGCTCGTCGCTGTGGTCTCGGTCGCCGCGCTTTTCGTCCGGGGCTTGGCCGTGGCGCTTGTTTTCGTGTCCTCTGCTGCGCTCGTTGGCGTCAAAATCTTGCCCTGGTCCAGCAATCCTGACTTGAAGGCGTGCTCCACCAGCGCGGCCTCACCATAGAAGGCATGGGCTCTATCAGGGGTCACGTATCCCCACTGCAGGGACACCCAGTCGGCTTTTATCCGTCCACCCCGCCGCCCGGAGCTGGCGCCACAAGTGCGGGAAGCCGACCTCGTGGAGAGCGGCGGCGGCTTTCCCGCGTGTACTCGACCAAATTCGCGCCATCCGGCTAATCTTGAAATGAGTGGCATCAAGCGCAGCGATCGTCGATCCTCCAAATGTTCCCCTATCTCAACTTTGTTTTCACCCCTAAACCTCTAGCTCTCTTTGTTTTCGCAAAAGTCTATTTCATTTGATACTTATCATACAGCTGCATGTCACTTGATTAAAGTATTGGAAATTCTTATCCGAGCCAAATTCTATATGAGCACTTGTAATGTCGTAACTTACGACATACGATTTTTGGGAAGTCGTATCTTACGACGTTGGTAATCAAGGGGTTAAGAACGGCCCTAAGCAGCTCCTGCTTAGACACCGGCATCGACAGCGACCTCGCCGTCTACGGGCACCGTGGCGTATCTCGTATGCGAACAGCAGCGCGGACTGCGCACTTGACAGTGTTCAAGGTGAAGGATAACCGCTCGCGATTTCTGTACGGTAACTTGAGGGATCTGCACGAATCCCAGACCCACTGAACCATGCCTAGCATCTAGCATCCTGGCGGTGGGAAGTTTGAACTGCTCGTGGTTGGCCCACTGGCGTCCACCCTCTCAGTTCAGTCGTATCAAGGAAGTTTCGCATTCACTCTGCGGCACCTTGAACCTCCAAGTATCCATGGCTATGGCCAGGGGATTCAGGCCAGGGGATCCCCTGGCCTGAATCAGTGCCATTCTCCATTTTGGCGCGGGCCAAGAGCACGAATGGAGAGAGGGGAGTTCGCAGAAGCTGCTGAAACGGGTGACCTCGTGAGAGCCCGGGAGTTAGTTCGGCATGTACTGGGGTCTGACATAGTGACGGCGCTGTGGAAGGCTTCTCGAGAGGGTCGTCTGGACGTTGTCCGCCTTCTCGCTGGGCAATGCGGCGCCGACGTGAATGCCGAACATAATGATGGATGCACGGTCCTTATTTGGGCCGCTGCGGAAGGTCACTTGGATGTCGTGCAGTATCTCGCTGGGGAATGCGGCTCCGACGTGAATGCGATGACCGACAATGGATACACGGCGCTGATGTGGGCCGCTAAGGGTGGTCACTTGGATGTCGTGCAGTATCTCGCTGGGGAATGCCGCGCCGACGTTAATGCCAAACGTAAAGATGGGCGTATAGCGCTGATGTTGGCCGCTCAGGGTGGTCACCTGGATGTCGTGCGATATCTCACTGGCCAGTGCGGAGCCGACGGGAACAATGATGGGTTCACAGAGCTGATGTTAGCTGGGGAAATTGGCCACGTGGACGCGTGGCGATACCTTGCGAAGGAGGTTGGATCTGACCTCAACACTACACACAATACCGATCGATATTACCACACTGAAGACGCAACCATGTATTCTGACCTAGAGGTGAATGACAAGAACGATGACGGGCGGGGGGCTATTCGATCTAGCGATACTGGTGTAATGAGGTATTTAGCTGAGGTGTGCGACGCTAACTTTTATGGCAACAGGAACAGTGTACGCACGGGGCTGATCGCGGGTGCACGAGATAATCGCGCGGACGTTGTCCGGTACCTCACCGAACATTTTGGCGCTGATGTGAAGGACACTGTTTCTGGAAACCTAGCGCTGGCTCGAGCCGCTAAAGAGGGCCACATGGACATTGTTCGGCATCTCGTTGAGCAGTGCAGTGCTGGCATGAATGAGAATATCAGTTATGGATACATAGCGCTCATGTTGGCTGCCGAAAATGATCGTGCAGATATCACGCGGTATTTTACTAATCAATTTTGCTTAAAGAATCAACTGAGTGACACCAATGCCCCTCAATGGAAAATCAAAGCTGAGGAATTTAGTGCCGACGACGATTACGCGAAGAAATGTTCCCGAAACGACGTACAGAACCTCACTGACATTTCTGGCGTTGATGTAAAAGCTTTGCTGGAATACGGATACACGGCGCTGATGTTGGCAGCTCTATATGGGTACATCGACATTGTGAAGTACCTTACTGAAGAATGTGGCGTAAATGTGCATTCCAAGAATAAAGGCGGATACACAGCGTTGGTGTTAGCTGCTCAAAATGGGCACGCCGACGTTTTGCAGTACCTCGGTGAGGATTATGACGCCGATGTGAACGTTCAAGACAATGATGGGCGCTCAGTGCTGATGTGGGCAGCTCAAGGTGGCCACATTAGCGTTGTCCAGTACCTCGCTGACCAATGCGGCGCTGACGTAGAAGCCAAGATGAACTATGGATACACAGCCCTGATGTTAGCAGCTCAGAATGGCCACACAGACGTCGTGAAATACCTCGTTCACACTTGTAAAGCTGATGTCAACACCAAGAAGCGTGATGGGTATACAGCGTTGGTGTTGGCTGCCGAAAATGGCCACACAGACGTCGTGAAATACCTCACTCACACTTGTAAAGCTGATGTCAACGCCAAGAAGAGTGATGGGTATACAGCATTGATGTTGGCTGCCGAACATGGCCACACGGGCGTTTTGCGGTACCTCGCTGAGAGTTGTGATGCTGAGGTGAATGTGGAAAACAGAGACGGATACACGGTGTTGATGATGGCCGCTAAAAGTGGCAATATGGACGTCATTCAGTACCTCACTGGGCAGTTTGATGCTGATGTACATGCTAATCACAATGCAGCGTTGATCGTGGGTGCTGGTTATGGTTGTATAGATGCCGTGAAATATCTTGCTGATAAATGTCACGCCGACGTGAATGCCGTGAATGATGACGGCTATACAGCACTGACATTGGCTGCTCGACATGCTCGCAAAGATGTCATTCAGTATCTCGCAAAACAATGTAAGGCTGACGTGAACGCTACGAACAAGGAAGGATATACGGCGCTAATGGAGGCTGCTCGGCATGGTCACTTGAATGTCGTCCAGTACCTCGCTAAAGAAAGCAGTGCTTGCGCTAACGCTAACGCAAATACGAACGACGGATACACAGCGTTGATGTTGGCTGCTGAAAAGGGCCACATTGATATCGTGGCATATCTAGTTAAGCAATGCACTGCTGAAGTAGATGCGAAGAACAATGAAGGTTACACAGCGCTGGTATTCGCCGCTGCAAATGATCACACAAACGTCGTGCAATACCTTGTTGAGCATTGTAGCGCAGACGTTGACGCCTCCAGCAATTACGGATACACAGCGTTGATGCTGGCTGCTCAGTATGGCCACAGGGATATCGTGAAATACCTCGCTGAGCAAGGTGGTGCAGATGTAAATGCAAAAAACCAGGATGGCAACACAGCTGTTCGCCTCGCTGCGGATCGAGGCCATTTTGAAATCCAGCGGAATCTTACACTACTTATTTCAGCTACAGCAGAAAATCTTCACAGGGATAAAAGTAAAGTCACTAACGGAGCCATGCCGCCTTCCGATGACGTAAGCTGCGTCATTCGTCCGGCTGAGATTGAGCTGATTGGCTTTAGTCAGAACATTGATATCGGAGGTGACTTCCGGGCCAAGTGGCTCGATGCCGACGCGGTCGTAAAGGTCTTCATTCCAGACGCGGCTCACTCATCCTTCGAAGATGAAGTGCGTCTGTGGAAGCGCCTACGGCATCCCAATGTGCTCAAAATGTACGGGGCGTGCCACGCTGGTCCACATCTACAGTTTTTTGTGTGCGAGTATGCCAGCCAGGGCTCGCTGTGGGAGCATGCTATCTCGTCATCAGTGGAGAATCGGACAGTGTGGAAGTATCTACACGATGCAGTGTTAGGTCTCGAATATCTCCATGAGTGTGGAATTGTTCATGGAGACCTTCGTTGCAGTAACATTTTGATCGGCGGCGATGGCATCGCAAAGTTGTCGAACTTCGGACTGAGCCAGAAGGTAAACAGGAAAAACCAAGTTTCATCGACTGTTGTTGGATCGACGCACTGGCAGGCTCCTGAGGTCCTCCGAGGAGGACCGCCATCGTTTCAGTCCGATGTGTACTCTTTGGGGATGTGTGTTTTGGAAGCTCGTGGACGCGAGAGACCTTGGGACAATGTAGCTGAGAATGACATACTCGCTGAGAAATTAGAGTGGGACCCTGAAGACATTGATTCGGACTCAGACTATGAGTTGGACACTGAGTCCGACTTGGTGCATCGGATGTGCTGTCAAAACCCTCACAAGCGCATCAGTCTGTCGTCCATCGCCTGCAAGCTTGAGCAATTGATGATCAATGAGGGGGTCAATCAATACCAGCCAGAATCACAGCCCACGAGCTGCTTTGATGAAGAGGCACATGACCGATTGGAAGAGGCGTGGTTGAAGCTAGAAGGAAGCATGGAGACCTGCGACAACGCTCGGTATTGTGGAGTATTCAACGCGCTGAAAACCATACGCGAACACATGCGAAAGTCAACCCACCAACCGGCACTGGTCGCGCGGTTCCACGCGATACTCATCGAATTCTGTCGGATGGTCGAAATATCACCTGAACGTGCTCGAGTGGTGTGTTTATCCTCAACTCGAGCCACTACTAACAGCTTGTACGCAATTCAGTGGCGCATCGAGTCGCTGATGGCTTTATTAGGAATGTCGGTGGATTCATCGACAGAGATGAAAGTGCAATGTAAGCAACAGCGCAGTGAACAGATCGAGTTATTCGTGTCACGAGTGTCCGACACTTCTTACCTACTACTGAACGATTTGAAATCAGTGGAGGAGAGGTCGGTGTTTCTGATTATGCTAAAAGCAGAGATAAATCATCATGTGGACAAGTACACTCATGATCAGCTTGCAATCATGAAGGAAGCATACGCAGATATTGACAGCAAACTTAGGAGCGATGATTTATCTTCGCTTACACCAGAATGGTTCATCCCTTGGTATCAATTAGAGGTTGACGAATCGAGGTGTCTAGGGAGAGGTGGATTCGGCAGCGTGAACCAAGCCAGGTGGCTGGACTCAGACGTGGTGGTGAAACGAGTGGTATTACCAGGTTACCATGACAAATCAGAATCCCTATCAAAGCTCATCGACATGCCGGTCAGTCAAGACCAACTCGACATCACCAAACGAAAAGAGGCTTTGAAGATGTTTCGTCACGAAGTGGACATTTGGTTTGGATTTAGTCACCCTCACGTCGTTCGGCTGTTTGGTGCCTGCCACGTCGGTATTCCTTTCTTCGTCTGCGAGTACGCCGCCAACGGGACTTTAGTCAGCTATTTGCGACAACACCCCAATGAGTTATGGGCGAAGCTACATGAGGCTGCGTTGGGCATCCAATACTTACACGCTCGCGGAGTCGTGCATGGCGACCTGAAAGGAAACAACATTGTGATCGGCAGCGACATGAAAGCGAAGGTGACGGACTTTGGTCTTAGTTCGGTCGCGAGTAGCGAGAACAAGACGTTGGTGTCAGCTGCTTGGCAATGGGTGGCGCCGGAATTACTCGATTCCAACAAACGCCCGACCTTCGCGTCCGATATATACTCACTGGGTATGTGTATCGTGGAAGCCCTGCGGGTGGTGGAGGCGTTGGAATCAGACCATGACTCGCTCCAATGCCTGCCGTGGCGTATTACTGACCTAACTGCTATAAAATATCACGTAACGCGTGGCGAATTGCCGTCTCGACCATCGATATGTGATGAGAGTCAATGGGAGTTGGTGAAGCGTATGTGCGTGTTGGCGCCTGAGAAGCGGATCAAGATCTCGACGGTGGTTGAGGAGCTTCAGAGACTGACCATCAGCACCGAATCATGCGTCCTAGTTGATACCTTGCGCCCGGATTCGGTTGGTTGGGAATCTGTCGCCGAAGTAATTTCTGGAGCGCAGTTACAGCTAAATCAACTGCAAGATAGCAGCAACAAAAATCAAGATGACGATGTACTCTCGCTGCATATTTCGTTGTGGGATAGGATTAAAAAGCTCCACGATCGGATTGACGGCAACCAGAGCGAAAAGTGCCATGTTGTGTTCTGCTCGTTGGTTGCCGACGCTGATATGGCCACATCGAAGCTACGAGACAGGGGTGGAGGTATCGTCTCGCTGGCTCAAACAACGATGCAGTGTTATGCGCTGGATCGAGCGCTGAGCAAGTGGTGCGACGCTTACTTTATATTCTGCGAGACTTAAGTGTCAGATTCCGCTGTGGGGGTCGATCAAGAAGTTGGGTGCAGCGCAGTAAACAGCACTGTTTGGGCAAGGCTATACGGAAGGCGTGTAGTTGCCCGCCTCGCTTTGCTTGGGGTATGCGTATGCTTACATGTTTTCTTCTTGTATGGTCCTTGAAGCCGGTCGAGATATCGGGGTTGGTTGGGAACTTGTGGGACTGATCAATATTACCACAGCTACGTCGGAGGCTACGTCAATCGCGAGCCAGTGAACATTATTGTCACGAAGCTTTGGGTTGAAACACTTGAAGCGCTGCATGGCTACATTGACCAGAGCGATAAGTGCCGTGCACACGGTCAGCTCCCTGAGTGCACAGCGAAGCTACGAGAAAAGAACGGATGAGTGCCTCGCTAGCTCACACAACAACGCAATGTTTTGTTCGGCATGTATGAAGCAGGATAATCAAGCACGCCACGAAAGGTGCAGCACAGCTTCACTAGCCGAAACGTGGGCGAGAAGCTGAAGAAAGTTGTTTCGTCAAAGCGAGTCGCTGAAAGCGATAGTGCTGAGAAGCAGACGCCAGCCAGCGGGTTGATCTATCCGTTTCTAGTTTCTACGTAGGCCAACATAACTTCCATAGGAAGAGGACTTGCGTCGGCAACTATATTACGAAGTATGATGCTTATTCCTGTTTTTTTTTGGTTCCTATCTCCATCGTTCGCTTGCCAGCTATTAGCTCTCACCGCCCAGCACACAGTGGGCAAATGTACTTGTCTTCCGTGTTGGCCATGGCTGCAATCAGCTCCCTGTAAACAAAAAACAAAACAGGCAGGTGTTGGAATATATCGTGATGCCACTGCCCACAACATAATGGAACGTACGGAGTGAGACTCGGATCGCAAGCACCGTGCACCCAGAGCTCGCACGAGTCGCAGCAGACAAAGGTGTTCTGGTCGTCGTCCTCGTAGACTTCGCTGCAAACCGGGCAGTACTGACCCAGCGCACGCAGCTCGCGTTCGCGCGCCAGCTCCTTCTTCGTGCGAGCGCGCTTCTTCACAGCGGGCGCTGGAGGCACAGCAACCGCCGCAGGAGTCGTCGGAGCACTTGCTTCCACTCGCTTGGACCGCGACGAAGACGTTTTGCGCTTCTTCGACGCGGACGCGGGGGACTCCGCCAGCACAACAGGCTCCACCCGCTGCACGCTCTTCCGCTTCCGAGCCGACGACCTCGCAGGCGTGGAGGCCATCCCGTCTGCTCCATCGAGACCCTGATCGTCACTGCCGTCCAGCACTTCTGGCTCCGTATCAACCACCATCGCCTCCGTACGTCTCGCCGACTCGGCCTGGTCACCTGCAAACGCCGACACCTGCGGCGTGGCGTACGGCTCCGGGGCGCGGTCCGCGTACACGAAGCCGTTCATCTGCGCGGGCGACGGGATCGGCGTGGGGCCGTCGCTGTCCGAGTCGTCGGCCGCCTCGCGCCTGCGCCGGTGTTTCTTCTTCTTCTTCTTGTCCTTGCGGCTGTGCTTGCGGTCCTTCTTCCGCTCCTTCGAGGCGGCCGTGGCCGCCTCAATCTCCCCCCTCGTGAACTTGAGGATGACCGCCGCAGGGGCCTCCTGCTCGCTCTGCTGCTGGCCTGCACCCCCCACGGCCTCCTCCCCGGCCGCGTCCTGCGTCTTGAGCTCCTTCTGCTGCCTCTGGAGCGCGTGGATCTGGTGCTTCAGCCGCTTCTTCTCCTGCAGCGCCTGGTCCGTCCTGCGCCGCTCCTCGCGCCGCCGCTGGACGCGCTTCTTGTCGAACAGGTCGGCCCGCTCCAGCCGGAGGAAGCAGCGCAGACACAGGTCCGCGGCCGCCTCCGTGGCCCGCTGGCGCCACAGCGGCGTGGACTGCGTGCCGCACGCGCGGCACGTCTTGGCCAGCAGCGGCACGGGGTCCAGCACGGCGGCCATGGGCGCGGCCTTGCGCTTGCCGCCGCGGCCGCGCGCCGGCTTGGCCACCGTCTTGAGCGCGAACTCGGCCGGCGGCCAGGGCCGCTCGCGCACGGGCCGCGCCTCCTGCTGCGCGGCCTGCTCGAGGCCGAGCTCCTTGTCCAGCGCGCCGTCGACGCGCGCCTGGCGCAGCGCCAGCTTGGCGTTGGCCGGCCGCGGCGCCCACTGCGCGCGAGGCAGCGGCCGGAACTCCGTCTGCTCGGGCGTGGCGTGGCCCCAGCGCGCGTTGCGCTGCGCGAAGCAGCGGCGGCGCAGCAGCTCCAGCTCCGTGTCGGCCCGCAGCGTGGCCTCGCTCAGCGCCGGCAGCTGCTGCGCGCGCGCGTACAGCGCCTCCAGCTGCCGCCGCACGGCCGCGGGGCTGTCCACGGCGCCGAAGGCGGCCACGGCCGCGGCCCGCGGCGGCGCAGCCTGCGCGGCGTACGCGACGCTCACGCGCGCGTCGTGGCACGGCAGCAGCGGCAGGCCGTCGCTGCCCACGCGGAACGGGCGCGACGCGTGCTGCGCGCCGCCCGAGGTCGAAGAGGTCATGCAGCCGTCCGTGTCCCTGGTCTCGACGTGTGGTCTTCCTCTGTACGAGTTCCTGTCTGAGGTGGTTCAGATTCTGGAACACGTACAGAAGGATGCGGTCCACTGTGGGGCGGACTCGACATGGCTAAATGCTAAATCTAAGTTAGATGGGTAGGGACTAGGATGTTCCAGATGTAGATTTGGGTAGTGTAACCCCGATGGTTACTTTTGTGGGGTTACCATTCGCGAATCACCACCACACACAAGAGCTGAAGATGTTCGCGCTTGGTCGTAGTATGCGTCGCTTCTCGACGGCGGCGCCGCGCAAGGGTACGCTGCGCGGCTGCGAACGTGTACCCCTCATGGGCGTAACCCCTGGCTAACTGATACTCGCTGACGGCCGCAGAGTACCCGACGTCCTTCATCTCGCACCTGCGCACGCAGAAGCTCAACGTGTTCAACATCGGCATCGCGTTCCTGACGCTGTCGCTGTCGTCGCAGATGGTCACGTACAAGCAGAAGTACGAGAAGGCGCTGGCCGAGCAGACGCAGCTGGGCCACAAGGTGGCCGCGCTGGAGCAGCTCGTGCTGGACCTGGGCGGCGCGCTGCCCGACGACGAGGCGCTGGCCAGGGCGCGCGAGGCGGCCCAGGAGGCCGAGGCCCAGGCGCTGCGCGAGCGCGAGGAGGAGGCCAAGGCGCTGGCGGCGCTCACGGCGGACGACAAGCAGGGCAAGAAGAGCAAGCTTATTTAGGCCAGGCCATAGAGGACGCGACTGTGAATAGCTGTCGGAAAACCACGAAGCACACGCTGCAGAAAGCTCGATCAATAATGCTGCATCACTTGAAGGCGGCGGGGGCCTTAGCGGCCCACTCGCTACAGTTGGCTTGCCGTGTCTTGGCGCGGTCACTTCTTGATCGTGGACTGCAGCGAGCGTCTGGACGAGATGGTGTCCATGCGGTTCATCTCGTTGACCGCCGTGAGCACCTCGTTGATGTTGGTCTCCAGCACCATGCCGCCCATGACGATCTCGTCCAGCGCGTAGTGCACCTTGTCGCTGTGGAAGATCAGGTCCAGCTCGCACACGTTCTCGAAGATCTTGTCCAGCGTCTCCACGAACACTGCAGACAGAGGCAACAGAGCAGACGTCAGGTCTCCACTCCCACCCCCACTAGCTACAACCACTGCACTCCTCCCTCACCCTGGATCAGGTCCAAGATGCCGAGGTCGCTCTCCTGCTTGTCCACCGCGAAGACGAAGTACAGCGTCGCGTAGTGCCGGTAGATGAGCTTGACGCCGTCCCCCCAATACCGCACCCTGCACCCGTCGCACCCCTCGTCAGCCCCACAGATCCTACTACCACCACACAGCAAGGTCACCCTCTTGCAGGGGGGACGTACGTGCCCTCCAGGAAGTTGCAGAGCGTGTCGGGGCGCTTGGACACCTGCGTGTAGATGTCCCGGATCACCGCCTGCTGCTCGGCATCCGGCTGCAACAACACACACACACAATACACACACAGTGAGCCATCCTCCACCTCTACGACCACAGCCTCCACCTCCCTACGCCCCCTACGCACCACGTGCTCGTAGAACTTGACGATGCGCGGCTTGCCGTGGTTGTTCACGATGAGGATCCCCTTGATCATCTCGCTCGCCTTCCTAGTCAAAACGCCAACTATTCGTGTGTCGCACACGGAATTCCCATCCAATCCGGGTCGGACACTTAAAAAAAAAAAATAGCGGATCGGGACCCATTCGCTGACCCGACCACGTCTCACTCCATGGCTGCCGGAGCCGCCGTGGAGCCGCGCGGACGCCGCCAAGACCGCGCGCGTGCTCCAGGCCGCCAGGGCGCCGACAGCTCGGAGGACATGGAGCGCGAGGAGGAAGAGGAGGACGAGGACGCGGACTCGGACGACGAGGAGGAGACGCAGATCCCGCTCGAGGACCAGGTCATGACCCAGGAGCTGCCGCAGCGCGACACGAGCCCGCCGCCCGTGCAGAGGCGCTCGCCGCCCACGTCGCCGCCGCTGCCGATGACCGAGACGCTGGCCGGCTCCCGCTCGGGCCCCGCGGCGCCCACAGCAGTAGCAGTAGCCTCAGTAGCAGCAGCAGCGGACGCGGCGTCCGCCACGCCGCAGTCGAACGAGGACGAGGACTCGCGCTCCGAGACGTCGTCGGAGGTGAGCCAGGGCTCGGGCCACGCGCCCAGGCGCCGCGGCCCGCGCTCGCGCGTGTCCACGGCCTGCTCGGACCACCGGGACCTGTCGGCGCGGCTGAGGCGGGCCGTGGCCTGCGACGCCGAGGGCGAGCAGAGCTTCGGCCAGGCCATGGTCGGCGCGGACGTGGTGCTGTGCGTCCGCCGCGGCGAGGCGCGCAGAGAGGCCAACGGCAGCTCGCAGAGCAACGGCAGCGGCGTCAGGCGCTTCCACGCGCACAGGTTCATCCTGGCCGCCAGCTCGCCGCCGTTCCGCGCCATGCTGACGGGCGGCATGCGCGAGTCGGCGCGGCGCGACGTGGAGCTGCACGACATGGAGCCCACGACCGTGGAGAAGATGCTGCTCTTCGTGTACACGGGCGACGTGGTGCTGGAGCTCGAGAGCGTGCTGGGGCTGCTGATCGCGGCCGAGATGTACGAGCTGGAGGCGCTCCGAGAAATGTGCAAGGGCTTCGTGCTCCAGCACGCGCACGAGGTGTTCTGCGACCCGCAGGTCGTGCAGCTGCCCGAGAAGATCCTGCTGGAGCTCATCCCGCAGGACGAGCTGCAGATCCGGGAGCTAGCGCTCATGGAGGCGCTGGTCATGTGGGGCGAGTCGCGCGTGGCGAACGCGGACAAGCCGCTCGGAGACTTGCTGGCGGACATGATGGAGTTCGTGCGCTTCCCCACCATGAGCGTCAGCGACCTCTACGGCAAAGTCCGGCCGCTGGTGAACGACGGCGTCATCCGAGAGCACCTGCTCACGGAAGCGCTTTTCAACCATCTCAAGTGGGGGTCGCAGACTGGTATCGCAGCCAAGAGGGCCAAGCCACGTGCACTCACTGCCTCACTGCGCAAGCGGAAGCGCGTTTCATTTACGCAGCACGTCACGTTCGAGACCACAGCACAATGAGATTGGTGAATGAAACTACATGCACCCAGCTACCACACACTGCAACTACATGTGGAGGAGAGTGGACAAGACCGGCAAGGAGAGAAGCTGATGTTATTATTATTAAGCCTTAGAGCGCGAAGTTCATGTGCATCCTCCTGCAGCATTTTATGTTTGTTAGTCGTTCACCGTGGGTCATCCTGCTGCTACAGCTCCCGGCAACTCGCTCCTAGCAGTATTCAACCAAAGTTGCGTCAATAACAATGAAGTATGCGTCGCACAACTTGCTCAGCGAGCGTTCCAGTGCATGGCACCGCATTGTCGTTTGTGCAACCGAAACGAGATTTTTGTCCTTGTCTCGCAACTTCACCGTGGCATCATTTGCGTCACTAACCAGCGAACAGAATGCTGCCCGGCACTCGTTACTCGAATCTCCGTCGATATGATTGTGCACCCGTTCAAGGTTTTTCCACAACGAAACGTGCAGCGACAGCACTTGGTCGCGTTGATTTCCGCTGTCTTGTGGTGGACTCAGCTGTCGCTGTACAGTGGCGATTACTTTGCCGACAGATTCCCAGTTCACAGAATCTTGTAGCAAGGTGTCACCGAGGTCGTCTGGTTGACTAGAGGCGCTCACATTGGCTAGCTTCGCAAGCTCATCAACGACGGTCGAGATCTTAATTCGCTTTTGAGGATCCAATGCGCACATCTTCTTGACCAGCTCCCATTCACTGTCCTCGCACATCGATGGTCTTGACGGCAAGGTGCCACGTGTGGCGTGGTATTTTACAGCACTTCGGTCACCAACTCGCCAGGGCAAGCAGTGGCGTGAATCTTTGCCCGACTTGCCTGCCTCCACGACTCTTAGTGCCTCCACGACGCACATACCCAAAGAATACATATCCGACGCAAAAGTGGGGTGTTGGTCTGTACCGAGTAACTCCGGAGCCACCCACTGCCAAGCGCCTGAAATCGTTTGCGCCTTGCTCCCGCTGCTCGCGACCGACCTAAGACCGAAGTCCGTCACCTTCGCTTTCATATCGCTCCCGATCACGATGTTGTTTCCCTTCAGGTCGCCATGCACAACATCACGAGCGTGCAGATACTGAACACCCAGTGTTGCCTCATGCAGCTTCGCCCATATCTCATCGGGGTGTTTTTGCAAGTAGCTGACTAACGTCCCGTTGGTAGCGTACTCGCAGACGAAAAATGGTCTTCCAACGTGACAGGCACCAAAGAGCCGGACGACGTGAGGATGGCTAAAGCCAAACCAAATGTCCACTTCACTACGAAACATCATCAACGCTTCTGCTCGCTTCGTGGCGTCATTTTGGGGTTGGCTAGCAGACGGGCCCTCCCATGCAGACAAATTTGACAAGGAAGTCCAACCGTCCGTTGTGTTCCCCGATTCGGTCAAGATGACTTGTTTTACCACCACATCCGAGTCCAACCACTTGGCTCGCTTCACACTTCCAAACCCACCCGTACCCAGACAACTCCACTCATCGATAATCAACTCATACCAGGGAATAAACCACTCCGGTGTGAGCTCCGACAAATCATCACTCTCAAGTGTGCTGGCAATATCAGCGTATGCTTTCTCCATGACAGCGATTTGTTGAGCGGTGTACTTGTCCACATGATCATCCATCTCTGTTTTTAACATTTTCAGAAACGCCGATCTCTCCTCCGCTGATTTCAAATCGTTCAATAGAAGAAAAGTATCTGCCACGCCGGACACGAACACCTCGATCTGTTCACTGCGCTGCTGCTGCCAACACACCTCTCCCCCTGTGGATATATCAACTGAATCTCCTAGCGATGCCGCGAGCGAGTTAATACGCCACTGAAACGCGTACATGCTGGTGGTTGTTGCACGAGACGAAGACAAACGCATTATATTGGCCTGTTCAGGTGATAGGGTCGTGGTCTGATAAAACTCAGTCAGCAACGCGTAGAATCGTGTGAACAGTGTCGGGTGGTGGGTTGTCTCCTGCATGCGGTCGTGCATGATCTTGAGCTCGTTAAATGCTCGGCAATGTCGGTCATTGTCACAGTTTTCCATGATCGCCTGCAGTTTTGCCCACGCTTTTGCCAGCTTTCCACAGTCATAATCGTCGAAGGAGGTTGCGGGCTCGAGCTCGGGCTCGGATGCTTTAGAGCTCTCTTTGATCGCTAGACGCTCGAGCTCATAGACAACTGACGACAGAGTGGGGCGTTTGTGAGGATCTTGGCGGAACAACGACATGAGATTGAATTCATCGTCAGAGTCAGAGTCAGAGTCTTCTGGGATCCACTCCATTTTGTACGCGAGTGCCTTCTTATCGGGTATATTACCCAAAGGCATCTTTCCTTCCACTACTTCCAAAATGCACATTCCCAGGGAGTACACATCCGACTGGAACGATGGTGGATTACCTCGGAGTACTTCAGGAGCCTGCCAGCGCATCGACCCAACTACATTCGGGGACCCTTGACTTGTCTTTTTCTTCGACCCGCTTAACCAAAAATTTGACAACTTTGCCATGCCATCGCTTCCGATCAAAATGTTACTGCAGCGAAGATCTCCGTGAACGATTCCTCGCTCATGGAGATATTCAAGACCTAACGCTGCATCACGCAGGTACTTCCTAACAGTTCGATTTTCCTCTGGCAACAACGTCACATGCTCCCAAAGTGAGCCCTGACTGGCATACTCGCATACAAAGAACTGCAGTTGTGAGCCAGCGTGACATGCCCCGTACATTTTGACCACATTGGGGTGCCGCAGGCGCTGCCACAGCTGAACCTCGTCGTCGAATGATGAAAAGGATGAATCAGGGATGAAGAGCTTCACGACCGCATCAGCATCGAGCCACTTGGCCTGGAAGTCGCCCCCGATGTTACGGTTCTTGCAGAAAACGGTCAGCTCAATCTCTGACGGAGGAATGGACCAGCTTCGACGATGGTCGGGAAAAGGCATAATCCCGCTATTGAGTTCTCTGCTATCATCGTTACTGAGCGTTAGAAATCGTGTCAGTATCCGCTGAATGTCATGGTAGCCACCATTAGCAGCAACCCTCACGGTAGAATCCCCATCCTTGTCCACAGAATTCACATTTGCGGAGCATTGTTCGACTAACCATTGGACCATATCAGTCTTTCTTTGCCGAACGGCCTCCAACAGGGCGTTGTCGCCGGTATAGTTCAATGTATTTACGTCCGAGCCGCATTGTTTTATAAGATACCACACCACGTCCTTGTGGCCATTATTCGCGGCCCGCATTAGTGCTGTGCATCCGTCATTGTCCTTGATGTCTACGTTAGCCCTATGTTGTCCGGCAAGGAGCTGCACAACAGCCAAGTGGCCACTTCTAGCGGCTAGTGCCAGTGCTGCGGATCCGTCATTACACTTGGCTTCCACGTCAACGTCACGCTGCTCAGCGAGATACCGCACGACGTCAACATGGCCACATAGAGCAGCTCCCATCAGCGCTGTGCATCCGTCGTCGTCCTTGGTATTTACGTCAGCTCGATGTTGTTCAGCGAGCAGCCGCACAACGTCCACATGCCCATTTTTCGCGGCCAGCATCAGCGCTGTGTATCCGTTATTAGTTTTGGAATCCACGTCAACCTCATGCTTGTCAGCGAGAAAACGAACAATATCGATGCTGCCCTTTTCAGCGGCCAATATCAGTGCCGTGCATCCTCCCTTGTCCGTTGTATTGATGTCAGCACGATGTTGCTCGGTGAGGTACTGCACCACGTCAATATGTCCACCTTTAGTGGCCCTTAATAAGCGCCGTCCCACCTAAAATGTCTTTGCAATTTACCTCTGCTCCATGTTGCTCAGTGAGGTACTGCACCACGTCAATATGCCCACCTTCAGTGGCCCTAATAAGCGCCGTCCGGCCGTAATTGTCTTTGCCATTTACCTCTACTCCATCTTGCTCAGCAAGAAACCGCACTACTGCCACATGGCCACACCTAGCAGCCAGCATGAGCGCCGTGCAACCTCTATCGCTCTTGACATTAACGTCAAAGTGAACTTGGTCAGCGAGGAACCGCACGATGTCCAAGTGACCTTGTGCAGCGGCCCGTAAGAGTGCCGTATATCCCCCACGGCTCTTCTCATTCAAGTCCACGTCATATTGCTCAGCAAGAAACCGGACAATGTTCATGTGGCCATTTTTAGCGGCCCGCATTAACGCCGAGCATCCGGCATCATCCTTGATATTTACGTCAGCGTCATGCTGCTGGGTAAGGAACCGCACGATGTCCAAGTGCCCCCATCTAGTAGCCAGGATCAGCACCGTATATCCCCCACGGCTCTTCTCATTCAAGTCCACGCCATGTTGCTCAGCAAGAAACCGGACGATGTCCATGTGGCCATTTACAGCGGCGCGCATCAGCGCCGAGCACCCGGCATTATCCTTGATATTTACATTAGCCCCATATTGTCCGGCAAGGAGCTGCACAACAGCCAAGTGGCCACTTCTAGCGGCTAATGCCAGAGCTACGGATCCGTCATTACACGTGGCATTCACGTTGTCTATGCGACCTTGTTCAGGGGACCAGATCCATGCGTTATCGCCGTCATCGAACTGGACATTTACCCAAACGCAACATTGCTCCACGAGGAATCGCACGATGCCCACGTGACCTTGTGCAGCAGCCCACATCAGTGCTGTACGACCACAATTGTCCCTGGCACCGACGTCAGCCCCGTGTTGTCCGGCAAGGAGCTGCACAACAGCCAAGTGACCTCTGGCAACAGCTAACGTTAATGCTGCAAATCCGTTATTACTCTTGGCTTCCACATCAACGTCACGCTGCTCAGCGAGATACCGCACGACGTCAACATGGCCACATAGAGCAGCTCTCATCAGCGCTGTGCATCCGTCGTCGTCCTTGGTATTTACGTCAGCTCGATGTTGTTCAGCGAGCAGCCGCACAACGTCCACATGCCCATTTTTCGCGGCCAGCATCAGCGCTGTGTATCCGTTATTAGTTTTGGAATCCACGTCAACCTCATGCTTGTCAGCGAGAAAACGAACAATATCGATGCTGCCCTTTTCAGCGGCCAATATCAGTGCCGTGCATCCTCCCTTGTCCGTTGTATTGATGTCAGCACGATGTTGCTCGGTGAGGTACTGCACCACGTCAATATGTCCACCTTTAGTGGCCCTAATAAGCGCCGTCCGACCTAGAATGTCTTTGCAATTTACCTCTGCTCCATGTTGCTCAGTGAGGTACTGCACCACGTCAATATGCCCACCTTCAGTGGCCCTAATAAGCGCCGTCCGGCCGTAATTGTCTTTGCCATTTACCTCTACTCCATCTTGCTCAGCAAGAAACCGCACTACTGCCACATGGCCACACCTAGCAGCCAGCATGAGCGCCGTGCAACCTCTATCGCTCTTGACATTAACGTCAAAGTGAACTTGGTCAGCGAGGAACCGCACGATGTCCAAGTGACCTTGTGCAGCGGCCCGTAAGAGTGCCGTATATCCCCCACGGCTCTTCTCATTCAAGTCCACGTCATATTGCTCAGCAAGAAACCGGACAATGTTCATGTGGCCATTTTTAGCGGCCCGCATTAACGCCGAGCATCCGGCATCATCCTTGATATTTACGTCAGCGTCATGCTGCTGGGTAAGGAACCGCACGATATCCAAGTGCCCCCATCTAGCAGCTAGGATCAGCACAGTGTAGCCGTCCTTATCTTCGATTTTCACGTCGTTGCCTCCTTCAACGTCACACTGCCCGACAAGATAACGCACGACGTCAACGTGGCCATGCTTAGCAGCTTTCATCAATGCAGTGCAGCCGGTAGGGTCCATGGCGTTGGTTCCAACACCGCAATGGTTGGTGAGGAACTGCACCACCTCCAGCCGACCCTTTTTAGCGGCCACCCTTACCGCCGCTTCCCTGTCGAGCTTCGCCACTTGCTGGACCAACTCCTCGACCCTCGCGAGGTCTCCCGTGCCCGCGGCGTCAACGAACTCGCTGTTTTCCATCGCACTTGTTCCCTTTGCGTCGAAATGGAGACTGAATCGCGGTCTTGGATCATCCAAGTTGGAAGCACAGAATGCCGAAGCCTACCCACCGCCGATCACTGAGCTCACCACTGATTCAGGCCAGGAAGTTTCTCCAGAGACAGACAGGCTGAACGCCGACCGAGAACCCAATGCGTCGGGCACTGCCCGACGGGCAGCGCAAAAGTCTCTCAAGAACAGGGAAACGCTTCGATACGCTCTCACAGGACGAACAGCAGACCGAGAGCACCTGCTCACGGAAGCGCTGTTCAAGCATTTCAAGTGGAGATAGCAGACTGAAATCGCAGCGAAGAGGGCCAAGCCACGAACACTCACTGCTTCACTGGGTGAACGAAAGCGCGTCTCGTTTACCCAGCACGTCACGTTCGAGACCACAGCACAATGTTGTAAGTAAACCCGCCGTACATGAAGCTGAAGTCACGGGCAGGTGAATCTGATACTGTGCCTAGATGAAGCTCTCGGAGTGACGACGGCTGCGGACCAAGTAACCCGTCGGTGCCTTTGGGCACGCGCCCAAGTGGTGCACCTCGGCCGATCCCCCTCGCGTGAAGTCCACGACGAAGCTCAACTCGCGGAGAGAAGACGGCCGCGTGTGGGTAGAGATAACACGTATTATGCTTTGCAATGCGTTTGTCGTTTTCACCTTGTGTTTTGCCCGAGTTATAATATCTGGCGCCCGATATAAAAACGGATGGCCACTAACTCGACCAAGTTATTTTCACCAGCCTCGATATCGATCTCGATTTACGCTATCTGTGGTCGAATTGCCGATCCAAAACGCAATTCGGGCCGATTTATTTTAAATCGCGATGGCTGTGTACGGATTATAATGCCGTGTTATATATATATAATATGAAGTTGGACACTTACATCTGGACACTTGACGAGTGGTCGGCAGATCACGCTGCCGATCTGTCGAAGCACCGCAGTTTTAGAAAACCTTCATCGTGCACAAGCACAGCATGCACTCTCCCGACTACTGTTGACGAGCTGTTTTCTTATGCATGTGTATGGAATCTGTATGCAGTATGTTAGCTATATATTTTGGGCTAACGTGCGAACACTGCAACGTTGGTACAAGTTGTTTTTGACCGATGGTGTGGTTGATGACGGAGATCGAACTAACCGCTCGTCGCGTTGGCCGAGTGCCGTGGTTACCCTGTTCGAAAGTACGTGAAAGCCTACCCTACATTTTATTTAGAGTAGCTACAGCGGTTCATACGATACGCTTTTCCTAAAGTAAAATGGTAGCGTAGTATCAACGTGTGGTCTTACATGGCGGGGAGCTGCTCGCGCCACAGAGAAGCGGAAAGCCCAGTGTTGCAGGAGCCGCTCGTGCACTCACAGACGAAGCTAACGAGCCGTTAAACACGTCCAACAGAGCCGTACCGGAGTAGCAGTGGCCGGCGACGTTACCTCGGTGTCCTGAGAACCAACGATGCGCCCGTTATGTTAAGTAGGAGGACTTACCTACGCCTGGAGGTCGATTTACTTCCGTCTCGCATTTTTATGTCTTCGAATTATTTTATCTCAGAGATCGATCTAAGTCCTAAATCCGAGCGACAAAATATCTGCAAACCACAATACTACTGGTGTCCTAAACGTCCTACGTGTATTTGTCCTAAGATCGCCCGTAATTTACGGTCACTATCGGTCACTAAAGTGAAATTTTAGGACAACACAGTCCAGAATTAGGACAAAATCGTTTGTTATAACTTGAATCTTGCACTTGCCGCAGTGAAGTATTTCAGCAGTATGCGAGCGAGCGAGCGAGTGCTGCAACCCCATACATTTTTTCTAGACACCGCGCCTGGCCGAGTCGAGGACTTCACGTAGGGGGGTCTGCGCAGCGGCGCCCCCCGAGCGTAGCGCAGCGAAGCGAAGCGAGAGAAGGGCGGGCCCCCCGTCGCGAAGTCCGCAGACGAGAGCCAACGCGCGAGTGAGGACAGTTAGAACACTAGGCATTTATGACATTTAGGACAACCCAGGGAACTATACTAAAACACTATACTACTACTTTCTATCATTAGGACATTATGACAATAGGATAGCACGGACAACCCAGACAGTACCACTATATGGCATCCAACTTACATGAGGTCAATCCTCAGAAAACTAAAAAGCGTCACCCCTTAAGCGGCAGGAACCCATCTGCAGTAGTAATCAGTGTCCTTATGACAACCAGTAGGACGTAATTTAAAACGCGTGTTTTTGGACGATTTATGTCTAGGTAACATTTGAATTTTAGGACAAATAGGACAGTTTTAGGACGTCCGTTAGGACGAATTAATTGGCACCGAAGTGATGTCCCCTGCGTGAAGCCTACCAACTCTAGTCGCGGTTTGACTCCCGCGGATCAAGTAACGCAGCCAGCACGGTCTGTGCCGCGTGGAACGACGATATGAGCCAGATGCCGGTCAGTTGCCAGCTCGTACGGTTCGTATTTGATTTCCGAACAACCCAACAGAGGCATCCTCGGATGCCAGGGAATGGAGGCGCTGAAGGAGCGTAGGACGATCAAGATGGTTTAGAATTCGTTAGTTTTTGTAAAAGCTAAGATAATACATCTCTCCTTTGCAGCCAAAAGAAATTTTGCGTAGACTTGTTTGGCCTACCAGGTAGTGCTGCAACATGCCGTCCACGGCTCGATTACCAGAGCTGGTTTTGCATCCGCTACTTGCATAGCTTGCATCCTGGATAGACGCGCTCAAAAGAGAGCACAGTTCGGATTGCTGAAGGTATATCTGTGCTGACAGCAAGTGCCATAGTGGAATGAATGGGGCAGCCATTTCGAGTGGGTGGGAGTTTTTAGTAACCTTTGTACTTGTATCGTGGCATTCTAGTAAACGGACAAACTATGGGCGGAATTTTAATAGTTTTCCCAATTTTATTCAGTCGTAGCACGCGAAGTTCGTGTACACCCTCCTGCTAGTGTTTCACGTTTCCCTTGGACAATATTCATTTCATTGACGACAGGCTTGCCGTCAATAACAATGAAGTATGCGTCGCAGAACTTGCTCAGCGAGCGTTCCAGTGCATGGCACCGCATTGTCGTTTGTGCAACCGAAACGAGATGTTTGTCCATGTCTCGCAACTTCACCGTGGCATCATTTGCGTCACTAACCAGCGAACAGAATGCTGCCCAGCACTCGTTACTCGAATCTCCGTCGATATGATTGTGCACCCGTTCAAGGTTTTTCCACAACGAAACGTGCAGCGACAGCACTTGGTCGCGTTGATTTCCGCTGTCTTGTGGTGGACTCAGCTGTCGCTGTAGAGTGGCGATTACTTTGCCGACAGATTCCCAGTTCACAGAATCTTGTAGCAAGGTGTCACCGAGGTCGTTTGGTTGACCAGAGTCGCTCACATTGGCTAGCTTCGCAAGCTCATCAACGACGGTCGATATCTTAATTCGCTTTTGAGGATCCAGTGCGCACATCTTCTTGACCAGCTCCCATTGACGGTCCTCGCACATCGATGGTCTTGACGGCAAGGTGCCACGTGTGGCGTGGTATTTTACAGCACTTTGGTCACCAACTCGCCAGGGCAAGCAGTGGCGCGAATCTTTGCCCGACTTGCCTGCCTCCACGACTCTTAGTGCCTCCACGACGCACATACCCAAAGAATACATATCCGACGCAAAAGTGGGGTGTTGGTCTGTACCGAGTAACTCCGGAGCCACCCACTGCCAAGCGCCTGAAATCGTTTGCGCCTTGCTCCCGCTGCTTGCGACCGAACTAAGACCGAAGTCCGTCACCTTCGCTTTCATATCGCTCCCAATCACGATGTTGTTTCCCTTCAGGTCGCCATGCACAACATCACGAGCGTGCAGATACTGAACACCCAGTGTTGCCTCGTGCAGCTTCGCCCATATCTCATCGGGGTGCTTTCGCAAATAGCTGACTAACGTCCCGTTGGTGGCGTACTCGCACACGAAGAAGGGTCTCCCAACGTGGCAGGCTCCAAAGAGTCGAACGACGTGAGGATGACTGAACCCGAACCAAATGTCAACTTCACGGCGGAACATCATCAACGCTTCTGCTCGCTTCGTGGCGTCAATTTGGGCTTGGCTAGCAGACGGATCCTCCCATGCAGACGAATACGACTCGGAGAGATCCAACGTGTAACTGCTGGTTCCACTCCGTGAACCTCCTGCTAAGATCACTTGTTTCACCACGACATCAGAATCTAGCCACTTGGCTCGGTTCACGCTTCCATAACTACCCTCCCCCAGAATACCCCACTCGTCCACGATCAATTCATACCAGGGAATGAACCATTCAGGAGTAAGCTCTGATAAATCGTCACCCTTGACTCTGGAGGCGATATCCTCGAACGCGTTCGCCATTACCTCAAGCTGATCAGGTGTGTATTTGTCCGAAGGGTTTTCCATCTCTGCTTTTAACATCCGCAAGAATACTGCCCGCTCTTCCGTTGAATTCAAATCGTTTAGCAAAAGAAAAATGTCCGACACTCCCGACACGAAGCGCTGGATCTGCTCGCTGATCTGTTGTTGCCATCCCGCCTCTGTCTTAGCGAAACAATCAACGGATTCTCCCAATGATGCTCGAAGCGATTTAATGCGCCATTGAAACGCGTACATACTGGAGGTAGTGACACGACTTGAAGACAATCGCATCATCCGGGCTTGTTCGGGCGACATCTTAACCGTCTGGTAAAACTCGGTGAGTAGCGTGTCAAATCGCGCGAACAGTGTCGGGTGGTGGATTGCCTTTTGCAGGCGTTCGTGAACGATCTTGAGCTCGCCAAATGCTCGGCGATACTCTACATTGCCACACTTCTCCATATTTGTCTCGAGTTTTACCCATGCTTCTGTCAGCTTTCCACATTCGTAATCGCCAAAGGAAGTCGCAGGCTCGAGCTCAGGCTGGGATGCTGTTGCGCTCTCTTTTGCTACCAAACGCTCTAGTTCATGGACTATAGATGGTAGACAGGCACGTTTGTGGGGGTCTTGGCTGCACATTGCGGAAAGGAAGGCGATGTCGTAGTTCAAGTCGGTGTCGGGATCTGAGCGCGAATCTTCACCATACTCAACTTCGTTTTCTGGGGCCCAGCACAACTTCATGGCACGCGTCTCCTTGTAGTCTTCGTCGTCTCCGACATCTACAAGCCACGGTGAATCCGCTTCCCCAGCTTCCATGATACACATCGCCAACGAATACACATCCGACTTGTACGATGGCGGCTCTCCTCTCAAAATTTCAGGAGCCTGCCATGCCATCGTTCCTCTAAACACGTCAGAGGAAAATTGGTCGGTCCTGCCACTTAGAGCGAAGTTTGACAACTTCGCCATGCCATCACTACCGATCAAAATGTTACTACAACGAAGATCTCCATGAACAACTCCTCGCTTATGGAGATACTCAAGACCCAACGCTGCCTCATACAGGTACTTCCACAAACGAGGAGATATGGTATCTTCGAAGGAGTCATTCTCTGAAAACAATTTGACGTACTCCCACAGCGATCCCTGGCTGGCATACTCGCATACGAAGAACTGTATTTGAGAGTCAGCGTAACACGCCCCGTACATTTTGAGCACGTTGGGATGCCGCAACCGCTTCCACAAACGCACTTCGTCGTCGAATGATGAGCGAGACGCGTCTGGAATGAAGAGCTTGACGACCGCATCGGCATCCAGCCATTTCGCCTGGAAGTCACCCCCAATGTTAGCGTTCTCACTGAAGACGGTCAGTTCAATCTCAGACGGAGGAATGAAGCACCTTAGCTGATGGTCGGATAACGACAAAACTCCATTCACGAGAGTTCGTGCATCATCGACACACGGCTTATCAGCCAGTGACAGAAATGGTCTAAGTATCTGCTCAATGCCATAGTATCCACCATCAGCAGCAAGCTTGGTTGCGTTCGTTCCGTCCTTACTCTTGACATTTACATCAGCATCACACTGCTCGACGAGGTATTGCACAACTTCGAAGCGACCGTTTTTAGCAGCCTTCATGAGCGCTGTATATCCACCACCGTCTCTGGCATTCACGTCAACGCCACGTTGATGTGCAAAGTAGTGCACACAGACAATGTGGCCGTATCGAGCGGCCAGCATCAGCGCTGTTTCCCCGTTATTGCTGGCGTTATTAACGTCAGCGCCACATTGCTCAACGATGTACTGGGCAGCGCCCATGCAGCCATAACGTGCGGCCCACATCAATGCTGTGTACCCGTCGTTGTCCTTGGCATTCACGTCAGCGACACATTGTCTCGCAAGGTACTGCACAATATCCACGTGGCCTTTTCCAGCGGCCTGCATCAAGGCTGAGGTTCCGGCATTGTCCTTATCACACACGTCTGCACCACACTCGTCAACGAGGTACTTCACAAGGTTTATGCGGTCACTTCGAGCAGCCCTCATCAACGCCGAGTCTCCGTTTATCACCTTTGCATTAACGTTAGCGCCACATTGACCAGCAAGGTACTCGACAATATCCATGTAATCTTTTTCGGCAGCCAGCATCAACGCTGTGTATCCATCATTTGTCTTAATATTCACATTGGCGCCATGTTGACCAGTGAGGTATTGCACGATGTCAATCTGGCCATATCGAGCTGCCCTCATCAGCGCCGAGTATCCATTGTTGTCCTTGGCGTTGACGTCAGAGCCACATTGGCCAGCTAGGTACCGCACAACATCTTGATGACCATGTTTTGCAGCCTTCATCAGCGCAGTTTTCCCGGCATTGTTCTTGTCATTCGTATCGGCCCCACATTGCTCAGTGAGGTACCGCACGACATCAATACAGCCGGATCGAGCAGCCCGCATTAGAGCTGTGTATCCATTCTCGCTCTTCGCATTGACGTCAGCTCCACATTCGCCCGCAAGATACTGCACAGCATCGACTTGGCCATACTCAGCGGTCCGCATCAGAGGTGTGTATCCGTCATTGTCCCTGGAATCTGCGTCGGCGCCGTATTGCTTGACGAGATACTGCATCACACCGACGTGGCCCCTTTCAGCTGCACGCTGGAACGGCGTGGATCCGTTAGAGTTCTTAGCAGTAGCTCCAATCGTAGATCGGCCAGCGAGGTACTGCACGATGTCAATGTGCCCATCTCCAGCAGCTAACATCAGCGCTGTGTCTGCGTCTCGGCTCTCAGCACGCAGATCGGCACCACATTGCTCGACAAGGTACTGCACCAC
Organism: Phytophthora cinnamomi; assembly: GCF_018691715.1. Taxonomy (NCBI): domain Eukaryota; phylum Oomycota; class Peronosporomycetes; order Peronosporales; family Peronosporaceae; genus Phytophthora; species Phytophthora cinnamomi. The sequence goes on along the minus strand of NW_027151000.1, from coordinate 357,586 downwards.
ATCAGTGCGACCATTGATCACGGCGTGCATCAGCGCTGTGCGTTCTTCTTTGTCGTCGACATCCACGGCAGCCCCGCCTTGCTCAGCGAGGCACTGTACCACATCCAAGTGGCCATTTGTAGCAGCCAGGATGAGCGCCGTAGTGTTCGGATAGTCCACTTCTTTGGCGTCGACGCATACCTCGTACTGGTTGATGAGATACCGCACCACCTCCAGGCGACCCATTCGGGCAGACTCCCTCAGCGCTTCTTCCTTGTCGAGACTCGGTCCCCCCTCGACGAGCTGCTGAAGCTTTGCGAGGTCGCCCTCTCTCGCAGCAGCGATAACCTCCTCACTGGCCTGGGGACGACGCTCCCTTCGAGCGTTAATGGTCCCCGTCATCATCATGGCGGCCATCATCTCTACCATTTCTTCTTCCCCCAATTCCTCCTCTTCCTTCTTGTCCTGGCGCATCTTGTCCATGAGGCAAATCGAAAACTGACTGAAAGCGGGCCGCTGGCCTCGAACCACCGCCTTACCCACGCCGCTGATTCACGACAGGGACCTTCTTCTCGATGCGCTTCCTTGACCGTCAACTTGACGGATAGGATAAGGTGGTGATCGACCATCCCAGATATGATACTGATTCGATCACCCCAACACCCTCCAACACTTTCAGCCCTCGTCTGCTGCAGACTCGGCAGATCATCAAATTTCGGCATCCGAGAGCACCTTCACACCTCTTTTTAAGTATCTGTGAGTCTCTTGAATAGGGGTTTTGGTCAACAGCAACGGTACAATATCACTCAATTTTCGATGAGTCAGTCAGCAGGGCCGCTGAAACTTGTGACGTAGTGTGCACGACGCCGCCCAGTCGGACTTGACCTCTTCCAGCGTCGAGAATCCATCGACCCTTGCCTCGTCATCCGCCGCTGCTAGCAGCGCCTCATGCTTCTTGGGTATGAACCTGCCTCTTTTCCAGCCACAACGGAACTGATAAACGCGAGTGTCACCTTCTAGACATGGGGCTCCACCAATTGGACCTTGGTCTGTATACATCCGGCTCCCTCTTTGAAGACGTGCTCTCGAACGAAGTGGGGCGTCAGCGCAAGACTTGCGCTGCTAGCTACGGACCAGTGCTGTCTGCTTTTGCAACGAAGTTTATGAACTTCGAGGACCTGAATACCTTTGTATGCGACTTGCGCATTGGGAGTGTTCTTTTGTCCGTGATGTAGACAACCACAGCCAAGATAGTGCACTCACCCCGGTACTGTGTGGCGCGAACAAACACAGGAATGGATGAATGTTCGATGCCCGCTTCCACATCTTTTTTTATTTGGACTAGTATCGTAATGGGGGCTCTTCATTGCCGCTCCATATCAACGCCGTATTGTTTGCGCTGAATCATCTTCATGGACACATGACAATTCCCTGCACTAATCAGAACCCACGCCAGAGGCTAGTCCTTTGTCTTCATTGACAATGAAGTATCGTTCGCACAGTTTGTTCAGAGCCTGATCCAGCACACAACACTGTATCGTCGTTTCAACAAGCGAGATGAGGCTACCCTTTCTATCGCATAGCTTTGCTGCGGCCACATTGGCGTCGTCAACCAGTGAACAGAACTCACCACGGCACTCGGCACTCCGATGTTCGTATACTTGTCCCAGTCTTTCTAACAGTGAATCGTACTGCCCGAGTACTTCGTCACGTTGATTTTGATCTGATGCAGCAGTAGTCGTACCGACGCAATCGCCTCAGGGACAGACTTCCACTTCACCGCAATTGGTGGCGAGGTATTGTTTAGGCTATTCGGTTTGTTGTGTCCATAGCAATTGGTCATTATCTCCAGCTCGCCAACCACCGTCGAGATCTTCATACGTTTTTCAGGATTCAACGTACACATACGCTGAACCAGCTCCCACTAACGGTCCCCACAAATTGCTGGTCGAGAAGGCATCGTACCACGTGTGGCATAGTATTTAACTACACTTCTGTCAGTAACACGCCACGGCAGGCAAAATGGCGCGTTGTTGCCAGACTTGACTGCCCCCACGACTCGTAGAGCTTCGATAATGCACATACCCAGAGAGTACACATCCGCCGCAATTGTTGGTCGTTTGTTGCTATCAAGTATGAATGAATACGACTGGGAAATATCTAACGTAGAGGCGATGCTTCCTCTATGTGATGGAGCTAAGGCCACTCGATTCACCACCACATCCGAGTTGAGCCACTTGGCTCGGTTCACGCTGCCAAATCCACCCTCACTTAAACAATACCATTCGTGAACGATTAACTCGTACCAGGGAATGAACCAGGCGGGCGCAAACATGGAGAAATCGTTACACTCGAGTTTAGTGGCGTATGCCTTCTTCATTAGACGAAGTTGATGAGGTCTATACTTACCGAGAGGGGGTTTCCATCTCTGCTTTTAACATCCGCAAGAATACTGCCCGCTCTTCCGTTGAATTCAAATCATTTAGCAAAAGAAAAATGTCCGACACTCCCGACACGAAGCGCTGGATCTGCTCGCTGATCTGTTGTTGCCATCCCGCCTCTGTCTTAGCGAAACAATCAACGGATTCTCCCAATGATGCTCGAAGCGATTTAATGCGCCATTGAAACGCATACATACTGGAGGTAGTGACACGACTTGAAGACAATCGCATCATCCGGGCTTGTTCGGGCGACATCTTAACCGTCTGGTAAAACTCGGTGAGTAGCGTGTCAAATCGCGCGAACAGTGTCGGGTGGTGGATTGCCTTTTGCAGGCGTTCGTGAACGATCTTGAGCTCGCCAAATGCTCGGCGATACTCTACATTGCCACACTTCTCCATATTTGTCTCGAGTTTTACCCATGCTTCTGTCAGCTTTCCACATTCGTAATCGCCAAAGGAAGTCGCAGGCTCGAGCTCAGGCTGGGATGCTGTTGCGCTCTCTTTTGCTACCAAACGCTCTAGTTCATGGACTATAGATGGTAGACAGGCACGTTTGTGGGGGTCTTGGCTGCACATTGCGGAAAGGAAGGCGATGTCGTAGTTCAAGTCGGTGTCGGGATCTGAGCGCGAATCTTCACCATACTCAACTTCGTTTTCTGGGGCCCAGCACAACTTCATGGCACGCGTCTCCTTGTAGTCTTCGTCGTCTCCGACATCTACAAGCCACGGTGAATCCGCTTCCCCAGCTTCCATGATACACATCGCCAACGAATACACATCCGACTTGTACGATGGCGGCTCTCCTCTCAAAATTTCAGGAGCCTGCCATGCCATCGTTCCTCTAAACACGTCAGAGGAAAATTGGTCGGTCCTGCCACTTAGAGCGAAGTTTGACAACTTCGCCATGCCATCACTACCGATCAAAATGTTACTACAACGAAGATCTCCATGAACAACTCCTCGCTTATGGAGATACTCAAGACCCAACGCTGCCTCATACAGGTACTTCCACAAACGAGGAGATATGGTATCTTCGAAGGAGTCATTCTCTGAAAACAATTTGACGTACTCCCACAGCGATCCCTGGCTGGCATACTCGCATAGAAAGAACTGCAAATGATACATTTTGAGTATATACATTTGGATGCCGCAGTGGCAGCCACAGGTGCACTTCGTCTTCGAATAATGAGCAAGACGCGTCTGGAATGAAGCAGGGATGGCAAAAAAAAGATTTAAATATTTTTATCCGTGAAAAAAATATAATAAAAATATTTGTTCATTTTTATTCGTGTAAGTACGAAAATAAAACACTTCGGTTTTGTATCGGACACAATCTGACAACCGCGCTCTATTAGGTGGGGCCCTATATTTGCAGACGTGCGACGCGGTCATCTCGCCGTCCTTGCACACGCTAAGGTGGGGAAGCAGTCCGCGTCAATCTCCTTGCAGACGCTCTCCAGTTCCTCGGTGCTCACCTTTAGGAACTTGACGGCCAGGAACTCGTTCTCCGTCAGCTGCGTCACTTTGGGGGGTCACCATCTGGCAGCCACCGCACCGCGCCGCCGAGAATTGCACGGTGGTCGGCTGATTCTCGCCGATGGCGCCGCTGAAGTCCTCAGGTGTCTTGACCTCGATCGGCATGGTCGGCTCCGCCACCTTTGAAGCTGAAGTAGCCCTGCGGCGACAGCCCACTCGTCAGTATGCGATGAGGCCAGTATTCAGGTAGTTACTGTGTTATACGGTGCTCCAGGCGATCCGTTTCAGCGGGGTTTGATATATAAAAATGGTAAAAGTTCCTAAAAATGAAAATAAAAATATTTTTTGATATTTTTATTTCGAAAAAATCCTTCCATATTATTTTTTGCCATCCCTGAATGAAGAGCTTGACGACCGCATCGCATCCAGCCATTTCGTCTGGAAGTCACCCCCGATGTTACCGTACTTACTGAAAGTTGTCAGCTCCATCTCAGTCGGGGGAATGAAGCAGCCAAGAAGCTGATCGGAAGGCGGGAACTGCAGTTTCGATTGTTCTTATTCCTTGGTATGTGGTAAACCGTGGATACCAGAGATGGTGTTAGAATCCGCTTAATGGCATCGTAGCCCCCATTAGCAGCAAGTCTGACAGCGGTCACCCCATTCATAGCCTTGAGATTTACATCAGCATCGCAGTGCTCGACAAGGTAGCGCGCGATTTCGACGCGACCGCGTTTGGCAGCCATCATGAGTGCTGTATATCCATCGTCATTTTTCAAATTCACGTTTGTGCCATATGAAACGAAGAACCCCACAACGTCGATGAAATCTGTATACGCGGCCCTCATCAAAGCTGTGGTTCCACTATTGTCCTTGTCATTCACGCCTGCATCACACTGGACAGCCAGGTACTCAACAACCTCAATGCGGCCCTTTCCAGCGGCCTGCATCAAAGCTGTAGTTCCGTCGTTGGCTTTATATCCCACGTCTGAGCCGCATTGACTGGTAAGATATCCTACGAGCCACATGTGGCGGCTGCCATCAACGCAGTGGTCCCATTGTAGTCGTTAGCGTTCATGTCAGCACCGTATTCCTCTGTAAAGTATTGAATGGTATCACAGTGGTCATTCTCAGCAACAACTAACAGGGCTACGTAGCAGTCCTCAACCAACGCTGCTTTGCCGTCCGTGTTCGTGATATCCAAATTTGCCCTACATGTCTCTGCGAGGTACTGGCCATAATTCATGGGCCCAATTTTCAGGTGCCCGTCCCATATAGAAGCATTCGACTTTCCATATACGATAGTTAGATATAGGGTGAAAATCACACGTTAGATTCCGAAAATGCGGTCAGATTTGCTCAATTCGCAGCCGTTTTGTCGCTATTCAAGCTCAAACACAGAATTACGATCGCTCCAGGAGGCCCGGGAATATCATATGCTAGGGTTATCGCGATTCTAGCATTTTAATAGGCTAATCCTATTTTTCCGTATGCTTTTTGCAATAGTCGCGATGAATTCGGTCCGATTTCTATTTAACCTGAGCAGATGCACCCTGACAGATAAAATGTACTTATACAGGTCTTTTATGCGTCTTCATCTTCTTCGTCACTGCTTGAGATATCAAAGCTGCCATTATTTTGAAGCCATTTCTGGATGTCCGCCTTAAGCCATCTCGACGTCGGTGCGGGATACATGATACATGGTTCACATTTACGTACGATTCATCTAGATACACCTCCGGCTGAATAGGATTATTTCTTTGGTCACGATTGCTCATCTTTCGTTGCAAATAGGCCGCTCTGTAGGCTACGTTTCCACTGCTTTCAGCTAAGATGTGGCGCTTTTCTCCTTGCACAAAGGCATAGCCCAATCGACGCAACAGTCTGCGCATCGAACGAGCAGAAATCCCAACATTACACTGGCGCTCCACCTCATCTCTAATAAGCTGAGCTGTTATGGGCTGTCGATCGATATTGCGAGCGTCTACGAACTTCCGAATAACAGGTGCGACTTCATCAATACCAGAGAGTCGACCGCGAGAGCTCTGCGACTTTGACTGTCACATTTATAAATTCATAAATGTTAACCGATAAATTGCAGTTAAAAAGAAAATGAGCCGTACCGGGTCAAACATTGCATCGCCCTCCTTGTTGTACGTTGCCCAGACACGTTTTACAGTGCTTATTGAACAGCCCAGACACTCGCGAACACGTTCCCGCGATCGCTGGCCACCAGCGAGCTTTGCATCTCGTAGTTTGTCGAAATAGTTGTAGGCACTCACAATCATCCGCTGCTCATGGACGCTGAGTTCGTGCTTCGGAGCTGGTTCCATCGAGCTGGTTTTGCAAGCTAGTCGTTTCTGCCCTCTTCTTTGCTAAATGGGGAGTTGTTTCGGGGGCCGTTCGTTAAAATCGGCGCAGTAGAAGTTGAGCTACGGCTAAAAATAGCAAGGTGTTAATATTATTGGGCCCATGAATTATGGCCAGTACAATAACTCCATCATTATTCTTGACGTTCACGTCAGCACCACATTCGCCCGCAAGGTCCTGCACAACATCAATGCGGCCGTATGCGACCACCCATAAGAGCGCTGTATGGCCGCTATCGCTCTTAGTATTCACATCGGCGCTACGTTGCTCAGCGAGGAATCGTGCAATAAGTATGTGTCCATAATAGACGCCTCATCAGCGCAATGTTTCAATCACTGTTTTTGATATTCAAGTCTGTGTGGCACTGTTCAGCAAGGCATGTCAATGTGATCATTTTGAGCGGCCCACATTAATGCTGTATGCGCTTGATCGTTTTGGGCATTCACGCCAGCACCACATTCCCCGGTAGCAAGGCGCAGTATGACGTCAACGTGGCCGACTCTAGCAGACCACGTGAGCGTTGTGTACACGTCAGAGGCTCGTAAATGCCCAGCAATGTACTTCACGATGTCAATGTGGCCACGTGTAGCCGCCCACACGTAGCCGCCATCGCTTATGGCTTCCATAGCAGCATCACAATCGACGAGGTACTGTACAACATGCACGAAGCCCTGTCGAGCGGCCGCCATTAGCGCTGTATACCCATCATCGGTCTTGGCGTTCACATTAGCGCCACATTGCTCAACGAGGCACTGCTCGATATCAAAGTGGCCATTGATCGCCGACCACATAAGCGCTGTGGTTCCATCTTTACCCTTGACGTTCACATCCGCACTGTACGAACCAGCGAGGCACTGAACGATATCAATATGGCCCAGTGCAGCAGCTGCAATCAGAGCTGCGACTCCATCATACAGCAACATCGCCATTGTCCGCGGCCTTCACCAGCGCTGCGTCTCCACCATAATCTTGGCGTTCACATCGCGACAAACTTCGACAAGATACTGCACGACGTCCAAATGCCCACGCTGAGAGGCCTCCACCAGCGTAGCGTTGTCCACGCCGTTCACATCGGCGTGACATAGGCGATATACTGCACTACGTCTACGTTTAGATAAGCATCTCGGGCGGCTCTCCTCAGCGCTGCCTCCTTATCAACATCCACGACTTGCTTCAGCAAGATCTAAAGCCTCGTAAGGTTGCTCGCTTCCGCGTCTCGAGTCCCCTCCACCTACGCTGCAATCGAAATATGCAGAAGAAAGTTGACTGACCTGATTTAGACCAGCATATACCACCTCCACACAACCGGAGCTCTCTTTGCGAAGGACAGGCTAGCGGCAGAATAGGTGGGCGGTGACTTTCTGGAGCCGCTGTATTTGAACATTTCTAAAACTCGGCGTAAACGCCAATTAACATTTACCACCGCTTGATGGCGTTTTCCTCGGGCACAGTGTACACAAGCAATGATTTTCGAAAACCTGATCAAGACTCAGATTGGCAGTGTCAGCGATGGCAATTCTACGGATTCTCCACTCTCACCATACTCGCTAGCTGAGAGAAGTACTGTCGAAAGCGATGCCGCTGGCGACGCGCGCGTAATTCCCCAGGCAGCTGCTGGCATACATCCATAGGTAAGAGCGCGCGAAGAGCCCCTTCTTCAACTACTACGGCAGAAACTGCGGATAGGAATACACCTGCAAATGCACCGTCAGCACGAAGATGTTACAATACGCCAGGCAGATACTGCCTAGGGTGACGTACCTCGTATCTGCGTTGGTATCTGTGGTGCATGCAGACACTGAAACAGAAAATCCCAGAGACTCCGCACCCGATAATGTTCTCGCTTGGGCCCCAGGTAGCTTAGAACGACACGCACAATCTCGGTCGCAAATTCGTTTGCGCACTCCAGAATCGGCTCTGGCTTGAAACGCATTGCTTCCAACATGAAATTGCACGCGGCATCGCACATTTCCTGAATCTACACGACACGCGATTAGCAATGCATCTGGAACTATACCGGCAGCTAACTAACAACTTACCTGGTGGTCTGCTTTCACCAGCCTCGTTGCCAGTTCCAAGCATATCCAATACAAGGTAGAATTCTGATTTGGCCGTTTTTGCAGCAGTACTTGAGGAAAGGAGGTTAGCATTTCCGCGGAAAGCTTCATGAACTGTTCAACCTCTGGAATCAATTTATCTGCTTCGCGGTGGTGCGTCAAGAAGTCCTCCATCGACAGTTTTCTGTCGACAGAGCCTGGATCCGCGTCAGCATGTAATTTGACACGAAAAGCAGAGAGTAACCCCTATAATACAACAACAAAGCAATTTTTCGTCAGCACCGAGTGCAATCGAGTCCTTTAGGAACGTTGCCTTACCGCGAATGCTGTATCAACCGACACTTGAAAACGTTTGTTGCTACGTTGTCTCGAGATTACCCGAGAACAGCAAGTCAAAATATCAGGGGCGATGCCTTCGCCATACCACCATAGGCAGACGTCAAGTATCTGCGTTTCGATCGGATGGACATATTCTCTCGGTAGATGAGGGATTACGTTGAGAAAGAACTGAACCCCTGCACGACGGCAAACATCTTCAGCTTTATGCTGCGACAGCGAAGAACTAACGACGGGCCATAACTGATTGACCAACACGAGACCGTGGCGCTGGTCCTGAACTCCTGCAAGAGCACGTCCAAGCATGTACACACAATTGGACACTTCAATGGGGTTTCCACTTTGCACACGAACGGTTAACCCCGACAGTATAGAGGAGCACAAGGCCCCAAAATCTGCATTCATGACAGCAAAGTGAGATACCATCACACCACAAACACACGCAGATATCGCACGCACCTGCATCAGCCACATCGCTTGCAACCCGGAATGTCACTTCTAGTAGGTCACCTTTGCTTTCTTGAGTAGTCTTTGTCTCTTGGTTACCGCAAAACCGAAGGAGTTCTTGCAATAGTGGCGCTCTTTCTTCGACTGTTGTGTATTTGCTGCTCCGTACAATGATTAGTGTAGTACACCCTCATTAGCCACCGAAAGAAGTTTAGACTCCACGACGTGGTTCACTTACGTAATAGAAGAACTACTATGGAGTAGCGACTGAACCGCAACCAGGAAAGACGACGTAAACTGAAGCCCCTGACAAATTACCATTGACGCGCGCAAATATACATCTGCTGGTAGCGCGATAGAGGCTCCAAGTGATCGCAGGTATCTACACGCAAGAAGGTACAAAGTGAGACCCCGCACGTACTCCAGGATGGAAACTTCACTGACCGTGCAATCCCGTTAATGACTAGAGGGTGAATTGGGAGGTTGAAAGCACTGTCTAATACCCCCAATAGAATATCCATTCCACCGGTTGGCGGCTCCTGGCACGAATCTGGGTCGTCCTCCGAATCCGAATCCGACGAGACAACATCAAACAACTCGACCATATACGATAGCAGGAAGAGCAGCGCATCAATCAGTGCGATCTCCTTGCAATCCGAGAGCATTTGGCTTATGCCCTTCACACACGAGACATAATCACCGCTAGAGTTCCCGGGAGCACCAGGCCATTTAGAAAAGAGACTTAACATCGTATCGGCAATCTCTCTGTAGTAAGCATGACATCCCCAAAAACATCACGTGTTGGTGTAAGGGTGTGTCATGCTACAACAATGGTAGTGAAACCGAAAGCATCGCTCACCTGCGCAAGTCGCCAATCGCCTCGATTTCGGGGTCGTCACTTACGATTTGCTGTCTTTCAACAAACCACTGCGGATACTTGCACCGCTCAATTAGTGCATTTACCAGACGCGAAAGCACACTAATCACGTGTTCTTGATCTGCAGCATCGAGGATCTGCCACGAAATCTCATTTTGCGACGAATTATCTTCGAGGAAAAAGAACCAGATCTCCAGCGTGGGTTGAACCACATCGATATCATCGTACGAGGAGCAAGCGAGCAACAGCTCCAAGAAGTTAACAGAGAAGAATCGATGCTGCTCGGATGCTTCTTGGGTGCCTTCCACTTGACTTGAGAATAGCACACACGCGTGGTTCATCGCTAGAGAACAAATAATTTGAGAAATACTCACGCATGCGGTTGTCTGCCGCTCTTTCGTCATCATTTCTCCCGTTGGAGACTGAGCGATCGAATTGAAAACCGGCATCGCATCGACCAAACGACGTCCAACGTGAAGGACGGCAGCCGCCATGCCTTCCGACATAGGTGCAGACCCGGTGTACACGAAGGAGTCTGCAATAATCCCCGCAGTCAGCTACGGACACAAATTGTCAGAGCACAGCGGAGGTCTACGCAGTTTGCAGGATAAAATTGTATAGTCACCTGTGCGTGTTCCTCGTCTCCACTAATAACAATGTTGAGCAAGATGTCTATCAACCCGCTGTGTAATCAACAACAACGCTGTTAGCTCCATATCAAAACCTCAACCATGCCACCCAACACAACATTACCAAGAAAAAAGCTGCGCAGCAGTCAAGCCAAACGTCTCGTGGGTCGGAACGCAGCCCACAATCCACCCCTCCAGACAGCGCAGCGCACTTCCCCTCTCCTCCGGGCTACAAAACCCCGCAACAACAATGAACAAGACCAAGCACCAATCTCAACACTGCTCCTGCATCCCAGCCGTACATGCTCGTGAGGATCATCTCCACAGCAGCCATGACGTCTCCTCCTTCCGCCTGGAACGCTGCCAGCACCTCGCGCGCCTCCTCCTCGGTCCACAGCTTCTCGGACGTGAGGATCTGCAGTGGGATGGCCCCCAAAATCTCTGCAAGCTGCACCGCAACGTCTCCATCAGCACCAAAGCCTCCCAGCTTCCAGTCGCACGACGTCTTACCACCGCTGTGCCCTTCTGCGTCCTCTGCGCGGCCGCGCCGGCGTCCACGAGCCGCCGCACGTCGCCCTTCCAGCCGGGCCAGAGCCTGCAGGCCTTGACCACAATGTCCGCCAGCGTGACACAGGCGAGCCGGCAGCTGACGGGTGACAGCCCGCCGTCAGCGCCCACGCACGTCATCTCCAGCAGGTGCAGCAGCGTCTGTCTCACGGCAACAGCAACTCGTTCGTCATCCACTTCAACTTGCCCCGACCATCACTCCAGCTGATAACGTTATCACACACACGCACCTGTCGCACTACGTATTGCTGCGGGGCGCCGATTTTCGTCCAATCCTGCTGCGTCTTGAGCCGCAGGATCTGCATCGCCACCAGCTCGGGCGCGCCCTGCACCATCGCCGGGTCGCGCGCCGGACGCTCCAGCAGCTGCAGCGCCGCCTGCCACGCCTCCTCGCGCGCCTGGAACTGCATGAGCCACGCGTTGGCGGCGCGCTGCTCGGCGCTGCCCGGCGCGCCCTCGAAGAGCTGCCGCGCGCACGCGGCCAATTGCTGCGCCATCTTCTGTCGCCCCAATGCTCCGATCCGGCGGATTTTAGACATTATGTATCGTTACATAAAATACACATGCACCACATAGTATCGCGACCAGTTGACCTTTTTGCGACGAAAAGATGACCAGCTTGGAGCTAATGGGTGCGTGCGCTTGAGCGCGCGTGTGGCGGCGAGGACGCGATTAGAGCGAGAAGATTTGTGGTGGTCATGTAGATAAGATGCTAATGGAGCTGTGTACGCCTGTTGCACGTCGATTGGCTCCATATTCGCAGAGAAAGCGGCGGGCGAAGGGCTGCACGAGTTCGGCGCGCTCAACACACTGTTGTTTGTGCGTTTTTATCGCTGCTTTTAGTGCAAAGTAGCACGGCGAAATGCTGACGGTTGTGGCGGCTGGTTACTATGCAGGTGATCATCCTGGGCGTGTGCATTGTGTGCGCGTACCTGATCAAGGAGTACCGCTTCTATTACCTGCCCGAGTCGGGGGCCGCCATGCTCGTGGGGATGATCGTCGGCGCCTGGTGCGAAGCAACTGCCACTAAAAGTGGAATACTTTGCTCTAGGCAATTGTGTTTGCCGTCTAACACGTGCGGTGCGCGGGTTTTGTGTTGTTACTGGCGGGCAGCGCCCGACTGTTCTACCCGAGTCGCAAGGAGATGGAGTTCCTCCGCTTCAACGTAGGGAAAGGAGTGGTTGACCTCAGTTTGGAAGTTGCGACTCATTTTCTGTGGCTGTGTTGTCTGATTAGAAAATACTCTTCTACTTCCTACTGCTACCTCCGATCATCTTCGAAGCGGGGTACTCGCTGCACCGGGTAGGGGGCATTTTTAAGGCATGTATGCGTTGTGTGCGGGGATCTAATTGAAATCTGTAGAAACGATTCTTCGACAATTTCAAGTACGTTGTATTTCGTCGTTGTTGTCCTCATGGGATTTAATCTGACTCTTCTGCTGCAGTACGATTCTGCTGTACGCCGTGCTGGGAACCGTCGTCTCGACATTTGTCATTGGCTATCTGACGTACTACGCGGGACAGGTAGAGTCGCGGTCACTAAGTCACCGATGCATTCATCGCAAAAAGAAAAACTGACGATACGTATCCTTATGAACTCGTAGCTGGGCTGGATCGCCATTGACTCGTCGTCGCCTCTGGAAGCACTGTTGTTTGGAGCGTTGATCTCAGCTGTCGACCCAGTGGCAACACTTTCGATTTTAGGAAATCCAGAGTTAAATCTGGACCCGCTGCTGTACAGCCTGGTATTTGGTGAAAGCGTGTTGAACGACGCCGTAGCTATTGTGTTGTTCAACACCTTTTTGAAGGTGGTGTGAAGGTTGTTGCTGGGTAAAGGTATGATGAGTCGGCGCTGACTTAAATTTGATGCTCCCTTGGCAGTTTGAGGAATCCCAGAGTGAGTTCACGTCAGGAGCTGCTGCCTCCTTAATGATTGAGTTCACGCTAATCTCATTGGGATCGGTTGCTTGTGGCGTCTTCACCGGGTATGGTCGATCTTGCTGTATTGCCATTTATCCAAAGTGTTGACTGGACACGTTGCCACTCTGTAAACAGACTCGCATGTTCGTATATGTGCAAGAACTCAAACATCAAGGGATACCCTGCGTACGAAATTACGCTGTTGTTTCTCTACGCCTACGGGTCGTATGCTCTTGCGGAGGTCATGAAGCTATCTGGCATCATGTCACTCTTTTTTTGTGGTATCATCATGGCGCACTACAACTCGTACAATCTGTCCAAGCCGTCGCAAGTGACAGCTGAGCACATTTTCAAGAGTTTTGCTCTAGTATCGGAGTTTTTCGTGTTCCTGTACATGGGCATGGGCGTGTGCGCAGGTCAATTCGGACGATGGGACTTCACCTTCGTCTTCCTTGCCATCATTATCTGTTTGGTGGCTCGCCTCTTCAACACATTCCCTCTCAGTTGGATTGCTAACCAAGGGTGAGAAAACCATACCATATTATTTGCTAATAAAACGGATGCCTAATGTTTGTATTTACCAGGCGCACCACTAAAATTCCTGCGAAGATGCAAGTCGTGCTATGGTTTGCGGGGCTTCGTGGGGCCATTGCCTTTGCGCTTTCACAGTACGTTTCGTTGTATTTACCAGGCGCACCACTAGAAGATGCAAGTTGTGCTATGGTTTGCGGGGCTACGTGGAGCCATTGCCTTTGCTTTTTCTCAGTACGTTACCAGCACATATGATAACTTTTCCATTCTCCTACCCCTTTCAGGAATATGCCAGGCCCCAACCAGGATTTGTATGTCACTACGACACTATCCGGTAAGGTGCTTCACTTGTCGTTGTGCTGCTTGAATACCTTTCCCTGACTCGTACGCGTCCAGTTTGTATTTTCACGACAATAATTTGTGGCGGGATGACGGAACCGTTGCTTACGTACACGCAACTAAAGGTCAGTGTAACAAATACTGTGACTTACCTGGCATCTTTTAATGGGACTCCTCATTTGATATTTCAAACAGCGTGATCAGCCACATCAGTCTGGGGGGAGTGAAGAAACTGATGACGAAGAGCAGGGCCTACTCAACGAAACAGTAAGTTCTTTGATTATGCGAATCTTTTAGCGAATCGCCTGCCTCAGTGCACATGTATTAGATCTCGGATCACGATGGCGACGAAGATGCAGATGTTCGCAATCATCCCGTGTTTGCCCGTCAGGAAGAAAAAAGTGTCTTGCATTCATTTTGGAGCAACGTAAGTGTGAACTTCAAAATTTTCCGTTCTTTGAACTTGAAAATATTGCTGATACCAGGTTTTGACGTTTGACTTTCTACAGATTGATGAACGCTACATGAAGCCTGTTTTCGGGGGATCTGTTCACCGTCGGGTATGGATTTATATTTTCAAATCACTGATAGTATATCTGGCTGATACGCGACAAATGTATTGCATGTTAATGGGTGCGGTTAGCCTTCTCGTTCGCCTTCAAGCGCGCCGACAAAGACCAGTATTCAGGGGAAAGACCTTCAATAGGCAACGTCACTAACGGATTCAAGGTGAAACACCAAAATCCGGATGTGCTTGTTGGTGGTCTTACGCAGTTGGATCAGCAAGGCGAACTTCTGCCTCCTCTGAACCATACTTGGTTTTTGGGTCGTGCTTGCTGCTCTTAGGTCTGTCCCACTTGTTCGGTCTCTCCTTTTCATCAGCATCGTCACTTTTCTTGCGGTGCTCGCGACGGTGGTGGCGGTGACTTGAGCCATCGTCTTCATCACCTTGAGTATCCGAAGCCCGAGAAGAAGTTGAGACTCTAGAAGATGTTGAAGCTTGTGACGAAGTTGAAGCTCTACGCCCATCAGCATCATTGCGACTGGTTCTGCTCCTAAAACCCTTCGATCGACTTCGGCCACTATCCGAGGCAGCATCACTAGTGGTACTTGCCCGGGAGTGCGCCGATTTTCTGCTTTCTCCGACATCCGACGCCCTTGACGCAGAAGAAACTCGCCTAGCATCGTTGCCCTCGGTTGGCTCGTATGTACTTCCTTTGGGTCTGCTGCGACTTTCTTTCGCCTTGCGAGGGCTTTGGTCCTGGTAACATGATCCGGTATAGCCAATGCGGTCAGTAGAACTACAGACCATTGTAGCAAAGCACATTAACATACCACGTTCTCGCAGCTGTCGTCAAACTGAAAAAATGTCTGCGTAACACAAATTGGATACCAACACACATGCGTCAGTACACGGCGTCTCAATAAGGTGGCCACTGATTATATCTTGGTCTCGCCTTCAGGTGTGGATCCGAATGGTGCTTGAAGAAGTCGACGGCGGTTCTAATATTGCAGACGTTCGACACGAACGAGTCCAGTACCACACGCCGCTCTTCAAGGAATTCAGGATCGAAGGCTTTGCCTAAAACACCTCGGAACGCATCGCGCTTATGTTTAACGAGCGCAATTCCCTCCATTTGCGGTCCCATGGATTTCTTCAGCGCTCTACATCGGAACACCCGATGTTAGTTGGATATTTCATTATGATCAAGAGTCAATCATCATCGTACTGGTAAAGCTCTTCAAACTCAGAGAAACGTCGCCAGAGACTCCATTCCTTCATGAGACGGCGTGCTACCATCTTGCTGAAGACTTGACATGAACAAGTGATCAGGTACTCCTGCGTTTAGCAGGAAAATTAGTTATTTGGTTAGCGCTACAATTCGAAACTCGGTACGTACTGCATGGGTTCCGTCAACATGGGGTCGGAACTTTACAACACGAGCATGAAACTCGAACTCATTTTCTGCCTGTGAAACTGCGAACCGAGGGGCGCGAGGTCCGTCTCGCGCTATTTGAGTGAGTGCTTTTACCCACGCCTTCTTCGTCGAGCCATCTGCAGCTGAAAAGTAGTGTGTGCAGTCCTTGACCACGCTCGTTTCGCGCACATAGAAACAGTATGGTGCGGTGTCGACGTCGACGCCGTAAGTTGGTTCACCAGGAACCGGGGTCGAAATATCAGCTCCAACGAGTTGCAAGCTCCAGCACACCTCGTACTGCGATTGATCTGTGAACGCAATCAACCTGGCAGAGATATCATCCAGCTTGACAAACAGGTTTCGCCACCCTTGGTTCTTCTTCTTTTGAAAGTGTTGATGCTGGTCGTCTGATGACACCGATAAGATGAATCCCTCCATGCTTACTGTGAAGCCCAGCAGATTGATAATGAGGTTTCGAATCTGGTCCCAGGTCTGTTCCAGCTTGGCTGGTACCCGAATCCACGCTGCATAAGAAAACGAAGATGAAGGACCCTATTTTTGAGGAAAACCAAGGACATGTTCTTTTTTGCATTTATCTGTTAGTTGAAGCACCGCGGGATCTGTAGGTGAACGACGAAACATCCAACCCAAGCTCGTCGACTCCGCTAAGCGCTGTTAGCGTAGATTCGAGCGGCTCATTCTGCGATGCCAAGTCGGTGAGAAGTTGGCCAGGTCGACTGTTTGCGCGGACTAGGGTGGACTTCCTCGTTCCCATCACAGCAGCCTGAAAATGGGCAGCAATGAAGACAGTTAGGAAAGCTTAAATCTATAGCAAGAAGAGATGTTTGGTCAGCCGAAGACTCACTCTAGCGGGAAAGCGAGATCTGCGCTTGCCCTGTGCGGACTCCAGGGCCCTGTTAAACGAGTGTCCTAGTCGTTTTTGGAGTAACGGGACGATGAACGCGTGGGTTTGGACAATGTCGATGACAGTACGCCCTTTGAAATTCTACAGTCGAACTCGTCAGTTCACCTTACAAGGTCATTGTACACTCTGGGCTCGCACCTTCATAACCCAGAGCGCAGGTGTTGACCCCGGATCCGATCGTTCTTGCTCGAGAGCCATCTGCATCAGAACTGTTCCATGTCCTTGACGCCCCGCCCAGTGGAATGCCGTATCACCCTACATTAGTGCGTGAACGCCATGTCATTTTAGCAAACATGTCATCGCGTATCGTAAACATACGTAGCTGTCGCGATATCTCGGGCTCGCTCCGTGTCGAAGCAATGCTACGCAGACATCGACGTGCCCCGCACGTGCAGCCTCGATGAGAGCGGTTGTCTTGCTAGCGACCTGTCGTCCGCATCAACTCAGCAGCTCATACACTGACTTACAACAAGCTCAAACGAAATGCATCACGACATACACTGTCCACAGCATCCACATCGCATCCGACAGCCAAAATGAGCTCAATGATCGCCTGGTACCCGTGCCTTGGTAATAACACGCAGAGGTTAGTGATTTTTTGCTCTTGTTGGAATTCCGTCACTATCAACTGATCTTACCACGCCGCACAGTGAAGTAGAGTACGCCCGCACTGCTCTGCGTCTGGGTGTCGCCGAAGCAGCAAGGTGTCCGCACCTTCGACCAAGAAGTAGTTCCGCACCATATCCAGCTCGTTGTTGCTCACAGCATCCCAGATGCTTCCTTGATAGTCGATAACACGCTTCCTCGCTTCCGCACGCTCTCGTCGCTTCATGGCATCTTCACTGGAGTCCACGACAGTAAGGCGTTGTACATTGACCCAAGAGGAAGCGCCCGGAGATGTGCTCTCAGGTCCACTTTTCTATAGAGAAGCAAGGCACACAACGTCAGTTCGTACTCAACGATTAAAAGGTGCAGTGCAATTGACTCGAGTGTTCTACCGTCGCTGCTTTGGTGTTGATCTCAAAGTTGTGCGACCCAGGAGAGCGCGACAACTCTCTCTCGAGCTGTCTCTGCTGCGCCCTTTCCTCTTTCTTGGCGCGGAGACGCGATTGATACACTGGCGATGCGTCCGCATTATCTTCACCGCCCATGGCGTGTGCCTGGCTGTTCGAGGGTTAGTTAGAGGCGACTTCTCGTTTTTTTTTTATTCACGACCCTGGTGCTATGGGGATGCAGTTTTGGTTCTAATCCAGATTGCACTCGTTGGAAAAGGACAATGCGCTACTAGTTGTAGCACTGCCTCAAGTGAATCCGACGGCTTCTCCTTGCAGGTACCTAAGCGCGATGACCAACCCACAGTGTGACGCCGCTTTGCCCTTTCTCCAAGCGCAACGAGATTTACCGGCTGTCAAACTAAATTTATTTGTACGACTTTGTAAGTGTGGTGGTCGAGGCCGGGCATCAGCAAACATAACCCCGAAGTCGTTTTGCACGCTCAAAGCAGTGCTCCAATGCAGCAGCAACACGTTGAAGTGCGGCTTGTGACTTAAAAATCCAAATCTCCCCAGCTGGTGAAACACAACGCTCTTGCGCTGTGTCCACTTGGAACGAGGGACCATTCCAGCGTTACAAATTTACGTCGCTGAATTCGACCGACGTCGGATGTCCGCGAAGTTTATTGTGCCTGCGCGGGAGCTTGGCCCAGGAGTGCTTGGGGTATGGCGCTTGGTGCGCAAGTGTACCAGATGAGATATCGCGGGAATTACTTCCGGTGCACCGGGCATGACGCCCATCGATTGAAAATGTTGGGATTCAGCTTTGAGCTGAGTGGTAAAGTATGGGAAGCGCGCATTGAACCGCTGCTGGATATCTACGAATCCTGCTTTGGTGACAGGGAAGTACCACAAGACTTCGTGACTCCTTCCGAGGCTCCGTGGCTAATTGGCAAACCCTAGATTGCACAACAAACGTTGAAGATTGATATACATTACAGTACGTTTGTGTGTAAAGTACGTTGTTGATGTTTCAGAGATCCTCTATCGAGTGTAACAAGACGTGCACAAAAGTTTTGAAACTTAATACTTCCTTTTACTTAGCCGTGAGCACAAGCGAGCTACCTAGAAAATGAAATCCACATGCAGCTAAGGAGGCGCACGTGTGCGCCGTCGGTCGATCCACCAGTCCTCGCGCAGAAGCTTAAACGCGCGCTGATATTGACCTGTTGCAACTATAGGTGTTGGAACAAGAAAGCACCAACTGCTTTTCTATTGTTTAGATCTCTGCGTATTCTCAGCCACTCCAAACTTAAGACGTTCATTATCAACCCTCTCTCTCGCCCACGCATTACTCGCCACGAGCACACCCAGGCGAACCCCCCACACTGTAATTCGGGTAGTCAAATTCTCAGGCTCTACTGAAATTGTAATGGTCTTCTTGCATCTCGTGCTTTGGTGTGTGTGTGTGTGTTCTCCCCTTAGCGAGAGCAGCGACGAGCGTACGGGGTTCAGCTCTCTTTTACTTTTGACCCGTCGCTCGTGGAGCGTTCGTATCTGCCGGTTGCAAGGCTTCGTCAGCGTGTTGAGAGGAAGAGCGGCGGGGCCTAACACACCCAGTCACCCGCTGTAAACAAACGAGCGCATTCTTCGGTGTCGTCGTCGCTAATATTGTGACCCGAATTTGCCATGGCTTTTCGAGGATGTGGTGCACAGTGCCAAAGTTGAAGCCGATTTGCTGGAAGTGTTTGTTGTTGGCTGTAAACCATTACGCCTTCTGCAATTCGCTCGAAGTAGCTGTGCAAGCAGACACCTGTAAGTTACTATATTCACGAGGTGTAGCAGGCTGTAACAACTCGTGCATATTGTGCGTAAATGGAAGTTAATGCTGCAGCTACAGTAGATTTCGGTGCACCAAGGAACGATGGATATATAGCGACCTGCATTGCGTCAACTCCGAGCAGTTCTCACCGTGCATTGAAAAACGAACGTGCGGCGTCAAGGAATCGACTACACTGAACCGCAAGAAGTTGGAGAACATACTTTAAAATAAATACCAGCCACTCAGAAGAGACGTAAGCCAGCTGACTTTTCAGGAAGCTGCTACTAGGGCGTTTCAGAATCGACTTCCTGTATTTTGAAATCGTCGGGTTTCATAATGCCCTCCACCAAATTCGCCTACGAAATCATACGTGATTCGTGGTTGTGTGGTCTACGAGTTTGGATGGACTATAGACCCAGTGTCAGATTTCCCCCTCAGCGATCGTGTCGAAAGAGCACCTCAGAAAAAAAGCTAATTCTGCCCCCCTTTATTTGGAGGTTTATCAAAACATACCGTGTTTGCATCACAATTTATCAAATCCAACCGTGTTGCATCATACCTTCAAATGGCTGATATAATGTACTGTTAAATTAAGCGTACTTTTCAGAGTACTTAAAAGTACTCTGAAAACCGTACTTACGTGAGCAAAATTTTCATGGAAAAGAAATATATTTTGACCTTCTTTTCTACAATTATTTTTTGCTCTTGTATATTAAATATACAAGATAAACTTTATCTGAACCCGCGAGCACCACTCAAAGAAGTGCGAGCACTGCACGCAGAGGGCCAAGCCCAATGCTACGAGTGGGCAGGATAAACATTGGGAAACCCACCTCGTGGGAGAAGATTCTGGCCGTGCTGCGGGCTTACAAGGCGATCAACGGAGACAATCCTGTGGCCGTTCATCGTTCCACCAGGAGACGCTCGCTGGCCGTGTGTGGTGTGGGGCTAGCACTTAGGTAGGCAAGCTGTGAGTCATTTGCGTGGTCAAGCTGGGAAACACGAGCTGTCGCCACAGATGGCGGCTGAACTGACGGAGCAGAGCTTCGCTTGCAGTTTCAGTCAATATCAGTGGGAAGAGGCCATTATTCCGGCGCTAAAGGTGTTCCGCGAGTTGCACCACCATTGCATCGCCGAGAAGCCAGTCAAGGTGCCTAGTGAGTCTCCGTGGGCTGAAGAAGCCTGAGATTTCCCGTTTTGAACGACTGTCGGTAGTATGCAAACGAGACAATACTACGTGGAATTCGCCGCTTGATACGAGACATCGACGGCAGGAGTTCTACATGTTAGCGGTAGATTGGGCCGTTGACGCCAGTGTCATCCCAGTTAGATACCAATGAATGAAAAGGAGCACTAGTTGTGAGTGGTTGTGACTATGAGAGAGAAGGATTGATCCGAGAAAGTCTCTGAGGAGATCTCTGGGAGGGATCCTGGCCATCGTTGGTCCTCTCTTGCTCGATGAGCGAGCCGAAGTAGTCACTGAGTACCGAAAGGGGGTTTTCGCCTGCGGGCTTTCCCCGATGCAACACAACTTGACCTCACTCACTTTTGAATTCCCAACCTGAAGCTCAAGTGGTCAACCACCTCCTACTCTAAGTTGCTGCGTCCAGACCCCAAGCTCGACTCTGGTGCCGACGAGACCCGAGTTCTCGTAGGTTATGAGCCCAAGACGTGGTTTACGGGCATCTTCTACTGGACGTGGCGAGCTTTTGTACGCGTAGTCAAGGCAAGTCGTGTCGACGCAAGTGGTGATGGCAGCGAACTTAGCTGGCCAGAAACCATCCAGTGGCGGGCAGAATCTGTAACGGGGTTACACGTACAAGTGGCTGCAAGCCACTTGTGAATTTAACAGATAGGTTATCTGTTAAACGTTTTGGATATTTCCTCATTGGTGTAAGACACACCGATGGATACATTGAAGTGGACCACCACAGTGAGTGGTCCACACACACCCAAAAGATCCTATTGGTAGAAAGCAGCATCTTTCTACCAATCAGAGACATGCATATTAGCGGGGCTCTGACAGCCAGCCGCTGCCAACCCTTTCATAGATGATAAACAGTTTTTAGCAGATTTTAGAGGAAGATCAATTTACAAACAATACAGTTCTCATTTTACCTAATCTAAGTCACTTGGAATCCTTTTGTTACTTAACTTATATTTGTGTATTCAAATATAATTAACCTAAGTAATTACTAAGTACTTACGCTTCCTCATACACGTTGCGCAACGTGTAAGCTAAAGTAGTGAGTCAAGTTAGACCCACTACACCTGGTAGCACTTTGTAGTCCGTCCAACGACCGACTGCTTGACGTTCGTACGCGGCGTACGAACGCGGAGCCGAGAACCACATGAGCACGGAGGTGCCCATGGAGAGCTCCAACACGCCTGCAACGCATGTTGCACGCGCTGACTGCCCCCACCTGTCTGACCCAGAGTGGGAGGCCCTCCAACGACTGTCAACAGTCATTGGAGAAGCGGCGATAGCTACAATGCTGCGTACGCTATCGCCGACGGAGCAACATGGTGTTGCTCTGGGCTTCATCATGAAGGAGCAGCGTGATGCTGCTTCCTCAGTGACGGCGTCGTCAGGGACGACACCGCGTGCTCAATCATTGAAATTGAGCGTAAGCAATTACGTGGGAAGAGAGGGCGAGCCTCTCCTCCGGTGGCTTGTCGAACTCGACACAGCCATAGCGGCTCGACGCATCGTCGACCCGCTGTCGAAGGTCGCGTTCGCCATGTCCTGCCTTGGCGGACGCGCAAGGAGTTGGGCGTATGGACGCCGACTCTCCGATCCTACGTGCTTCAGCACGTACGAAGTGTTAAAGAGGAGCTCAAACAAGCGTTTGAGCCCCGCAAACGAGTTCCGGTCGAGGGCGGAGTTCCTCGACCTTCAGCAGGGTAAGCATGACGTCCATGCTTACGCGCAGCGCGCACGATATTTGGTATCAAATATCGTGACTAACCCGATTGACGAGGCGACCAAGGTCGTCACGTTCATGAAGGGGCTTAGAGATGGGCCTGTGAAGACCTATCTCTTCCGAGAGTACCCGAGTACTCGAAGCTGCAATCACTCTTGCCATGCAAGAAGAGTTTAGCCTGCGGCAGGCTAAACTCCATGTAAACGTACCGAGGCCGCAACCGCGCCCGGTAGCGAGGACGGGAGGTCCGGAGCCAATGGACCTCTCGAGCGCAACAACTGCTGGTTACCAGCAGCAGGGAGGTAACGTGCGATGCTTCCGTTGCGGAAGGATCGGTCACTTTGCACGGGAGTGCACAGCTCCCATGCCCCCTGGAGGTGGCCGTCGTGGCGATGCTAGGCATCGCCGCGGACCAACAAAAAACGCGAACATCCAGTAGGCGCGGGGCGCCCTACTGGTAATGCAGTCGCGCGTGCCGACATCGGGCACGCGACACTGAGGACTGCAGCCCCAGTGAGACCAGCTCACTGCAAGAAACAAGATGACAGGCCAAACCTAGTCATCTTGAGGTTTACTCGAAGAGAGCGAGTGACTCTCTTCGAGCATTGGTAGACTCAGGCGCGTCGAACAACTTTGTTCGACTACGAAGCCTGTCAAGACTTGACTTCGAGGAGGTAGATACACCTCGAAGTCTTCTGAGGTACGACTGGCAACAGGTGCCATCGTGAAGACCGAGAAGCGCGTCGTGAACGTGCGCTTCTCGTACAAACAACGAGTGTTTGTCGAACACTTTATCGTCCTGGACCTGGACGATAAATTCGACGTAGTAATGGGCATGCCGTGGCTTGCACGGCATGATCCGGTAATAGACTGGAAGAAGCGCACGCTCGTGCGCTTCGGACGCGATAGCGGAACAGAGAGCGATGGCCCTGTTACCGCAGCGCGCGCACCAGCAGGTGCGCGCGGCTCATCAGTCGAGACAGCGCTTTATGCTGCTGTCCCGGAGTGCCAGGAAGTGCGCGAGGGCGCGCACAAGTGAGACCCACGTCGGCAATGCTGCCGACGTCGGAAGAAAAGATGTGTTGGTTCCGGGAACCAACACCCACGTTCAAGCGTGTAGGGACAGTCCCTGACCCGAAGCGGTCAGGTCGACAACGACGCGTCGGCTCCGGGAGCCGACGCACCCTCGGTCATGAGGGGCTCCGCCAATGATTGGCGTCGAGGTGACGAAGGCGTGTCAACTCCGGGAGTTGACGCTGCAAACAGTGCGGACGGTTGCAAACGTACCGCACTGACGCAATTACATGCTGTCGTGCAGCCGGGCTGCACGACGAAGCGCCATGCGATCAAGCCGGGCTTGATATCGCGCGCCCGCAGACAGGGTCTGCCGGCGAAGGACATTACCGTGCAGCCGGGCTGCACGAAGGAAAATGCGGTCAAGCCGGGCTTGATACCGCGCGCCCGCGGACAGGGTCCGCCGGCGAACGACTGTCCACGGCCGGGCCTGGACAAGAAGAACAACTGTGCGGAGCCGGGCTCCGCACAACAAGAAGACGGCGCAAGCGGAAAACGCTGCGCAAGTCTCGGTCCGGGACCGAGACGCAACAAGAGCAGTCTGCTGGGCAGACTGCGGCGGTGACGCCGAATGTCAAGACGCTAAGCGTCTTGACGCGCACCGATACTGGATTCCAGTATCGTGACATGGAACTCGCTAGTCCTCCGACGACGGCGTCGGAGTTGACTTCGCTTCCAGCCATGAGCTGGAAGCGCTTCACGCGCGACTTGCACGATGGACGCATCGAGCAAGTCTGCGTTCTTCGGACAGCGAAAGAACGACGAGCGAGAGCGAAGAGCTGAGGCAGCTCTTCATGGAAGTACCACTGAGAGTGAAGACACTCAGTGCGAAGACGAAGCGAGAGCGCTTCGAGGAATAAGGTTGGGACTCGCTGAAGTCGAGTCCCTATTACGAATTGTTGAGGAGTACAAAGACGTACTCCCGGAAGACATTCCTGTGGAGCTTCCGCAGGATAAGGGCATTCAGCACGAGATTGATCTCGTGCCGGGCACGAAGTACTGTGTCACGCGGCAGTGGCCACTGCCGCGAGAGCAAGTGAAAGCGATCGACGACTTCTTTGAAAGTCGTCGTAAAGCAGGACAAGTGCGGGAATCAAAGTCCCCGCACAGTGCTCCGACGTTCTGTGTCAAGAAGCCACAGGGCGGATGGCGCATCGTTCATGCCTACAACAAGCTGAACGATGCGACGGTACCGGCGCAGACGCCGATACCACGAAAAGATGTTATCATCGATTCGATGGCCGGGAGCACCGTTTACAGTGCTCTCGACTTGCGAGATGGATTTTATCAAATCCTAATGCGTGAGAGCGATATCCCTCTCACGGCAGTGAGCACGCCAAGCGGCATGCTCTGGGAATGGCTAGTAATGCCACAGGGGCTTAAAATGCCCTGCGACTTTCAACAGGTGCGTGACGCACTTGTTGCGCTCGGTGCGCGACTTCGCACCGAGCTACTTCGATGATGTATTCATCCACAGCCGGGCTGTGGACGGGAAGACCGACGTAGAGATGCACAGGGTGCATCTCCGACAGCTACTTGAGCTTATGCGAAAGCATAAGCTCTACGCGAACCTGAAGAAGTGTATCTTCGGGGCGAGCGAGATACCCGTCCTCGGGTGTCTCGTAGGGAAGAATGGTGTCCGCCCTGACCCAGAAAAGGTCAGAGTGATTAACGAATGGCCAACGCCTTCAAGTGTCAAGGAACTGAGGCAGTTCCTTGGCTTGGCCACGTACTTGTGCAAGTACGTGGAGGACTATGCGGGCAAGATCCGCCCGCTGTCACAGCTTCTTAAGAAAGAAGCTGTGTGGAATTGACACCCGATTGCCAAAGGCATTCGATACAGTCAAGCGGGGCTTGACTGAGGCGCCGATCTTGGCAGTGGCTGACCAAGATCGCCCATTTCACGTAGTGTGTGACGCATCCGATTTCGCGATCGGATGCGCGTTATGCAGCACGATCACGAGGGCCGTGATCGTGTCGTCTATTACCAATCGCGTCAGCTGAAGCCAGCTGAGCGCAACTATCCGGTGCATGACAAGGAACTCCTTGCCATGAAGTATGCACTCGCAAAGTTCCGAGTGTATTTGCTTGGAAGTAGACCATTTGTGGTCTACACCGACCATGCTTCACTGCGCACCGCAGTGAAGTCGCCACATTTCACAAAGAATGGCGAGATGGCTCTCATTCTTTGCGGAGTATAACTTCCGGGTCGAATACAAACCCGGAAGATTGAACGTGGTGGCCGACGCGTTATCACGTCGGCCAGACTATGCAGAAGCTGTTGACGTCAATGCCATTGACGCCATGCGATCGAGCAAACCCACATCATCTCTGTTGGATGATGTGAAGGCCGCGTACGCGCACGACGCGGACGCGAAGCTCTGCTGGCCTATGGCACAGCGCCTTCTGACAAGTCCCGTCAGAAGCTGCCCAAGCACCTTCGAGCGCGTGCACACCGCTTTCGTGTGCACGACGGACTGCTACTCTACAACGCAGTCGACGACAACGCGGATCGCGTTGTCGTGCCAAATGACCATGACCTGCGACTCAGGATCATGTACGAGTATCATGATGCCCCGACTGCGGGACATCTCGGACGTGAGAAGACTTACGTCCTTCTCACGCGCGACTTCTACTGGCACCACCAGTATAGTGGGTGCGCAAGTACATCCGTGCTTGCGAGGTATGCTAACGCGTGAAGCCTGCGCCATTCGCGCAGGCTCCACTGTAATCACTACCGACTCCGTCGGAGTGTTGGAAGTCCATGTCTTTGGACTTCATCTTTGGTCTTCCCCGGACAGCGGAGGGAACACCGGTGTTGTGGTCTTTGTAGACCGTTTCAGCAAGATGGTACATCTTGCTGCGGTGCCAGCAGAGGTGACCGCGAAGCAGACAGCCCGTCTGCTCGTCGACATGGTGTTCAAACACCATGGCATGCCGTCCGACATCGTGTCGGACAGAGACCCGCGCTTCACAGCGCATCTGTGGCAAGAAGTGTTTACACTTCTTGGGAGCCAGCTTTCCATGTCGACTGCGGATCATCCGCAGACGGACGGTCAAACCGAGCGCGTGAATCGCGTGCTCGTCGATATGTTAAAGAGCTACGCTCACTCGTTCCAATACTGGAGCGAGTGTTTATCGATGGCAGGGTTTGCCATCAATAACTCAGTGCATGCCTCGACCGGGCATACACCGTTCTACGTGAATGCCATGCGGCATCCACGCCTCCCGAGTTTACTCGGAGTGATGGCTCCCACTTTAAGTCGGGGAGGATCTACGACTGCAATACAGCAGCCGCAGAAACCGCTGACACTTGCACAGTGTCAGCTGCAACAATGGACAAACCACATGAGTCTGCGCAGGGCGCAGACTCCCCAACAACATGGCTTAACGACCACGGGTCTGCGCAGGGCGCAGACACCGCAAGAACCACGCAGAGGCCGGGCCTCTAGCGGAGAGCGAGCTGAATGACTTCAGCTCGGATGCAATCAGTTTCATCACCAAAAGACAAGCCGTGATTCGGTTTGTCCAAGACACAATAGCAGCTTCTGTTGATCAACAGAAGCTGAACGCAGACAATGCGGGCAGAGGCAACACAAATGAATTTAAAGTTGGTTCATTAGTTTTGTTAGCTACACAAAACCTGCCTAGACATGCAGTTTCGGATTTCGGAGCAAGCAAGCTTGCTCCGCGCTTCATCGGGCCGTTCACTGTGTTGGCACGGCACGGCAACGCATACACGCTAGACATACCGTCTAGCATGCGCCTCCATCCGACCTTTTACGTCGGACGGCTGAAGCCATACCGGCAGCACGAGCCATCTAGCTCGGCTGACCCGAAGCCTCGGCAGGAGCCGAGGCAGAAGCGGAGGACTTGGCCTCGGCGACGAGCAACCTCTCCTCCAGCGCGCGGACGCGCTGGAGCAACTTCTCATCTGGGTCCCCAGCTCGACCTGGATATTCGAGGCGGTCTGCGAGACCGCCGCGACTTGGGCCTTCTGGTTCGCCAGCTCCTGTTTTAGGGCGGCGAACTCAGCGCCTACAGACGCTCCACGACGGTCACCCGGTCGTGGAGAGGCGCATACTGATCAGCCCGGGCTGATCATACCCGGGCGTGTTCCCACCCCGCCACCGCCGATCCGTGACGCCCACGGCTCAACCCGCTGGATTGTTGAGCGGATTGTTGACCACAGTATCCCGAAAACGAACCCTCAAGGGGCTCGTTTTCGTATTCGTTGGAGAGGATTTCCTCCCCATCGAGATACATCGGAGCCGCGGAACGTCTTGCTGGAGGACGTTCCGGAAATGGTGAGGGCGTACGAGGAGCAGTACGCACTGGCACAGCGGAGTAGAGCGAGCGCTGCGATCATCGCCAGCGCCCGAACCCTCACGTGCTAAGAACTTAGCACGGAGCTCTTGAGACTTTCGGGCACACGGAACGACGTGTACCCGTTCAGGTCGCGGTCGCTCAAGCGGACCGCGCCTGAAGCACTTCGTGCACTGAAAGCCCTCGGGCACAGCGCACGGCACATTTGCCTCCTCAGCAGCAACATGAAGTTGCTCCAGCTTTCCACGCTTCGAGTACGTCTCGAAGCGATCACGCGCTTGCTTAATCCGATCACGGTAAGCACTCGGCCTCTTGTTGAAGTTCTCAACAAAGGCGTTCCAGCTTTGACAAAGTGCCTGCCATTCGGGCACTTTGCTGCGAGAAGAGGTCTTCTTGCTTTGAAACCATCGGAGCTCATGAAAGAGTCCGATGTAGTATCGCGCCTTTGATGCGTTTCCGCATCAAAGTGCAGCTCGGCAGCCACAGCGTCATCTTTGATGGCGCTGCATACGTACAGCGATACCTCATTCGGAGGTACCGAGTTCCCAAACCGGTCCGCAATCTCGGATGCGGACGGCATCCATGGATCGCGCTGCAGGCGCAGCGCGCGGAGAGCCTTGAGCTTTAACATCACGCGCTGCAGCAGCAGCGCGCGGAGTACTGAGAGCCCCAGCTGAAGCGAGTGGGGTATCACTCTCAGTACGCGAACGCTTCGAACTCGAAGCGTCCGATTCGTCCCCTTCACGCGGGCGAACGTTCTTGGCGTGAGGGTCGAGCGATTCGCTCGACACTGAGTCTTTACGCTTTGAGGGCGAGTCCTCCTCGCCCTCCATGTCTTCATCGTCGTCGTCGAAGTCGACGACGTCACCGTACTTCGCCTTCTGGCGTTCGAAGTAGTCGTCGATGGAGAGATGACTCCCCATCGACTTTGCGGACTTCTTCTGAGGCGCGCTCATCGTTGAATGAGCGCGGATTTCTTCTCCAAACGCGGAGAATTGACGAATGGTCAATTCCAAAGATTGACGTGCGGAGACCCCGCGCGTCTAACCTTAAGGGGGGACGGTGTAACGGTTACACGTACAAGTGGCTGCAAGCCACTTGTGAATTTAACAGATAGGTTATCTGTTAAACGTTTTGGATATTTCCTCATTGGTGTAAGACACACCGATGGATACATTGAAGTGGACCACCACAGTGAGTGGTCCACACACACCCAAAAGATCCTATTGGTAGAAAGCAGCATCTTTCTACCAATCAGAGACATGCATATTAGCGGGGCTCTGACAGCCAGCCGCTGCCAACCCTTTCATAGATGATAAACAGTTTTTAGCAGATTTTAGAGGAAGATCAATTTACAAACAATACAGTTCTCATTTTACCTAATCTAAGTCACTTGGAATCCTTTTGTTACTTAACTTATATTTGTGTATTCAAATATAATTAACCTAAGTAATTACTAAGTACTTACGCTTCCTCATACACGTTGCGCAACGTGTAAGCTAAAGTAGTGAGTCAAGTTAGACCCACTACAGAATCTGCCGGTGGTTGGCCAGAATATCCAATCGGCTGGGCAACCTCCACCGAACCAGCAACAACAACAAGTAGTGAATGGTGGAGCGAGGACCCGGCCCAAGTGTGGTTCGAAGCCGCCAAAGTACACCGCAGACGGAGGCTTCGACCTGTATCGTGCTCAAATCGAAGGCTACCTCATCCAGCACGAGTGCTGGGATGTGGTTGGCGGCACCGCTGTTGCTAATCTAAATGACCCTCAATGGACAGAGCGGAATCAATTTGCTCGTTATGCGCTACTGTTTGGCATGTTGCCCAAGGACTCGAAGAAAATATGCAGAATGGCTACAGCGCGCGAAATGTGGAATTCGTTTGAACAAGACAAGACAAAACGTGCCTACGCCAGTGAAATTCGTCTTCAGCGCGACCTGTATGCAGCTAAGTTTACTGTTGGCGAGGACATGGAGAAATACCTCGAGCGATTGGAAGATATGAGGCGCCAACTAGCTAACATGAATGCTGCCATCAGCGATGCTGATATGGTGAATGTTATTCTTCAGGGAGTTGTGGACTTGCATCGAATGTCGTTCGCATGTTCAATAGGAACAACAAAGGCGAGGTTACCCCGGACCTGGCTACGGTAGTGAATGTTCTTCTTGGCGAAGCTGAGACGGATAAAGCATGCGCCGCCGAGGCAGCGCATCAGGAAACTGTGAAAGTTACAAAGGTGATGGCCCAGCACCCCGTCCCTCAGAATCCAAAGAAGAAGTTCAAGAAGAATAGTGGTAAGAAGGTGAGCAAGGAAACTCGGAAGTGTTTCTTTTGCAAAAATAAAGGCCACCTGCGAGCTGATTGCTTCGGATGGAAGGCACTACAAGCGAAGCAAGGCAATGAATCCGAGAAGAAAGGAGATGGCAATATTGGCAAAGTCGCAACCCCGATGAAGTTGGTATGGGCCGGACAGCTCGGAGACTCAAAGAACCCACCGGTACCTATCCGAATGATGAAGCGTCAACATGTGACTCCCCCCGTGGTCGCTTCAGTGAACGATTGGATGTTAGATGGTGGTGCTGGTGCCCATGTCTGCGTGAATGGAGGATCGTTCGTGAGCTTAGTGAAAGATCCCCTACTGACCCTCGACTGGCAGGGTGGCTTGGACACGAACGAACTGTCGGGATGGGTTCGGCTGGAAATCTAACCTGGCAAGTACCTCGATCTGCAGGGTGTCCGCTATGCACCGAACGGAGCGGTGAACTTGATCAGCCAACGTCTGCTGGAGAAGACACGCTGGAAGCCGTCGTACTTCGACACAGACAACGAGCAGTTGCGCTGCAAGTATTTCGACAAGGACGGTATTCGCCTGGTGTTTAAGAAGAAGGATGATGGTTTCTACTGGATGAAGGCTAGTCCTGTGTTGCAGACTTCTATGATGGTTGCTAGATCGATCGAGACGCTGGAAGACAACATCGTGGTGAAGTGGCATCTGAAACTTGCTCATCTGAATGAAGAGGCCATGAAGAAAATGGTGCGGGATGGCTTGGCAGATGGGATGGATGGAATGACCATGGACGACTTCAAGAAGACACCCCTCAAGTGTATGGCCTGTGAGGAAGCAAAAGCAAAGCGGATGGCGTTCAAGAGGCAAGTAGGCAAGCGGGCTTCTGAGTGTGGAGCACGTCTGATGTCCGATGTTTGTTATGTTGGAATCGTGACTCCTGGAAGAGCCAAGTACTTCCAACTTGTTCAAGATGAAGCGTCTCGCTACAAGTGGGTTTTCTTACTGAACAAGAAGAGTGAAGCTGCTGAAAATGTGATCGTTTTGGTTCGCCAACTTGAGAAGGATTACAAAGTAAGGCTCTTTTCGTGTGATCAAGGAGGCGAGGTTTTGAATCATAGGCTGGCTACATTCTTCCGCGAGCATGGGATTCGGTTGCTGACGACCAATGCATACACCCCGAGGAAAATTGCTTGGTAGAAAAGCTGAATGGCAAGCTGCTTAA
The DNA here is from genome assembly GCF_018691715.1 of Phytophthora cinnamomi. Taxonomy (NCBI): domain Eukaryota; phylum Oomycota; class Peronosporomycetes; order Peronosporales; family Peronosporaceae; genus Phytophthora; species Phytophthora cinnamomi. The sequence goes on along the minus strand of NW_027151000.1, from coordinate 326,130 downwards.
CAAGGTTCGGGCAATCTGTGAGGCGGCAAATCTGCCAGCATGCCTGTGGGGTGAGATCCTCCATTACGTCGTGCACGTAGATAATATGAGCGCGACGAAGGCCTTGAAGAATACGACGCCATTTGAGAAGTTGTGGAACAAGAAGCCTAACATGAAGGACTTGAAAGTCTATGACTGTGTGGCATACTACCATGTGCCGAAGCAAAAACAAGTGAACAAATTGGAAATGCGAGCCAAGCCCGCTTTGTTTCTGGGTATGGCAGAGTCAACACTGGGTTATCGCTTGTTAGATCTTGAAACTGGGGAGGTTCTTCAACGTCGATCGGTCACCTTCCGCGAAGATGTAGCTGTGGGCGGAGATTATGTGGAGCGATTGTTGGCGAAGCAGTATTATGGGAAAGTCACAGCAAGATCCCGTATGTGCTCATGCCGGTCACTCGTGTAGCAATCTCAGATTGTCCGACGGAGGAAAGCACGATACTGAAAGCGAACATCGAAGCGGAAGCTGAAAGGCCGGGATCTGAAATCCGTGACATTGAGGACGATGAGAGCGTAAACAGCAGTGACGAAAGTGACTGGGATGTCGTTGAACTGTCAGAAGCTGATGAGAGTCATGGTGGAGCATGTGGTGCTACTGAGCAACGTGTAATTGTTTCTTCTGGAGCAGGTTTGAATGTGGAAGTCCAGCGAGGTGCCGTGTCCAGTGGGAGTACAACCACAAGTGTGCCACAAGTTGCTGGCTCGAATTCAGTACCAGTCTCCGGACAAGGGCGAAGTGTTGCAACCAGTGGGAGCACGGCTCCAAGCGCCCCCAGCGCAGCGAATATTGCTAGTGCGGGTCGTCGGGGAAGTCCTAGTGTGCGTGCCACGACAAGTGGAGGATCCAACCGCACAAGTAGAAACTCTACTGCACCTCCAACGACTGGCCCACGCCGATCTGGACGCCAACGTCGAGCAAACAGTTGGTACAACCCAAACACTTGGGTGATGGCGGTGACGTTGATGCAGTGCATGCTGATCGGTGTCGTCAATGACATTTTGAATCCAACGACACGGGAGGAAGCTTTGAAGTCGGAGCATGCCGAAGGCTGGCAACAGGCTATGGACGCTGAATATGAAGCACTGATAATGAACGAAACCTGGGAACTTGTGCCTCGCCCTCCATGCAGAAAAGGCCGACGTAAGCCTAACATATTGACTTCAGTGTGGGTGTTGGTAGCCAAACGGAATGAGAAAGGAGAAGTGGAAAGACTGAAGGCGAGACTTGACTACTTGGCGACCTACTCTCCTGTAGTGCGAATTGAGTCCGTGCGGCTCATATTGCTGATAGCTATGTTCTCGATGTTTGAGTGCCGCCACGTTGACTTTGTGACGGCGTTTCTCAACGGAGAGCTGGTCGACGTCGTGATTTACATGGAGCAACCCGAGGGGTATGAAGACGGAATCGATCGAGTCTGCCGACTTCGCAAAGGACGTTACGGCCTGAAACAAGCCTCGAAGATCTGGAACGACACCTTGCATAAGGTGTTGATCAAACTCGGCTTCGTGCAGTGTACCTATGATGCAGGTGTATACTGGAGACGCCGTGCAGGACGTGTAGTGTTTCTCACTATATATGTTGATGACATTGTGCTCGCTGGAGTGACCAGCGACATCGACAAGGTTGTTGCAGAGCTCGCAGCTCAGTTCAAGCTGAAGGACCTCGGTCGGGTGCGACACCTGCTTGGCATGGAAGTAAACTACTAACCTGGGGAAATGGTATGCTTATCACAGACAGCGTATATTGAACGTCTTGCTGATAAGTTCGGCCTGGGATCGGCGAAGCCTGTTCGTTCACCGCAGTTTCACCATGAAAGGATGAGCAAAGTTGAGACGGATGAAGCCAAGATTAACGATCCGAAGCTGCCCTACAGGGAGATTGTTGGCTCCCTCCAGTACCTGGTGGTGTGCACTCGTCCCGACTTGGCAAATGCTGTGAGAACCCTTGGACGTTACACGAGAGCGTACACCGTAGAGAACTACCGTGCCGCACAGCGAGTAGTGCGCTATGCACTGGCGACGAAGAAGATGGGATTGGTGTACCGATTTACGCCTGGGTTCCCAGCAATGGACGCATTCTGTGACGCTGATCACCAATCGTGTCCGGACACAAGCCGCTCGGTGACAGGCTACATGTTGCGTCTGCATGGCAACATGTGAATGTGGAAAAGCCATGGTCAACGGCGTGTGACGGAAGCCACCTGCAGCTCAGAGCTGGTCGCCTGCTGCGAATGCAGCAAGATGGTGGTGTGGGCTCGTGAACTCCTGTTGGAGTTGGGTTTCGGTGAGCGGACGTTGCAAGTGCCGATCTACTGTGACAATCAGAGTGCGATTGCGGTAGTGGCGAACAACGGCAACACGTCACGAGTGCGGCACATGGCAAAGCACGCGCGGTTCATTAACGAGTACGTCCAAGAGAAGGAATTGGATGTCGTTTACGTATCAAGTACTGAGAACTGCGCAGATGTGTTTACCAAGGCGCTGGGTCCGGCTGAGTTTGAGCGCCAGCGGAGCCGATTGAACATCGAAGACGTGGCGGATGCTTAAGAGATGGTGGATGCTGTCGAGACGGCCGGACACATCGAGATGCAAGACGTTTAAGGCTTGAAGGTTCGGTGCTACCAAGGTATGACAGATGGGACTGGTGGCACAATGCATGTTTTGCATGTGGAATGGATCGAACATGGGATGAAGTGGGAGTACGAGACATCGACGGCAGGAGTTCTACATGTTAGCGGTAGATTGGGCCGTTGACGCCAGTGTCATCCCAGTTAGATACCAATGAATGAAAAGGAGCACTAGTTGTGAGTGGTTGTGACTATGAGAGAGAAGGATTGATCCGAGAAAGTCTCTGAGGAGATCTCTGGGAGGGATCCTGGCCATCGTTGGTCCTCTCTTGCTCGATGAGCGAGCCGAAGTAGTCACTGAGTACCGAAAGGGGTTTTTCGCCTGCGGGCTTTCCCCGATGCAACACAACTTGACCTCACTCACTTTTGAATTCCCAACCTGAAGCTCAAGTGGTCAACCACCTCCTACTCTAAGTTGCTGCGTCCAGACCCCAAGCTCGACTCTGGTGCCGACGAGACCCGAGTTCTCGTACTTGAGACCAAACCATCCTGAAAGCAATAGGATTCGCTTGGGATGTATTGCATACTTCCGCCACATACAATTTGAACGTAGTGAATTTTAAGTTCTGAATAGTGATTTTTGGCCGGCACGTGAGAACTTCAACTGTGGGCTGCACGCGGGCGAACAGATCCATCCTGTGCCATGTTGAGGGCGGCGCTGCTGCGTGCGCGGCCGATGCGCCAGGCGACGCCCCGCTCCCGCCTCCCGAGCAGCCCGCAGCAGAGCCACTGGCAACAGTATCACTACCGCGCCCGCAGCCGGCGCCAGAGCCGCGCCGTGTCGGGCGACGTGGTGGTGCTGGGGCTCATCTCGGTGAACGCCGTGACCACCATGGCGTGGCTGCGCGCGCAGGCGCCGGCGCCGCGGCACCCGGCGCAGCGGCTGCGCAGCTTCAAGCCGTCCATGCGCACGATGCTCACGCACTTCACCACGTCCACGCAGCACCTGCAGGAGGGGCGCTACTACACGCTGCTGACCGCCATGTTCAGCCAGGCCACGCTGGGCCACCTGGGCGCCAACATGCTGGGGCTCTACTTCTTCGGCCGCCAGATGTGCGACGTGCTGGGCCACCGCAGGTTCCTCGGGCTGTACCTGGCCAGCGGCGTGCTGTCGTCCGCCGCCGCCGTGTTCGAGCAGCACCTGTCCGGCCGCCTGAGCTACAACCTGGGCGCCAGCGGGGCCGTGAACGGCATCACGGCCATGAGCATCCTGCTCTTCCCGCACGGGACGCTGCTGATCTTCGGCGTCGTGCCCATGCCCGCGTGGCTCGCCGGCTCGCTGTTCATCTTCAAGGACGCGTACTCGTTCGTGACGGACAGGCAGGACGGCATCGGACACGTCGCGCACCTCAGCGGCGCCTTCATCGGCGGCGTGTACTATTACTACCTGCGGCGTGGTGGCTTCCGAAGCCTCGGGCGCTTCTGAGATGGAAAAAAGGGAAGAGGAAGTTTTGCACCAGAGCGAGTTTTGTGAGGACGGAAGGACGACCAGGAAGAAAGCACTAAACCAGTTGCGTCAACGCACGAGTCATTCCATTCCAAAAATGTGTGTATCCTTGCGAATTCGACAAGGACATATTCACAGGTATCGTTTCTGCTAAATGGTACTAATGTTCGTGATAGACGGCCGATAACTTACTCGCCATGAACACGCCCAGCTGAACTCCCCACATCCTCTTTGGCCACGGAGCCTCGGACGGAATCACGAAGTCGTGTAGATATCCTGCAGCGGTTCGACTAGCTTCTCCCTCGCTCGACGCCTCAGCTCGAAGCTGAATCCCAACGCTTTCAACCGCTCGACGCCACGACCGACGTACGATAAATAGTGCCCGCCGTAGTTCATCATGTACACTTACGCACCAAGCGCCATACCCCAAGGCTCACACGAGGCACAACAAACTTTTGCGACCTCCGAGAAGGGTCGAATTCTGTCACATAGGTTTGCAACGTGTACCAATCCCTCCTATTTCGTTCAGAATATCCCCATCTCGAGCAGCGAACTCCGCGTAGTTTTCTCACGTCAGCGTTTTGTTTGTGGGGACTCGCGTCGATGCAATGGTGGTGTACGTTGCGGAACACCTTCAGCGCCGAAACAATCTTCTCACGCCTGTAATGTCACTGATGGTACTTATCTACCAACTTGTCCTAACCGAGTCCTAATAAAAATGTGGTCTACATGATATTTTAGGGAAATCCTTAGGATTAGGATGTTTTTGGTACGCATTGATTTCTCAGAAAACGGTTCGACGGACTTCGCTAATCGACCTAGCTCTTGTAGACATTGTGCATTGGAGGCAGTGGTAGAGTGTAGCTGCTCTTGGTTCGTAGATCATCTGCAATTGCTTGATAAATAGTGAATCCCATATTTTCCATAGTTTGCAGGTCAGAAGAAGTCGTATTTGCTGAAAAACTGGGAAAGTTGATCATTTCCGTATTGGTAGAGGTCTGGTAATGATTTGGGCGGCCGCTGCTGCAGGAGCTGCGTCTGTTCTCGTCATTGGGTGGGGTTGCAGCGGGCGGGGGCGTTTTCTTGTTCATGAAGGATAAAATATCTGCAGTGAGGATAGTATGTTCGAGGTGGCGTTGCAGGCGACGCCTTGAAGAATAACTCGCTGCTCTGGGCTTCGTCGAGACCGAGACGGACAGAATCGTCTTCATTGCATGACATCGGTACACGACAGGATTACACCTCGGACCTCAAAAAATTACAGCGCTTTCTCCAGAATTACAAACTAGTCGTTGATATCGATGGAGACGTACTCATCTGCCTCAAATCTGCTGAAGGAGGGAAGACCCGAGCTGTTTGTTAGCAGCTTGACATCCTACTGCACCCTGTCGGCACTACGTCTGTCCTCACTGACGCACGGATCCCAGGATGGGGGCGTCACCCAAACTTCGTTTGCACCCAAGGCCTAAGGCACAGGTCGTACCTCCAAGGCACTGCATGTGTAGCTAGTTGTAGCCGATGCCAGGCTAAGCCTTTTATTCAATCAATCAGTTCTCAATTCTACTCAAAGGACTCAAGCGGCTTGGCAAGCTAGCCGCCAATTTTGGGTTTGATCCAATAGCTGCCAAGCCGTCTTCGCTAGCTCCATCGCATCTGTGCCAACCAATTCAAAGAGATCGCGTCCATGAACAATTTTGCACTTACTGCGACGGAGCTTGTTTACAGCTCGAATCACCAACAGTTCCCGATACTGCGCTTGAAGGGCTTTAGTAAGACCAATACTCCACGGTTGGACCAGTGGCGGCGACAACAATCGTAGATATTAGAAAGTATAGTCGTGTAGTCACTTGACCTGTCGCCTTTCCACAGGACTTGGTTGCCAATAGCAATACTTGTCGATTACTGCGCCTGATGCAGCCAGTCCTAGAAAACACTCGAGGTCTTGCCCTCTGACCGAGAGCTGACATCACTCTTAGCAGTGTTATTTCCTGAAGTACACGCCTGCTGATCTACATCACCATAGATATCGTCGCCGTGCAAGATAAAAATCGGATCCGAATGCTTCGGGTAAGCTACGAAGCCTATACAACCACCCAAATGAAATCTCCGCTCGCTTTCTGTTTTTGTCAGTATAATCCAGACTCTTACTTACTTGCCGTGATTCATCGCCATGTTCCACACGTCATCGTGTTGAGCGGCACTCATCGCGGATTTCGATCGGGTTGACAGATTGCTCGCCACCCCTCGAATCCTCGGCTCTGCAGCGAGTCAGCAACTGATTGCTCCTTGGTTTGTGAAATGGCGTTTAGGTTGCGTCCATTGGCGTGGTACAATTGATTTGTGTCAACTTCTGGCTTGGGGGCATCTAGAGGCGATTGGCAGGTGGTGCATTAGGCTATGACAGTGTTGGAAAGATACGGCCGATGGAGCTAGAGCAGTGTGTCGAGTCTGGCCAAGCGCTGTTTCTCGGACAGCGGCTCTGTGGCCTTGATAGAGGGAGAACCTGAACTTTACTTCGAAGTACAAATGTTCAGTGTAGATACGGGTACGTTTGCGAGAGCGGAAGTCGATTGCAGGAATTTGGCTGTGCAGACCCTTTCAGCCAGAATGGCTTCCTTGACTTGAGATTTTCAGATGTGCCTCCTTTAATTCGCTCGAAGTAGCCATGCAAGAAGACGCCTGTATCAACTCGTGAATGTTGGGCCCAGATCTAAGTGCGGTAGTAGAAGCAGTAAGATCTTGCCATGGCAAGTAACAAGAGTCATTGGTATTGAGGACAGGTCTTGAAACGAAACGCATCACATGTATACTAAACCCTCAGCTCGCCACACTTCTGCAAATGTAGTCGTTTGCTTATTGAGCGTAAAATAGTGCTCCCTGCACAGGTATTCACATCGAGGTTTCTTCGTTATCAACCGCCTCGCTCGCCCACGCATTACTCGCCACGAACACGCCCAGGTGAACTCCCCACATCTTCCTTGGCCACGGAGCCTCTGACGGAATCACGAAGTCATGCGGAACAGCCCTGTCACCAAAGCAGGACTCGAAAATTTCCAGCAACGGATCAACGCGCTTCTCCCATGCTTGACGACTCAGCTCGAAGCTGAATCCCAACGCTTTCAGCCGGTCAACATCACACCCGACATGCGAGAAATGTGACCCACGGTATCTTATCATGTACATTTGCATCCCAAGAGCCATATTCCAAGCACTCTTCGGCCAAGGATCACATGCAGGCACAGCAAACTTTTGCGACATCCGGCAAGTGTTGAATTCTGTCACGTAGGTTTGGAGCGCTGGAATGGTGCGTTCGTTCCAAATGAGCTGATCGTAATCCCATACGAAACCTATTTCGTTTAGAATATCCTCGTCTTGAGCAGCCAATTCCACATAGCATTTTCTCATTCGCATATCACTGACAGTCTTGCCAAGACGGAGACCCCACGCATCTTCAGGCCATGGAGACTCGCATGGCACCTTGAATAAGTGATCAACGATGCAATGATCGTTTACCTCGTGGAACACCTTCAGCGCCGGGAGTATCTTCTTATTCCAGTCACGCTCAGCAACCGATGTTTCGAAGCAGAACTTCATGTCTTTGAGCTCTTCCTTGGATTCTTCCACTTGCCGAGCATACCCGCCGTTACTCCTAATAATACGAACCGTGTTACCCAGAGACCAATTCCATGATATTCGTGGCCATGCATCGTCGCCATCCGGGACAACAAACCGTGCCGGGACGTCTGTGTGACCGTGTACTGTGTAGTAGTGGCGCAGAGCTGGCATAATGATCTCGTCCCATTGGAACTGACTGACATTAAAAACAAAGTCCAGCTTCTTCAGTTCAGCAGCCATCCGCGGTGACAGCGCTTGTTTCCGAGCTTGGTCGCGCAAATGACCGACACCTTGTCCCAGTGTGTACCCCCACGCAACACGCGGCCACCGAGCATCGCCTGATGGAATCGTGAAAACCACTGGAACCGGCGCGTCTCCATTCAACTCTTTGTAAGCCCGCAGAGCAGCCAGAATCTTCTCCTCCCACGCGCTAGTATTCCAAGGACGTTTATCCTGCGGACTCGTAGACTCAGCATCGCCCCTGCTCAAAGCCCCAGCGTCTCCTTCCTCCAGCGCCGTCGAGCAGAAACAGCGAGCATCTAGCACAGACCCAGCATTCGCTGCCTGGACACCACGTAGCAACGCGATGGGCGGTCTATCGAGGCGCCAAGCCCGTCGCGGCGCGCGCAGCAGCGCTCTCGATAACATCGCTTGCCAGCCCCACAAATTTTAATTCGTCACGAAATGTACCAGTACAGGGAACATTCGGGCAACATCGAAGTACATGTACGGGACAGGTACGGGCAACTACAGTACCGTAGATGCTCATGGCGACGAAAAGTTATCACTGACAACAGCTCGGCAGTAGATGACCGTCTATATAGGCCGCACTGCTTGCTAGGTAAATGTCAGGGCTGCATGAGCGAGTCGACAAGCAAGGGGGGTGGCGCGTTAACGACGTCGAATTCACTCCTGAGTTCTCCAACGCTCCGGATGCGCGGCGAGTTCAAGAACCAGGCAGTCAAGATGCAGGTGGAGCCAGCATTGAGTGGCTGCGCAAGATCTCGGACGTGCTCCAGGCCGCGTGCGACGAGCACTTCGCTATTACGGACCTAGAGGTTCGGCTAAGGACTAGCAGAAGGTGAGTGTCCGTTGCACTACCGTGACATCGTGCACCGGTAGCAACCGGAACATGAGCCTGACACTAACATGAAGGGCACGCTCGAGTAGTTCATGTACCACAAGAATGGCCTCACACCAACCTGCCGTCGTGGTCCTCTCCAAAGCTGCTGGTCGATGTGCTGTCCGATTTTTCCTTGGCGGACGAGGAGTTCGCACAGCACATTTAGGCGGACGAGGTCGCGGGCAAGCGGTGGGTGTAGATCGATGAGTGGATGATGCGGATATGCGGCAGCTTGCAGAGCTTGAGGAAGGAGCTGTTATTGTCGACGGCATCCTGCTCACGCTGCTCCGCGATACTGCCTGTCTGAAACAGTTCCATGCGCTGCAGCTGCTACATTAAAGTGGGTTGTTAGCCACTATTCAGGGGCTTCGCCTGCTTCGCAGTCGCAGCATCTACAGTGTCTATGTCCGGATAAAATACCTGCATAAAGAAAAATGGTCTCCCAGCCAACGCGCAGCAACCTTGTATCGCGCCAAAATATTGGCTTTTCGCCAACACATCACGAGCCAAAGTGCTCAAGCGGTGAGGTGACTCCCCTTTGCGCAATACTGCAGCACTAAACGTCCATCGCACGCACACCAGTGCAGGCATGCCGTCTCGCAGACGGCGTTAGCAGAACTTCATTCGCCTGGTCCAGCTCCAGTTCGATTGCACCACGATGAAGCTGCCGCACGCAGGAGTTCGTCAGATCGGTTCACCACACCCACCTGCAACACCAGTGATACAGGGGCGAGCGTGCCAACTCGGCAATGGACCGCGAGCGTGAAGAATTCGCATCTTACGTCTATGCGGCCTGCATCCAATGTCTCCTCAACATGTTAAGTGGCTCCACTGCATTCTGTGTGCGCCACACCACTGTTACCCACCCTCAATAGTGGCCCCTATACATGCGCAACACCGTGCAAGTCGCTTTTTCCAGCGGATCGACTAACCCGAAGGCTGCCAAGGATGCAGAAGACCCGCAGCAAGTACGTAGCGTAGCTCCCCCGCGTCCCCCACTCGCAGCGCATCGTCTCACCTTCTCCCTCCCCCGTGCAGCTCCAACCCGTCGGGCTTCCACAGCCTGCAGGGCGTGACGGTGCTCTGGCACGGCTGGCTCAAGAAGCTCGGGCGCTTCAGCAAGCGCTGGCGCAAGCGCTACTTCGTGTTCCTGTCCACGGCCAGCGGCATGAAGGAGCTGCGCCACTACGACGCGTTCAAGGACGTCAACACGCTGCTCATGTCCACGCCCAAGGGCGTCATCTCCATGACGGACGCCACGGGCATCTGCTGCTTCACGCCGGTGCCCACGGCCGGCCGCAAGCCCATGAAATTCGTGCGAGCTTTTGGTGCAATTAATTTGCTGCTATTAGCAGTGTGTGTTGCTAACTTTTTCTTAATTGATTGGGTAGAACCGCTCGGACACGAACGACTCGAGACCAGGCGCGTACGACCAGAAGTTCGCGGTGCTGACGCCTCTTGTAAGTTGACGGGGATTATTATTAATTTGTTTGTTTTGAGGTGCTGGAGAGTGGGCGAGTGAAGTTCTTATGGCGTTTTGGGTTTGTGGCAGCATGTGCACTTGCTGGCTTTTCATAACGGCAGGGAGTGGGGCGGGTATGCTTGGTTAGATTAGTGTGCTGTGGTGGGGAGCGTTGCTGAGTGGCTTGTTTTATTGTGTTCAGGTCGAGTGAATCGCAGCAGGGACTCTCGTTGTTGGCGTCGCTGTCGGCGTTTTACCCGACGGTAGATTCTCTCCATTCGGGGTGGATGGCGAAGCGACGGGAACGCAACGTGCACAGCCCCAAGAGCATTATGACGTACTGGAAACGGCATTTCTTCGTGTTCTTGACCTCGGGGGACTTGCTCTACTTTCGAGATGACACATTGAGCGAGCTGCAGGGGAGGGTGGATGTCCGACACGCCCCAACTGTTCGGATTACAGGGGAGCAGCTTATGGAGGAGAGGAAAAAGGATGGGGGCATGTTTAAGTTCGGAAAGATGCCAGCGCTCGAACGAGAGACTTGTTTGATTTGGATTGCCACGCCTCCGTCAAAGATGTTCGTTCTGAAATTGGAGGACGATCACGATGAGTCAGGGGGAGGTATTGGTGGTGGAGCCAAAGGTGGACTAGGCTCCTCTGGAGTTGGAGTCACTACCAGGAAAGCTGAGCTTACTCCGAGCTCGAAAAAATGGTTGCAGTTATTGCTGCAGGGGCATGCAGAAACGAAGTATACACAGCTAGAGAAATGTATTGCGACAAGCAAATATGGACTGACGACTGAGGTGAGCAAGACAAGCCTGTATGTTGACACTCTGTTCACTGGTTCACATAGACTCATCCCCCAAAATGCTTCCAGATTATCTCAGCGGTTCGTGCTGGAATTCCTGATGAGCTGCGAGGCCAGTTATGGAAAGGATTTTCTGGTGCCACTGATCTTCAGCGCCGCGTAGAATTGAAGCACGCTATTCGCAGCGCGTCCAAGTCATCTAATGTTTTCCGCATGCCTTCACGCGAATCAACAAGGGCTGGCCTGAAATCTCCAACAGCAAAGAAGCATGCAATCTATGAAATGTGTTCAGCATCGATTGACGTCACGAGAATGGATACGCCAGAGAACCAAATGCTTTTTTCACGTTTGTGTGCTCTGGCACTTCAAGAAAGCGGTCACGTAGCTGTCAGCGTGCGCCCAAGCGAGCTACATAATTTAACAGGTCGCTTCGGTCGCGCCGTCTCGGATGCTTCAAACCCGTCAGATCAGTATAGCGAGGATCGTGGATCATTTTACGATGACGAGCGTGACTCCATGGATGATGATGACAATGAGCAGATTGAGATAGAGGAAGTTAAAACTGGGCCCGACCCGTTTGGTAAACGTGTATCTGCACGCAATACGCTGAAGCAGCTTGAAAAAGGCAAAATGGGCAATTACGTGTACCCTAGCGACTACCCGGCAGCAGAATGGGAGTTAGCAGCACGTCGTCGGCTATTGATCGCAAGTTCGCGCTACAAGTAAGTGGATTGTTGATCACCTGTGGCTAGGTCTCTTGCCTGTGCTCGGCATGATTCTAATCTGTGACATGTTATTTATGTCGAATGCACGTAGTCCGTATTCTCATCCATTCCCGTGGAGAGTGTCGTGTCTACTCTTGGCGTATGTCGAGGAAGAGAGTGCGTTCTGGATCATTAACAGGTAAGGAGAATTGTGATTTATCCGGCTGCACAAAATTGTTCTGACGGATACTCTTTTTACCTTCATGTGATACAGCATAATTGATTCGCTACTGCCTGGTTACTTCCACGGTTACCGGCCAGCTTTGCAAATCGATGTAGCAGCTTTTACAGCGCTCCTACAAGACCGTTTACCGGCCCTCGCCTCCCACTTAGCAACGCTGGAATTTCCTCTTGGTCGGCTAGTCGAACGCTGGTTCCTGAGTTTGTTTACTGCATCGCTTATCCCGCTCCCAACGGTATGAGTTGCGCATAATTGATATTCATGCATCCTAGTTGCTAAACTTATTTGTTTCGCTTCAGGTGCTGCGAATTTGGGACGCATTTTTTATTCGCGGCGTGCTGGTTTTCTATGGAATTGGCCTTGCACTGTTGTTCCGCGCGGAAGAAACTCTATTTCATGCAAAAAGTGCAGCTGAAGCTGAGGAATATTTGCGAGTCAGTGAACGCAGCTGTATCGATGCGGATGGAGTCTTCTCACTTGTCTTCAAGGACGATCTTACTATTCCATGTACGATCTCTTTGGTCTACTTCGTTCGGAACCAATACATGTGCACTAACCATCATTGTGATTTGCTGTTGGATGCAGGGCTTACCGATGAGCAACTAGAAAAGCTACGGTCAACACACCGTCACCGAGTGATGGAGCGGGTTTCGCAGAAAGTGAGCTACTTCAAAGACAAGCTGAGCATTCTCAAGCTTACACAGGACCTCGGCTTGCGCTGCCAGACTGTTGCTAAGCAGTTCTTGAGTGACCGCAAAGGTGTGACGGCGGCCTTGCGGTTGAATGCGGCGACCAACACTAACGAGGAGAAAGATCCATACGACATTTACAGCCTTGGCGATGAATTCAATGATTTGGACATTGGCTCCGAGAATGACAAGTTAGAAGATTCCTTCCGGACATCCCTGCACCTGCTACTAGAGCAAGTAAGGGAATCTTCCGCGGCGGCTGAAGCACTTGCCGTGGAGTTAGGTCAACGACAAGCCAAGTGGTTAGCTGCCTCGAGCCAGCTTGCTGCCTGTCCACTTGCCCGCCCGCCCACGCCGGACTCGCACAGCTGGCTTTCGCAAGTTAAGGAAGGCAAAATCTCAGGTGCAGGGCATGATGCTTCTTCGCTCTTTTCCGCCAGCAGCGGTGGTTTCCCCTCTGCATCTCGTGTCATTGAAGCTTCTGGTATGGTGTTTGACACTGGTGAAACCCGTCTTCCAAGCAATGATGTCACGGGAAGTGGAAGCGAGAGCTCACTCGCGGGCCAGCGTAGCTGCCTGTTGATGGAGAGGGAGGACCTGGGGTTATCAGACCGTCATCTCGCTGAAATGTTTCTGTATGCACTGGTATCTTCGCTCAAGGCACTGTGCGCTGCTCGACTCGAGTGTTTGGGTATTACATATCGCTTCATATGGCACGGGGGATCCTGGCTGGAATCTGCGGTTGAGTACCCCTCATTCTCTACACTAACGGGGACTGCGTCATCTGCACCGAGCACCAGCACGGCAACCAACCCGCGCCAATCTGTCCGAATTAAAACATCAACGACAACCCAATCATCAATTTCGTCCGTCTCATCATTACGACGCCCACGCGCAATGGACGACTCGGCGCTATCTGGCCGCAGACGCGGCGATTCCGGTGCAACAACACCAAGGCGAGGTGGACGACCAACAACACGCAGCTTCTACAATCCGGGGAAGTCACCCACGCGACTGCGTCCAAGTCTTTCATCCGGAGACTTCTCAGTGCTGGAGTTTGCTGCTGGGGGAGTGGGTACCAATCTGTACGACGACCCGATCATCGAAGGTCAACCCGCTCCATCATCACCCACGTACGCCGAGCAGCTTGTAGACGGAGGTGACGGCTATCCGGTCACCCCAACGTCTCCACCTCCTCAAGACGGCAGCGCCTACGGTTTGGAGTTCGCTCTTGGTCGTGGGCTTGATCGATGTGCCGCATCAACGTTAGACTCGTCAAACAAACCGTTGCTTGCAGCACTCACAGCGCAACATCAGGAAGGCGAACATGTTTTCCGGGAGTCACATAAGCGGCTGCTGAGTGGGCTTGGCAAGTTTTTGCGTCTGGAATATCGCGACAAGGACTGGGCCCTGCGTGAACGCGCTCTGACTATTGAGCGTGAGCTGCAACAAGAGCTCCAAGAGATTGAAGCCGAGGTCCATGGTGCTCAATGGTTGCAGAACTAGGACTAGAGGGCTAAATAATGAAACATGAAATACGATAACTTAAGATTCATCTTCAGAGCTGTGTACGTGGACCTTTGACCCCGTTACTCGTTGGCTGTGCCCCTACCACGGCGCCAATCTCGCTTGTGAACGGATCTCCAACGCTACTGTCGTCGGCATGGCTACTCATGCTGCTGGTTGAACGCTTGAAGAAATGCGGCGATTCAGCGAACGGGTTGTCGGGATCATCATTGCTGAGCACCCGGATGCCTAATTCCTCCATGATCTCCGTCACAGCAAGCCAAACTTCAGATTTGAGCATGGCGTACTTCCGTGCATCCAGCTCTTCGGTATACGAGTACACGCGAATAGTGTACAGCTCCTCCATCGCGACGAAGTAAAATCGCTCCCACTTTTCGCCATGCCGCAAGTCTGACTGGTTTTCTTCGTGAGAAGTGAGCCCGACATGCAGCGACTGCAACATACCCTCAAGTCGACGAAGTGCCTGACGCAGTGTCTCGACTGGTGTGGCGCGCGAGACGCGAACGTGCAAGTCCACGTCTCGCTTAGGTCGCTGCGAGAAATTGATCATGGGCTTGTACAGAAAGAAGCTGTTCGGTACATACAGTGTCGTTCCTTCGAGGCTCACCACCGTCGTGTAGCGCAACGACACACGGTGTACGAAGCCTTCAGCGTCACCAACGCGAATGAAATCGTCGATCTTGAACTGCGAGTTGAACGCGAGAAACAGCCCGCCAACGACATTATGAAACGACGGTACAAAACCTAGCGCGATAGCCAGCCCAATCACCCCCAACACCGAGTACTTCAAGGTCGCGCTGTTCCCCAGCGCGGACGAGTAAATAATCAGCGCGATGATCAGCAACGTCGTCAGCCGAAGAATCTGCCGACAAATAAGCACACATCCTCTCATTAGCAACCTCGTAGCCACCTGCTTGAAAAATATGCCATGGAGCCACATACCTTGACAGACTCGGAGATGACCATCTTCTTGGAGAAATCTCCATTGGTTCCGACAAACCGGCGAATGGCCAACTGCAAGTGCACACAAGTGGCAGCAACGTTAGTCCAGCAGTACGAACATGAAAAAAAATAAGCTAAGACTAAAGCTGTTGGACGCACGCTTTGGACGACGTTGAAGAGCGAGTAGAGCCAGTAGAGGAAGAAGACGCCCCAGATGTAGGTGGGCAGGTGGCAGAAGAACTTGATGAGCTCCGACACGGTGAGCGCCAAGAGCACGAGCGACATGGAGATGAGGTACGACGTGGAGCCCACACACGACTCGCGGAAGTCCTCGGCCACCCTGCCAGAGAAAGAGAGAGAGATTTAGCAATGGCTTCACTGGATGCAATGCAGACATAGCGGCTGCAGCCCGCACTGGTGCATGAACGGCAGCTTGGTGAGCACGAAGATGAGCAGGCGGACGAGCACGCGCGGCAGGAACGTGGCGAAGAAGACGAGCACGGCGGCCACCACGAGCTGCGGCGCCTTGGAGCTGCGCCACCAGTCGGGCAGGCAGGACACGGACGCGCAGTCGGCATTGCAGCCGCTGTCGGCGGCGCGCGCTGCGTCCACGCGCAGCAGCAGCAGCAGCAGCACGAGCGGCGGGGCCAGCTTGGGCATCGTCGTAACGTTTTTGACTGAGAAAATCTGTCTGCGTGGATACAATCTAGGTTGGCGAGATAAAATCCAGATGAGATAAAATCCAGATTGTTCAAAAACGAGATTTACCCTTCGATGACGATGAGAGTGGTGGTGCTCGCGCCATGGCGGACCTGGCGCCGCGCGAGACCGCCCCTCAAGATGTTGCTTCGCGAGCACGAGCTCAAAGCCATCTCGGTGCTGAGTACTCGCTATTTCGGCTCGACGGCACTGGAGGAAGGAGACGCTGGGGCTTTGAGCAGGGGCGATGCTGAGTCTACGAGTCCGCAGGATAAACGTCCTTGGAATACTAGCGCGTGGGAGGAGAAGATTCTGGCCGCTCTGCGGGCTTACAAAGAGCTGAATGGAGACGCGCCGGTTCCATTGACATTCACGGTCCCATCAGGCGATGCTCGGTGGCCGCGTGTTGCGTGGGGGTACACACTGGGACAAGGTGTCGGTCATTTGCGCGACCAAGCTCGGAAACAAGCGCTGTCACCGCGGATGGCTGCTGAACTGAAGAAGCTGGACTTTGTTTTTAATGTCAGTCAGTTCCAATGGGACGAGATCATTATGCCAGCTCTGCGCCACTACTACACAGTACACGGTCACACAGACGTCCCGGCACGGTTTGTTGTCCCGGATGGCGACGATGCATGGCCACGAATATCATGGAATTGGTCTCTGGGTAACACGGTTCGTATTATTAGGAGTAACGGCGGGTATGCTCGGCAAGTGGAAGAATCCAAGGAAGAGCTCAAAGACATGAAGTTCTGCTTCGAAACATCGGTTGCTGAGCGTGACTGGAATAAGAAGATACTCCCGGCGCTGAAGGTGTTCCACGAGGTAAACGATCATTGCATCGTTGATCACTTATTCAAGGTGCCATGCGAGTCTCCATGGCCTGAAGATGCGTGGGGTCTCCGTCTTGGCAAGACTGTCAGTGATATGCGAATGAGAAAATGCTATGTGGAATTGGCTGCTCAAGACGAGGATATTCTAAACGAAATAGGTTTCGTATGGGATTACGATCAGCTCATTTGGAACGAACGCACCATTCCAGCGCTCCAAACCTACGTGACAGAATTCAACACTTGCCGGATGTCGCAAAAGTTTGCTGTGCCTGCATGTGATCCTTGGCCGAAGAGTGCTTGGAATATGGCTCTTGGGATGCAAATGTACATGATAAGATACCGTGGGTCACATTTCTCGCATGTCGGGTGTGATGTTGACCGGCTGAAAGCGTTGGGATTCAGCTTCGAGCTGAGTCGTCAAGCATGGGAGAAGCGCGTTGATCCGTTGCTGGAAATTTTCGAGTCCTGCTTTGGTGACAGGGCTGTTCCGCATGACTTCGTGATTCCGTCAGAGGCTCCGTGGCCAAGGAGGATGTGGGGAGTTCACCTGGGCGTGTTCGTGGCGAGTAATGCGTGGGCGAGCGAGGCGGTTGATAACGAAGAAACCTCGATGTGAATACCTGTGCAGGGAGCACTATTTTACGCTCAAGGCTTAGAATACGTGTGATGCGTTTCGTTTCAAAACCTGTCCTCAATACCAATGACTCTTGCTTGCCATGGCAAGATGCCTTACTGCTTCTATTACCGCACTTAGATCTACGCCCAACATTAACGAGTTGATGCAGGCGTGGCTACTTCGAGCGAATTGAAGAAGGCACATCTGAAAATCTCAAGTCAAGGAAGGCATTCTTATCGACTTCAACTTGGGCGCTGTGTGCACCACATCAGCAAGCTGCTCGAAAATCAGAGGCAGCACAGCAAACTCAAAGGACACCAAGCGATGCGCTCGTGGTTCTACACCAAGTGAGTGTGTGTGTGTGTGTGTGTGTGTGTGTTCGGCCCCGCCGCTCTTCCTCTCGACATGCTAACGGAGCCTTGGCTTGCAAACGGCAGATACGGAGGCCCCGCGGTGCTGCAGACGGGCGAGCAGCCCGAGCCGGAGCTGCGTGGGCCCAAGGACGTCGTGCTCAAGGTGCACGCGGTGGCGCTGAACCCCGTACGTTCGTTACGTTACGCCGCTGCTGCTTGGCCCTGCTGTGCGGATGGATGCCCGCCAGGCTGCAGCTTGTGTGTAGATTTCGTGCTGCTGACACGGGCGCAACGCCCTCGACTGGCTACAGATCGACTACAAGCGCCGCCAGGGCGTGCTCAAGATGCTGCTGAAGGAGACGTGGTGCGCAGCTGTGCATAGTGTGGCGAGGTGGAAATGGGCGTTGCCGTCTCTGTGGCTGACGGTGGGTGTGCCATTGGACCGTGGCGTGGCAGGCCGCACGTTGTAGGTTACGACTTCTCGGGGGTCGTGACCAATTGCGGGGAAGACGTGGACGCGGTTGCCCTGGGCGACGAGGTGTTCGGCATGCTGCCGCACGACAGCAATGGGGCTCTGGCGGAGTACGTTGTGGTGGAGGAACGGCTGTGTGTCGTTGGTGTTGCAGCGGTTGTGAAGAACTGATGGGGCGATGACGTTTTGGGTTGGTGCTGCTCCTGCGTGTGGCAGCTTCATCGTGGTGCAAGCGGACTACATCAGCAAGAAGCCGGCGAACCTGACGTGAGAATTGCTGCTCGGTGGATCTGGTGGTGAGGTGTCGGTTGTTGACAGGCTTCACATGTGGAACGTGTGCACGCGTGTTTGCTTCTGGGTGTGTGGCTGTTGGGTTGTAGGCATGTGGAGGCTGCGGCGTTGCCACTCGTCTCCCAGACAGCGTTGCAGAGCTTTCGACTGGGCCAGCTCGCGGAGAGGAAGAAGGTGCTGAT
Organism: Phytophthora cinnamomi; assembly: GCF_018691715.1. Lineage (NCBI taxonomy): Eukaryota > Oomycota > Peronosporomycetes > Peronosporales > Peronosporaceae > Phytophthora > Phytophthora cinnamomi. Next base: position 307,460 of record NW_027151000.1, on the reverse strand, counting down.
CACTGGCGGAGCTGGAGGCGTGGGCTCCGTCGCGATTCAAATCGCCAAGGCCGTCTTCAAGGTGTCTACATTACTCTGCATATTGCTACATGTAGTGAGCCTGACACACAAATTCCTGGTTCTCTAGGCACAAACTGTTGCGACCACCGCAAGCACCAAGAAGCTGGAACGGATGAGGCTGCTGGGTGCAGACGAGGTGGTCGACTACGGACACGAGCGCTTCGAGCGCGAGTTGGCGGAATATGACTTTGCTCTGGATTGCACAGGAGAGGTACGCTACTATCCGCACACAGGAAGTGTTCAGCTCTGAAATCGAATCTCAAACTATTTTGCAGGCTAAGCAGTGCTTCGAGTGCGTCACACGCGGCGGTGCCGTGGTGTCGATTGCGGAGACACCGACCTGGAAATCGCTTTCGACCAGCGGGGATCTCCAAGGAGTGAGCGTGTCCTACTTCCTTGGCGCCATCCTGGACTGCCTGAACAGCTCGGTGACGCGCCGTGCACGCCAAGCTCAAATCACGTACGAGCACTTGTTCATACTGGCCGATGGTGCTGTCATGGACGAGATTCGGCAGCTAGCGGAGCAACGCGTGCTCACACCTGTGATCGACAAGGTTTTCCCGTTCGAAAAGGCCGACCTGGCGATGGAATACTTGGAAGCGGGCCACGCCATGGGCAAAGTGGTTGTGCAACTCGTTGACACCACCAAGGCGACTTGAGTCACTCCAAATGGTTCGCACAACGAGCAGCAACCAGAGCAACCATCTCTACATATTGAATGAAACACACATCTTTCTATTATCCAACGTCACTCCCCCTCGAATTTGCTGTTAGTTCACAAAACCCTTTAATGGGGTGTGCTGCCGTAGCGCGGCGTCCTCTTACGTGAGCGCGTACTGTACACAGCCCGAGGTGTGGCGTTCGACGCCAGCACGGCTTCAGTAGCGTCGACCTTTTCGGTTTTGCGGCTTTGTGAGTGGAGTACGAGAAACGTGCCACCAATAACGAGGGTGGCTCCCACAAAGGTGAAAGGTCCAGGCATCGCATCCACGCCCATGACGATGCCTTGTCCGGTGGCCACAATGGGCTCCATAAGACAAACCACCGACACAACGATCGGGTCAAAGTATTTCATCACACCAATGTACCCCATTGTGCCGATGCCATCGCAGATGAAGACGAGGTACAGGACCACAAGCAGGCGGTGAACTGACGGAGTCAGCCAGCCAAACACACCGTTGTATGGATCCGTGGACAGACTTAACTGTTCACCCGTAGCCAGCATGTAGACGAGCAATGAGGTTGCTGATGTAGCCGTGAGGCCACACAGGAACACAAGGAGGTGCATGTGCGGGCGCACCTTTTTCGCCAGCGTGAAGTAAATTGCTCCACCTGCAGCACCAGAGAGTGCTACAAGGTCTCCTGCTGCTGTAGGTGACACGATGCTGGGGTCTGTCTGGGTCGAGTCCATCGTGGTGATACCACCACCTACAACGCCGATAGCAGCGCCTAAGGCTTCTAAAGGAGCCACGGGCTGTCGCTGAGCGAGCTTCCAGAACACAATCAATGTCGAGTGTGCGTTGTTAAAGAGGGTAGCGTGTCCAACCGAAGTCATTGATAGCGCCACGACGAACGAACCAAGATAAAACGCGTACGCTACGCCCGCGACGACAATGAAAGGAACCAGTTCCCTCAACTTAGGTGCATGTGGATCGCGTTCACCACGGAAAAGAATCCACATTGCCATAGGAAAGGTGGCCATCGATGTGGCCATGTTTCGCCAGAAGATACGAATCACGGGAGTTACCACATCGTCAACCTCATCCAGAGCAACGCCCACCGACGCAATCGTAAACAGAGACGACAGTAGGAGCATGTAGCCGATGATGGGTGCCTTACGCTTCACTACGACAGTGACCTCGAGGTTTTCGTCGTAACCTCGAGTGTTCAGTGAGATTTGCTGGATATCAGACGGCAAAATTGTCGCCTTGTGTAGTGGAGTTAATGTTGCCCGCGGGGTTATCAAGCTGCCCGCGATAGACGCCTCATCCTCTTCGAAATCCTGTTCATGCTTGCCTGGCACAGCCAACAAGTACTCGGACATGCCAGATCCAGGGGGCAAAACACTTGACGGATCGCCCGGGGCCATCTCAATTAGGTATGCGTGATGGTTGGAGTTTACCTCCTCGACAGTCTTGGAAGTTTCGTCATCCATGGGGAACGACAGCACAAACGGTGACAGCTCGTCGTTTTCAAACGCGGAGCCCTTGCTATCCATAAACGAGCGCGCCGAGAACGGAGACCTCGCGGAGCGGTTCGACCACAGTCCCCTTGAACGCGCGCTGAAAGACAGTAGTGGCCGGGACTCTGAGTCATAGGCACCACTAGGGGTGAGCCCCTCCACGCCAACATCGATTCCTTCCTCTTCATCTACCGGGTGATCCGCATTGCCCACGCCCACAACAAAACCCTTGAAAAGTTTGGACCCGTCCGTGTTACCTGCAACGCGGAGTGATAGGTCCGGGTCAGGCGCTGACACTCCAATAACCACGTTCTTGGTGAGCGACGGGTCCCCGACAGGCGTCGAGGCCAGGAAGACTGTCCAGGGTGACAAGACGGCTGTGCCGTCCGTGTCTTGAGTGTAGGCCAGCTGCTCCTCCGTTTCGATGCTAAACCACGTCTCTCCAGCTGTTGGCAGGTAAGTAAGCCGACTCGAAGTGGGGCCCCTACGGCTCTTCTCCTCGGAAAACTCGGACGTAAAGCTGTCGAGCGCCTCAGCCAGCGAAAAGTAGCTCTTCTGTCCAGCAAGCGCGTCTAACGCGTCGAAAATGTCCGACGAGCTGAGGAACAGACCCGCGTCGATGCCGTCGTAGTCTTCCAAGTCACGCCCGATGTGGGTCACGTGCTGGTGGTCCTCGTTGATCTTGACCTTGACTGTCGTTGGCGGCAGACCAGTCAGCTCGGCGATGTCCGTCTCCACCAGCACACAGGCGACGGCGTCCCCCAGCTGGTACGCCGCCAGCTTGGAGACCACCGACTTGTCGAAGATGTGGTCCGCCGTGTGGATGAGGAACGGCTCCGGACCGGAGAACAAACGCCTGGCCGCGAGGATGGACCGCGCGTGTCCGTCGTCGTTGTCGCGCCCCAGGTCCAGGAACTCGATCTGCATCTTGGTGTAGAAGGGCGTCTGCTTGACGGCAGCCATGATCTGCCCGCCAGCGGCGGCCACGGACACCACGACGCGCTCCACGCCGGCGGCGTAGAGCTGCGTGAGGATGTGGCTGATGATGGTCTGCTGGCCCAGCTGGATGAGGCACTTGGGGCGCTGGTTCTCGTCCAGGCTGCCGGGCCGCACGGCGGCGGTGAGCAGCACTTGGCGCACGGCCGGGCGGCGCGACGACGGGGTGAGCGCCAGTGGCGCGGGGGAGCGTGCGGCCGTGGGACGGCCTGGAGGTAGCGGGGGCAGCATGCTAGGGCGAGGAGGCGCCGGCCGAGGCCCCTCCTTCTCCTCGTCGACGTCCAGCGCCACCTGCTGCTGCTGCGACGGCGGCGCGTGGACGGCGTCGTGGCCTACGGTCTCGAACGGGACGTTCTCGCCGGCATCCACGATGACGCCCTGGATCTCGGAGCGCGACGGATCCGCCTGGAAGCCCGAGAGCAGCTCCGTCTCGGGGATGCGCAGCAGCCGACTCACGCGCCGCAGGTCCAGCGCGTAGACGGCCGTGGGCACCTCGGCCTCCACGTCCATGGGTCGGCGCTGCACCACCATGCTATGCTGTGCTAGGCTAGGCTGGCTGAGCTCTGGTCTCGACTCGACTCGACTTGGTTGGCGCTCGGGGCGGACGAACGGGAAGTGCCGACCCGCGTCACGAAGTCGGTGCTTGGGGGGAGTGGTCTGTAACGGTTGGTTGACTTGAAATTTGTATACAGAAAAAGTGTGCTCTGGACGTCTCGGCTGCTGCTGCAAAGCACCGGATTGGGCTCGGCTTGTTGGTGCTGTTGCTGTGGGTGAGTTGACGCGGGTTTATCGCACGGTGCTATTATCTGCACGTGGCTCCATGCGGGCGGCAATACGGTATGGTGGCGGGCCATCTGGAACAACACGCAGTTCATGCCAAGACGACGTTGCACAGTACTTTCATCAGGTTTCGATTGCGGGCGATAGTGTCCGAGGCGAGGGCGTTCATGCTCGGAGTGTCCGACTAGTGGTCAGTTGGCGCCCGCGCCCGCATGAAAATTAACGAGGGACGCCGGCAATTGCACTGCAATTGCGCAAGCTTGCCGCTGGTGGTAGACTACTCGTGCTGCCGCTTGCAAGTCACGATGCGTGGCGGGTCTTCCCACTCGTGACTACGGTCAGTGCCCCATCGCTTCCACTCGTTAAAAACTGACTTCAACCGCTCCAGGCTGCTCGCTAGCGAACACAAAAAAGGCTTTGCACGACGTTAGTTGGCGACTGCAACGGCGCAACTTTCGCGGCGTAGCCTACGAGCTCTCTAGTGCGAGAGTGCTGGGGAGAGCTGCCGCATTAACGTGTCAACTCCCGCGAGCTCTCTATGACAATAGCATCTCCGCAGCATCACCCGTAGTGTTGTGGGCTTTTCTTGCCATCACCACGAATGTGTCGCGGAAAGCAGTGGTTCCTTCGTACGCGAATCCAGGTGACAGCACTCGGCCTCCATTGCCACCGTCGCACAGCCATCAAGCCACTACGTATGTTGAATAACCGTAACGCAGCACGTCAAAAACTCCGCCATCCAAATGCATGGCATCCTTCCGCAGCAGCTTCAGCTCTGGGGCTGACAAGATGTCACGTTGAAGTCGTCTTTCGCGCGGCGATTGGACGAAAGGCGATCCTGGCTTTCGTCCAATCCGCACCCGCGCTCCCGCTTCACTTGCGCTTTGTATCTCCCCAGCCACAAAGCCCAAGAGCTCCGCCAGTGCGTCGCTGCCTCCTGCCGCTGCGCGCACACGCGTCCCGCCCCGAGATCCGCGGCCCCAGTGACATGCCCCCGGGGGCTCTACGTGCTGCCTAACGGTGCGTCCCGGCGCTCTGTGTGTACACCCCGCGTCTCCCGAGCAGCGGGAGCAGCCAACGTGGCTGTCACGACGCCCCTGCAGCTGTAGAACACGCCGAAAGGGAGGCCCAGCCCACCGCCACTGCGCAGCTCTCGCTGACACGCCCTGCCCTGTCCGCTGTAGAACCGCTTGCCATGAGAAAGAGCCGCCCCGCGTCGCCCGCGAGGGGCCCGCGCTCGCTGTCGCCGCCCAGGGGCTCCCCCGTGCACGGCGAGGGCAAGATCTCGCTGCGCGTGGACCAGCCCGTGGAGGGCTGCAAGATGATGACGCACGCCTTCTTCCGCTCCGGGGACGGCGACATCGACGACAAGAGCGTGGACATGCAGTTCCACTGGTACCGGTCCTCCATGCGCCGCGCCTGCGCCAACCCGGAGTGCACGCGCCACGCGGGCGACGGCGCCGGCAACGTGCTGCTGCTCGTGGCCAAGATCGAGTGCGTGCAGTGCTGTCGGCTGGGCATCACGCGGGAGCACTCGTGCTTCTGTAGCCCGGACTGCTTCCGCCTGGCCTGGCACAAGCACAAGCAGCTGCACGACACGCAGGCTCTGCTCGAGACGCAGCCGCGCCAGGACGGCGACTTCCCCTGGAAGTCCCAGCTGCACAATATGGACACGTTCTGCCCGCTGCCCAAGGAGTCGTGGGTCAAGGTGCAGGAGGAAAAGTAGGCCCCCTAGCTAGCCGTTCGCTCCTTTTGGTCGGGACGGAGTTGCTCACGCGCATGCCGCTCTTGTCTTACAGCCGGTCGTACACGCCTTCCGCTGATGATGTTGGCCACGTGATTCGAGTGGAGTGCCAGGCCACCAAGCGTGTCGGCGGCGGCGTGCTCACCAAGACAGTCGATACTGGGATCGTGCTGCCGTGTAAGTGTGTGCTCTGTTACTCTGCTCGGACTGGGATTGTGCTGAAACTGACGCGTGTGGTTCGACCGAAGTTCCGCCCATGCCACCGCGGCGGCAGATGCTCGCGAACGTGAACGAAGAGAGGTTGACCCCGCGTCTGCGGCAGATCGGCGTTTTCCGTGTACTCACGTACAACATTTTGGCCGAGATCTACGCGACGCGGCAGATGTATCCGTACTGCCCGATCTGGGCTCTGAGTTGGTCGTTCCGGAGGGAACTTTTGAAGCGCGAGCTGCAGTCGTACAACGCCGACATTATCTGTCTCCAAGAAGTCCAGGGCGATCACTACAAAAACTTTTTCGCGCCGATGATGGAGGAGTGGGGCTACGAAGGCTGGTACTTGAAAAAGTCGCGCGAGTCGATGGGACTTGAAGGCAAGGTGGATGGCTGTGCGTTCTTTTACAAGCGCAACCGGTTCATTCTTAAGGAACGGTACCCAGTCGACTTCAACGAGCTGTCGAACGAATTCCTGACCCAGGTGCAGACCGAGTACGATCTAGACTATCAGGGCCCGTCGATGGCTGCTCGCGAGATGTTTTTGTCGACGCTCAATAAGATGCGGCAGCGGCTTCAGCGCGATAACGTGGCGCAGATCGCCGTGTTAGAGGTGGTTCCTGCAAACAACGAAGTCGTCGCACGGAAATCGCAGTCTGGACCGTTGATCTGTATCGCAAACGTGCATATTTTCTCCAATCCAAAGTTCCCGGACGTCAAGATGTGGCAGACAAATATGCTCGCGAAGCAGGTATGATCGTGCAAACTCAACGATATAGCGCAAACATGTACTGACCTATTTGCTTGTTATTGCCAGCTTGAGCGGGTGACACTAAGTCGCAACTTGCCCACGATACTTTGCGGAGATTTCAATAGCGAACCTACTAGCGCAGTGTACGAATTTATGACGCGCAACCATGTCCCGCTCGACCACCCGGATATCCAATACCCGCCACCGCAGATCTCGAACATCTACGCGTCGTTGGACCTGGAGCACAGCATCGGCTTTGCCAGTGCGTATGCATCCGTGTTTGGTGCCGAGCCGGAGTACACCAACTACACAGGTACGAGCAGCCTCGTATCCGAGGTTTTGTCACTGTCTAACAACGCCGTTTCTCTTGCTGCCAGGTCACTGGACGGGTGTGGTCGACTACGTATGGTATACACCGGAGACGCTGACGCCGTTCGCCGGGCTGAAGGTGCACCCGCCTGAAGTGCTCGAGGCGTACTCGAAGACGGCCCTGCCCAACTGCCAGTTCCTGTCGGACCACGTTCCTCTGTGTCTAGACTTCAGCATTAAGGCGGGCGCCATGAACAATGGGAGATACTGATAGAGGAGCTCCTCGCAGGTGGTCGTCGCTGCCTGCCTGTTGCCACCGTGTGTACAATGTCCACCTCCCTCCAACTGTGACTACAACTTTGCCGTGCCCTAAAACCAAAAGCACCATAATCATCTTCAAGTCGGACCACAAAGTGTGCCCCTTACAATCCCCCAGTCAAAACATGTCGCACTAGCGTCCCCAGCTGGCTAGCGCACCCGTCCTCCCCTGAACTTCCCCACTTCTAACGATCATGCAGACGTCGCAGGTGTACGCGGTGGACCGCGTGTACGGCGACCTGCAGCCGCAGTTCGTGGCCAAGGACGTGCTCAAGGCGCTGTCCCAGCTGGACGCCGTGGTGGGCGACGTGTTCAACCGCCTGGCGCACAAGGTCTCGCAGGAGCGGGAGCGCGTGGCCGCCGTGGACGCGCGCATCCTGGTGTGCCAGGCCAAGGTGAACGCGCTCACGGCGCGGCGCACGAGCAACAAGCCCACGACCGTGTTCTCCACCTCCAAGTACCCGGCCCCCAAGCAGCTGCCGCTGAGCCGCACGCTGTTCCACGACAAGCCGTACGCGGACGCGCCGCCGCTCGTGCCCGACGCGGACGACGACACGCACTTCCTGCCGGCCGAGCCGCTGCCGCCCGCGCAGCGCGGCCAGCACATGGCCGAGGTGGTGGAGCTCTTCGAGAAGGTCAACGAGTACCAGAAGACGCAGCAGCCCGAGGCCGACATGGAGAAGGAGGGCCTCGGCCGGCTGCCCGAGTACATCCCGTCCGTGGGCAGCGTGCTGCTGTTTAACTCTGGGGAGAACCCGTACCAGAAGGTGGGAGGGCTGGTCTTGGTGGTGGTGGTGGTGGTGCAGTGGGCTGATGTGCTGTGGTTGGTGTGGTGTGGTGCAGTACACGTCGTGGGACAACTTGCTGGGCACGGACTACGAGGAGGAGGAGGAGAAGCAGAAGGAGCTGGCCAAGGCGCCGCGTACCATCGAGTACGGAGACGAACTGGTGCGTGCAGTTTTTTGCTGCTGGCTGGTTGGGTTGATTGTTGTGGCTGACGGAGTTTTTGCTGGCTTTTGCTCAGCCGACCGTGCACGGACTCAACTACGAGTTCCACCCGTCCATGGGCATCATGCCGGACATGTCGGCCAAGCTGCCGACGAACCTGCCGCTTGAGAACATCGCTGACTACAAGTACGCGCAGGAGGGCAGCACGTCGATCGCACCCTCCATGTTCCAGGACAAGGCGCTGCCGGACCTGCCAGAAATCGCGAACTTTGCGGAGGGCCCTGTCGCGCAGGAGCCATCGGAGCAGAACTTCCAGGTGGGCCCCGTTGACGGCGCCCCACCTCCGCCACCACCGGCACCGACAGTAGACTTCACGAAGATTGATGATGGCGCACCCCCACCGCCTCCGCCTCCTCCCGCTCAAGTAGATGAGGAGGATGACTCGGCCCCACCACCGCCCCCACCGCCCATGGCTAATGGCGAGGACGAAGACGCCCCACCTCCACCCCCGCCGCAAGAGGTAAGCACTAATGCTGTAATGATTCCTTCGTCTGATAAAGGTCGACTAATCTGCAATATATGTATGTAGGACGGACCTCCTGCACCACCGGCCCCCGAAGAGGAAGATGACCAGCCACCGATCGTCAGCTTGCTAGACCAGATTCGAAACCCCAACATCAAGCTCAGAAAGGTAAAGTGTGCCAAACGCTTCCGGTATCGTTGTGTTGTTTTACTAACTTCTGCTAACCGAAACGCAACAACAGGTGGACCCAAGCGAAGCAAAGACGGATCCCCTCGTTAAGGCGGGCGACAATGCTAACAAACCACTGACTATTGCCGAAGAAATGCAGCAGCGAATGCTGCGAAGGCAGGCTGCTATCAGCGGCAAGCAGGACCAGATGGAACAGAGGCGCGAACGTGAGAAGGCTACCGCGAAGCCTGTTACTGTACTGACAGCAATGGAAGTGACGGCTCCGACGCAGCCTCCTCCGCCACCCCCGCCTCCATCGGACGACGGACAGCAGCATAATAAATTACCAACGCTTGCGATGTCGGACGACGGCAGTGACGATGGGCGTGGCCACATCTCTGACGACGACAAGTCCAACGATGGCGATGATTTCTTGGCCCAAATCCGGAACATCAAGAAGAAACAAGAGGAGGGTGGTCAAAGTGCTCAACCAAAACAGCCACCACCGCCACCAAAGACACAAGAGATCAAAAACCCAGTGGCGGACTTTGAATCGGTGCGTACTCGAAACTGCATGTTGTTCTCGGTTAGTGATCTGACACGATGCTTTGTTCTTCATGCAGCAAATGATCGGTCTACGGAACCGCGAAGACTCCTTGAGCATGTCCGAAGCCTCAGATTGGTCGGATGACTAAATAATCCAGAGCGGACCCGTGAAATTACGCTGGCGGCATCTTCAGGTCGAATGCGGAGTCGCCATGAATCAATCTTGGTATCGCCAACGTCTGGCCAACCTGTTTCTGCTTCTTGCGTTAATCATTGCGTTGCTCACGTCCAGGTGCTTTGAGATCCCTGTGCTTGTTCCATCTTCGTCAGCTTCCTCGTTGTTCCTTAGATGGCAATCGCAAGTGATTCGCCCGCAGTCAGAGCACATTGCCGACTCGGGATCTTCTCGCAGATCCGTTTTCGGCAACCGATATTGAAACGAGAAATCCTGAGTGATTGTCTGCATCCGCTGGACAGCCTCATTGAATCCATGGAGAAGGTCCGAATCGCGCTTCATCTCCATCATCACCTCGTTCTGCTTAGCTCGTGCCCGTGCAGCGTCTTCAACCGCCTGCTCAAGTTTATGCTTCACGAATTTCTTCTTCTCGAACGCCAGCACACTTAGCTCTTCGACTTGTCGCTTTGCTAGAGCTTCCTTTGCAAATACTTGCAAGTCTTGGCGCTCGCGCATGATGACGTGCTTGCGCACATTCCTCGTGCCCCACCGAATACGCTGCAGCCGCACTCTTCGAGCCTTTTCGTCAGCGAATAGACTACCCGCTCGCTGCAGCTCCATGTCGCGGTAAGACTCCAGCTCCACGGTTTCGTTCAAGATGCACTCCTCCATGTCTCGCTCCAGATCCTCCAGCTCGATGCGCAGGTCTTCAATTTCTTCTTCGTACTCTCGCACCTGCTGCTTCTTGGAAAGAATATCTTCCACACTAAGCTCTAGACTAAAATGCAGGACATGCTTCTCAGTCTCAAACGCTTCACCCCAGCCTCGATCCAGGTCTTCTTCTGTGAGCTGACTCAACTCTTTTTCAACTATCGGTTGGCGCCGCTCCCACTCGATCCGCATTTCTCTCATCTCCTTGATGCGCCGGAACGTTTTTGCTTTGTACTTCATTACGCGCTTCAAATCTGCACGCGCATCGAATAAGTCGAATTCGATCATCTCACGGTCTTCTTTTGCCTGAGTGAGCGAACACGCTTTTCGTTCGATCAGTGAGCAGAAGCGGAATTCTTTCAGTTGTTTTCGGCTGCAGAAGCTCCTCCACGCAGCTTGAACCGCAAGTGCAGCTTTTCCGAAACAAGCTTGATGTGTAAGACGGCGGAAGTTCAGCTCCTGGCGGGCTCGATAGCAGAGATAGCAGCGTTGGATTTTTCCGGCAGCGGACTCCCGAAGCATGAGTCGAAAGCCGCGCAGCTTCTCTTTGATTGTCTTGACAGTGGATCTAGAGCGCCACATTTGCTGCAGCGTAATGGCAGCTTCGATCTGGTCGCGTGTGTCTTCAAGCCGCTTTCGCACAATATAGCCGCGAAATACGCGTTGAATTCTCGCGGCGGATGGTTCCAACACGCGGCGGTGATATCTTTTCCGCTTCTCGCGCTGGATAAACTTCCTCGCGAGAATCCCACGAGCAATAGATCCAATGTGTGAGGCCATCCGGTCCATTCGTCGTAACTCCATGAGCTCCATCCACTTTTGAAAGTATCGGCGGGAACGCCAGAACTTCTGAATGACCCTGGCAGCTTCATTGGCTGCACGAAATTTCTTCACTAAACGCCGAGCTAAGAAGCCTCGAAGCAACGTCTCAATGCGAAGTGCAGCGGGTAAATGCACGCGTACCCTCTCTCTCGCCTGCCGTTTAGCTTTAACAAACAATCGTTCGCGATGGCCACGCCAAATGCGCTGTATAAGTATACACGCAGGAATGACGACTTGTTGCTTGTGCTTGGCAAGGAAAATTCTATTGGCTCTGCGACGCCCCATGAACCCTCGCACAAGTTTCTGCGTCATGACCGCATGAGCCTGTAGTTGACGTATCCGCCAAACACGTTGCCTTCCGACGAATCCTCGATAAACCCTTTGAAGGTTCAGAGTTGCGTACTGATATCGAATTCGCATCGCCTTAGTTTCTTGTCTTGATTTGTACGATCGAAACACAGATTGAATGATTAGCACAGCACACGTAACAACGCGGAAGTATGCTCTCGCGTACTTCCTCCTTTGATGCCCACGAAATAAGCGCTGAAGAGCAAGCGCACCTAAGTGCCGACGAAAGCACCTCCGTAAGGTTTTACTGTGCATATTGCTTCGATACAACTGCTGCAGCTTGACGGCCACCACCAAATACTCGCGTCGACGTTTTAGATATTTCTTGATGAAGGCGCCCTCGGTGTTTTTTGCAAGTTTCTGGAAAGCAAGGGATTCTGCTCTTCCATGGTCCATTTTGGCTTGCTCCTCTGCAATCATGCGCTTCACTTCATCCGGAAGGCCATGATAAAAGTGTGGCACAGACTCTGTCTTGTGCTTGGAAATCAGCTCCTCTTGGTTCAAGGATACTAACTCAGCCAGCCCACGCGATACGGGAAGCACCCCTTGGTTCACATTAAACGCTCGGTCGTTGGCCAGGTGACTCAGGCCGAATCGCTCGGTGAATGACCGCTCCATTTCTTGTTTATTTCGACCAGCTTTCCATTGTGCAGGCGTCTTCGCACAGATAATGAAATGACAAGCCACAGATCTCCATATCGGCATCGCGATCACGTTGTCACTAACTATCGAGAAACCTCGCAGCTGAGATCCGGTCGTTGGCCACAGAGTTTGGGTTTGCTGATAGGCAAGCCTTGCGTAAACATCTTCCTGTGCATTGGCAGCACGTGGCGTCGCGTTGAGCAAGAGTCCAAAGATCATATCGAGCCGCTCGTTCTGCGACTTCCTCTGGAACCTGTCCGACACAACCACCACTTGGAAGTACTTGACCAGCTCCATAGGAAGCTCGCTTTTTCGCATGCTTAAGCCTGTCAATGGATTAGTGACGTCGCGTGCCTTGACAGCGGCTTCAAGCGCCGTCATCGCCGCTTTCTCTGTGTCGAAGAAGCCGACGGACTTGATCACGACATCTTCACCGGCGAGTCGAGGCATGGTGTGCCATGTGCACTTGAGAAGTGTATCGACTGTAGACTTTCGACAGCATATCTGGTAGATCTTCACCTCCCAGAGGATCTTGCCCTGCTTCTCCTGCTTCACCGACCTGTACCAGTAGCGCTTGGTGCCCAAGAGTCTGTATTGCAGCCGCGCGCAGCTCACATCGTTCACCTCAAGTTGAACAGCTGCCAGCGGCTCCAACAAAGCTAACTGCACAGCTGAACAAATAGCCGCACTCTTCTCCGCAGCAGGTCCTGGCGGTTGAGTCGATCTGCGCTGTGGCTTCTGCGAAGAGCCGAGGCTCGAGAGCTGTCGACGGAGCTGCTGGAGGTAGGGCGTGGCTCCCACGTCGCCAGATCTGCCACTGCCGCTGGCCCCAGACTTGCTGTTTGTGCGGCTCAATGACATTGCAACAATGAGTCCCAGTGCTTGGAACAGGAATTACGCGCTGGAAGGCTTCATGGCCGCACTTGAGAGACTGGTACAGCAAGTGTAGGTTGTGCACGAAGAGACACAAGTCTCAACTGACGTACTTGATCACTCGCCATTGGTCGAAACCACAAAAGCAGGTTGAAGGCGCGTTATGCTAATACCTGCTTTCAAACCTCTTTTAAATTTGCGTTAACTTACTTAAATCCTCTTAGAATTGCGAGCAAGTTCGCTTCAGCTTTCCTCCACTCTTTGTGTTTGACATCTCTGTCCTTGTCATGCTCGTCTAACAAATCCACCTTCAGCTTGAGGCTTCTCCCAATAGGTTGAATTGTGTAAACCTTGACGCGCACCCGATCAAACACCTGCAACTTACGGCTGTTCAGTGTGAGCGTTTGCTGAATGGTGTCGAGCTGGGGGGGGGGGGGGGGGGGGGCATCTTCAGTCGTGTCAGTCTTGTCACACAAGAAGATCATTCTTTCGATCCCGAAACGCAGCAACTCCACGCGGATACCATCGCTTTTGACTTTCGTAATCTCTGCATTCATCCGTGTGGGATACTGCTGGAAATGGAGGCATGCATGCAAGCTAATAAAGGCTCTGCGAGCGCGCTGAGATGCGTTGTGGCGCTTATTCAGGTGCTCGCAAAGCTCACGAGTTTGCGTCTCGCTGTCGAGACAGCTTGGAATTCGAGCAATACCAATGGCCGCAGCTAACGAGCGATGCACCATCACGTCAGCGTAGCGACGCATCGGGACGTGAAGTGCGTGTAGATCGGCGGTGGACGCAGTACCAGCGTTTGCACCAGCATCGGGACACAAGTCGGGTGTCAACTTCCACTGGGTTTTCGGCAGTAGTTGAATGGCAACCTTATCGCCATCAATAGCACGATTAATGTGTTTCCAACCCTCCACAACAATGGAGATCTTCACACCAGGTGTTCCGTGAATCACTACATGACCTGCAAGCCGGTGATCCCATCGAATTGTCCCATTGTAAAATCTCTTGGTCTTGATGCCTGCCACTATTTTCCTCACTTCCAAGTAATCAGGATGTAGTTGCTGCTTGCTGCCGCGTTCAGCTGCTCTGCTCACCCTTCCGCCTTTAATTCCTTCTCCTCGGCCGTTGATATTGACAACAAATTTTGCAACTCGGGAAACTTGGCGATCACAGGCTCCAAGAACTCTGCAATGGTTCTGCCCCCAGTAACTCCATACTTCTCGGCGCGCTTCAAGTCCTCAGCATCATGAGACAGAAACAAAACCCTGGCGTCGTCTGGTCGGAGCTCCTTCAAATTATTCGCGTACCATTTCCATGCCGTGGCTACAGCCCTCTCGTTGCGGTCCGTATCACTTTCTCGACACACCTCAGTTGTGTCGTCATTCTCATACCCTCTCGGCAGCGCCACCTTCTTCCCCACAAAGCATGCTCGATGGTGTTCATTTGCGAACGGCACAAAGCGTCTGCCCTGGTTCGTTATAATACCTTTGAGCCTGTTGTAGGCCCCAGATCTTGTCTCTTGACATACTCCCACACAGTCTCGAGTACCAAAACGTCCGCAAAGACTTCTTGCCCTTCCGTGGCATCCACTTTATCTTTCACCGAGAACTCCAAGACGTCCACGCGCAGCAAAACCGTCCTCATGGACGGAAGCAGGTACACTCCGTTCCGGGGCGACTCGGCCAACACCGTCTTGGTTCGCTTCACCACTCTCGCCGCCGTCATGGTGTCAGGTTCGGCACTGCATAACGAGCACAGCGGCAACGAACAGCTCAAGTCACCACGCAGATAGCGCTCCGTCACCTTCTGGACGTCCTTGCCACCTTTCGTCACCACATTCAAGGTCTCAACACGCTGGGACAGCACCTCAACCCTACCGGTGCTGCCATGATTGGCGCAAAACTCGAAGTGGTAAAACCAACGACATGCACTTGTATCTGTCTAGTCGAAAGTCATCACGCTTTGCTTCCGACCGTTAATAGTCAGCGTTCACTCAACACCGTCAGGATTGTTGCCTTTGCTAGTTTGCTGGTCAAAGTCGAGCCACTTGCTATTGGTCAAAACTCGAGGGGATCAGCTCCGCACGTCGCCGAGCATGACGATGGCGATGCTCGCACGATCGTCGCGCTCTTCTGCGCGTGCGTTGTTGCGCTCCAAGGCGCCGTCCGCGCGCCGGTTGACAAGCAACACTCGCTGTCTGTCCGCTCTGACGTCGGGGCTTAAATCCAGCACCGATTCCCCATCGACAGCCTCGAAGTCTTGGCGTGTCATTGACAGTCGGACGCGAATCGGTGGGGCGCTTCACTTCTCCTCCCAAACTGGAGGGGGCGCTACGGAGGACGTGAACGGGGATGGGGAGGCGGCGAAAGCGGCCGTCAAGCAGCTGGAGGCGGCCAGGAAGAGGTACCGCTTCACGCGGCAGGACTTCCAGCCGCTGGCCACCAAACCGCTGCACTTCGACATGGTGTTCGACATGACGGAGAACGAGGTGAAGGTGACGCTGCAGACGACGCTCAAGCACGAGGGCGCGCAGCCGCTCACGGAGCTCAAGCTGAACGCGAAGGAGCTGCAGATCCTGTCGGTGGAGCAGCTGGATGAGTTCACGCCGCTGGGCGACCAGAAGGACTTCGTGGCGCACGTGCAGAGCTTCGCGCAGCCCCGCGCGCTGCAGTTCGACGTGGACACGGACGACCACTTCCTCGTTGTCAAGTTTGAGAAGCCCGTGCAGTCTGGAGAGGAGTTCGTGATCCGCACCGTGTCGGTGGCCACCCCCACCGAGAACATCCTGGAGGGCCTGTACTTCGACTACACGCCCGAGGGCGCCCCCAAGACCATCATCACGCAGTGCCAGCAGCACGGCTTCCAGCGCATCGTGCCGTGCATCGACACGATGGACGCCAAGGCCTACTACACCACCACCATTGTGGCGGGAACGCGCTACACGAACATCATCACGAACGGAGACCTTGCGCCAGGATACCACACGGGGGCTGGGGTGCCGATCTTCCACCCTGCGTCCGAAGTGCTCGGCGAGGAGGACTCGTCCCGCCATGTGCTCAAGTACTACAACCACAAGGTGAACATGGCGCCGTACCTGTTCTTCCTGGGTGTGGGCACGTACGAGACGTTCCGCCGCACGCTGGAGTTCCCGGACGGCGACACGACACTGCTGGAGATCCTGGCGTTCCCGGGCTACTTCGAGCCGGCGGACGCCAAGGCTGCTGTCAAGATGCTGCACGACTCGGTGCTGTGGGTGATGGTGAGTCTGGGTCCGGAGGCTTGCGAGCACCACGATGAACGCAAGCGTATGTACGAGCTGCTGGAAGAACGCGAGGCCCTTAAGGCCAAGGAGGGCGAGCTGTGTCTTGGACCGAATGAGGAGTACGCGAAGACTCCGCTGAGTGTCCCGGACGCTGCGCGTCTGGCTGCGGTTCGCGCGGAGCTGAAGGAGCTGCTGAAGGTGTGGAAGAAGACCGGCTACAAGTACACCGGTGCTGTGTACCGCGAGATCGCGATGGAGAACTCGTACTACGGTGGCATGGAGAACGTCGGCAACACCACCATCGTTAGCTCGTGCCTGTGCCCCAGCTGCCGCATGGACGACAAGTCGTACGAGTACATGGAGCACGTGAAGGTTCACGAGTACTACCACAACATTAACGGCAGTCAGGTGACCGGCCAGTCTCCATTCGAGATTTGGCTGAACGAGGCTGTCACGGTGCACATGGAGCGCAAGCGCGCTGCGGCAATCTTTGGTGAGGACTACAGCCGCCTGAGCGAAGTCGTGTACATGTTCACTCCGGCCATTGGGCCTCTTGCGCAGGACAAGTCGGCGACGTCTCTGTCTGTTGAGCCGCAGGGATTCAACCAGACGCAAGAGCTAGTTTCCGTCGTGACGTACTCGAAGGCTCCCGAATTTGTGCGCATGGTGGAGCTGCTTCTGGGTGAGGCTACTTTTCACAAAGCACTCGACAAGTACCACACGAAATACGCTTTCGGCAATGCCACGACCATGGAGTGGATCAAGTGCATGGAGGAATGCTCTGGGTTGAATCTGCAGAATCTGGCCAAGACGTGGTTGAACCGCCCCGGGCACCCTGAGGTGACGTACTCGACGGAGTACAATGGTGCTTCGAAGGAATACGTTGTGGAAATCTCTCAGACTGGTTTCGAGGACAAGCCCGCCGAAAACAACGGTCCGTGGGAGATTCCGATCGACTGGTCGCTTGTCAAGGATGGCAAGTCTCTGAAGAACGGTGTGTTCCTCGTGAAGACGAAAGACGCAAAGCTCGTGATCCCGGATGTGGCAGAGGAACCGGACTTCCTGTCCTTTGCTCGCGGTTGGTCGTTCTTCGGCAAGACGAAGCTGACTAACCCATCCATTGCCCGACTCACGAAGCAGGCGCTGTCTGACCCGGATGCTGTCAACAAGTACCAGGCCTACCGCGCTGTGGCGGATACGGAGAAGGCGAAGGTGATTATGGGACTGCTGAAGGGTGACAAGCAGGTGGAGATTTCTCCTGAATTCGTGGAGCTGCACGGCTCCATCCTGTTCTCGGACGAGCTGACTCCGTCTGCACGTGCGCTAACGTTGGGAGAAGCGAAGACCATCCCGAACTTTGACGAATTGAGTCACCACTACTTGGCGATCAACAGTGCAACCACTGCATTGCTACAGGCTGTGTGGACAAAGTATTCCAAACAAATCGAATCTGCATACACGAAGCTGTGTCAGGAATCGTGGCCTGGTCCTCATTCCGAACAGTTCCAGCAGCGTGCCTTGAAGCGCCACCTTCTGTTGCTCATCGAGGCTGGAGGCAAGCCCCCTGTTCTCAGCTCAACGCTACAAGTTGCTCCAACGGTTGCGCCGGCGACACTAGCTCTGGACCTTTTGAGAAACTCGACCTTCGCTAGTGAAAAGGCCATCGGCTTCCGTATGGTTCTCGAAGACGGACATTTTTCAGACCGCGCTATGGTCCAGGAAGAAGTTTTCACAGAGTGGAGCAAGGCGCCCGACATGCTGACGAAGTATATCAGCATCGTAAGCAGCCTCGACTCGAAAGACGTGGGCAAGCAAATCCTGGCATTGTTGACGAACCCGAGCTTCAACTCTGCGCAGTCAAGCCACGGTCGTGCAGTGACTCGCTCGTTATCGCAGATCCGCGATTTCTCGCTGGCCACAGACGAGGGTCTCGATGTCATGGTGGAGGTGTTCGCGAAGATTGGCAAAGTAAACCAAATGTCTGTTTACCCATTGCTGCAGTGCTTCGATCACCTTGATCGGTTTGATGAAGTTACGAAGGCCAAGATGTTTGCGACGCTGCAGCGCATGCAAGACTCGATCAACAGGAAGAAGGAGGAGTCACTGTACAACCAGCTCAACATTCTCCTAGAGAAGAAGCAGTAAACCCAGCCTGGAGTACCGTACAGTGATGACTCACGTGCCAGGTATCACAAGTCCGAATACTACGAAAGATGTTAGTAGAATTGCATTATCTTACTAGACACGATTAACGCATTGCTAGCATAGTCAAGCCGAAGTGGTGGTGGCTTGCTGAACAGGAGACTCCATAGCGGAAGCCCCGCCATCCTTTGGCCCAGTGGAGCAGCTGGATGGGGTTGCCATTTCTGCCTTCGAAGCGCTATCGCCAGCATTGCTTGACGACACCTCACCCTCCTCTGAGGATGAATCTTCAGAAACAATCGGAGACAGAACTGGTGCTGGCGGCGTTGTTTCCTCCTCCAAACCAGGCTCTGCTTTCTCGTCGCTGTTATCAATTGCCGAAGCTTCATCATCCTCAACCCTCTCGGCATCATCGGTAAAATCCAACGGTGGCTGTTCTGAAGCTGGGATACAAGGAGGGGGAGAAAAGCCCTGCTTCCTCTTCTCAGTCGGACTGACGACCTTGGCCAGCTTCGACGTGTCAAACATTGGCGATTCAGCTGTTCCATCTTCAGACGCTTCGCCAGAAGCAGGAGGCACCACAATTGGTTCCAGCGCAGGCCTAACAGTCGACTGCACAGTAGGTGGTGCCAAGCCAGGATCGCCTTCGCTGCTACGCGGCACAATACGGTTATCTTGCGATTCGCGGGGAGGCAGCCTTACTCGAAGAATCGATCGCAGCGGCCCTGAGTGTGCCTTTACAGGTGGGAACTCTGGAGCCTTAGTCGATCCGAGTAGGCGGAAGTTGCGTAACTTGGAGACTTCCACCTCCTTATCGAACGGACAGACGAATAGTTGCTCAGCAAACGAGATCTTGGAGGGCTGCCAGTCTTCTTCTTCAACCTTGGCTGTCTTTAGAACCTCAACTTCTTGGGCATTGTCGGTTAGTCGCTTGCTAACTTGATCTAACACCACTGTCGAGCGCCGCGCTCGCCAATTGTGTGCCGTCCCTAGTCTTCGCTTACTCTGGTTAGACACAACGTTGCCGAAAATGTCTCGCTCGTGGCGAGAAGTGGTCGTGTCCCTGCCATTGCGAGAGTCTACATAGAAAAACAGTGTAACTAAAGTGTCAGTGGATGCAAACCCCACCGAAAGTAAAGAGATTGAGCTCACTCATCAGCTTCAACAGATGGCTTGCCGAGTTGGATCGCTTCAGTGCAGGACCATTGCCATTCGAGATACTGGTGGCCTTTCCTGTGATTGGTCGAGTATCCCCCTTGCGCGTGCTGTTGGTCGGCTTTGCTGAGGCAGACCGTTCATCACGTTTGTGGTCTTCACGGTGTGGGGTCGGAGTGGTTCGTCTGGGAGAGCTCGATCCGCGAGAGTGGTTCTCTTTATCACCTTCAGACTTGCTGGTAACACTCTTACTTGAGTCTTGGACTTCTGGCTGGATACCAGCGTCCGTTTTCAACTTCTGAATAACCCAGGTAGCAAGACAAGGTATCGTAGAATCCTGGAAGGAGCCACGCTTTTCAACGCTTCTCACTTTCTTTCCTATCTTGCTTTCCATAATCGCTTCGCGTGTCACGCCTGGCATCACCGCTAGAGCCTGTTCGAATGCATCATGGTCAGGCACTACAAGCGACAAGCACACCCATCCGCTGAAACTATTATGTACCTTAAGGATGAGCAATACCCCTTGCTCGGCTTCGACCTGATCTTCCCATTTGGCAAGAAGATCTGCCAGCGACACCAGTCCATCCTTCCGCACGAACACCTCGAGTGCTTCTTTATCCTAGGGGGTAGTAATTACAGTGAGATGTGGGGCAATAAACCATACTTCTCGATGTGGTTCCTTACCTTCAAGTTCGATGAGGACAGAATATCCAACTGCGTCTCCATCATGGTGCTGTTGATAGTGCTCACGATGATAAATAGCACCTTGCGAACGATGTTGAACTCGACATTATCAACTGCTAGCATGTCTGTATCGCGAACGACTGGACTCATTGGTGATAAAGCACCCGATGACGGTGAGCTAGCTGTGGGACATTGCTTGGATCGGCTTGCAGGTTTGCCAGTAGAAGTTGATACGTTCAAGTCGAGAGTTTTAGGCCGCTTAGGAGATGCAGAGGGAGCAGACGGTAAACCATTTTTCTTTCCGTTTGCTGACGTCGTCGTTTCCTCTTGTCGTTTTCTTTTACCAGAGCTCCCAACTGGACGCAAATCCACCGGAATACTGTTGAACACTTCCTTGTACGTAAGATCACAACATTCCCCATCGAAGTACATAACCCGAAACATCTTTGTAGCTGGGAAATAGCTAGAAACAGCACCTTGCACAACGTCAATACCGCATCCTTCCTTGGTGACTGTTCTCTCCACAGGTTTGCCAATCAATTGGTTAATTTCTTCTGCAGTACCATCTTCCCCCTCGTCGCCGGCCTCATTATCTGCCACTTCTTCCTCCACTTCCTCCTCCTCTTCTTCCTCTTCTTCCTCCTCCTCCTCCTCTTCTTCCTCCTCCTCCTCTTCCTCCTCCTCCTCTTCTTCTTCTTCCTCTTCTTCTTCCTCTTCCACTTCATCGTGGTCCGGGATGGACACGCTAAGAGATTCTGTCACCTTCATGTGAGAACTGGAGGTTTCGGTAAAGCTGTTACTGTGCGCTAGCCCAGGGGCGTTTGCATTTAGGCTCAGCACTTTAGGCCTGCCCTTGCCTTTTGTTACAGAAGCCGCCACCGCCACCGATGAGGAAACACTAATAACGCTGTCGCTATTAGCCCTCTTCATCGCGGGGGGTGTAGACGGCTTGTGCGTCTTAGGCGGTTTGGACGGCTTGGATAGCTTCAGTGTTTTGGCAGGCTTGGGGGCCCTTAGTGGCTTTTGCAGCTTCGGAATAGAGAGCAGGTGCGACTCCACGTCGTCCTCTGTCATCTCCTCACTGTCTCCATCATCGTAGGCTATGTGGTAGAAGTCAGTGACCTCAGAATGCTCGTCCACTGTGCCCTCAAAGGGCTCAGCAAACCCGTTAAAATACTTGGTCACTCGGGTACCCAACGGGAACCGCTGCGTGGGGTGGCTTCTCACCTACACACAGCAACAAAGGCAACGGCGACAGCGCATTAACACACACACACAGGTACAGAGGCGACAGAACAGCTCACAACTACAGCACAGCCTCCGCCAGCCCGCGCTTGTCGGCGCGAAGGCGTGACGAGGCAGCAAGACAGCAGCGCAGAGACGCCGCGGACAGGCTGCTAGCTGCTACCGACAGTGGCTTTCTTTTACGGAAATTCTGCTGCTACCGACCATTTCTTGTTATTAATGTCGACTTTAACTGTGGCGACGCCTTAGCGGGCGCTCACGTCCAAACGGCGC
Source organism: Phytophthora cinnamomi (assembly GCF_018691715.1). Lineage (NCBI taxonomy): Eukaryota > Oomycota > Peronosporomycetes > Peronosporales > Peronosporaceae > Phytophthora > Phytophthora cinnamomi. The sequence goes on along the minus strand of NW_027151000.1, from coordinate 285,584 downwards.
GTCCGCACTCGGCTCGCAACGCGCCCCGCGCCCTCGCTTGACCGACCCGTCGAGCACCTACGCGTTGTGCGTGCGTGGGGGCTTCGGCAGAGACTAACGGCGGCTGCGCTACCGGCGCCAGACCCGCTGCTAGGACAGACGCTCGAGATTTTGAGTTTGTTTTTTGCGAGTCAGTCGCGAACGTGCAACGGGGACCCGCAACTTGCAACCCGATCCCGCGTGAAAATGATACATATTATAACATATTTCAGTGAAGTTTACTCGTAAATTTGAACTTCATAAGAAACAGAATAAACACTTTCCGTATTTTGCTATTTATCTTAGGCCGGTTCTCAACCGAAGCGTTTTTCTCGACGCGTGCGGTATATGCGTGCCCTACCCCGTATGCTCGGTTGAGAATAAAACTGATCAAATTTGATTGGCCCAGTGTTTGATCAATATTATCCAATCATTGTACTGTTACTCTGTGTGATCTACGTGTGGTTCAGGACTCAACAATATCTGAAGAGCTGACCAAGACTCCCCCGTCCGCCAATGGTGAGCGAAGCTGGTCCAACCCACCAAGTCCCTGTAGTATCTTTTGAAAGCTGAATCTCTAAGTAGCGTAGAAGCATGCCCTCGCCACGAAATCCGCTCTCGAACTGTTGGTTTTTTTTTCGTGCTGCTTGGTGTCGCTTGATGGCTACCAAACAAACCAGAAGGCTGCACAGCTCATCTTCAGCTTTCCAGCGACGCCGTTACCTTGCGGTGGGGGTGCAGCGCGGGGGAGAAGCACGTCGAAGCCGGACCGATGCCATGTCAGAGGAGGGGGAGTGCTTTGAGGGAGAATGCAAATAATGCAGTGCACTGATTGGCCAAAAGTATTTAACGCTTGCCAACGCATGCGTTGTGCAGTATCATTTTTTGTAATGTCCTGTTAACCAATCAGATCACAAAGTGTCCCAAAACGCATGCGTCCGCCTCGGTTGAGAACGGGCCTTAGACCTCTAAAATAGCTTCTTATGATTATATAATATATAATCTATATTATAGATCGGGGTAGGATGAACACATCTGATTTAACACTCTCAGCACTGCATTTGTGCTTCTTTCAGATAGCATGTAAGCTGCTAGCGCAGCCCGAATCAGATGAAGCCTTCCGTAAGATAAACTAACAATTTGTGCAATACAGTAGAATCAGATTTTTTGCTTACCTAACCCCTTGAACGCGGATGGGTTCAATAAGAGGTTATGCCGAAAAAGTGGGTCGCCAACCCTTTCCACATAGAGAACCGATTTGATTGGCCCCCATGCTTAAATTAGATATTTCTTTCGGCTAAGAAAACAGACGGGATAAGTGTCACTGATCAGCAGCGGGCAAATTTGTTTTTGGAAAACTTGAGATTTATCGGTTCCCCTCAGCCGCCCTGTTGCCACGCCGGTCATGTCGTGTAGGAATTCACGATTTTACGAGTCCTCGTCCCTCAGCCTCGACAAATGGGACGAGTCCTACCAACAACACACGCTTCTCTCGAAAGGTCGGCGAAGATCGTTGGGATTAAACCTGAAGACCAGGTCCGATCCCTTACACCGGGCTGGAAATATGCCTTGTGTCGAAGTATCGGTCAGGTAGGTAGAGCCACCGCCAGCCACGAGCAACGACTGGGGTGCATAAACATAAACGCTTTCGCACTAAACCCACTGTTTTCCTCAGAAAGGAATGGTACCGGCCGGTCAAGGCCTTTTACAGGAGCACCAAGGTGAAACCTCGGCCAAAGGGTCAAATACACTGAAGGGGCCACGCCACGCACCCAAGACAACGTACAAACGTGCAGGGAGGACTCACTACCTCCCAACACTCGGCCACTACTCACTCTTGGCCTTACCAGTGCGAACGCTCGGTCAGTGTACCTTAAGTTCACCGGCAGACATACCTCGCGTCGGCCGAGCGTATCCAGACTCTACAGATAGGCTAGTTAGACTTACTGTAGACGGGTTTGACCCTGATGGTTTGGGGGTAATATTCTGCTCTGATTTGATAGTCAGAGGCGGTGGATGCCGACTCCCACTTCGTTTGTGACGAAACCGCCAGACGTGTGTTGTAAGGTATGGGTGGAACTTCGCCGCTACGCTTTTACTACGTTGACGTCTTGGACTCGAATCTTGTCGCACCAAGCGGCGACAACCCGCTCGACACGAACAGTGAGGGCGATGAAGCTTCCACAGGGTGCTGGAGGGTTTGCACATGAGCTTTCAAGGTGAAGCTATACTGCTCGGGTTGGGAGGTGTTGGGAGGCAACACTGCTCCTGATATTACAAACAACGCTATGATCGATAAGCTGTACGACGGTTACTGCGGACCATTCAGAAACGTCATGTAAGCAACGAAGGCGCCGCACAAGGTCTTTTACTACTTCCTACCTAAAATGTTTTGGAGAAAGGTGGCAGCACAAACGAACTCGTACCAAAGACAAGCTTTCGAGGCGCAACTGCGGAAGGCTGAAATAAAGGAGCGCTAGGTGGCGAATCGGCGACAACGTGGTTGTGGTGTAGGGAACACCAAGTTTTGTGGACCACTCAAGACCGAGGCGGAACAGGGTATCAGGATAGCTGTGGTGTTGTGGGATCAGCAAAATCTGCGAGATTACTAACCCAACTTCCCAACAGTGCCCTGATACAGACTAACGGAGAGAGCCCCCTGATAATCCGTGGTCTGTGTTGAACTTGTCAGCTTGTGTACGTGCCAGTACGCCTGGATCTAACCTCCTCTAGTGCCTTCCGAAGTGTCCAAGTGGTGAAGAAGGATCGGCTTGGCGAGATGCGTGGACCCGGTGGAGCAGCGCGGAAATCGTCACTCTGCTTGCGGTTCTTGGTCCAGATCAAGTAGTTCCCGACTTGGATCTGGTAGCCCGTTGCGTTGTGGTGTGTTGTTAGCCTTTGTTACTCCTTGGTAGGTCGCACTTTGGCGTCCCTATAGCTGAAATAGGGTTGTTAATAATCAAGGATCCACCCGGCTTAGTCGTTAACTACGGGTGATTTGGGATCTCCCCTCGTAGGGAGTTCACCAGGAAGGTGGATCTGGCCAATATATTATCCAGATTAATCCACAGACACTAGATCTGCTACCCACTACATTGCTACATCTTGGTGGACCAATGTCGATCCTGATTTCAGGCGAAGGCACCTTGCATTGCCCAAGGTAAATTTGACTCTGATTTATGGTTATGTCCAATCCTATCCGAAATCTTATCGCCCAATCGGAGCTATCTTCCCATCTGTACCTTCTGACGCTACGGACCACGTTTACCTTCGTTACATCGTCGCCGTAAGGCCCTGGTTTAAGTAAAACCGTACTGAGATTACAATTAGGGGTAGCGCTAGAATCCAGCGACATTCTGATCGAAGCAGACGCTTTCCGGGGATCGTACAAAGATAAGGAGCTGGCCAGAACGAGTTCTGAGGGTGTATAAGTCGTTGAAAACTTCATTGAAGGAAGTGAAGTGCTAGCATCCAGCATCGCGGTTTTGGTATTCTTGCTTCAGCGCCGTTCCCAACCGACACCAGTGTGGCGAGGTGCGGGCCAATTCCCGGCTTTCCAGATCGAACCGTGAATAAACGTAGACCGCCGAACGTCGGACTAGAGCTCAGAAGGCTCAGAGTCTTGGGGTCTCATCTGAAATACCTCAGCTGAGCCCAACAACGGCTCGGATGAAACTTCCCAGCTCCGGTCCTTGGTCAAGCGCGGCGTGTGCACCTCCCTTGTGATCCCCTTGACGGTTCTTCCTAGGGTTACGCTTTGGGCCCAGACGTCAGCCAGCCACAGCAACCTTGTTCCCACTTCAGATGTCTCCAGCACTCTCCAAACGAAACCTGCTCCCCACTCAACAGGTCTCAGCTCGCACGTGTCCAACCCAATTTGCCCCGGGTTTTCTCCAATACAAAACACGACACTCCACACGTAACTTGTCCACCTCTTCCGAGACCTTGGACCTGGTCTCCGTAGCTTCTTCGCTTCCTCCGGCGGCTCCAGCTGAGAGCCGCTTCCACAGGTCTTCACTCGCCCCTCAGACCTAGAGTGGCCCCGAGAAAATTGGCTCGGTTTGAGCCTGTCCGTAGTCTGGGCTCTCGCTCTGCACCCAGGGACGCCCGCGCATCACGCTCCAAAATGAGCGAAATCCAGCAACTACACTGAAGACTTGTGCCAATCTCAGCCCTCGCGCACTTGCTCCGCCGAAACCTCAGGAGAGTCACTTACTCCCCGAAAATACGAAATACGTGTCGATAATGTCGTCCAGACCACGTAATAATATAAAATAGCTAATTAAGCTCCTCCTCACACCGAGGCACACCCAAAAAGACTATATGGAGTTGAGTTTTGATGGAACCGGTCATCGGCACCCTTTTACACAAGGAAACACTCCCACTTGCGTCCGTCGGGGCAAATTCGATTCTGATTTAATTATTACTCATGCAAACAAAGACCTATCAAGTGGGGGCGCACAACGCCGTTCGGAGAGCACCCACAAAGCGTGCTAAGATCATCCTGAGAGCTGCCAGTGTGCCTAAGGCATTCGGCTCTTTAACCTGAGTTTTAGCCAATAACGGGCCGAGCTCAACAAAATCCAGCGTGGTCAGGCATGGGTTCAGCAGATCTTCAACGAAGCTTCAGTGATGAGTGACTGGTCCCTGGTGACTCATTGGCCGAAAGTGTGTCGTAAACAGGGTACAGCTGGTCCCATCCCGGCTGATATATGAGTCCGTCATCATTGATGACACGACCCTCTAGCAGCGCGCATTCACCGTGTACCCATCGGCCACTCTGAGCCCCCATAGTCTTAGGCGAGATTCCAATTGAGACCCCCAGCATAAATGTCCACCAGTGTCCGCATCATCTGAGACCTGGGTCGCCAAACTGAGACTCCGGAGCGTCCGCTGAGCCCAAGCACATCCCGCTGAAACATCTGAGCCGAGACATACAGATTCCAGCTGTTCAGGCTGAAACCACCCAAGGTCAGAGTTGTGAGATCTGAAGCCAACTGGCTTCAGCTGAGACCAGCTAGTCTCAGTGATCCAAGCTGAGACCCGGGGACTTCTGTTCTTCCAGCTGAGACTTGGAGACTTCAGCGCCTTCACCGCCAAAGCTGACCGACTCTCAGCCGAGCCGCAACGAGTTCTGAGACCAGGTCGGCTCAATCTGCCACGCATCCAGCCATAAACAGGTGTCTGTCCGGGACATCTGAGCTCAGCGTAACTCAGCGGGGTGACCACAATCCAAACTTCGCAGGAGTCAAACCAATCCATAGTCAACTTCAGTCATCATGGCTTCGGAGTCGGAATAGCATCAGTGAAATGGATGAGCCTCCCAGCTGAGACCTGTGTCGTGTAGGAACACGCGCTAAATTATATATGGCACACTTTCCCCACCAACAACACCCACCGAGTCACCGAAGACTCAATGGGCTTGTTAGGGTTAGAACCTGAAGGCCCAGGAACTTTCCCTTGCACCGGGTTGATGTTTCCCCTGTGTACCGAGCTTCCGCTAGTCGACCGACAGAAGACTCAGCGTCACTAGCCACGAGCAAAGGCTAGCACGCTTTCACACACAAAATATACCTCGCAGGCCCTCAGAACGAAGGGTCCCGGCCTTTTACGGCGTGATACGAGGGTGCCGGAGCTATACTCCGGCGGGAAGAAATAAATGGAGTGCGCTCTCGCTCCTCCAGTTCCTGGCGACGACTCGTCGCTACCAATACACCGGCCACTAACTCTTGGCCCTGCCAGGGATGAACACACGCTACACTAGTAGATGTGCCCACCGACAGTCATAATCCTACCTACCAGGTTTACCTTGAGCTGCAGGTCGTTCACTGCAGGCACCGGTGTCGCCCTTGCGTGGTTGGGAGGAAAAGCTGTTCTGTTATTGTTGCCCGAAGGCTTATCTGGTCTTCTCTTAAGTTTCCTATCGATCAATACAAATATCAAGTATAAACGCGTCCGTTTTTGGACCGCCAGTTGTAACTCACGACTCTTCGGCGCTTTCTCTGCGACGTGGCGGCGTTACCGACGACTCAAACGGCCGCTGAAACGCCACCGACGACTCGGGACAGGCGCCCATGACTCATAGGTTCGGGTCTTGCCAGTAGGTTCGCACCGTACTTAGCGAGCTGCAACCGCCCGCTCTTGACTTGGGACCGTCGACGAGTCATCGTCACCGGCCTATTTAGGCCAATCAGCGATCAGGGAGTTTAGTCCAATGACTGGCGATGGGTTGTGACTTGCCAGTTAACGCCGGCGCCTCGAGTCTTCTTCGTCCCTCGTCCCGCCTTTGGGTTTTGGCTTCGGCTTCATTTCCCGATACCACAACTGCCCCCACCGCGACTCGAGCCGCGTGCTGGTGAGCGTCGGGGTGCTCCTGTGCCATGGTTGGTTCCTCGCGCGCTGCCCAGTCCGCCGTGAACTCGGCCCTCAGGGCTCTCGGTGTATCTCGGTCTTCGCTCCAGGTAAGCCGTCTTCTTCATGTTCTCTTGCCGTCTTCACTCCTAACCCGGATCTTGGTATCTTGGTCAGTCTTTGCCAGGTCGAGGAAGCTCGCTTGGTGCTGGTAGTTCGCCTGCTGCTCCTGCTCCCTCGCAGTCGGCGGTGTCTGAGGATGAGAGCGCTGCTGAGTCGACGGCCAGTTCGGCCACGGTGAGTTTCCTGCCGTCTTCTCGCTTTCTGTTAGCTTCACGTGAGATGCTGATGCTTGGCGGCTTTGTGCGTCTGCTTCCCAGGTTGTCTTGTCATCTCCGGAGTTGGGCTCACTCGCTGTTGGCGATGCGCCGAGCCAAGCTTCGCTGGACGCTTCCGCTGAGTCGTCCGCGTCTCTGGCCACCTCTCCGGCTGTTCCTTCGGTACGTCTCGTTGACTGGCACCTTGATCTTGAGCTGCTCTCGCTTACCTTCACGGTTATTGCCTTCGTTTCTTGTCATTCAGGATACCTCCCTGGTTGATGTGCCTGTTGGTAGTGCTGCCGGCGACTCAGTTTCGATCCAGTCTTCGGAGCTAGCTGCTCGGTGCTCTACTTCGAGCGCTGAGGCCAGTCGTTCCACCACCGACGACTCGCTGATCACGGTGTCGCGTGAGGCCTTTGAGCAAATCGTCATGGAAGCCAGTGCTGAGGCGTCGGAGCGCGTGATCGCGGTGTTGGGTCCTCGGTTGGATCTCATCGGTCGTCTCAATGTCACTCTGCACCAGGGTCCCAACATTCGTTGGGACCGCCACGTGGGCTCTCGCTTGGCCGCTGCTCGCTCGCTGGAAGACGTGGTGGCGGCGGCTCAGCCCAACATGGGGGTCCACGATGACATCAATCTGGATTTGGCCGTGATGCGAGGCCAGTTGCACTCCGCTGAAGCTGCACGTGCTGCCGCCGAAAACTCGGCGATGAGGGAGTCGTTCAAGCACGAGAACACCATGGTGTTCCTCAAGCAAGCGCGCGCGGAACTCGAGCACTCCAAGAAAGAGGTCAAGCGTCTGCGGGTCCTGGAGGCTCACTACCTCCAGAAGATGGAGGGTCTTCGTGGAGCCGTGGATGCGCACACCGAGACGGCCGCCCGCTTGGAGAACCGCGTTAGAGTTGCTGACGACGAGTGCAAGCGTATGGCTCTCCAGCTCACTCGCGAGCAGACGGTGTTCAAGGCTGCTGTGGCGGCGTCGACTGCACAGAGCGAGCGTCTTCACGATCTTCTGGCTCGCTTGGGTGCCGGCGATGACTCGTCGTCGACTCGCCTCCAGCGCCGAAATGAAGACCTTCAAGAGCAGGTGAAGCGGCTCACACGCGCCAACAGGACTCTTCGGGCGCATGTCAAGTTTGAAGACATGGATCCAGACGTCCTCGTGCTGATCTCTGAAGGTTCGTACTGGTCGTTGTGTTGCTGGATGTGCTGGCTTGTGTTCTGATTCTGCCGATGACTCATGCTTTACAGGTTTGTCGACTGGCGAGTTGAACTGGGACCTGCTGGACATTAGCCACGTGACTCGGCGGGTCCTCAAGGACATGCTGGCCAATGCGGATCCGTCTCGAACCGAGGATGCCATTGCTGTTGACCTGGCCCGTGCTGCGTTCCTGGAATCGGACTCTCATGTTGAGTTGTCGTCGGAGGAGCGGTCGGCTGAGGCGAACAAGACAACGCCAGGAACTCGTGCTGCCGATATCGAAGCGGACCGGGCTGTACGCGCTGCGCAGATTGGTTGCTCACGCAAGCGTTCCTTGCAAAGGGAAGCCGGTTCTCATCATGTTCGTCGTCGGTCAAGCTCTGTTTCTCGTCCGGCGTCGCAAAAGCGGGTTCGTTCCTCGTCACTCCGTCGTAGTCCGTCCGCCAGTCGCCCGGGCAAGAGACCTCACCGCCCCGCCGAAGACTCAGCTTCCGCTGTTCGTGGCTCTCGTACGTCTTCTTCCCGTCGAGGTGGTAGCCGTGAGTCTTCGGTGACAGCTCCTGGTGGTTCTCGGGCTCCTTCTGATGATGGTGAGAGCTTAGAATTGGAGGTGGAAGTTGTCGAGTCTTCCGGAAGTGTTCCTGCGGCCGCAGAGTCTCCGCCCGCGTGGGCAGTGCAAGCCCCGAGTGCTTCCAGGGCTTCGTCGTCCAAGGGCAAGTCGAGGCGGAAACCCAAGGGGCGATGGGCTCGTTCTCAGCGATCTACTGGTCCGCCCGCTCGTGCCGCCTTCTCCGGGGCCGCTGCCAAGTCTTCGTCGGACAGCTCACCCGTTGTTCCTTCCCGCAGGCCGTCTCGTGTGGTGGAGTCATCGGATGAAGATGCTGTTTCGTCGAGCACTATTTCTCCTCCTTCCGAGCAAGTTCACGTTGATTCTGGCGCTTCTCTCGAGTGGTTTCCGGACACTGGTTCGGAGGCGGAGAATTTGGTCGTTGGATCAGTGATTGAGTTATCGGTGGGCGTCCCTCAATCCTCTTCTCTCTTGGAGCTCCCAGGTTCCAAGTGGTCGGGAGCTATCTCAGGTGCTGGTGTGGAGCCTAAGAAAACACCTCCTGTCCCACTGAAGACTCACACGAGTCACCGTCGACAACCCCGTCGTTCTTCCGTTCCACGCCAGTCTGCGTCTTCCGGAAGCAGCCGAGTCGTCGCCACTTCGTCGTCCACTCCTAGGTCAGATTCCAGCCCCCGGCGTCTTCCTGTGGTACCGTCGCCGGCGCGGGTCCAGTTACCCCTCGTCCGATTTTCCAAGCAAGTGGCCAAGTGGGCTGTGCCGTACATCGAGCCGCCTTTTACGCGTCCTGGGGCTCTCAAGTGCTGGACCCAGATGCTAAATGCTCGGTTGCCTGCACCGGTGCCCCGGGATCTCCGAATTATTTCCAGTCCTGAAGGCATCGCGGCATTCACGGACTACAAAAACCATGATCATCCGTGGCAGAAGCTTCGCCGGCGACTCCCGTCTCAAGCGTGTCTTTTTGACACTTCAGAGTTTGATCCTGACTCCAAGGTGTCCCAGCGGGCTTCGCGGATGACTCGAGTGATGGGGTACTGGAGCAATTTTCGTGGGAGCGGCGACTCGGACAACGTCGACCTTGGTTTCTCGCTTTGGGAGCGTGATCACTGGATCCTTCCGAAGGCAGTGGAGACTACGTTCCCCGCAGTTGCCGCTGACCTGGGCATGATGGACTGGACCGCCGCGCGGAAGACTCGGACGAGGAAGGACTTGGATGCTTAGAAAGCTGCCTGGTCGAGGTACGTGGTCGAGCGCAAGAAGCGCAGTGACCGTCTCCGCGCCAAGGTGGTCCCGTACATCTGGAAGTGGGGCAGCAGCCAGGATCCTGGTTTCTCGGAGGTGAAGCCCGAGTTCATGCTTGAGCCGACCATGCCCGGGTATTCTCTGGAGTACTTGCCTTGGGAGCCCAAGATTGCCGACTGGTTGAGCGAGGTCGCTGCCCTGGATGCTGCAGAGCCTTGGCGGAACGGCTGGATCGATGTGCCGGAGCAGCACCCCTACAACACCACGTTCGTCCCATGCAACCCGTCGGCTCCGCTCTTTGTCCCGGCTGGTTCTTCGCGCGTCGATGTTGGTCGTCGAGTTGTTCCAAGTTCGTCGCTGCAGCCGGGTGAATTGAGCTCAGAATGGGTGGCCGAGTTTGGTGGTGCTCGCGTTCCTGCTGCGTCTGAGTCTTCGCCGACTGCTGTGTCTGTTCCGGGAGGACCAGTTATGGATGCTGGTGGTGGTTCCGATGACTCGAGCTTGCTTGGTGTCTTGGCTCGGGCAGCCGTTGCCTCCGATCCTGATTGAGTTGAAGTCGGGTTCAAGCGAGTCGTCGGCAGCGTCTTCTATCCATTTGGTTTTCGTTTCCAATTCCGCTTCTGAGTTGCCGTTGAGTTTGGCTGTCCGTCTTGGTAGCGTTTTAATTTTCAAATGCAAAAAGGTAGTACTGCAGTAGCTCTTTTCGTCTGTGGTCTTGGGCTGCGTTGCCCCAAGTACAGGTCGTCATGGCGGTGACTCATAGCCAACTAGTCTTCGTCGGCGACTTGAACCATCTGCAGGCGCTGTTCACTTCGTTTTCGCCGTAGGTAATCATAGCGGAGCCCTCCACAAGAAAGGTTAGCGGCTGGCTCCCACGTTGGTTCATCGTAGCCGACCCATTTGTCTCTAAACTCGCGCACTGCTCTTTCAGTTCCCGTGGACAACGGCACACGGTCGTCGAGGATGGCTTCAACTTCATACTCTCCTGCCACGTGATCTGGCTCCCAACTATCTTCAGGGAGCAGTTCTTCGTCAAAGTCTAGTCGCGTGTCGTCGACGAGTCCGCGCGCGAGGCGAGTCTTCGGTCGATCTCCAAACTCATCAACCAGCTTTAGTCGGGATATATGGACGACTGGGTAAAATCGGTATCCACTGCGGTCCGGTAACTCGAGTTCGAAGGCGTAGTCTTCGATCTTCTTTTTTATCCGGAAGGGTCCATGCCACCGGTGTGCCAGTTTCTTGGTAAGGCCGGGCTTGACTCTCTCCATGTACAACCAGACCCTGCTGCCGACATCGAACGGGACCGGCAGCATTGATTTTTGGCCTGCAATCGGCTCAATTCCGCCAGTCTTCGGTGGACCCACCCTGTCCCGAGAGACATGTCCCCCCTGTCCCACAAACGGTTGGTGCGGGGCACCCGCCGACGACTCGCGGGTCGTCAGTGGCACATGCGTACTTGGTTTGAGCGACAGGTGACTTGGGACGGGGGTGTCTTGTCCCGTAGACGGTTGGTCTTGTGCCGCCGCCGACGACTCGTGATCCCGAGTCTTCGCCAGTATTGTCTTCTCTTTCCTGCTGAGTTTGGCGTTGTGTTCCCGGGCTCTGCGAATCTTCTCGGTGGCTTGGTATTCCTTGGCCATTTCCTTAGCAATCTGCTGTTGTCTGTTGACTTCGCGGCGCCACGCCAGTGCGTCTGACTGCTTTGGCGTGCCGTGTCGGAGCGAGGATGACATGGCTTTCAGCGTTGACTGGGCATCCCACCCGTCCACCAAGTAGAATGGTGTTTCCTTCCGAGTCGTGTCTTGTGAGTTGTTGATGGCGAAGACTAAGCGCTCCACGATCTCGTCCCAGTCTTGTTGGAGCGGGTCTTCGGCGTATACCTTGACGGATTGCATTACAGTCTTGACTGACCGTTCTTGCTGTCCGTTGGCTTGCGGCCGGTAACTCAGCGTTGCTCGGGACCTTGACTGCATCATTTTTGCAAACGCTTGGAACACTTCGCTCATGAACCGTGGGTCGCGGTCATGACGGATAAGTGATGGCGCACCGAATCGTCGGTATATGCATTCTTCGAATGCTTGTGCCACCTTGAGTGCGCTCGTATCCGCCATGGCTTTTGCAACGATGAAACCCGTAAAGGAACATTGGAAGAGTAGCAGGGCTGTGTTGCCCCTCCGAGTCTTCGGCAGTGGTATCACAAAATCCATAGACACTAACTGGAAAGGCCGTTCCGCCAGCACGTTGCCAGGAGAGTATCCCTTCAGTTGGGGGCGGTTCTTGCTGGTGCTGCAATCGGGGCACGATCTCACGTGCTTCTCCACGTCGGTGTAGAGTCCCAACCAGAAGTAATCTCGCTTGACTCGCTGGTAGGTTCTCACCACACCCTGATAGCCGCCTTCCAGCGAGTCATGGCAATTCTGGAGCACTTCTTGAATCATCGTGGTGGGTACCACCAGACGCAACGAGATCTCCTCTTGCGACTCAGCGTCACGCCGACGACTCGTTCCCATGTAGTGTAGCAAATTGTCTTCCGACAACACGAACTTATCTGCGATTTTCCATGCATCTCTGGCGGCTCGGTATCCAAGTTTCTCCACATCTCCGCGTAATAGGGTCTTCAGGTTAGCCCATCGCAATTCTTCGTCCTGAGCGGAAGCTATTCGTCGTCGTCTTTCTTCTTGGACTTCCACAGGATCAATGTCTTGTGCGTTAGGAGCTGCTGGTGGAGCTTGAGTCGTTTCTGGGGTTTGAATCTCAGGAGGTTTCCGGTTAGGTCGAGTCTTCGGCGGCGGCTTCTGCTGGTCGTGTGTGAATCGAACGTGTTTTTTCTTGCTCTTTGTCTGCGCTCGAGTCATCGCCAGTAGCATTCCAGGTTCTGGACGTACGAAATCAACAAATGTCTTGCGTTTCACGGTTGAGACGCCGCTCAGAATTTGAAGAGAGCTTCCTGGAACCAGGTTTTGTGCTTCTGATCCTTGCGGCGGCGACTCGTAGATCACTTCTTGTATCCGATTGAGTCCGGCCAACTCTGCTTTCCGGTTTTCACTCAGGATGACCTTGGAAACTTTTGACTCCAAGGCTTCTGTTGCCAACGAGTCCGCGGCAGCATTATATTCGCGTACCACGTGCAGGTATTTGACTGACCGCAACCGTGCTGTGATCTCCTTGTGATGATTCAGCTGTGCCATCAGTGATTCCTTCCGGCAAGCTATCACCCCTAGGGATTGCTGGATCGCGGGTCTCGAGTCTCCCACGATCACTAAGTCTTCGGCGCCGTGTTTGATCGCGGCGAGAACGCCGTTGTTCATACCGGTGTACTCGGCGGTATTGACCGTGGTTTTCTCGAGGTAAGCGTTCGCTGCAACAACTATTTTCCACTCCGGAAGGCTCCACACGATCCATGAGCAACTGCCGTAACCACCGTACTTCTCAGTCTTCGCTGACCCATCGAAAGAGACCACGAAGCCTGTATGAGTCGTCGGTAGGCGTGCATAGAGCAAGTTTGGGTCCATGCGAGTCGTCGGTGAGCCTTTAGTCGGCGGGGCAACCAGTTCTAATGAGTCATCGAGATCCACGAAGTTGGTCACCGTCGACTGGAGCAGCTGGGTGAAGGCACAGTCCTTCTCCTTGACTCGTTGGACGATCAGGTGCCACGGGGAGAGCAATACCGCGAATTGTACAGCTCTCCCAAAGAGTGACTTCGACTTGGTAATCCACTCCAAGGTGGAGAAGCGAGTGTAAACTCGTATTGTCCGTCCCGCCAACTGAGTGTAGCAAGTCTTCAGCAGTAGCAACAGTGCTAGCACCTCTTTCTCCGCCGCATGATAGTTCATCTCGGCCTCCTTCAATACACGTCCGCAGAAGCGAACAGGGTGCAACTTGTCATCATGCAGCTGTAGCAGCGTGGAGCTTAATGCCCACTCGTTTGCGAACAGCATGATGTGCACGTCCTTGGTGCGGTCGAAGTGGCGGAGTATCGGCGCTGCCGCAACCTTGTCTTGGAGAGCTTGGAAACTCCGGCGGGCAACTGTGAGGTCACCCTCCGGTGCGAAATCGTCTTCCTTCAGCTGGTACAGCGCCGCGCCGTAGACAGCGAAGTCTTGGATGAAGGTTGTAATAATTCAGCGCACCTAGGAAAGACTGCATTCCCTTCTTCGTTCGTGGGAAAGACAGCTTAGTGATCGCGTCCAGCTTCTTCGGACCGGGCCGAATGCCGTCTTTTGACACTTCATGGGACAGAAAGTCAACGCGTCCTTGCACGAAAGTACTCTTGGTAAAGCTGGCGCTGATCCGGCACTCTTCAAAACGACTGAGGAGCCGATCCAGCGTCGCCAAACAACTGTCGAAGTCTTCGCCACCGAAACAGATATCGTCCACGAAGGATCGCCGGTCGAACACAGGTACCAGCGACGACTCGTCGGCTTCGTTGGTCGTAAACATATCGGCTTCGGGGCTGTTAATGAGTCGAGTAATGGGTTCAGCTGTCTTCGAGTCATCGCGGGCAGCTGCAAACTTGGTTCGAGTCGTCGCTGTAGTGTCTGGTAGGCGAGGCGACGACTCGAGTCGCCGGCAGTGTTCTGCCGAGTCTTCGGCGGCCTTCATTTTTGCTGCAAAGGCGTTCCAGCCGCCCTTAGGTTGCACCAATCCCCACAATGCGTTGTATATCATCCGTTGGTAGATCATCGGCGCGTTCTTGAGGCCGAAAGGCATTCGTAGCCACTCGAAATGCCCCAGAGGACACACAAATGCCGAAATCTTGCGCGCACGTAGAGTCATCAGGATGGCCCAGAATCCGCTGGCCGCGTCGAGCGAGCAGAACCAAAGATAAGTCTCCAAGTCTGTGAGCAAGTCGTCGACGAGCGGCATGGCGTACTCCAGGATTGCCGTTACCGCGTTGACCATCTTGTAGTCGATGCAGAGGCGGATGTCTTGGCCATTCTTCTTGAGGACAATGACGATTGGCGAGGCCCATGGGCTGTCCGAGAACGCGATGAGCCCTGCCTTGAGCAGTCCTTTGAGGAGTTCGTACAATTTCTTGAGATGCTTGAATGGGATCCGTCGGGCCCGCTGTTTGATCGGCGCATGCCCCTGCACATCTATGTCGCAGACAACGCCATATGCCGGCGGTGGGAGTGCATTCCCGCTTGCAATCATGATCCTTTCATGGCGTCGGAGTACTTCGATCAGGCTCCCTTGTTGGTCTGCCGACCACTCGGGATTCTTGACGTTCGCCGCCGAGTAGTCGAGTGTAGTCGGCTCCGGCTCCGATAAATCGGGGAGGAACGCTAATTCATGCGCGTAGTCCTCCAGTTCGATGTCCGCTGCCGGGTGTTCCGCCGTCTCATCGCTACTGTCGACGGTACCTTTCGTGGCCAGTACACGCATTACTGCTGTGAACGTCTGGTCGAGTGTCGTTGAGATGTCTCCGGCTTCTCGGCTGGGTGCAGTCTGAGTCATCGGTGGATGCCTCTTCGGACTGCACTCTAGTCCTTGGTCTTCGTCGCGGCGCACCATCGACTCAGCAGTCTCCAGTCCTGATCCAACTGCTTCTGGAGTCATGGCTTCATCGTCAGTCGTCGTCACCCCCTTCGAGTCGCCGGCAGTAGCGTCGAGTCGTCGGTGATGTTCTTCCGCTATCCATTCTGAGTCATCCGTCACCGACGAGTCGTCGGCACTGTCACGTTCACTGTTGACGGGTGGTTTCTCGGCCGAGTCTTCGTCAGGTCGCTGCATAATACCTTTGGGTGTCGGGTAACGCACTTGTTCCACCGCTGGAGGCTGCTTGGCCAACCATTGTTGGTAGAGTTCAGCTTCCCACTTGAGTAGCGTCTTGTCTCGTGCGGCAGCGTATGCGAGTACCTGCCACTCCTTGTACTTTGCGGAATCTAGCCGCACGTAGCCTTCAGTCTTCGGCAACGACCCAATCGGAACCCAGACTATCACCGGGAAGTGTACCGGACAACTCGCCAGCCTATCCGTGGCGTTGGTAAGTCGAATCCTGACCGGACGTCCCTCGTAGAACCTGGTGACAGTCGGGATGAACGTCTCAGTTCGGCGGATCCACGGCACGTGAGTCGTCGGCTCGGGTTGTCGCCGCTGTAGTTTGAACTCGTCCCATTCATGGCCCGGTATTTGCATTGGTTTCGTCGGACCGTACGCGACGTGGCTTCCTTCGGCCTCGTCCATCATGTTTTGTGTCTTGATCAGCGGGATCATTACCTCGTCGGGGAGCTTGGCCGTTGCGTTTAGGAGGTCCAGTCGGATACCGGCCGGGATCATAAAATCGGTGCCAAGCACCACTTCTACCCCGGCGCAGTGATCCATTATCCAGACTTCAAAAACATAAACGCGTTCCCATCCAAGGGTGACTTTCACCTTCGCTCGGCGAGTCGTCATCATCTTGCCCTTGGTGATCCCTTGTACATCCATGCAACGTCCATGCCCCACTACTTCGCGGAGTTTCAGTCGCTTGGCAAGTTTCTCCGAGATGACACTGACGTTTGCCCCGGTGTCCAGCAATATCCTCGTGCGCGAGTCGTTCACGGCTCCGTTCACCAGTGTCCGCATCCTTACACGCTTGTCAAATTTCTGCGCCGACCACCATCCCATCCGTTCTCCAGCTAAGAGTCGCACTTCTGGAACGAGTCGTCGGCGCGAGTCTTCTTGTATTGCGCTTGTCAGCCAGTCTTCGGCGGTATCTCCCACCTCTTCGTTATCGTCTTCTTCACACCATACACCTCCACCGAGGCAATCGCCTCTCTCCTTTTCCAATTCCGTCGTTTTCATGTCGTTGTTTTGCTCAGTCTTCGTCCATTCGCACTCGCCCACAAATGCAAAGATGCACTCGGCTTCAATTGCGGGCTCGGCTAACTGTGGCAGCCCGATTGGGACCAACCCAGTCGTAGTTGGCGGGCTGCCTAGTTTAAATGGTCCGAAAACAGGAGTTCTTGGAGCTCGGGTGTGAGGTCTTTCTTGTCCACCTTGGACTTGATGATCTTGGTGATTTCTTGGAACACTTCACATTTTCCGGAGTCGTGCACTTGTTTGCACAGCTTGCACCGACGTCTGCAGTAGTGCGCCGAGTGATAGAGACCCCCGCAGGCCGCGCACGGTCCATACTGGCGAGGTCTCTCGTCGCGGTGACCGCGGTTCTGGAGCCGATTGTCCCGGCCTTGGCTGCGCCCCGCTGAGTCACCCCAGGGTTGTCGGTTGGCGGACCGGGCGTACGTGCCTTCGGCGGCGACTCGTCGTTCGTTGTCAATGGCTGCCGCAAGGTAGTGGTCGCTTTCGTCTGACGAATAGCTATCACCCCAGTCTTCGCCGCAACGTTGTGAGTCGTCGCTGCCGTGTTCACTTCCATCTTCGCTGTTGCTGTCGCCATCATATCTGTGGCGTTGTTGCTGCAGCTCGCTCCGCGTGTCTCGCGTGTCCCGTCCATGAAGTTCGGCGACGATATCGGCGACAGATGCTTCAGCTAGGCTCACGCGAGGCATATTGCGTGAGTCGTCGCGACGACGCTCATAATCTCGTTCGCGTCGGTCGCGACGGTTGTAAGCATCCCGCGAGTCGTCGCGGTGGCGGTCATCACGTCGGCGAGCGTCCTCCGAGCGCTCGTGGCGGCGCGAGTCATCGCGACGTCTGTCATCACGTCGTCGGGAGGCATCCCGAGCTCGAGAGTGAGGCAGCGACGACTCGCGGGACGAACTACGCTCGTCAATCTTCAGTATCTCTTGGATCATCTCTTCCAACTCATGTATGTCTGAGATGCGCAGGTGGCACAGGCGCCGTTCGAGTCCTCGGTCGCCGCAAGTCTCGAGGAACCGCTTGACGTGGTCGCGTGCCTTGCCGCCGTTGCTCTCAAACCGAATTCCGGCGTTCCTGGCATAGCCATTGAGCCGGTTTAGGTGGTCGCAAACATGTTCCTTGTCTTCGCGCTTGGCTGAGTAGTAGCGAGTCTCCGCTGACTGGCTGAACTGGGAGCAATAGTACTTGATGAAAGCTTCGCTTAAGAGGCTCCACGTTCGCTTGGTCTTCTTGGGTAGTTGTCGGTACCAATGTAGAGCGCCGTCCCGAAGACTCAGCTCGAAAGGCATGCACCAATCGTTGGGCGATGCTCGTGTTCCTTTCATCTCGTAGACAAAGGCGCGAAGCCATTGCATCGAGTTCTCGCTCTTGTTTCTGGTGCCCGAAAACGCCTTGATCTGCCCCAGTGGGCGATGCGATGCCACCTCGACCCTCGGAGTCGCGTTAAGCAACTCGGATTCGGTCACTTCACGGATTTGGCGCAGGTACTCGCCCATCTGCGCTCCTCCATCGCCGGTAAAGTCCGCTTCTTCGTCCGACGAGTCGTCGGTGGGCCCGCTGCGGCGGATCGTGCTCCGTCTTGAGTTGCTTTTCGTGCCCCTGGCCGATTTTGAGTCATCGGTGGTGCGTCCAGCGCGGTCTGAGTAGCCCGTAGTTGGTGGACTCACCATGTGGGAGTCTTGAAAGTACGGGGATCGCTCTCCTGACGCGCTAAACACCCCTCCGGTGGGTTTTCGGCTGGGGTTTTCGCGGATTGTCCTCTTCGGAGTCGTCGGCAGCGGTACGCTAGCCGGGTCGACCACTTCGCGAGTCGCACGAGTCTTCCGCGAGTCGTCCAGAGTGAACGAGTTCACGCCGAAGGCTGTGCGGAGTCGCTTCTTCCATTTCCAGAGCTCCGCGCCTGCTTCGGCCGGCACCCAGCACTCCAGAGTCGACGGCGAAGGGTACTCCAGAGGCCGAAGACCCAATGCTTTCAGAAATCGTTCGGTTTCCTTCACCACTTGTTCGATTGTTACCGAACTCACTGGGCGAGCCAACTCGTGACACAAATCGGCCCAAACCGCCTGGCGAGTCATCGTTGGCTCGAATAGCTCACCCCAGTCGCTCTTCTTCATCTCTTCGTATAGTCGACCGAGAACCTTGTTGGCCGCCGGCGTGTCACCGTTGAGTGGCGGCCGGTTACCGGAGGTTTGCTCGGTCACTTGAGTCGTCAGGACCGGTGACCTCGAGTCGTCGGCGGCGTCTTCAAAGTCTTCCAAGTCGTCATACGCTGGCCCTGGGCCATCCACATCATCCAGTTCATCCGCGAGGTTGCGCGTCACGGAGCGCGTGTCATCGTCAAGCTCAACCGCGAGGTTTCGCGACAACGAACGCGTGCCCGCACTGCGTCCCGCAGACAGCACTGCATCTTCCGGAGTCTCGGGTGTCACCACCGCTGGCGCAGGCGCCTTCTCCTCCAGGTAATCGTCGTAGTCTTCATCCATTTCTTCGTCCTTGGCGTCGGATCCAGTCATCGAGTCGTCGAAGCTGACGGTCCGCTCAGCAATCGGGTCGAGGTGCGGCGTGATCAGGGCCGCCGTCGAGTCGTCGCCACGCGTTCCGCCAGTCTTCGTCGGAGTTGCTGGTACCGCTGAACGTGATCCTTTCGCCATTTTCTTCTTTCTTCGTCTTTTTCTTTTTTTTCTTGTTCTTGTTCTTCTTCTTGGTTGCTCGTAAAGTCGATCGACCTGCAGTAGCACGAAACACAGAAGGTCCCACCAATCCCGGGTCGCGGCACCAGTTGTCGTGTAGGAACACGCGCTAAATTATATATGGCACACTTTCCCCACCAACAACACCCACCGAGTCACCGAAGACTCAATGGGCTTGTTAGGGTTAGAACCTGAAGGCCCAGGAACTTTCCCTTGCACCGGGTTGATGTTTCCCCTGTGTACCGAGCTTCCGCTAGTCGACCGACAGAAGACTCAGCGTCACTAGCCACGAGCAAAGGCTAGCACGCTTTCACACACAAAATATACCTCGCAGGCCCTCAGAACGAAGGGTCCCGGCCTTTTACGGCGTGATACGAGGGTGCCGGAGCTATACTCCGGCGGGAAGAAATAAATGGAGTGCGCTCTCGCTCCTCCAGTTCCTGGCGACGACTCGTCGCTACCAATACACCGGCCACTAACTCTTGGCCCTGCCAGGGATGAACACACGCTACACTAGTAGATGTGCCCACCGACAGTCATAATCCTACCTACCAGGTTTACCTTGAGCTGCAGGTCGTTCACTGCAGGCACCGGTGTCGCCCTTGCGTGGTTGGGAGGAAAAGCTGTTCTGTTATTGTTGCCCGAAGGCTTATCTGGTCTTCTCTTAAGTTTCCTATCGATCAATACAAATATCAAGTATAAACGCGTCCGTTTTTGGACCGCCAGTTGTAACTCACGACTCTTCGGCGCTTTCTCTGCGACGTGGCGGCGTTACCGACGACTCAAACGGCCGCTGAAACGCCACCAACGACTCGGGACAGGCGCCCATGACTCATAGGTTCGGGTCTTGCCAGTAGGTTCGCACCGTACTTAGCGAGCTGCAACCGCCCGCTCTTGACTTGGGACCGTCGACGAGTCATCGTCACCGGCCTATTTAGGCCAATCAGCGATCAGGGAGTTTAGTCCAATGACTGGCGATGGGTTGTGACTTGCCAGTTAACGCCGGCGCCTCGAGTCTTCTTCGTCCCTCGTCCCGCCTTTGGGTTTTGGCTTCGGCTTCATTTCCCGATACCACACCTGGGGCTTCAGCCGAGAGTGTGTCCATGTTCTTCCGAGCCAGTTCTTGTTGATGCGGCGGTTCCTTGAAGCCAGCTGCCCTCTCCCATCCACTAAGGGTCGTGCGTGGGACATGGAGTGCGTTGGCGGCAGGCTATTGACGGGTTCGCCGGAAAGATCTGAGCGAGCCTCGTCACACCAGCATCTCCAGCTATGTATTTACACCACCCAACTTTGCGTCTACAACTAGCCGCTTCTGAAGGCGTTGAGGAGCTACCTATACTACCGTCGTTGCTAGCACCAAACCCGTTCGTGCAACAGGGAGAGACGCCTCGTGCTCCCCCCTCTCCTACTCCTGTACTGGGGAAACGTGCTACTAGTACGAAGTCGGCATCGAACCGAAAGGGGAGAAGAAGGCAAAGTGGACGGAGACTCCCCCTGCGAAGTGTTTCGTTTGTATGAATACCATGATCTCATCGCTTGTGTAAATGCGATTCGACGATAAAGATGGTAACCCTTTCGCAAGCCTCACGGATAAACTATAGAACACAAACTTTAAGATGCTTCCTCCCAAAAAGGCACAAAATGCGCCCTCTCAGGAAATGCCGGTACTCTCCTATGTATCCGAACTTATCACAATCATGTACTGAGCTGTGATAGTAACGTATGCCTTTCCTTAACCCTTTCGTGGCAAAAGGTGCTCGTTTGGCCTCTTTTGTCATGATTGCAAAACCCGCTAACAATTCCGATGCAAAAGGGACCTTTTAGCTCCGACGGATACATTTACTGCACCTTGGATTTGAAATGCCAACATACTGTGGCTGCTACGAGGATGGACAGTGGGATACCGCACCATCGATCCCCTGATTATACCGTAGCCAGGATAGCTTTCGACATTGAAGTGCCTTGCAGAATTTCAATACTGAAATAAATATTAGTGTCAACAGCCCAGATAGCAGTGGCGGATCTAACAAGTTAGCAATTGTCACCATGCCGCAGACGACATTCCTGGCGGAAGAGGACAAACTACTTGTCCAGTTGGTGCGTGTGTATTCGTGGGAGTACGTGGCTAGCAAGATGAGTCATTGGAAGCGGAAACCCCGAGAGCTACGACAGCGCCTGAGCACTCTCAAGCGAACATGTGGTAAAGATCTTGCAGTATTCCTGCGCTCGTTCTTCACATCTATTGAAAGCAAACGCGGTCGGCGCAGCACACTTGTCTAGAGATGACGGTACTCAAGCCGGATTCTTGTGTGTGTTATGCCATCACGGTGCTGAAATAGATGAGAAGGGGCTTGCTTCTCTGCGTTCGGATCAAATTTCATGTTCTCGATGCTCTCAACATCTTTCATAGTGACAGGAAAAACTACATCAGGGCTGTGTGTCTGACAGAGCTCTCCATCGCCAATCTCTTCGATGTCGCTAGCATCTTCAGTTGCGTAAATTTCATTGAGTTCAACATGATAGAGTTTTCCCACGCAGGTTTAGTCGGTGAGTCCACAATTTTGCCGTAATTCTCAATTCCACGTTGTAAGAGATTGATACCCACATATTCATCTTTATTCTGAAACTGCGTGTCAATCCACTGTACTTCTAGCAACGCCATCTGCTTATCAAAGCGCGTGTGGTGTAACAGAACGCACAAATTAGTCTTTGCAACAGACACAACAATCGCCGAGCTAGTCGGCTGCGCTAGGTTGTCCCCAGCGGTTAGGCCCTTCCGAGACAGCGGTGGCGGTCCTCGCCGAGACAAGGCAACCAAGCCAGTCGATCCTCCGGAAGTCAGCTGAGATCACTGACTCCCGTTCCACACAAACCCGTGCCCTCCACCATAGGATGAACGACGGCGCGCGACCACATTTTCGGACCACCGAAAGCAAAGGCTTCTTGGCTAGAAGTGTTACGGCACCCGGGCTATCCGGCGTACCGGCCCGCAGACTCGGCGGGACTTGTCCTTGGCGTGCTCGGCGAGTTCCTTGCCCTACCCGGGCCGACTTGTCTCTTGGCGCTACCTGTCAACACCTTACAAGCTATGCCTCTCGGGTGCTGACGGCAGACATAATCCAGCCCGCGCTGGGACTTACCGGACAGTGTACGCTTGTCTTGGACTTGGAAAATGCTGCTCTGTTTGTTTGTTATCTCTCCGAAGAGCCGCTACGGCTCTACGCTACTTTTCCTTGTGTCCTATAGAAATACCTAATGAATTGAAGGGGTTTCGGATCTCAACTGACCCCTCACTGAGTCCCTATGTAACTTCTTGACTCAGTGAGAATTACCGTACCCCCTCTGACTTTGCATCGCTGAACCGCTCTGATTTTGAAACACTTCTCCGACGGCGGGAATTACCGTGACCGCTCCCGCTCTGAGACACCAAACCGCTCTCACTCTGAGACACCTAGCCAGTATGGTAGCCGGTCTGACTTTGAGACACCTGGACCGCTCTGATTTTGCAACGCCTTCGACGGGTCACACACTGGTCACCGAAGTTTGGTGTGGCACAACACCACACGTGTCACCCTCCAAACATACCTGCTTCTGAGTAGACACTATTCTTTAGCCAGAGTTCCTTCGCAGGCGAGAAAGCAACCAGTTTGTCCACGTACAGGCGAGACAGCTACTCATGCTGTTTCCGAGCTGGAGGTGCACGTGGTTTCTTTGCTCTCTTTGTGGTTGGAGCGTCCGCAGCGGCTGCACCCGTCGCTGCAGCATGTACTGACTCGGCAATCGTTGATTGTGTACTCGACGCACACACGCGTCGGTGTGGCGAAGCGCCTCTCAACGAAGCCGGTAAGACGCTCAGATCGCACAACCACGGACTTGGCTAAGCTCGTCACAGCTCAGCTCTCCGTCTCCACCGCTCAGCTTGGTCAGCTCAGCGCCACTTCAGCAAAGTTCAGCTCTTCTCGGCTCAGCACGGCTTCGCTCAGCTCAGTTCGACGTGGGCGAGGCGTGTGTTGCTTCCTCACTCGTGTGATCCCTTGTGCGGTCCTTCCTAGAGCTACGCTGTGGGCCCAGACTTGAGTCGGCCACACCAGCCACCCCCGATTCCGAAAGTCTCCAAGTGTTCCCAGACGAAACCTGAACCTTGCTTGGCAAGTCTCAGTCCGCACGTGTCTTCGCCCGATTCACCCCCTTGAATATGCAGGCACGACACCACACACACGTAGTCCACTTCTCTTCACAGGCCCTTGGACTCTGGGCCTTAACAGCCTCCTCCTTGCTCAGCGACTCCGGCTTCGAGTCGCTTCCAGTCATGACACTTCCTCCTGCGGCTCAGACTGTAAGCCGCGTAACAGGTCGTCACTCGCCCCCCCCCCCCCCCCCCCGCCAGACCTAAGGTGGCCCCGACAGTTGGCTCGGCTTGAACCTGTCTTGATCCCGGGTTCTCGCTCCGCGCCCTGGGACTTCCGCGCACCACGCCTCGATGTAGGCGAAACAGAGACGCTGGGAACCACTATCCCAGATCAATCGCGCCACACGGGTTCACCAGCAGCCCTGGAAACAACTATCCCAGGTGCTATTCTGCGTTGAAACCTCAGGGCGAATCACCTTCCGCCTGAAAACACGAAATACGACACTGGGTATGCAAGTCCCCAGTGCGTAGCAATATGAAATA
Source organism: Phytophthora cinnamomi (assembly GCF_018691715.1). NCBI lineage: Eukaryota > Oomycota > Peronosporomycetes > Peronosporales > Peronosporaceae > Phytophthora > Phytophthora cinnamomi. Next base: position 261,718 of record NW_027151000.1, on the reverse strand, counting down.
CCCCCACCGCTACCACTCTGTAGGAATAACAACTGAGTTGGTATGTGGAGCTGAATTTAGTCGGATGATCTCCTTGGACCCTGCGGAAGCACCACCTGCGTCTTTGGGGGCAAATCGAACTCTGATTGAATTTAACACATGCAAAAACTAAGACTTATCAACCTCTGGGTACTCCTTAAACAATGGTGAGATGAAATCCGTCAAATACTGGCTTGGACGACTCTTCGTACTGGGCAGATCATTGTATCCACTACGACCAAGGTCAGGCCAGCCATGTAGAGGTCCACTGCAATGTCAATTGGTCTCTGCGGGTGAGGCACTTATTCCCACAAAGGGGATGCCTAAGGGTGGTACGGCTGATATTAAGTGACTGACTGAAACTGTCAAGTCGACTTCTCCCAGACCGCCCTGAGCCAACTCGCTCAGACCCCGGACTTCGCCCAAATCCCAGACTCTCGGCTGAGACTCCATACTCTGGGCGGACACTCCATGACCACTGCGGGAGCTGGGTCCAGACTCCATGATCTCGGCTCAAACTCCTTACTTCCAGCCCAGACTTGGGATTCTCAGCTCAGACTCCATGATCACAGCGGAGGCTGAGCCCAGGTTCCTGGATCTCAGGTCAGACTCAGGACTCTCAGCTCAGACTCCGTATTCACAGTGAAGGCTGCGCCCACACTTTGGACTCTCAGCTTGGACTCCGGACTTTCAGCTCAGACCCCGGGTGGACAAAGTCAAGCACCCCAGGTCTCGGCTACATGCCAGCTTGGCCCAGAGTCTGGGCGGAATACACCCAAGTCACAGACCTAGCCAGGCCATTTCACCAGGAGCGAGCCAGTCCACTTGAAGTTCGAAGTAGTCAATCTTGGGTCGGGCCGAGCGGGTTCGGGTAGCCGACTGGTGGGTTCGGAATTTTCCTGCTAACCTCGCCACATCGGATTCACCACACCCTCCTGCAGCCGCATGGTCTGTTGCTTCTCCGAAGAGGACGGGCACGTTGCGCATTGTTTTCGTAGCCCGTGGTTTGCTTGCTGATTTTGATCTACGATTTGGGTTGTCGTTAGCTGCAGAAGGTTAGGTAGATGTTGTAGTTGGTGGGTCATCGCGACGAATTTCCTGCTCAGCAGTTGTTGCCATGTCCTCTACATTCTCTGCCAGAAGCCGTACAAATGATTCATCATATACATTGTCCCCGCTACCACAAGGTGGCGACGACATTCTAAGGCGAGGCGGGTGAACGCCTTTATCGTCCAGGTGTATAGTGCGAGTGCAGGGGGTCTGGAAATATGGAAATAGAACTTCCAGATCCCAGAGTGCCTTTGGAGTCTGTCACAACGATCCAGTCACCAACACACTGAATGAGTTGGAACTGGAACGGGATCAGGACTACTGGATCGGGGATCCAGTATTGGCGTGTGTCCTTGTGTCAACCCCTGTCGGTACGTTTCGTTTGTCTTTGGCGGACCGGATTTGCCACCTGAAGTTGTTGATAATATACACATTGAGTATACAGAAATGTAAGTCGCAATGGGACTGCCCTGAATGGGGTATGATCAGATTGAATGGTAGGAGTCACAGTCAGACCCGTAATTCAGAATAACCAACCACAAAGAAAATACAGAAATACAATGCCGAGCAAAACGTCACACAATAGACAGCCACCACTTATTCTTTGAGATCCTTGGGTGGGGGTCTATACACCCCCAGTCAACAATCGAGTCTCCACCCAGTACAGTGGTCAGTACTGGATGCGCACTCAGCGTTCGCGCACCACCCTCAATAAGTAAGGGAAATATAAGACAATACAAAATACAGTCCTATCACACAGCAGTAAATCAATTCCGTCGCAGGGGTAACCGCTAACAACCACCTGAGACAACAGTAGGGAAATATGAAATGGACGTCCGGAATGGACGTGACAAATTGGTTATGAAGCTAGAGCAGATCACCCCAGGGTGCGATACCCCAGTCCTTGCCCGCTTCGGCTTGAAACAATCGAGAAGCCACTCACCTAATGCTCGCAACGTCGGGGAGGCCTCAAACGGGCCGTCGTCTTGGGCCCCCGGGCAATGTTCCTCCACGCGGCGCTGGACGTCGTCCTCGGGTCCGACGAGCTGCTCTCGGCGGGGGGGGGGGGCTTGTTTGGTTCTCGGCAAATTGATTTCTTGTTTTTTCTTAAGTTTGACTAGCTATCTTCTGTCACTTCGTTGACTTCTAATAAAGCTTTCAGTATGCTTGACTTGACTTGATTTGACTATGCTTCGATCTGTTGACGTCGAACTTCTTCACGCCATCACTCATCACTTGATGACGGCTGTATCTGGGTACATCGACCTTTCGCGGTCGAACTGGCCTTCGGCATCCGACGTGCGGCTAATACAGTCTCGACGGGTATGTCTTGGTCTCATTCAGGCTGGGGCAAACTCCATAGTGTAATCACAGCTTGTCCTGGATGGGTATTCCTTTGACTCTATCCAGGGTGGTCATCCGGGGATCAACTCGATTTAGTGTGGCACTTGGTCATTCAACGCGTCACAATCCGGGATGCCACCGTCCAGTCTGGTTAACCGTGAATCTTCGTCAGTGGGGTGCTTGATGCACGGGGTCATGTTATTGGGGGGATCATTTAGTCTTACTTCAGTGTCTTGAACGGAGCCAATGCAGGCTGTAGCCGGGATACGTTCTCCGACTACACTTTTGCGCCTTAGGCTTTTCCTGCGGTGAGGTTGTCGGCGGACAGACAGGATGTGTTACTCCACGCTGAATATGAGCGCTCATCCAGGGGCACATCTCCGATCCTGTGAGCCCATACTAACGGCAAGCACTGGTAGTACCAAATCCCCACACAAGCAATCACTCTCCACGTGTCACACAGCACGCCACTGGATTCCAATCCAGGGTGACCAATCATACTCCATCGCATCCATCCAGTTCGGCAGTCGGACCTGGCCACGGGAAAAATTCCCGAGTCGCATCGTGTCAATTTGGTGCTTGTTGCCTGCTGTGTCTGCTCCTGTCTGGAAATCTTGCATTGAATCCACGAAGAGGTGTGGTGACAGATGCGATCGAATTTTTATCATGAAATCATGATAGTAATCACATTATACCAATGCGCCTCCTGGTACTAACAACATGCGCGGAAACTTCTTTCCTGTTAGCCAAAGCCTTCGAGTTGACTATGACCGTAAAAAACATTTTGCCGACGTGCTGAGGGCAACAAGTTAGTGGGGATAGCAGCTCAGTGCGTTGGGAGCTGTCGATATAGCTGCGCAGCATCTGCGAGCACCCCAGCAGGAGCGATGACTGGCGTGCCTCCTCCAGCTCCAACTTGTCGCAAACCGCAAGTGGGACAACAAAAGGGGTCGAAATGGCACCTTTTGATTTCGAGTGACTGTGATATGTATAGTGTAGAATTTCAAGTCATTCACGAGAGGGTTAAAGGGCCTTTTCTGCGACCTTTAAGATATTGACGGCGCTCATCCAGGTAAAAATCGATTGGGTATTATTCGTATTTATTGTGGACGACTAGTTCAATAGACTAGTCATTGATTGGAATCGTACATCCTCTGTGAATTCTATCGAGTAAAATAAATTATTCGCTTTGAATTACCTGCGAGTTCCAGATTCCGGTTGTCGGTGGCTGCCCATGAGCAACGACGTTTGGTACGATCACAAGTGCGAGTGCGAGGCACGACGGCACCGGTGGCATCTAGGGTCGAGATGTGGTGGACGCAGGGCTGTGACAGCCGAATCAAATTTCGTCAACCGAGCATTGATCTCCATAATGTTGAGTATCTTGTGTAGCAAGAATTCACGTGTGACAACGCAGAAAATAAACCATTTCCCGCTCTTGCGAATGGAGCATTGGGATGACTCTTCGTGCAGCTGTCCAACAACCTATTGTAAATTTTCAACGATGGGTGTTCATCAATCTGAATGAAGCCAAGTTCCACATCCTATTTTCAGAAATTAAACTGTACACACTGTCCTCCTAGACAAAAGCTTCGCCTCTAGTAAAATTGCGAAGGCTTCGTTATTTATGATGTGGCAATTCCCCAATAAACCTATCCGCAATAATAGGATTGGTAGTAACGAAATATGATAGCTCTTAACCCTTTCGCGATCCACCTCTATTAACTATACACTACATATCTAAGGCATTTAATGCAAAATCCGCCCTTTAACGAAATCACGGTACCGCGGTTCACGTATCTCATGGGACACATCTACTGTGATTTGCCAGTTACATAGTGTGGGTAACTACATCATGATATTTATATTGAACGTGATTACATGGTGATTACGCCAATCAACTTTTCTGATTTGTTTTAAAAGAAGGTGGATTTGCAGTTGAGGTTTGGTTAAAGGGCCAAAAAGTGCCCTTTTTTAGTGGGGGTATTTGTGCCTTGTTTTGTAAAACACCTTAAAGGGCGAAAACTGCGCCCTCATATCGCGAAAGGGTTAACCAATTGTCTCCAGGGGTAGGATAACGAGTCTCGCGCGCGTACGGGTAGCCTCAACATTAAAACTAAAGTTTGGCTCACTTAGCAACTCACCCTTCAAATGAAACCAACGACCTTCTAACAGAGATTGCTATTGGGCTGGCATTTCTTTTCGTACTCGTTTTGAACACGTCGAAACTCAAGGTGGGATATCGAGTATGTGGAAAAAGTAAGTGCCACGGTGGCAAGCTTGGGGTGGTGCTACGTGTCCTCTGTGAGACCCGACAGTAATCGTACGAGGTGGAATGGACACAGGGGGCATAGAAAACGTTGATGCTCGATTTATCTGCGCGCAGATAGTTCCTACAAGCAATAATTTAAGCTCATCGAGCGGTACTACCGGTGCAGTAGGGTCATTCTTGGGGCTTTTGAGCTCGGCAGGGGACATTTTCGACAATTGTTCTTCGTCCAGTGACAGTGAGAGCAGTGACAACGACAATATAGTCCAGGATCAAGGAATGGAGGACGCAGCAAGCCTGTGGCGGGGTTACACGCACAAGTGGCTACAAGCCACTTGTGATTTTAACATAAAATATCTGTTAAAGTTTGAGAAACTTCCTCACTTTGGTGTCAGTTACACCAATGGATACATTGAAGTGGGCCACCACAATGAGTGGTCCACATATACCCAAAGATCCTATTGGTAGAAAGCAGCATCTTTCTACCAATCAGAGACGTGTATATTGGCGGGGCTCTGACAGGCAGCCGCTGTCAACCCCTTTCATAGATGATAAACAATTTTATCAGATTTAGGAGGAAGATCAATTTACGATCAATACAGTTCTCATTTTACCGTAGCCAAGTCACTTGGAATCTTTATTTGATTTAAATTGTATTCGTGTACTCAAGCATAATTAACTCAAGTTTTTAGTAACTCCTACGCTTCCTCATACACGTAGTATAACGTGTAAGCTAAACAATAGTGAGCCAAGTTAGGCCCACTACACCTGGTAGCACTTTGTAGTCCGTCCAACGACCGACTGCTTGACGTTCGTACGAGGTGTACGAACGCGGAGCCGAGAACCACATGAGCACGGAGGTGCCCATGGAGAGCTCCAACACGCCTGCAACGCATGTTGCACGCGCTGACTGCCCCCACCTGTCTGACCCAGAGTGAGAAGCCCTTCAACGACTATCAACAGTCATTGGAGAAGCGGCGATAGCTACGATGCTGCATACGCTATCGCCGACGGAGCAACATGGTGTTGCTCTGGGATTCATCATGAAGGAGCAGCGTGACGCTGCTTCCTCAGTGACGGCGTCATCAGGGACGACACCGCGTGCTCAACCATTAAAGTTGAGCGTAAGCAATTACGTGGGAAGAGAGGGCGAGCCTCTCCTCCGATGGCTTGTCGAGCTCGACACAGCCATAGCGGCTCGACGCATCGTCGACCCACTGTCGAAGGTCGCGTTCGCCATGTCCTGCCTTGGCGGACGCGCAAGGCGTTGGGCGTATGGACGCTGACTCTCCGATCCTACGTGCTTCAGCACGTACGAAGTGTTCAAAGAGGAGCTCAGACAAGCGTTTGAGCCCCCGCAAAACGTGTTCCGGTAGAGAGCGGAGTTCCTCGACCTTCAGCAAGGCAAGCATGACGTCCATGCTTACGCGCAGCGCGCACGATATTTGGTATCAAATATCGTGACTAATCCAATTGACGAGGTGGCCAAGGTCGCCACGTTCATGAAGGGACTTAGAGATGGGCCCGTGAAGACCTATCTCTTCCGAGAGTACCCGAGTACTCTCGAAGCTGCAATCACCCTTGCCATGCAAGAAGAGTTTAGCCTGCGGCAGGCAAAACTGCATGCGAACGTGCCGAGGCCGCAACCGCGCCCGGTAGCGAGGACGGGAGGTCCAGAACCAATGGACCTCTCGAACGCAACAACTGCTGGTTACCAGCAGCAGGGAGGTAAGGTGCGATGCTTCCGTTGCGGAAGGATCGGTCACTTTGCACGGGGGTGCATAGCTCCCATGCCCCCTGGAGATGGCCGTCGTGGCGATGCTAGGCATCGCCGCGGACCAACAAAAAACGCGAACATCCAGTAGGCGCGGGGCGCCCTACTGGTAATGCAGTCGCGCGTGCCGATATCGGGCACGCGACACTGAGGACTGCAGCACCCAGTGAGACCAGCTCTCACTGCAAGAAACAAGATGACAGACCGAACCTAGTCATCTTGAAGGTTTATTCGAAGAGAGCGAGTGACTCTCTTCGAGCTTTGGTAGATTCAGGCGCGTCGAACAACTTTGTTCGACTACTAAGCCTGCCGAAACTTGACTTCGAGGAGGTAGATACACCTCGAAGTCTTCTGGAGGTACGGCTGGCAACAGGTGCCATCGTAAAGACCGAGAAGCGCGTCGTGAACGTGCGCTTCTCGTACAAACAACGAGTGTTTGCCGAACACTTTATCGTCCTGGACCTGGACGATAAGTTCGACGTGGCAATGGGCATGCCGTGGCTTGCACGGCATGATCCGGTGATAGACTGGAAGAAGCGCACGCTCGTGCGCTTCGGCCGCGACAGCGGAACAGAGAGCGATGGCCCTGTTACCGCAGCGCACGCACCAGCAGGTGCGCGCGGCTCTCCAGTCGAGACAGCGCTTAATGCTGCTGTCTCGGAGTGCCCAAGAAGCGCGCACAAGTGAGAGCAACGTCGCAATCCTGCCGACGTCAGACGAAAAAGATGTACTGGTTCCAGGAGCCAACACTCACATTCAGGCGTGCAAGGGACAGTCCCTGACCCGAAGAGGTCAGATCGACGACGACGCATCGGCTCCGGGAGCCGACGCACCCTCGGTCATGAGGGGCTCCGCCAATGAATGGCGTCGAGGTGACGGAGGCGTGTCAACTCCGGGAGTTGACGCTGCAAACAGTGCGGACGGTTGCAAACGTACCGCACTGACGCAATTTGCATGCTGTCGTGCAGCGGGCCTGCACGACAGCATGCGCTCGGTGCGCGACTTCGCGCCGAGCTACTTCGATGATGTGCTCATCCACAGCCGGGCTGTGGACGGAAAGACCGACGTATAGATGCACAGGGTGCATCTCCGGAAACTACTTGAGCTTATGCAAAACCATAAGCTCTACGCGAACCTGAAGAAGTGCATCTTCGGGGCGAGCGAGATACCCGTCCTCGGGTGTCTCGTAGGGAAAAATGGAGTTCGCCCTGACCCGGAAAAGGTCAGAGTGATTAATGAATGGTCAACGCCTTCAAGTGTCAAGGAACTGAGGCAGTTCCTTGGCTTAGCCACGTACTTGTGCAAGTACGTGGAGGATTACGCGGGCAAGATCCGCCCGCTGTCACAGCTTCTTAAGAAGGAAGCTGTGTGGAATTGGACAACCAATTGCCAAAAGGCATTCGATGCAGTCAAGCGGGGCTTGACTGAGGCGCCGATCTTGGCAGTGGCTGACCAAGATCGCCCATTTCACGTAGTGTGTGACGCATCCGATTTCGCGATCGGATGCGCGTTAATGCAGCACGATCACGAGGGCCGTGATCGTGTCGTCTACTACCAATCGCGTCAGCTGAAGCCAAATGAGCGCAACTATCCGGTGCATGACAAGGAACTCCTTGCCATGAAATACGCACTCGCAAAGTTCCGAGTGTTTCTACTTGGAAGTAGACCGTTTGTGGTCTACACCGACCATGCATCACTGAGCACTGCAGTGAAGTCACCACACATATCACAAAGAATGGCGAGATGGCTCTCATCCTTTGCGGAGTATAACTTCCGGGTTGAATACAAGCCCGGAAGATTGAATGTGGTGGCCGATGCGTTATCACGTCGGCCGGACTACGCAGAAGCTGCTGACGTCAATGCCATTGGCGCCATGCGATCGAGCAAACCCACGTCGTCTCTGTTGGACGATGTGAAGGCCGCGTACGCGCACGACGCGGACACGAAACTCTTGCTGGCCTATGGCATAGCGTCTTCTGACAAGTCTCGTCAGAAGTTGCCCAAGCACCTTCGTGCGCGTGCACACCGCTTTCGAGTGCACGACGGATTACTGCTTTATAATGCAGTCGACGACAACGCGGATCGCGTTGTCGTGCCGAACGATCATGACCTGCGACTCAGGATCATGTACGAATATCATGATGCCCCGACTGCGGGACATCTCGGACGTGAGAAGACATACGTCCTTCTCACGCGCGACTTCTACTGACACCACCAGTATAAGTGGGTGCGCAAGTACATCCGTGCTTGCGGGGTAGTCCAACGCGTAAAGCCTGCGCCGTTCGCGCAGGCTCCGTTACAATCACTACCGACTCCGTCGGAGTGTTGGAAGTCCATGTCTTTGGACTTCATCTTTGGTCTTCCCCCGGATAGCGGAGGAACACCGGTGTTGTGGTCTTCGTAGACCGCTTCAGCAAGATGGTACATCTTGCTGCGGCGCCGGCAGAAGTGACCGCGAAGCAGACGGCCCGTCTGTTCGTCGACATGGTGTTCAAACACCATGGCATGCCGTCCGACATCGTGTCGGACAGAGACCCGCGCTTCCCAGCGCACCTGTGGCAAGAAGTGTTTACACTTCTTGGGAGCCAACTTTCAATGTCGACTGCGGATCATCCGCAGACGGACGGTCAAACCGAGCGCGTGAACCGCGTGCTCGTCGACATTTTGAAGAGCTACGCTCACTCGTTCCAATACTGGAGCGAGTGCCTATCGATGCCAGAGTTTGCCATCAATAACTCAGTGCATGCCTCGACCGGGCATACACCGTTCTACGTGAATGCCATGCGGCATCCACGTCTACCGAGTTTACTCGGAGTGATGGCTCCCACTTTAAGTGGGGGGATCTACGACTGCAATACAGCAGCCGCAGAAAACCGCTGACACTTGCACAGTGTCAGCTGCAACAATGAACAAACCACATGAGTCTGCGCAGGGCGCAGACTCCTCCACCAACAAGGACAACGACCACGGGTCTGCGCAGGGCGCAGACACCGCAAAGCACCACGCGGAGGCCGGGCCTCTAGCGGAGAGCGAGCTGAATGACTTCAGCTCGGATGCAATCCATTTCATCACCAAAAGACAAGCCGTAATTCGGTTTGTCCAAGACGCAATAGCAGCTTCTGTTGACCAACAGAAGCTGAACGCAGACAATGTGGGCAGAGACAACACAAATGAATTCAAGGATAGTTCATTGGTATTGTTAGCTACGCAAAACCTGCCTAAACATGCAGTTTCGGATTTCGGAGCAAGTAAGCTTGCTCCGCGCTTCATCGGGCCGTTCACTGTGTTGGCACGGCACGGCAACGCATACACGCTAGACATACCGTCTAGCATGCGCCTCCATCCGACCTTTTACGTTGGACGGCTGAAGCCATACCTGCAGCACGAGCCATCTCGCTCGGCTGACCCAAAGCCTCGGCAGGAGCCGAGGCAGAAGCGGAAGCCTTGGCCTCGGCAACGAGCAGCCTCTCCTCCAGCGCGTCCGCGCGCTGGAGCAACCCCTTCATCTGGGTCCCCAGCTCGACCTGGATATTCGAGGCGGTCTGCGAGACCGCCGCGACTTGGGCCTTCTGGATCGCCAGCTCCTGTTTCAGGGCGGCGAACTCAGCGCCCTGCAGACGCTCCACGGCGGTTACCCGGTCGTGGAGAGGCGCATACTGATCAGCCCGGGGCTGATCATACCCGGGGCGTGTTCCCACCCCCGCCACCGCCGGTCCGTGACGCCCGCGGCTCAACCCGCTGGATTGTTGAGCGGATTGTTGACCATAGTATCCCGAAAACGAACCCTCAAGAGGCTCGTTTTCGTATTCGTTGGAGAGGATTTCCTCCCCATCAAGATACATGGGAGCCGCGGAACGTCTTGCTGGAGGACGTTCCGGAAATGGTGAGGGCGTACGAGGAGCAGTACGCGCTGGCACAGCGTAAGTAATACGCGCGCTGCGATCATCGCTAGCGCCCGAACCCTCACGTGCTAAGAACTTAGCACGGAGCTCTTTGAGACTCTCGGGCACACGGAACGACGTGTACCCGTTCAGGTCATGGTCGCTCAAGCGGACCGCGCCTGGGAAGCACTTCGTGCACTGAAAGCCCTCGGCCACAGCGCACGGCACATTTGCCTCCTCAGCAGCAACATGAAGTTGCTCCAGCTTTCCACGCTTCGAGTACGTCTCGAAGTGATCACGCGCTTGCTTAATCCGATCACGGTAAGCACTCGATTTCTTGTTGAAGTTTTCAACAAAGGCGTTCCAACTTTGACGAAGTGCCTGCCACTCGGGCACTTTGCTGCGAGAAGATGTCTTCTTGCTTTGAAACCATCGGAGCTCATGAAAGAGTCCGATGTAGTAATCGCTCTTTGATGCGTTTCCGCATCAAAGTGCAGCTCGGCAGCCACAGCGTCATCTTTGATGGCGCTGCATACGTACAGCGGCACCTCATTCGGAGGTACCGAGTTCCCATACCGGTCCGTGATCTCGGACGCGGACGGCATCCACGGAGTACTGAGAGCACCAGCGGAAGCGAGTGGGGTATCGCTCTCAGTTCGCGAACGCTTCGAGCTCGAAGCGTCCGATTCGTCCCCTTCACGCGGGCGAATGTTCTTGGCGTGAGGGTCGAGCGATTCGCTCGACACTGAGTCTTTGCGCTTTGAGGGCGGGTCCTCCTCGCCCTCCATATCTTCATCGTCGTCGTCGAAGTCGACGACGTCGCCATACTTCGCCTTCTGGCGTTCAAAGTAGTCGTCGATGGAGAGATGACTCCCCACCGACTTTGAAGTCTTCTCCTCTTGAGGCGCGCTCATCGTTGAATGAGCGCGGATTTCTTCTCCAAACGCGGAGAATTGACGAAAGGTCAATTCCGAAGGTTGACGTGCGGAGACCCCGCGCGTCTAACCTTAAGGGGGGATGGTGTAACGGGGTTACACGTTCAAGTGGCTACAAGCCACTTGTGATTTTAACATAAAATATCTGTTAAAAGTTTTAGAAACTTCCTCACCTTGGTGTAAGTCACACCAATGGATACATTGAAGTGGACCACCACAATGAGTGGTCCACACCTACCCAAAGATCCTATTGGTAGAAAGCAGCATATTTCTACCAATCAGAGACATGCATATTAGCGGGGCAGCCGCTGTCAATCCCTTTCATAGATGATAAACAGTTTTTAGCAGATTTAGGAAGAAGATCAATTTACAAACAATACAGTTCTCATTTTACCTTAAACTAACTACTTGGAGTCTTATCTAAGTTAAATTATATTTGTGTATTCAAATATAATTAACCTAAGTAATTACTAAGTACTTACACTTCCTCATACACGTAGCGCGACGTGTAAGTTAAAGTATTGAGTCAAGTTAGACGCACTACATGTCCTGCCACGCAACTACGGGGGGTACCCCTGCAAGCAAAAATCCCAGAGATCCTCGAGATCTCTGGGCCTCACCTTGTGTACCCTTGTAGCAAGACACCGATCTTTATCTAGCGTAATTCCTAGAAGACGTGCAATATGAAGGGATGAGTATGGGGGTGTTAGTACACTCGCGGGCAGAGACTTAAGTTAACTCTATCGCGGGGACACTTGTACAGCAACGTAAATTTTCCCACTGCACGAGAACTTGGTGTACAATATGTACGAGATCTACCAGAGATCTCCTACCGCAGCGACTCTGCGGGACCAAACAAAAGTGCGGGACGCACGCCAATACCTTACCAAGCCGTTTAGAGTGTCCTACTGTCGAACACTGAGAGTTGATCTCTTGAGTCCAGACAATGCAACACACTACGCTACCAGGATGGCACCGGGGAGGCCAAATCAATCCAGAGCCCCGAGTACACGTCACAGGTAGGTAGGAAACAGTCACAATGCACTCGCAGGCGCTAACCGCACAATACAAAGACTGATATGAAGAAGTACCTTGTTTTGATGTCGGAAATTCTGAACTGAACTGTCCTATCTGCCGGCGGCTCTTCTGCCGGCCAACCACTCCTATACTGCCTTGCCTGTACCTTATGACGTCATCTAGAGGCCCTGGGTGACATCATCACCTTGCTTATGGTCCGCCGATTATGTATCTCCGCAAATACGACGCTGATCTCCACATTTCTTCTCGTCACGGGACACCTGGTCTCGGGTCTCCGTAAATACTGGGATCCACTTTCGCGCAACCTTCGTGCAACCTTCGGAGCGGTTTCTGTCAGTTCTTGACCCACAATACCACATCCGCCCCCTCTTCACGTGAGGTCACTGAGCAAGTGGTTTCCACGCGCAGAGCACTGTGTAGCATGACCGGCGATGACACTCCAGCGTCGGATACGGCCGAACCGACGGCCGTTACCCCCAGCGTTTCGTCTGTAACCGTCACGTAGGCATCGGCTGCGTTACTTATGTGCACGTCCTGTCGCGATCTTAGCGGCCAAGTTCCTGTCGAAGTGCCGTTTCATGGCCTACCACCGCCTGCTCCAGAACTTGCGCGTATCGTTAAAGCTGGTTAGGCTACCGCCACTTTGGACAGCGAAGTCCGTGATCTCCACCGCCGTTTCGCCGTCACCAGGATTTATTCGAGAAGTCCGTCCGCCGCGCCAGCGCGACTCATCCGGTTGCTCAGGATCGCGCGTACAACGTCGACCGCATAGGTGCGTCGGGCCAAGTTCGAGATCTCCAGTGTGATCTCGCTGCAGAAGAGCAATGACGCCAGTCGGCCGAAGCGACTGAATAGCAAGCGCGAGCGGGCCTCGCGCCGCCCAGTACCCATCCGGTAGATCATGTCGACCAATATCCACGTTTCGCTTCCAAGATCCTGGTTGATCATAGTCCTGGATATCATTCTGCCGACGACTTCAAGGATTCAAACTGAGGTAGCAGTCGCGAATATCCCTGACACGCATATTCTCGTCGTCGCAGGTGTACTTTTCATGGCGCGCCAGCGCGGGCTACCATCAGACATCTAGTCGTGTCACACGCCCTTACACCATTATGCCACCGGAGATCGCTCACTGGTACTTGAGAAATCGTCACACAAAACCGCAGGTTGTCTCCGAAGGCGATCCAGTCTGTTTCAACCATCGCCTCAGTCGAGGCTTTCGCGGAGTACACGTTTCCGCGGTCGTTGCAAGTTTACTCGCTCTCCACGTGCTCTCAGCGCTGCGGTTTCGGCCGAGATCTCCAAATCCATGTGGCCGGTTTCATCATCGTTGCTAGCTGTATCGACGTCGTCCAGACCTGATAGCCCGATCGTTCCGGTTTCTACATTCTCCCACTTCCAACTGCCAGTGATGCTTCGATCGTCGTTTTTGGGTCCCACCCGTGCAGTAAAAAGAATGGCGTGTCCTTGCGTATCCGATCATAGGACGCGTTCAACGCGAAGACCAGACGCTCGGCGAACTCATCCCAATCCTGTTGGTTCTCGTCCTCGACGAACATCCGCAGAGATCTAGATATGGTTTGTACCATACGTTCCGCAGTGCCGTTCGCTTGTGGTCGGTACGCAAGAGTGGATCTCTGACGTTGCCCCAAGAGTGCATTAAACGCACGAAAGAAGTCTGACATGAAACACCAATTTGGACATTGTCTTTTTCTACCACACGAACGCCACACCAATTTGGACATGGCCTTTGGAATCGCCGCCCTTAATATGGAAAACGCGATAGCTTCTGTGGAAGGCGATATGAAGATGAACAAAACATGTTTGGGAGAATTCGTTTTGCGAAGATGCTTAAAACGTAAGAGGGAGTGTGTGGTGAAGGTTTGGTATCGATTGGGCATTTTCCGGATTTTCTCATTTTGCAAAAGCCCCCAAGGCGTGCCCAGTTCTTAGAGAGACTCCCTGTAATACATCTTATCTTCGTAGCCGAAGATAAACGAATACCCTTATTGCATTTCTATTTTAACCAATCATAAACGCGGACCACGTGGCGGCTTGTAAATCTGCATCTGAATCCGCGATGGACGCAACAGGGAAGACGCTGAAGGCCGCAAGCAGCAGCCTGGGGGGCACCGCCGCCTCGGCTGCCAGCTCCCAGTCGCTCCAGAGCTCCCACAGCAGCAGCAACGTGCTGACCGGAGACGACGTGGCTGCCGGCAACAACTCTGCAGCGGACGCGCCCGTGACGCTCTCGAGTTTGCAGGAGGCCATCAAGGCGCAGAAGGAGTGGGCCAAGCACATCGTGTTCGACGGGAACGGGGCTATCCTCATCAGCAACACAAAACCTCTGGACGGAGAGGTCGCGTACGTTACTGCTGGCGCTCAGCCACCCTGCTGCATAGCAGGTTAATTGGCTGGGTATCCTAACATTGTGTTTCGTGCGATTTTGTAGCGGATTCCTCAAGCTCTTCGACAAACGTGAAGACACTATGGCGTCGGGTATTGTGCTGCTGAACGAGCAGTACGACGTGCACCGGTGCGGAAGTTTTAGTTGATGCTTTCGTTAATATTTGAGCAAGGCTGAAGCTGACGTATATTTGTTGCTATCGGTGATTGCAGTTTCCACCCGCCGCTCGTGTACGGACGACGTGGCGACCCAGCCCAAGAGGAAGGAGAAGGCATTGCCGTGTGCAAGGTCGCGCAGGGTAGCCGCACGCTTTTCTGCCTCATCACCTACGTATACCCGACGCTGTCGGCACGTGCCGTCCCTCAGCTCAAGGAGTTCTGCGAGACCAAACGTGAGAAGGTGCTTATTGTTGCATTGCGCGGTTTACCGGTATTGATAATGGTGTTGTTGTTACGCGTCGCGTTACTGCAGTGGCCAAGCTCAGTTGATAGTGAAAACCGACTCCTGCCTCACAGCAAGCAAGCAGCGCAGTATTCTTTGCTCGGAAAATGAATGTAGAAGCAAGTGTGGTTGCATGTTTAAAATAAATCGAAGATGTTACCACACAGTTCAAATGCGGCCAATAGAGTTAGTATGAAGCCGCACCAAAACCTGGTGCTTCTCAACAGTTATGTTGTTCGTTGGGGTGGACTCTTCGCGTTGTAACTATTATTTGCATCTACGAAGATACGTGCACTGAGGCTGAATGCTCTTGTCTGGGGTACGACTCGAGCTTCGACATCTGTTGCTTTTGCAGATCAGCTTCCGCTATAGCGGGGGCTCACCCGGCAAAAGTGATGACGGAATCTGTGGCACACGCGAATGCGTTTGATGAGAGAAGGTAGAAGTTGACGGCAGCAAGAGAAGGTGTCGCCATGGAGCTACTCATTCGTCGCTAATGCATTTGCTTCTGTGATCTTTTGGAGTAAAGCTGCCCCGAAGCCTCATTCGAAGCAATTGCTCGCGAGTCAAAAACCCGACACGTGAGGTAGAGGCAAACAAAACGCACTCTTGCCGCCGTCGGGGCATGAGCAGCGCTGCAATCACCGCCTGCATCCAATCGCCGCGAACCCATCTAACCGATTTGAAGTTGAAGCCATTCGCTCGATAGTCGTCCAATCACTTGCCTACCTTAGTACCCTCTAAGCAGACTGGCTCGACCATTTACCCCACGGCAACTTTTGCTACTGATTGCAGTTATTTCATGTTTCATCTATTTACGAATATAGCCTTGACTCGCCTCCCATTGGCCCGTGAAACGGTGTAGACGGCGCGTCACGGCCCGACGTCACAGCCCCATCCCCCTTTGAACGGCAACAGCAACAAGCACAAGCAGAACAGACTTCGCTTCGAGTGCTTAACGCGTCCGCTGTCCGCTGTCCATGAAGCTACGCCTAGTTCATTTTACAATTTCCTCGGCAGCGAGCAAGTCCGTCCCCTCAATTTAGCCCCGTCGTCGCCATGGCCGTCGCCAACCACACGCCCAAGAAGTCCGAGCTGGTGCTGGACGGCGAGTCGCTGTGCGCCGAAGACTTGGTCGCGCTGTCCAAGGGCGCCACCAAGATCTCGCTCAGCGACGAGGCCTGGAAGCGCGTGGCCTGCGGACGCGAGGTCGTGGACAACATCCTCAAGGACAAGACGCGCGTGGCGTACGGCATCAACACGGGCTTCGGTCTCTTCTCCAACGTCATCATCGGCCCCGAGAAGCTCACGGAGCTGCAGGAGAACCTCATCCGCTCGCACTCGTCCGGCACGGGCGAGCCGCTGTCGCCCGAGCAGACCCGCATGCTGCTCGCGCTGCGCATCAACGTGCTGGCCAAGGGCCACTCGGGCATCCGCGTGCACACGCTGGAGCAGCTCGTAGACGCCTTCAACGCCGACTGCCTCTCGGTGGTGCCCAGCAAGGGCACGGTTGGCGCCTCGGGCGACCTGGCCCCGCTCGCTCACCTCGCGCTCGGCATGATGGGCGAAGGCCCCATGTGGGACAAGGTTGGCGAGCAGTTCGTCATCGGCGAGGCGTCCAAGGTGCTGGCCAAGAACGGGCTCAAGCCCGTGCAGCTCGGCGCCAAGGAAGGTCTGGCCATGATCAACGGCACGCAGCTCATCACGTCTGTCGGCGCTGAGGCGGTTGTCCGCGCTGAGAATGTCGCCAACTGCGCCGACGTCGCTGTGGCGCTCACGCTGGAGGTGCTCTGCGGCACGGTGAACGCCTTCCACCCGCGCATCCACGCCGTTCGCCCGCACACCGGTCAGATGCTCGTTGCTTCTCGCATCCGCACGCTGCTGCGCGCGGACAACCCGTCCGAGCTGTTCCGTAGCCACAACTACGAGGGCAAGGTGCAGGACGCCTACACGCTGCGCTGCGCCCCGCAGGTGCACGGAATCGTGCACGACACGATCAACTTTGTGCGCGGTGTGCTGGACGTCGAGATGAACAGCGCCACGGACAACCCGATGGTGTTCACCGGAAGTGCCGAGGTGACCACCGATTTGACTCCTTCCATCCAGTCGAATCAGGTGGAGGTGGAGACTGAACAGCTCAAGGAAGAGGCTGAGATCACCGACCTGGACGGCGCCAAACAGGAGATCAAGCGCCTCAAGGCACTTGTCGAGCAGAAGCAGAAGCCCGTGGAGCACCCGGCAGCCGGTATGAAGCGCACGTCGGACACCTTCTACCGTGGTGGCGGCGGCTTCGTCATCTCCGGCGGCAACTTCCACGGCGAGTACCCGGCCAAGGTGCTGGACTACCTAGCCATCGGCATCCACGAAATCGCCAGCGTGAGCGAGCGCCGTATCGAGCGCCTCGTGAACCCGACGCTCAGCAACCTGCCGGCTTTCCTTGTGCCCGAGGGCGGCCTCAACTCGGGCTTCATGATCGCTCACTGCACGGCGGCGGCCCTGGTGTCGGAGAACAAGGTGCTCACCCACCCGTCGTCGGTGGACTCGATCTCCACGAGCGGTGCCAAGGAGGACCACGTGTCCATGGGCGGCTACGCCGCTCGCAAGGCTCTCACTGTTGTGGAGCACGTGGAGACGGTCGTCGCCATCGAGATCCTGGCGGCATGCCAGGCGCTCGACCTGCTGCGCCCGCTGCGCACCACGGAGGCGCTCGAGGCCGTCCACGCGCTGGTGCGCACGCGCGTGGCCAAGTTCGACAAGGACCGCGTCATGAAGCCCGACATCGACGCCGTGCTGGAGCTCGTCCGCAGCGGAGCGATCTGCGAGGTGGTGGCGCCGTTCCTGGCCAAGCTGCACGAGACCGGGCTCTAAGCTCGCCGACGAGCCGATTTAGAGAGAGTGAGCAGCAGTAGCAACCATGTAGTCAATCAAAATATACCAACTAGAACGCACCCAGCAGCGGCCCTTGAACGCTGCAGTTTGATCCTTGCGTTGGGTTTGTGTCCATTGCGATTGCTCAACTCCGTGCCAAGCGATGGCACTGCGACGACCTTTTTCAACGCGAAGCGCGTGTCTGCAGCGTTCCCCATCGACCTCGTCAGCCACCACGACGAGACCAAAAGCCTCCGCTCACTCGGTTCCGGCGCAGACGTCGAGCGCAAGTCCTTCAACGTGATGATGAGCAAGCTTGAGTGCAAAGCTCGGGCAGTTGTCGCCGAATTGATACACGTCACAGATCTAAGATAGCTACACCCTCGGTTCTGTGACTGGGTCAGTCGGGGGAAGATCAGAAGATCATCGGGAAGTCGTCACTCTCATTCGCGAATCGGCCCCGAGACGCAGAAGACCCACGAACACAAGCTCCTTCCTTTGTCCATCATGGCGAGCGCCGCCCCCGCCAAGAAGTACCGCTTCACGCGCCAGGACTTCCAGCCGCTGGCCACCAAACCGCTGCACTTCGACATGGTCTTCGACATTACGGAGAGCAAGGTGAAGGTGACGCTGCAGACGACGCTCAAGCATGACGGCGCGCAGCCGCTCGCGGAGCTCAAGCTCAACTCGAAGGAGCTGCAGATCCTGTCGGTGGAGCAGCTGGATGAATTCACGCCGCTGGGCGACCAGAAGGACTTCGTGGCGCACGTGCAGAGCTTCGCGCAGCCCCGCGCGCTGCAGTTCGACGTGGACACGGACGACCACTTCCTCGTCGTCAAGTTTGAGAAGCCCGTGCAGTCTGGAGAGGAGTTCGTGATCCGCACCGTGTCGGTGGCCACCCCCACCGAGAACATCCTGGAGGGCCTGTACTTCGACTACACGCCCGAGGGCGCCCCCAAGACCATCATCACGCAGTGCCAGCAACACGGCTTCCAGCGCATCGTGCCGTGCATCGACACGATGGACGCCAAGGCCTACTACACCACCACCATTGTGGCGGGGACGCGCTACACGAACATCATCACGAACGGAGACCTGGCGCCAGGATACCACACGGGGGCTGGGGTGCCGACCTTCCACCCTGCGTCCGAAGTGCTCGGCGAGGAGGACTCGTCCCGCCATGTGCTCAAGTACTACAACCACAAGGTGAACATGGCGCCGTACTTGTTCTTCCTGGGTGTGGGCACGTACGAGACGTTCCGCCGCACGCTGGAGTTCCCGGACGGCGACACGACGTTGCTGGAGATCCTGGCGTTCCCGGACTACTTCGAGCCGGCGGACGCCAAGGCTGCTGTCAAGATGCTGCACGACTCGGTGCTGTGGGTGATGGTGAGTCTGGGTCCGGAGGCTTGCGAGCACCACGATGAACGCAAGCGTATGTACGAGCTGCTGGAAGAACGCGAGGCCCTTAAGGCCAAGGAGGGCGAGCTGTGTCTTGGACCGAATGAGGAGTACGCGAAGACTCCGCTGAGTGCCCCGGACGCTGCGCGTCTGGCTGCGGTTCGCGCGGAGCTGAAGGAGCTGCTGAAGGTGTGGAAGAAGACCGGCTACAAGTACACCGGTGCTGTGTACCGCGAGATCGCGATGGAGAACTCGTACTACGGTGGCATGGAGAACGTCGGCAACACCACCATCGTTAGCTCGTGCCTGTGCCCCAGCTGCCGCATGGACGACAAGTCGTACGAGTACATGGAGCACGTGAAGGTTCACGAGTACTACCACAACATTAACGGCAGTCAGGTGACCGGCCAGTCTCCATTCGAGATTTGGCTGAACGAGGCTGTCACGGTGCACATGGAGCGCAAGCGCGCTGCGGCAATCTTTGGTGAGGACTACAGCCGCCTGAGCGAAGTCCTGTACATGTTCACTCCGGCCATTGGGCCTCTTGCGCAGGACAAGTCGGCGACGTCTCTGTCTGTTGAGCCGCAGGGATTCAACCAGACGCAAGAGCTAGTTTCCGTCGTGACGTACTCGAAGGCTCCCGAATTTGTGCGCATGGTGGAGCTGCTTCTGGGTGAGGCTACTTTTCACAAAGCACTCGACAAGTACCACACGAAATACGCTTTCGGCAATGCCACGTCCATGGAGTGGATCAAGTGCATGGAGGAATGCTCTGGGTTGAATCTGCAGAATCTGGCCAAGACGTGGTTGAACCGCCCCGGGCACCCTGAGGTGACGTACTCGACGGAGTACAATGGTGCTTCGAAGGAATACGTTGTGGAAATCTCTCAGACTGGTTTCGAGGACAAGCCCGCCGAAAACAACGGTCCGTGGGAGATTCCGATCGACTGGTCGCTTGTCAAGGATGGCAAGTCTCTGAAGAACGGTGTGTTCCTCGTGAAGACGAAAGACGCAAAGCTCGTGATCCCGGATGTGGCAGAGGAGCCGGACTTCCTGTCCTTTGCTCGCGGTTGGTCGTTCTTCGGCAAGTCGAAGCAAACTAACCCATCCATTGCCCGGCTCACGAAGCAGGCGCTGTCTGACCCGGATGCTGTCAACAAGTACCAGGCCTACCGCGCTGTGGCGGATACGGAGAAGGCGAAGGTGATTGAGGGACTGCTGAAGGGCGACAAGCAGGTGGAGATTTCTCCTGAGTTCGTGAAGCTGCACGGCTCCATCCTGTTCTCGGACGAGCTGACTCCGTCTGCGCGTGCGCTGACATTGGTTGAGGCCAAAACCATTCCGAGCCGTGATGACTTGAGCCACCACTACGCTGCAGTGAAGGAGGCAACTACTGCCTTGCTGCAGGCGGTGTGGGCTAAGTACTCGACGAAGATCGAGGCGGCATACACTAAGCTCTGTGAGGCTGCTCACCCTGGCCCTCACGTGGAGCAGTTCCAGGAGCGTGCTCTGAAGCGCCACCTTGTGCTGCTTATTGTGGCTGGTGGAAAGGCCCCCGTGCTCAATACAACTGCGAAGGTGGCGCCCACAGTGGCGCCGTCCAAGCTGGCGCTTGACCTGCTCAAGAAGTCTACTTTTGTGACGGACCAGGCTATCGGCTTCCGCCTCGTTCTGGAAGACGAAACTTTTGCGGAGCGCGCGAAGGTGCAGGAAGAGATTTTCGAGGAGTGGCGCAAGACGCCCGACATGCTGACGAAATACATCAGTATCGTGAGCAGTCTGGACTCGAAGGACGTGGGTAAGCAGATTATCAAGTTGCTGACGAACCCGAGCTTCAACCCTGCACAGTCTAGTCACGGACGCACGCTGTCGCGCTGCCTCTCGCAGATCCGCGATTTCTCGTTGGCGACGGACGAGGGTCTCGACGTTATGGTGGAGGCGTTTGTGAAGATTGGTAAGGTGAACCAAATGTCTGCGTACCCACTGCTGCAGTGCTTCGACCACCTGGACCGCTTCGACGATGCCACAAAGGCGAAGCTGTTTGCGACGCTGCAGCGCATGCAGGACTCAGTCGACAAGAAAAAGGAGGAGTCGCTATACAACCAGCTCAACATCATCCTGGAGAAGAAGCCGTAGGTCATATCGCCAGTCTCTGCCGGCAAGGTGGGCGTGGGTTTGTAGTCGCGGTGCTTTTGCGTAAGAAAAACTATTCAGCTTCATGAATGGAAAAAATGTTTCAGAGCATGGAAATGGTGTGATGTCTAACTTGACCCTTCACGGTTGGTGTCTCTTCATATCTTGCAACGACTCGCATGGAGAAGCATGAGCTAAAGGTGCTGCTTGCTTTGGTGCTGCATTACCTTGTCCTGTCGCTGCGTTATGTCGTCCGCCTCGCCCAGGTTTCCGTGCAGCTCGCTCGACACTATGTAGATATTGCAGCAAGGTCTCCGATGGTGCGGAAGTTCGCTGCGTGGATGGATCGAGTCTCCAAACAACCTTGGTTCCGAAAGTCCCGCAACACACTTTATCACTGCGCCGCATTCATTGTCGGCTCCACATACGAGGACGAGCGTGTGACGTTCACTGCCCCCAAGCTCGTGAAAAGTGATGCCTACCGCGACCGACTGCTTGTTCCAGAGATCGAAGACCTTGTCGCTTTGTGCGACGCTCTTCGGCTTACACTACCGCAACGAAAAGCGTACTTCCAGTGCTTCTTGCACCTCGATTTCATGCGCCGTTCAAGCATTTCACGAGCAGAACTGCTGCGATATTGCGATTTACGAGCCACGCCCCTCACGAGCTTCTTACTGCCGAATTCCGAGGAAGCCACGCATCGAGAAACAGCACGTAATTGCTGGGATATCACGCAATTGATGGCAGCGCTCTTCTCCATTTGTACCGCAGATATTGTCGAGGTGCGTGGTTGGTATTGAAATGAGCATGACAAATTGGGGAGTTTTGTTGAACTGGTACTTTGGCCTTTGTGTGGGATGTGAAGCTTGTGCATGTGGCTGTAACAGAAGCTGTCCGCATACCGGAAGCTACTGTCGACGAAAGCGATGACGAGGGTTCTATTCAGGGACTGGATGGGGATGAGAATGTGCTTGGGCTGACGGGCGAAACCTTGATGACCGATAAACGGTCGGGTCGCGGAAATCCTCCGGGTATCTGTCAGCAGATTGATCAGTGTCTCGCCTTTTTGGTGGGTGTCGCTGATCCGGTCGAACGCAGCTTGCAATATTTGCTGCTTACACTATATGACGACGAGTGCCTAGACGATCGTAGCAAAGGCAGTGATACAGCTCCACATATCAGCTTTCGGGAGATCCACGGGATAGCCACGATATTCGACGTCGTGCGGTTATTCCCAGGTGAGGTTTACGTTCTACTTATCTCGCCGGTTAGATAAGCGTTCTCACGTTGCGTTCTGTCAAAGCGCAGTCCTAATATTTCCATGCATCTGGACGCAGCGGGTGATTCAAACTCGAGTTCTTGGTCTTAAAACATGGCAGTGTCTGCAGCAGCGAAGGAAGCAGCTTCAACCGCACCTTCCTGTTGGCAACTTTTCCCTATCTTTCGCTGATATTATAGCAGCATCTCAAGTCCAGCTCCAGCAGAAGCACAACCGGGAAGATGTCATTCTAACGCCTACCGGTAATCAACAAGCGTTGGAAAGTAGAACACCATCAACCGCTCTGCTTGACGGACTCAGTAGCAGAAGTCATCTCAATGTAAGCTCCACCCCGCGCAAGGTTGTGCCATGCACGTACGTTTAAAATGCGTTACCTCATCCATACTGCTGCCGCAGCGCTAGAAATTATTCTCACTACTTTGCATGAAGTGGTAGTGAACTAGCGAAGTCTGACGCGGAGGCTTCATCGTATGCAGTGGAAGAGCCGAGTACCCTTCGGTTAACCTTTGACCAGTGCTCCACCTCAGAGGAAGCATGGCGAGTCTCGGCAAACCACGCTCTTGCATCCGTTTACATCCAGTGCCTTCAGGAAGATACAATGGCGACAAGTGAGGAGCTCCGGACAACGTTTGAAGGAGTCACCGCGCAAATTTTTGCAGGAAAGCTGAGTGCTGAGCACTCTGAAAGGATTCGACAGCGACTCGTGAAGCTCTACGGTTATCGCTTTGCTCACTCGTTGCTAGCGAAAAGTAACGTGAAAGAGTTGAATCACGCTTCAAAAACACCTCTGGATGAGCGTCGAGCCCAGCAGCGGTACTCGAAGGCTTGGCGTGGCAGCGGTCTCATCGAAGACAAGTTGATCTACTGGAAAGAGGTTTGTGAGATGTCAGTGCATCTCGAACTGAAGAGCAAATGACATTGATGTAGATTTTCGTTTGTGTCTGTTGTAGTTCGAGGATCCAGTTGCCAAAAGACCGTTCTACTACAATGTTCGGACGGGCGAGTCGCGCTGGGAGAAGCCTCCAAATTTTGTAGGGAATAAAAAAATGAGGCGAAGACGTAAACCGAAAGCTTAAAAGCACCGAGAAAGGATATTCGAAATCTCAACCAGTACGATGATCGAAACCGCACCCCGTTCTCGCTCTATCCATTACAATTACCCAGAAACCATCACTTCGTATCCTGCCAGCAGGATGGCACTAGACTCTTGCAGCAAGTCGTAAATTGGGCTCAATTCGGTGTTTGTTGATGCGCTCATACGCTGGGAGTACGCATCAAGACATTTGGCCATTTCTTTCCAAGCCTGTTTTTCCGCCTGCAGCCCCAGGCGAAAATCCTTTAAGCATGGGTAGCCGAGCGGCAGCTCTTTCCACGACGGCGATAACGCGGACGTTTTGCCACTCGAAGACGGTGGAGTGGAGGACGGTGACGACGACTGACCGATAGCGGCACGTGTGTCCAGCCACTCAATATACTTGGAAGCCGTCCAGTGTTTCATCTGGTGAGGTAATTGAAGCTCTGGTGGAGCACGAGAAGTGAGGTGGTGCCAAACGTTGCTTGGTCGGATCTTGTCGATTGTAGTATCTCGAAGAATTTCGCTGTTGTCGATGAAGATCATATGGCGGAACGCGCGCAGCTCTTCGTAAGATGAACCAACGTTGCGCAGTGGCACGATGTTCTCCAGTTGCAACTCCAGCTGGGCCATGTCATTTGCTAGCCGCAGCTTCCCGTTCTCAGTTAGCGGACGTACCAACGATGCATGCCGGATGAACACCGAGATGAGGCGTTCCACAAAATCCGCTAGACACTTTGTTGCAAAAGAAGCGATCGGGAGGCGACGTAAATGCTCCTCGAGAATGACTCCGAAAGCGATGCTAAATTCTTGCATGTACTTGGAACCTCCCCCGCCCTGCGACGAACGAAACCCACCGCTACTTCGCGGCGCATCCCCTGATTTTCCCACCCTCGCTGCATTAATTTGATCCCCAAAAGATTCGTCATGCATTTTCGCGAAAATGCTCTCCAGTAATACTGCGAGAGCTTGCAGGTAAAAACCTAGCAAAGCATATTCCAGTTCAGCGATCATTTCACGGCACGGGGTCAAACTCTTCGAGCACAGGGATTTCGCTTCTTTCAGTGTAACTACACCAGTAGTGATGGAGTGAGTGGCTTGCGCCACTGGGGATGCTGTCCCTGCTTGAGGGCCATTAGTAGCTGCCGAGGTTTCAACTCGGTTGCTAACCTCTTCGAGTGCATCGCCCAGCATACTTAGTACATTCATAAGGCCAACATTATGAGCCTGCGCAGGAGTCCGTCCATAAGACGGCATTGTCGCGGCGGCAGCCTTCCCTTGATGCATTATTCTCTTCACGTTTGAGCAGAACAAGTTGACAGCCTTTCGCATCTGTTCAAGTGCTCCATCCAGCAGCACTGGATCTTGGCCCGCCTGCTCCAATTCCGAAAAAATTGTGCGCGATAATGTTTGCATATCACTCCGACCGGGAGGCGATGCGTGGAAATTAGAGCTCTGGGGGAACATGAGCTGGATTGGATTCGACATTCGGCGATATGCACGGTCGATAAACGCGTCGTATAATGGCGCCATTGAGTCAAGTAGTTGTGTACGATCGGACGCAGACCCCGCGATTGGCACTAATTCTCGCTCTGATGATCCATTTTCAGTCTTTGAACTCGATGAGTCGGCCAGAAACTCCACACCCGCGCTCTGCTTTGTCGCGGCGTACAGTTCGTTTAAAACTCGCGTGGCTTGCTTCCGCATACGGGGGTATTCTGCAATCAGCACGGACTTCACTGCCGTGCTGTAACCAAGCGTGGACGCGAAAAGCTCCCTCACGATAGCGCAGGTGACTTCCCAAAACGTAGCGAAGAGGGACGGCTCGTCCGGCTCCAGTACCAACTCCAGGTACTTCTTCCCGGATGCCGGATCCACCATCTTTAGTAGCACGCGTTGTAGATTCCACACTTGGAGCGCATGGACACGAATGACGTCGAAAACGTCTTCGAGTGCCTTCCATAGGTCGGATTTCTGAACGATACTTCCTGTCGACGGCCCATTACTTGAGTCCAGTCCATTGGAGCTGTTACCACCAGAACGCACAAGTTTATCCTCGGAAATAGCTGCCGAACACTTGCGTTCCACCTCCTGGATCACATCGTTCACGGAGGCTTGTGCTGTCGTAGCCAAGTCCCCCAGATAGAACAGGATCTGCAGGGCGTCACCCACGTCTGCCTGGCTTAAACTCTGGATACCTGAACGCAGTGTGGCCCTCACCTCGCGCTTCAAGTTTGCACTAAGCTTTCGCGTGGCTGGCAGCTTTGCACGCACCACACTCAGCTCCTCGAAGCTCTCATCTTGCACCAGCAGCTCCATTTCTCTGATCGCGAGAGCCACGGAGGCCATCTCGTTGTGCTTGGCGTCCCCCGCCAGTCCACCCCCGTTCTCCGTCGCGGCCCCCGTGGACGCCGCGTCGGCATGGTTCAGCTCCGAGCCCAAGACGCGGTCCGACAGCTGCTGGAAGCGCAGCACGCGCCGCACAATGTCGCCGCACTGCTCCACGTTGCGGTAGCGCTGGATCGTGTCGCGCAGGTTCTCGTGCTGCTCGCGCACCAGCGCCTGCAGCGAGTGCACCGATTGCTTGAGCTGCCCCACCGAGCTCTGCACCGACGTGACGTGGCTCTGCAGCTCGTCCACGGACCCCACCTGATCCAGCAGCGTGGCGTGGTGCTCGCCGATGTGCTCCGAGATGACGCGGTCGATGCGCTGCACGGCGCCGTCCAGCCGCTCTACGAACTGCTCCGACTGGCTGGGCTCATCCGGGTCGTCGCCTGCCGCCGAGAAGCTGGTGGAGGAGCTCGCGCGGCGGCGGGAGGCGCCGCTGACGTCGCGCGAGGCCGAGTCGCGCGCCACGACGGCGCTGGCGATGGCGCTCACGTTGCAGTCCGGGCTCAGGAACACGCCCAGCTGCGCTGCATCGGCGTCGGAGAGACAGCAAAGAAGGCGTTAGAGGTGGGCAGCCAGGTCGCAGAGCACAAGCCAAGCCGCCACGTACCATCGCTCTGCAGCTCGAGCACGACGGCCTCCATGGTGGCGGATACAATTATGCTGGAAAGGGGGATAATATGACAAGAGAGGTTTCGGATGTGGCGCACACGAATGCGCATGGGGAGTTGAAGTTTATCTTGGAGTTTGTATGCGACCCCTAGAAATCAGCGCGAGGCAACGAAGCCGCGAGCCAAGTCTGCCAGATCGATCTGGTCGTGCGTGCCTTGGGCATTGCGGATTGCGCACGCGTGGAGGACCATCACTCTGCATTCCGCACTCTCCGGCGCTCGCAAGCATGACTGCCGGCAAGGAGGCGGGCGCGGGCACCAAGTGCTACGTGCCCGACGAGACGTACGTGTGGCTGCCGGCGCAGATCCTGCGCGAGAACAAGAGCGCCGACCCCAGGCGGCCGGAGAAGACGCTCGTGCTGCGCGTGTCCGCGCCGCCGGGCGACGCCGACGCCGTTGTGGACGAGGAGCGCGTGCTGGACTTCAATGAGCCCAAGGTCAAGGCGCTGCTGCAGAGCCTGCAGCTCGAGTCGCTGCCCTACCAGAACGACAGCCTGGGCCCGGACGGCATCGAGGACATGACGGCGCTCAACTACCTGCACGAGGCCGCCATCCTGTACAACGTCAAGAAGCGCTTCCTGCGGAAGCTGCCCTACACGTACACGGGCGACATCTGCATCGCCGTGAACCCGTACCAGTGGCTGCCGGAGCTCTACTCGGAGCAGACGCAGTCGCAGTACCTGACCAAGGCGCGGGACGAGCTGCCGCCTCACGTGTACGCGACGTCCATGGCGTCGTACAACGACATGAAGCGCCACGAGGTCAACCAGTCCATCCTCGTGAGCGGCGAGTCGGGCGCCGGCAAGACGGAGACGACCAAGATCCTCATGAACCATTTGGCGTCCGTAGCCGGCGGACTGAACGACTACACGATCAAGAAGATCATTGAGGTGAACCCGTTGCTGGAGTACTTCGGCAACGCCAAGACCGTGAGGAACGACAACAGTAGTCGCTTCGGCAAGTTCACGCAGCTGCAGTTCGACAACGCCGGCACGCTGGTGGGAGCTAGGTGCAGGACGTACCTGCTGGAAAAGACGCGCGTGATTTCGCACGAAGAGGCTGAACGCAACTACCACATTTTCTACCAGCTCCTGGCAGCGAGTGGCAGCAAGGAGAAGTGGTTTTTGGATGACGCCAACGAGTGCTATGCGTACACGGGGGCTAACAAGACGATTAAGATTGAGGGCATGTCGGATGACAAGCACTTCGAGCGCACCAAAACGGCGCTTGGACTTATTGGTGTCACAGAGAACCGCCAAGAAGTCCTCTTTGAAGTGCTCGCAGGCGTGTTGCACCTCGGACAAGTGGAAATCCAATCGAAAAATAATAACGAAGAATCTGAAATTGTGCCTGGAGATCAAGGAGCGGCGCACGCGACCAAGCTTCTTGGCGTCTCAGCGGAGGACCTAGAGAAGGCACTGTGTTCTCGCCAGATTGCAGTCGCGGGAGACAAGGTTACGGCCTTCATGAAGAAGGAAAAAGCCGAGGAATGCCGCGGGGCATTGTCTAAGGCCATTTACTCCAATGTCTTCGACTGGCTGGTTGAAACGATTAACACGTCACTGGAGAACGATAAAAAGATGCGCCACCATGTGGGCATTCTTGATATCTTTGGTTTCGAGCACTTTCAGCACAATTCATTTGAACAGTTCTGCATCAATTATGCCAATGAGAAGCTTCAACAGAAATTCACTCAAGATGTCTTCAAGACCGTGCAGATTGAATACGAGGCCGAAGGTATTATCTGGAGCCATATTGACTTCGCTGATAACCAAGACGTCATCTCCGTGATCGAAGACCGTCTTGGTATTATTTCGCTGCTCAACGACGAAGTGATGCGCCCCAAGGGCAACGACGAGTCGCTTGTCTCCAAGCTATCAACCATTCACAAAGATGAACAAGACGTCATTGAATTCCCGCGCACGTCGCGCACACAGTTCACTATTAAGCATTATGCTGGGGCCGTTACGTATGAATCACTGGGTTTCCTCGAAAAGCACAAAGACGCACTTCTCCCTGATCTATCCGACCTGATGCGAGGATCATCTAAAGAGTTCCTCAGGACAATATTTGCCGAAAAAGTTGCTAGCCCTACCGCCAGAAAAAAGAGCAACAGCAATCCTCGACGTGGCACGGGGGGAGCACTAACGGTGGCAAACGTGGGCACCCAATTCAAGGACAACCTCAACGAGCTAATGACTAGCATTCGACAAACAAAAGTGCACTATGTGCGTTGCATTAAGCCCAACAAGAACAAAAGCCCAAGCGAAATGGATCAGCAGATGGTGGTGTCACAGCTACGATGCGCTGGTGTGATTGAGGCGATCCGCATTTCGCGCGTTGCGTACCCGAACAGATTGCTGCTAGATGAACTAGTGGACAAGTTCTGGGTTTTCGACGTGCAACATAGGAATACAGATGTCCCTGTCAAAAAGCGGTGCGAAGCACTGATGAAAAAGATGGAACTGTCCTCGCCGGAACAGTACCAGATAGGACTTTCGCGCATTTACTTCCGGTATGGCATTCTGGAGCAAATGGAGGACAAAAAGGCGGAGAGATTGGATCTGCAAGCCCGGCATTTGCAGCACTACATGCGTGGGTTTTCCTGCAGACTCCGCTATCTCCGCAAGCTGCAAGCAATTGTCAAGTTACAGGTATACTCCTTCCATGTTATTATGGTCTTGAACCTTTTATCTAACTGTTCGTGCGACACTTTGTTTTTGAATTCAGTCGGTTGCTCGATGCGTCATTATGATGAATCGGTACCAATCGTTCAAGAATGCAGTGATTACCCTTCAAGCACACTGGCGTGGATATAAGGGTCGTTGCATCGCTCTCGAGGCAAAGAAAAATAAGAGCGCGATCATTATTCAGAAATATGCTCGTCGCTTTGTCCGACGGTAAGCTCGCGCAGAATTACTTCACGAAATGTGAGTGGCTAAGCTCTTCCCGTGATACATGTATACAGCAAGCAATTCAAGGGTGAGCGGAAGGGTGCTGTGAAGATCCAAGCATTCCTGCGCATGAAGTACGAGCGACCGAAGTATATGAAGGCTCTCCAGGAGAAGAAGCAACAGGCTGACATGGAGTACCAGTTGAGCAAGCTACAGGAGCGGCTGCATGACGAGCAGCGACGAAATGCTGAGCTTAAAAAGGATCGGTTGTCCACGTCATCTAATGACAGTCAACTCTACGCAGAGACCAATGGGACACGCTCTCGTGGGCGTTCTGCTGCTCACATGTGGATGGCCGATGCTGATGGTATCATCAGCCAACTTAACGAAGAGGCAGGGCGTCTGCGCAAAGAGAACGAAGAGCAACGTGCACTGACAGCAAAGCTGAAAAGCGAGATCGAAAAGCTCAAGTTTGACCAAACGGTTCAAACAGCGAACTTTCAGGTTAAAATTCGCGGCTTCCAAGATAGGGTAAGATCATCGTTTTTGCTTGATCAGTTCCCGCATTTTGTACTAATCGTTGCTTGATGAATTGTGCATTTCCAGCTTCGAGAGAAAGATAAAAAGCTCGAAGCGGTGGAACGCGAGTGCGTAAAGCTTCGTGAAATTGTAGGCTCTGATCCGTTACTCTCAAGTCAACGATCTACGCGCAAGGACCGCCGATCCGTGTTCCGAAGGTTGGGATCCAAGAAGGAGTTTGACGATGGTTTCGACCATGGCGATGCCAGCCGAGCCTCGGCGGCCATGCAATCAGCCCTCGCTCAGAAATCGGCT
Source organism: Phytophthora cinnamomi (assembly GCF_018691715.1). Lineage (NCBI taxonomy): Eukaryota > Oomycota > Peronosporomycetes > Peronosporales > Peronosporaceae > Phytophthora > Phytophthora cinnamomi. The sequence continues at coordinate 231,021 of NW_027151000.1, read as the reverse complement.
GAAACGGCGCAGTTCCTTCGCCAATCTGCACAACGCATGACGCGTGCGTCATTGTGGCGCAACAACAGTGGTGGTGACAACGATAACGAGAATCGTTATTCTGGAAGTGACATGGGCGATTCGGGCGGCCGGCCGTCGATTCTGCAAGAAGTCAGTGCGGCTGGCGCCGGCGCCATGGAGTCTCTAAAGAACCGGCTTACCGCTGTGAAGGATAAGTATTACGGTGAGGAGGGATCGTCTGCAGCATCCCGCCAGAATGCTGAGCTCCGGAGGGCTTCTGCAGCTCGAGAGTCGTTCAGCTTGGACGCACTGCCACTTCCTCCTGGTTGGGAGACTCGTTTGTCGCGCTCGAAAGGCAAGGTATATTATTGTAACCCGACCTTGCGGATCACACAATGGGATCACCCGGGCAACGAACCAGCCAAAGGGAAGAAGCAGGCTGCTGCTGTACAGCGTGCAAACAGGTAACGATCGTGTTGTGTTGTGTTGATAGCTGAGCAACCAACGCGGTTAACGATACTGACTACTATTGTGATTCGATGATACAGGAGCGGAACGACTGTAGGAAGCCCGCCGCGTGAATCAATAGGTAAGCTGGCGTACCTTGTGTATGTATTGCGATGAAATTTTGCTCATGCTTAAACCCACATTCAACTTGTGCATTACTGCAGATGGCATACTCACGATGGAGGGTCAGATTTAAAAGGTGTCAGCTGAAACAAACAAGGCTAGAGATCGCTTCGTGGGCAGCAAGAAACGGTTTGCCTTGAAGCATGACGCGGCTGGGCAAAACTACTGTCCGTTTGGACGGGATCCGTCGTATGCAGCGTATGCATCGCTCTGAAGATCACCTTGCTGACTTCGTGCTACGTACTCTTTTTCGTAACATTTCTGGCACAGATACGTGTCGTCTTGGGAATTCCATACCGCAGCAAACACTGTGCTTGAAGAATCGGCGTGACAGGGCTCACAGAATTTACAGTCGTCAGGTTTGGCCCAGCTCTGCTTCATACGCCACGGATTGTAGAAAAATTGTTCACCTAGCAGAAATTAAACACCACAAAATGTTAGTGGAAGAAAACAAGGGTTGCACTTTGCAAGCGATGACTTACCGAGCACATCGTCCATCATGATCACCCAGCGGTTTTCATAGTCCAGCTCTTCCGAGCCTAAACCCGTTGGCTTCTGAGTTGTGACCTTCCCCGTTACAGTGTTGCGGTACCTCGGTGCGTGGGTTTCAGTGTCGAACTCCTTCACGTACAGATCTGCAAGCATTCGTCGCAGCAACTTGCGAGCTGCAAACCTTCGAAAGGCGCACTGAATGCTCACAGCGCTCTTCTGACGAACAGCGCGCTCCTCGGCATTTTCAGCAAGCTGGATTAATGCAGCCAACGATAAGAATCAACCTCCTAAACGAGAAATTAGAAGACGCGAAATCTGCACGTACCAAGCGTTCTTCCTCTTCGTCGTCCAGCTTTTGCAAGAAGTCTGCTTCCGCCTGTAACCAATTGTTCTCCGTCTGCACAACACAAACACACCAACACATTAGGTCTAGCAAGGTCACCCCTTGAATCTCTTCTTCACTTCGTACCTTGCGTCGTTCATCCTCGGTTTCTTCCTCCATAATCTCATGCTGCGCACGCTCAATGACTTCTTGTTTTGGTATTACAACACCATTTGACTTATACTTCGTCGTAAGTTGTTTTGAGCGCTCTTTCACGCGCTGATGGAGTTGCGCATGTATTTTTTCCCACTCGCCTTGGACCTCTTCAACCTGCAGTAGCTGTTCTACTAACTTGCCACGTTTCCGAACTTGCTCCACGATCGTGTTTTCCCACTGGGATTTCAAGCGCTCGTAGCCTTCTTTCTCCTGTAGCTTGAGTGCCTCCTTTCGAGCCACTTTATCGGCCTTAAAGGCTTCCCACTCTCGTTGACGTCGTCGATGCACTATCTTTTGCTTCTCGATACCATCGATGCGGCGACGCTTTTCCTTGTAGTCGGCCTCTTCACGCAGTTTATCGTACTTCTCTGTTACTTCGCGACGATGACGTGCCGCTTGTTGTGCTGCATCTTCCGATAGTTTTAGCATCTCCACCTCGATTTCTCGTATAGCTTTCTCTTCTTGAGCTTGTCGAGCTCTTCGCTTGTCGGCAACAATCTTCCGGAATAAGCGCTGCAATCGACGGGCCATCTCTCCGCGGACGAGCTCGCGGAATGCCTCCCGTTCCCGTTGTATCGCCGCCATTTCACGATAGTAATACGCCAAGAGTTTTTGTCGAGTTTGGATTCTCCCCAACCGGCCGCGATAAACGCGTTGGATGCGAATGGCGAGGAGGTTTTGACGTCGCAGCTTTCGGAGATGCCTTGTAAAATGGGCTCGCATGCGGAAGGCACCTTGGACGGCTAAGACTGCTTGAATCTTTCGCCAGACCTCTTCTGCTCGCATTCTTCCGCGCATGCCACGAAATACGCGCTGAATCTCTAGCGCAGCAATGCTTGCCAGAGCATGTCGCCGTAGCGCCCCAAAAGCAGCGCGTTGCTTGATGCGTGCCGTAATTGTGGATGCAAATGTTACTGTTACACGAGCCGTCTTGCGATCTCGGGCATATCGTGCCCACGTGTGGAAGCATGAGCGTGTAGCTTTGGTCTCGTTGTAGTAGCGCAGACGTCGCAAGACGCGCCTGTTGTGCTCTCGCCTTCGGGCTCGAAACACGAAATCGCGGTACACCGCAACACTCAGCTCATCTATGACATTTGTGTGTGGTGTCATCCGGTGATTTACCAATGTCCGCAGCGGTGGAAGCTGCAACAGTCGCTTGAACACCCGTAAGGTAATTCTTGACGACGATATTGCAGAAGTGAAGCTGGAAGAGGACAGCGATAGAGGGGTTGCACGGATTGACGGTAACATGCCGAGCGCAGCTCGAAGCTAAGAGAAGTCAGCGTACGCACGCTTGTGAGTACTTCGGTTACGAGGTGCGTACTATGAAACGACTTACCCTGTCGGAGACTAAGTGAGACGCAGCGGGGTTTCGCATCGCATGAGTGAAAATCAGCGTCACATCGCCCGCATCAATGGCATCCGAGTCGTTAAGCTCCAGGCAGCCACTCGAGGAAAACACACTAAACGCCCAGATCATGTGTTCCCGCATTGTCAGCAGGGGTTCCTGAAACATCCTGTCGAAAATTTCTCTCGAGTCAGAGATGCAAGATCCATCAGACACAATATGAATACTCATCATTACCTGAGGGCGATGAGCAAGGTTCTCCAGTTGAGTACGGTCACATTGTCAACTGATCGCTCGCAGCAGAACTGTAACTTGTCCAGGTGACGATCAAGAGCTAACCGCGCGACTGCCCTTGCACTATCTTGATCTTCAGCATTGTTATCTTGATCAGCAAATTTGTCCTGTTTCCTTTTACGACAATGTCCAGTTTTCCTTGTCTCGCTGCGATGATGAATAATAGCAACTGCTGGAATACCTAAAATTTGTCGAACAACGCTCGTAAACCTTGCCTTCGTTACGAGGTGGTGTGGGAATGCGCGAAAGAATCCCTCATAGAGCGCACGGTCATCGCCTGCTAGACGAATGCCGTGAAAGCAAGGCGCTGACATGAGCTTCACCTAGAACACCAAGACCTGCATGAGCGCACGATTTCGGATCTAGAACATCAACCACATGCACGTACCAGTTGTAAGATTTCTCGCCACCTCTTGGTTTGGAAGGCTTCGAGAGCTGCGTATCCGGGTGAAGTTACCTGCGCTGGCAATTCCGCGATGACCCACGGAGTGTCTTCTCTCTGCTCTAGTTGGTGCCTCAGAGCTTCTCTATTCTTCCTGTCACTGAAGTTTCGTTCCGATAATGGGTCAGACGCGTCGTGATCCGACTCGTCCTCTCTCGGAGATGCCAATATTCGGGACTCCAGGTCCTCCAGCTGCGCTTCCAAAGAGGTAATGGCCTGCTGGTCGTCACTGGTTTCCTCCTTCGTTTGGCCGTCGACATCGTGAGGAGTAGGTAACGTGTTTACTACATGTACACTATCGTCAGTGAGCAGGTCCATGGCGTCCGTGATACTCCAGCACCCCGTTCGACCAGCGCCTCTTGAAATGGACGCCATATCTGGAGTCAGGTTGAAAGGTCTGTCCTGTTGGAGATTTCGCACGAGCATATTCTATCTAGATAAAACTGCGTTCGGTGGGCATTGGCATTTCGAGGCCAGGCAATTCGCGATCATAGCTGGGCAGGTGGGGGAGTTGGTCCAAGCAATTCCGACTTCATAATTTAGAGCACTGTAAGTGCGTCGCTCTTAGTCCTGCAGGAGCCGCGTCTAATGAAAGAGGTGGAGAGGCACATCCAAAGCCATCTAGATAGATGTGTCCTCGGGGCTGATCAAAGCGTCGACAAAAGCCTTATCGCCGGAGCCACTCTCAATCATGTGCTGAATCGACAGGAACCCGTCGCCGTTCATGCGAAGGAACGTCTCGTTAGAGTGCGCTAGCGCCTTGAACGCCTGCTGCAATACCGCAACGTGGAACGTAGCAGCGCAGCTCCCAGAGTAGTCGCCCTCACTTGACGACGCGCACGAGAACTCGATAAACGCAGACGACGTCGGCGCGAAGTCGATCTCACACGACCCTGTCTCCGAGGTGGCACTCAAACTCAAGCACTTGGCCTCCGATGTATCGTCCGGGCTTCTGCTGTCTGCGTCGGCCATGGCGATCGTCACGCTCGCCGCACTCGGCAGGTCGTAGAGCTCGGCAAAGGCGTCTCGCAGCGGCTCGGACTGCATGATGCAGCGGGCCACCACCGCCGACTGCTCGAAGGCGCTCTCGAACTCCAGTTGGCCCATGTCGCCGCCCTCGTGCTCCAGCACCTGCATCGAGCACTCGCACATGACGCCGCTGTCCTCCACGACCAGCAGCAGACTCGCGCTCTACAGCGCAGCGCACGATTAAGACGAAACCGTCAGCGAATGAACCACCTCCACGCTACCTTCCGTTCTACCTCGTTACCTCCGGCTCGTAGGTCATCCGCAGCGACGTGGTGGCCAGCGCCGCCGGCCCAAACATGGACAGACACTCGATCAGCAGGCTCACGCTCAGCGCGAAGCTCAGCTGCACGTCGTCCTCGTCGTCGAACTCCTCGTCGTCCTGCCGCTGCTGCTGTAGCTGCGACTGCTCCGGGCCGAACTTGTAGCTGTCGAACAGCTCGCGGCCGATGGACGTCTTGATCTGCAGCGACTTGCCCTTGGAGTGCGCCGTGAACAGCAGCCCCCGTCGGTCCACGTCGCAGCGCACGCGCTGGTCGCGCTTGCCATGCGCCAGACAGCTCAGCAGCGTCACCAACACCTTGACGCTCTCAGTGGTGCACGTAAGCGTCGGCAGCGGTGGGGCCGCCGCGCTGGTGGCGGCGCTGGCGCCGACCACGTCCTCGTCGTCGCTGCTCCAAGGCATTTTTCGCGTTTGGAAAGCTATTGTCAGATTTGACAGTTTTCGGAGCGTTTGATTGGTTCGGTAAAGTGACCATGTTGTCGGGTGCAACAAGGTCAGTTGGCGTGTTGAATTGATTCTACATGACCACGCCAGATGCTGGAGCTTGCTTGATGCGATGTCGGTTCATGTAAAGAAACACTACGAAGCCTTACCATTAAGATCTTTACCAGCATTTGATGCAAGTAACTCTACGCTCTTGAAACGGACCCTACCGATGCTTTCAACATGTTAGCATTTCCAACATGGAGAGCAAAGATTGTTGCCTTTCACTTCTGAGTCATGCACTGTGGAGCGTTCCCCGTTGATCTGTACTGTAATTGACGCAATGAGTGGTGTTCGGCTGGTAGCACACTCGTATTTTGTACCCAACATCTTGGCCATCCGTGGTGTTTCAGGATATATCGAGGATTTATTTAATACAAACCGTGCACATTGGATGTCAAAAACTTTGCCGACAGATATATGTATCCTGCGATGGATCATTGTGCAATCACCGAACCAATCCTCGCACATGAGAAAGCATGTTATCTTTATAAGCTCTGCAACGCAGATCCTTAGCAGTAGATCTGAGCTCTCCGCGAGTGGGGGCCATATCAATTGCGATATGAATAAAACGATTGATCTACAGCGTGCAGTTTGATCCGCGCTCTCCCCTGACGATTAAAATCTCCTTCGCTCCTTTGCAAATGCTGATGCAACTTTAATCTTTTTCACACGCCCGCCAAAGGCAACAATTCGACCATCACTCTGTATGTTGAAGAAGCACACCGCCTCCATTTGTTTGCTGTGTTGACGAGTGGCAGCAGTTGGCCGGCCCCGCGCGCGCATCAAATCGCGGGTCTCTCGACCAGACTGTCTCGAGCCGACCAGACCCCTGGCCGCTGATTCAACAACAGCAGCACTGCTACCAGCAGAGGGTCTATAGAACAGTGGAAACGATGCTCGCCTCATTACAGCTCTTCGTGAGTCACACGTGCATCCGTTTGAGCGTGTTGAAGAACAGCGGCAAGCTGCAGCGTGTCCTCGACTCGCGATTTCCGCGTGTCAACGCTCCTTCTCCGTCGATTTCGCTGCTCCTCGGTCGAGAAGTCGTCATCGCGCGGCGTGCGCGAGATCGGTGGCTGCAGTCGCCAAAGCGCAGCCACTGCAAACATCCGGGCCGTTGCCGCAGGATCGCAGCGGGGATCTGCTGGCAGAAGATGGCCACTTGGGCCGGTCTTGCGCTGCATGATTCGCCTATGCTGCGGTGCCTGCGACGGAGCAGTACCGCCGTGGGTATACAGTATTTTTCCACAATGAGGAAGTCGAGATACGTATGTGTTTAACAAGTATATCGTATAAATAGTGTTGGTTGATTGCCCAAAATGGACAAATAGAGATACAGTAGAAAAGGGTATTCGTTTCCAAGTCTTAACGAAAAATACTGTACTGACCCCCCTATTACAGTAGTGCGCGTGCACCTGTTTTGGTTGAGCTCCGAATGTATCGGAGAAGGGCCACGGCCATGGAGACGGCGGAGCCGAGCGTCGGGGGCGAAGACGTCGCGCTGATGACCAGTCCCCAAGTCTCCGCGTACGGGCCCTTGACGCACAGCGCCGCGTCCTGCACCACGCGCTCCGAAGACGACGACCCCGAGTCGGCGTCGCTGCTGTCGCAACCGCTGCTAAGTTCCTCCTCCTCCACCGCAGCCTCCAGCCCCCGCTCGACCGCCATGCGCCAGGTCGGCAAGCAGGGCGCCATCGTGCTGCTGTGCTGCATCAACCTGCTCAACTACATCGACCGCGGCATCATCCCGGGCGCCCCCGAGAAGTTCAACCAGTTCATCACGGACACGCTGGGCGTGAGCGTGCTGAACCAGTCGCTGTACTTCGGCCTGCTCACGTCGGCCTTCATCGCCAGCTACTCCGTCTTCTCCATCATCTTCGGCTACTATGCGCTCACTCACCGGCCCTTCCGCATCATCGCGCTGGGCATGAGCGTGTGGATCGTGGCCGTCATCATCTGCGGCATCGCGCAGGCCGCCGAGAGCTACTACGTGCTCATCATCGGCCGCCTGGTCAGCGGCGTGGGCGAGGCCTCGTTCCAGTGCACTGCCACGCCCTTCATCAACCGATTCGCGCCTCCAGAGAAGCGCTCGCTGTACCTGGGCATCTACCTGGCCTCGATCACCGTGGGCACGGCGGTCGGCTACATCTACGGCTCCATCTTTGCCAGCTCCGGACTCGGCTGGGCCGGCGCGTACTACGTGGAGGGTGTTCTTATGGTCGGGTTCGTGGTCTGCTGTCTCACGATCATCCCGGACGAGCTCAACCAGGTCCCCGTCAAGGAGACGGACCACGAGGAGCTGGAGAACAAACAGGGGGACGTGTCTGTGGTGCCTATTACGCCGGACGACGAGGACAAGGCCAGCGCCACGGCGTTCCTGGAAGACAAGGGCCGCGGTCTGCCCATGCCCAAGCCGTCGTTCTTCGTGGAATGGTGGGGCATCTTCAGCAACCTGCCGTTCATGCTGATCATTCTCGGACACGCGGCGTACACGTTCTCGCTGGCCGCCATGAGCACGTTCAGCCCTGCTATCTTCATCGGTCTTGGGCTCTTCGAGAGCGAGACGACGGTGTCGCTCATCTTTGGCGGCCTTGTGGCCATTACCGGTACCATTGGTACGCCCGTGGGAGGCATCCTGGTCGACTGGCTTGCGAAGAAGAAGCCCGACGAGATTGGCCGCCGCTGCGTGATTTCTGTGAACGCGCTGTTCTTCTTCATGCTCGCCTCCGTGGTGTTTGGATTGGTGATGGTGGCCTTCGCTAGCACCAAGATGCTGTGCCTGATCTTCCTCACGCTGTGTCTTTTCTGTATGTGCGCGCTGTCGGTGCCTGAGACGATTGCCGTGCTCGAGCTCTTCCCCAAGTCGCGCCAGTCGATGGCCGTTGCGGCGAACACGCTGATTATTCACGCGCTGGGAGATGTTCCGTCCCCTATCATTTTGGGCGCTATCAAGGACGCGTGGGCTCCTCACTGCGGCACTGTGGAAATTGACGGCGAGGCGAAGCTCAATCCTCGCTGCTCAGAGGACCACTCCGGTCTTCGCGACGTGCTGCTCTTTGCCGTGGTTTGGCTTGGCTGGGGTGTCATGCTCTGGGGAGCTTCGATGGTGGTGGTGAAGCGGAGACAGCAGGAGGAAAAGCGTCGCGCAGCCCGTGCTGGTTTGATCGATGGCCCGCTTTAGTTTTTGCAGCGTGCAGCGACAACGTGCAAGTCTACTGAACGTGGACAGCAATCCGAATAGGAGCTAGAAATCCCAACTAACTGTAAATAGGAGTTCATCAGACTCGGTGCGTTTCAGCAATGCGTACGCATGATGATTTTTTCCGTCTGTATTACTTCGAAGTACTTATCAACTGCTCTCGCAACCTCTACGCCAGGAGAACAACCTGCCAACCTCGCTCGCTTCACACGAAAACAACGACAGAATCGAAGCAAGCTGGGTCGACGGAGTCCTCTTCTGAGCTTACCGTTCGTCCGATTCCTACAAGTTCTTGCGATGCAGGATGGAAGCGCCGTACTCCTCATACTCGCTCTTGGTGATCCACATGTTCTTGAACGTCGCGAGCGAGGCCAAGATGGAGCCACCGATCCACGTGGAGTAAATGCGCGTGGGCGGTGCCGAGATACGAATTTTAATATCCTTGGGCGCTTTCTTGCGCACCTCGGCCAGCAAACGGTCGCCAAAGCCCGGGAAGAGCGTCGAACCGCCGGACAAGATAATCTGCGAGAAAAGCGTCTTGCGGAGGTCCATGTCCGACTTCATAATGGCCTGCACCAGGCACTCGTGCACACCGCGCGCCTCCGAGCCGATGATCTCCGGGCGGAACAGCACCTCCGGCGCACGGAACTTCTCCGGGCCGATCTGCTCAAAAACAACCAAAAGCAGCGCAACGTTAGAACACCCACCACCTAAACCCGCAATCTACCAACACAATAACCCACATTGAGCAGCGTGCCGTCCGGCAGGTAGTACGCGGAGGTGTCGTCCCCGGACGCGCCGGACGGCTTGGTCTTGGCGCTGAGCATGTCCTTGACGGCCAGCGCCGACTTCTCCGCCTCGAGCTGCTCCTCCTTGGTGGGGTTGAAGGCCACGTAGCAGAGCTTCTCCTTGATCTCGCGCACCACCTCCCGCTCCGCGGACGTCTGGAAGTTGTAGCCCGCGCGGCGCAGCAGCAGCTGCAGGTGGCGCGTGACGTCGCGGCCGGCGATGTCCATCCTGGTGATGGCGTGCGGCAGCGTGAAGCCCTCGTAGACGGGCACGACGTGGGCCACGCCGTCGCCCACGTCCAGCACGACGCCCGTGGTGCGGCCCGAGGCGTAGAGGCTGAGCACGGCCTGGGGCGACACGAAGAGCGACGGCACGTTGAAGGCCTCGAAGAAGACCTCGCCCGCGCGCTGGCGGTTGGCCACGGGGTTCAGCGGCGCCTCCGTGAGCAGCACGGGGTGGTCCTCGCTCTGCACATTGAGCATGTCCTTGGAGTAGACGTGCTGCCAGATGCGGTGCATGCTGTTCCAGTCCGTGACCACGCCGTGCTCCATGGCGTACTGGATCTTGAAGAGCCCGCGGTGGTGCTGCACGCGGTTGCCCACGAACACGTCGCCGCCCTCGTAGGCGCCGCCCGGCATCATGCGCGTGTGCTTGGTGGCCCCCACGAAGGACGGGAACACCACCTGGGGCGTCTCGCCGCCCGCGAAGCCAGCCTTCATGAGGCCGCTGCCGTTGTCGATCACCAGCGGCTGGTTGCCCAGCACCGCGCTCGCCATCTCTTCTCCTCCAATGTAGTGTACCGGTAGTATATCTGCAGCAGCAGTGGGGGAGCTCGAAATCCGACCCGCTTTTGGCAACGTCGTCCGGGAAAAGGTGTCGCTTCAACGGGTAACTTACTAGAAGCGGGTCCAGTGGACCGAAAAGACAGCGCCACGGGGCAGTTCGCACCGGACAGACCTCGAAGCCAATACAACGGGGCATTTCCATTATTAAGGGGAAGCCCCACTGCAGCCTCGAGGGACGGAGGCCATGGACGGCGCGGAGCGAGAGGTGGCGGCGCTGCTGGAGCAGATCCAGGCCGCGCGCAGCAACGCCGAGCAGACGGAGCTCTTCCGCCACGTGCAGGAGGTGGCGCAGCACCGCGACCCGTCGGGCGCCGAGCGCCGCGTGCTGCGCAGCGCGCTGCCCATGCTCGGGCAGCTGGCGCAGCTGCGCAACGCGGCGCTGGTGGCGGCGATCCTGCAGCTGGTGGCGCAGGAGGCGGCCGCCGCGTCAGCAGCAGCGACGGTGGCGTCGACCAGCGACCCCGTGGCGGTGGACGCGGCCGCCGCGCTGCTCGCGGGGCTCTACGACGTGAGCGCCGCCGTGCTGCTGCTGGGCCACTCGACGGAGAAGAACGCGGTGCTGGCGCTGCAGCTGGCGCTCGGCAGCCTGCACGCGAGCTTCCAGACCGTGCTGCGGGCCGAGGGCGCGGGCGTCAGCGCCTGGGACGCCACGATGCGCTGCGTGGAGGCGGCGGCGGACGTGGTGGCCAGTCCGCCCGAGGCGGGCGACGGCAACCGCAGCGCCGCGGTGTGGCTGCGCGCCTGGAAGCTGGCGGAGAGCGGCGTGATGCTCTTCAGCACGGCGCAGGACGCGTCCGTGTACCGCGACCCGATGCGCTCCAACGTGCAGCCCAACGCCTGCAGCCTGGACCGACTGGCCGGCGCCAAGCAGCCGATCCTGGTCAAGACGCAGCTGGAGGAGTTCGGCGTGTTCCTGCTGCAGAGGATGTGCGGGGTGGTCGGCGGCGTGGCGGACGCGAAGCTGACGCTGGCGAGACGAGAGCTCAGCGTGGCGGTGAACTCGCTGTCGCTGCTGGCCGCGGTGCGCCCGCAGCTCATGCCGCACATTCTGCCGAGGTTAATTGCACTCTCGACGACGGCGGGGGCTGAGGATGCGGGGCTGCAGAAGACGTTGACGGCCAACTTAGTGAAGCTGCTGAGCCACCCGGCTGCACAGGCGTTTGCGGACGAGGTGACGGACGCTTTGATTGCAGTGGGCGCTTCGCAGCGGGCATTCGCTGCGATTAGTAAGAGCAAGGAGCAGCGGAGAAGGTATACTTCGGCGCCCACTGAGGCGTCGTTGCGCAGAGCAAGGATCGGCAAACGCACGGCTGCGCAGTCCATCACGGAGCGAGTGGAGAATGCGAACGCCCATGCCAAGCGCAGACGAGTGATTTCAGGTTCTTCAGCAGCTCCGATTTCTCACGAAAAGGTGACACACGACGGAATTGTGAATATGCAGGCTGTGGAAGTAGCGAACCTCGTCCTGGAGAGCTTTGCTTCAGACATGCCGACAGCTCCGCCTAACCTGATGCTAGAACTGGTACCAAGCGTCCTGAAGACACGGATGTCTGCGCTGCTTGCGAAACTCGCGACACCGTCCTCAGTACAGGCAATTGAGAAAAGCGCGAAGCGTATGCGTGACCCTCGCATCAGACGCGACCCGAGGCTGAAAGCCCAGAACAAGGAGCAGCCTGCGCTGGTGCCCATTTTTGATGAGACCGCTGTTGAAGAAGTAAGTGACTGGATATCCAAGAATGCTGCTACGATCGCAGAGCCGCTAGTGTCTGTCTCGGAGGACAATGTGGTTCAGGTGCATCTGAAATCAGAGACTTCCGCATGGCAACACGAGATGGCAATCGATGCACTTGTGCGGATTTTAGAGAACGAGTACGGAGTGAAGATTCGAGGTGACGAAGCTCTGCGAGAGGGTGTTGTCTGTCGGCTTGCTTCTAGCCCCTGGCTTCTTACTACTGATGAAAACAGCAAACCCATTTCGGAATTGTCGGGTGAATCGCCAAACCTGCCATTTGTGTATCAGAAGATTTTGGACTTCGTGTTAGGCGATTATTCCGTGCGTTCAACGCTTGCAACGAACTTGATTTGTCAAGAATACATCCGTGCTACCGCTTCCCAACTAGGCACGACCGCTCCTGAAGATGCCGTGACTCCCCCTGGAACGGTGGACTTTAAAATCTATCGGACAGCCGTCAATTATTTCTTCAGTGCACTGCAAAAGAAGATGGATCTGTCTTCATCAGCAGACAAGAAACTATTTGGAAATCTGGTGGCGCAGCTACCTCGTGTGCCAGTGGAGATTCTACGTATCATTACGTCGCTGTTTGGTGAAAAGACTGGAATCGTACTTGGCATCACTCTACTACGTGACCTAACGAAGGAGCGGACGGCGTGCCGAACGCCGTGCCTTCGCGTGCTGTTGCGGTACACATGTCATGAAGACGAGCATTACCGGAATTCTGCCATTCGATGTGTAGCTAACCAGCTATACGGAATCGGAGCCCTCAAAAGCGACATCGAAGCGTTTGCAATCAAACTAGTCAACTCGCTGCGGGAACCTGTAAAGAGCAACGAATCGAGTTCAAAAGACGAGGATGAGGCTATGCCTGAGGCTGCTGGCGACAACGAGAACGGTGAAAAGGTGGAAGTCACAGAATCCGTTGAACCAGCTGTGGAAGACAAAAGTGCGTGGATTAAAGCCCAAGTAGAGCGGATTACACTGGCTGAAAAGGACACCAGCCAAGAGCTATGCGCTTACGCTGACGAAGTTCAAGGTGAATCTGATCTGACGAAGCCATTGGACAGCGAGGCAGAAATGCTGCGGCGGCTGGAATTGTACCTGGCACTATGTGCGAAGAAGCCTTCACTGTTGACGCATTTGGTAGCGACGTATGCGTACGCTTCTGAGGCTGTGCGCCAAGTGGTTTTCCGTGCCATTGAAAAGCTCATCAAGCATCTCAAGCAACGCGGAACTGTGAATGTCGTCGCGCAGCTGCATGGGTACGAGCCAAACGCGCTTGGGCTGGTATGTCACATTATTCAGATCTTGTCGATCCGTGGGCGGCCAAACGAATCGAGCACTTCGGCTACCGATGAGCTTGTTCACCAAATTTTGGAGCTGTACCACAGCCACGAACACATTCCGGACTCCATCTCGGTGCTTATTCCAGTTCTGCCTAGTATTCGCGGCGAGATCCTGTTTCCGCTATTGCCGCAACTGTTATCGCTACCTCAAACTCGGCTATCTGTCGCAATTACACGGCTACTAGAAGCAATGCCTCCGCAGGTGGTCGCCCCGATTGACTTGCTGGTAGCACTGCACCACGTAGACCTCAAGAGCGAGCCTACCATGCAAAAGAAGGTGATCAACGCTATTAACTTCTGCGTGGAGCACCGCCATGCATTCCCGTCTGATGTGCTTCTCCACGTGTGCCGCGTGCTGGTCCAAGAGGAGAAAATCTCGAAACTATCGCTTCGCACTCTGATCCTCAGTGTGACCGCTTATCCGACGTTGCAGAATGATATGGCGTCGCTATTGGATATTCTCATCGACAGGAGAGTGTGGGAGATGGAAGACGCATTGTGGAAGGGCTTCGTGAAGTGTTCGGCGCTCATCCAACCGGCATCTTTTCCGTTGCTACTGCGCAAACTCCCCGTGCCCCAGCTCGCGCTGCTTTTGAAGGAAGAGAAAGAGCTGCGTGTTTTGCTCCGTGAGTTCGCTTTCACTGCTGGTCCTGACGGCCAGCCGATGGACCTCTCGTCCGATATTAACGCGCTCCTCGAAGACCCGAAAGAGGGTGTCAAGCACGAAAATGGTGCAAGTGTTGAAGAGCCCGCAGTGAAAGTGGAGAGCGCAGACAACATTGATCCCGTTAAAGTGGAGCCCAGCGAATAAGTCGCGGAGCCCAGCCACTCAAATGCAGGCTGCCTCCGGCGTGTAGTTAGCTTCAGGAACCATGCAGGAGACTGCACCACCGCATACCTGCAACGTTAGATACTCAAATCTGATTAACAAAACAAGATCACCTGGTGTTCTTCTCGAATCAATTTACTCTGGCATTAGCGCGCTAATACTTGTATGTTGTACGGTTTTGTCCGTGTCTGCGTCACTAATGCTGCTCGTTCAGCGTTCTGCTCAGCCGCAGATGTGGCTGTTGTAGCGAACGTGGCAGATTTCACTCACTTCTTCTATTGCTTTCAGGGCTTCGTCCATGTCTTCCTTCGTGTGAGCTGCTGAAATGCAGAAGCGAACGCGAGACAGTAACAGCGGCGTAGCAGGGAAGCCCACCGTCACCACAGCCAGGTTCCGCTTCAGGCATTCGCGCGAATACTCGCCAACCTTCGACATGTGGTACAGCATCACCGGGATGACAGGCGAGTCGAAGTCGCCAAGCGTGATCACGCCCATGTCGATCAGTTTCTGACGGAAGTAGTTGCTGTTGTCGCGCAGCGAATCCAGCTTGTTGCGGCCGATATCGGTGCCATCCAGACCGGCGATGATGTTCAACGCAGTCAAGATTTGCTGGGCGATCACCGGAGACAAACTCGTCGCGTAGATCGCACCTGCGCTCGAGTTGCGGATGAAGTTGATGATCTCCACGGACGCAGCGATGTATCCGCCCATACCTCCGAAGCTTTTCGTGAAGGTTCCCATCAAGATGTCAATCTCGCTCGGGTCCACGCCAGCATACTCGCAGATCCCGCGACCTGTCTTGCCGAGGGCTCCGATACTATGGGCCTCGTCCACGTAGATGTAGGCCTTGTACTTCTTGGTCACGTCCACCATCTCGCGCAGACGCACGATCTCGCCCTCCATCGAGTAGATGCCTTCGATCATCACCATAACCTTCTTCCACGCGCGGTGCGTGCGCGGTTGGCCCTCGGCGATCTTGGTACGCAGCACCTGCTCCAAGTGCTCCGGGTCGTTGTGTCTGAACACGCCGACGGTCGCACCGGAGGCGCGGGCTCCGTTGACGATGGACGTGTGATTCAAGGCATCGCTCAGGATGAGCGTGCCCTTGCCCATGAGCGCCGGGATGCTGGTGGCATTGGTGGCATAGCCCATGTTGTACACGATGGCCGCCTCCTTGCCGACAAACTTGGCGACGGCGCGCTCCAGAGCCACGTGCACCGACGTGGTGCCGAACTCCATGGGCGGCACGGTGGACGCCACCGAGAACTGGTGCACGGCCTGCAACACCTCGTGGCTGCACGTGTTCATCCAGTCGTCCGCGAAGCCCAGGTAGTTGTACGAGCCCAGGTTGAGGCAGTGCTGCGGCGGCTCGTCCAGCCGCACGAACGACTTGTTGCCGTCCGTGGACTTGCGCTGCACGAGGTCAATGTGTGCGCCCGGCGCGCCGGCCACGGGGCGGTTGAAGACGTCCTGCACGCGGTGGTACAGGCGGCGCGTGTAGAAGCTCTCCCACGCGATGAGCAGCTTGGCGAGGCCGGAGCGGGCCTCCTCGGAGCGGTAGCGAGAGACGCCCGAGATGCTGGCGGCGATGTCGCGCACGTGGCCGAACGTGATGAGGATCGAGTACTGCAGGAAGCACATGATGGCGGGGAACCATGGCACGTGCTCGGCGGCCATGGCGAAGGGCGGAGGAGGCCAAGGAGGCGAGAAGGAGGTGAGAAGTGCAGGCGGAAGCTGGTGAATTCCGGAATGGCCAGACCCTCGGGACACGCCGGTTGGGACACGTTCTCGAGGCAACGACTTGCGGCCAAAGACATGGGGAAGCCACTTGGCCTGTTGATGATGGTGATACCCTCTCTGCAACTTAAGCAGCGTGACATGGACGCTACCGACTGGCAAGACAACCTCTCGTGTGCATTGCACTTGTAGGTACATGTACCATGTGACCGAGGTTGAAGCGGAGGTCGATGAGCCGCCAGCGGGATGTGGACAAGACCCATCGCAAGGAACGAGGTTGGTGGTGAGCAGTCTAGACGGTCAGTATAGATTTCTACCCGGCGTGCGTCTGTCATTTGTTAGTAGCGACTGCAGTGCGAAGAGCGCAGTCGAAGGAGCACCACTACCGGTAGCTATCAAGATCCCCGGCCTGCCGAAAGGCGCGGAACGCACGCGAGGCAGGGCTGCCTACATCCCGATAGGCGGCGACCTTGCCAACACGCGAGCGACTGGAGTCTTCTTACCTAAGAGCGAGCCTTCTTCTCGAAGCGGATATTGCACAGGTCCGCCACCTCCTTCAGTGCGACGAGGGCGGTGTCCATATCTTCACGCGTGTGGGCTGCCGAGATACAGAAGCGCACACGAGCGAGCAGCAGCGGCGTAGCAGGGAAGCCCACCGTCACCACAGCCAGGTTCCGCTTCAGGCACTGGCGAGAGAACTCACCGACCTTCGACATGTGGTACAGCATCACCGGAATCACAGGCGAGTCGAAGTCACCGAGCGTGATCACACCCATGTCGACCAATTTCTGGCGGAAGTAGTTGCTGTTGTCGCGCAGGGAGTCAATCTTCTTGCGGCCAATGTTCGTGCCGTCCAGACCCGAGATAATGTTCAGCGCCGTCAGAATCTGCTGGGCGATCACCGGGGACAGACTCGTCGCGTAAATAGCGCCAGCACTCGAGTTGCGGATGAAGTTGATGATCTCCTCGGACGCAGCGATGTATCCGCCCATGCCACCGAAACTCTTAGAGAACGTGCCCATCAAGATGTCGATCTCGCTCGGGTCCACGCCCGCGTACTCGCAGATCCCGCGGCCAGTCTGGCCCAGCGCGCCAATGCTGTGGGCCTCGTCCACGTAGATGTAGGCCTTGTACTTCTTGGTCACGTCCACCATCTCGCGCAGACGCACGATCTCGCCCTCCATGGAGTAGATGCCCTCAATCATGACGATGATCTTCTTCCAGGGGCGGTGCGTGCGCGGCTGACCCTCGGCGATCTTGGTGCGCAGCACCTTCTCGAGGTGCTCGGGGTCGTTGTGCTTGAACACGCCCACAGACGCGCCCGAGGCACGCGCGCCGTTGACGATGGACGTGTGGTTGAGCGAGTCACTCAGGATGAGCGTGCCCTTGCCCGTCAGCGCCGGGATGCTGGTGGCGTTCGTGGCGTAGCCCATGTTGTACACGATGGCCGACTCCTTGCCGATGAACTTGGCCAGCGCCTTCTCCAGGGCGATGTGCACGGGGGTGGTGCCGAACTCCATGGGGGGCACGGTCGAGGCCAGCGCGAACTGTTTGACAGCGGGGAACACCTCCTTGCTGCACGTGTTCATCCAGTCGTCCGCGAAGCCCAGGTAGTTGTACGAGCCCAGGTTCAGGCAGTGCTGGATGCAGCCGTCCTTGTTGTGCAGCGTCTTGTTCTCGTCCACCGAGTAGCGCTCGATCAGGTCGATGTGGGCGCCTGCAAGCAATAAGGAAGGAGGGGGGAGGGAGGGGGAGGGTCAGCCTACCACCTCGTAGCATAGCACAGCACACAGACACGCGTCCGCCCCAGCGAGGGGAGAACGCGTCGAGTGGAGCGCAGCGCACGCACCTGGGGAGCCGGCCACGGGGCGGTTGAAGACGTCCTGCAGGCGGTGGTAGATGCGCTTGGTGTAGAAGTTCTCGAAGGCCACGAGCAGCGGCGCGTAGCCCTTCTTGGCGTTGCTGGAGTAGCGCGAGCCGCCGAACACGCGGCCCGCGTGGTCGCGCAGGTGGCCGAAGGTGATGAGGATGGCGTACTGGATGTAGCACAGGATGGCCGCGGCCCACGGCACGTGCTCGGCCGCCATGGCGATGCTGCAGACAGAGACCGAGAGGCGAGTGACGCTTTCTGACTATGCTACGGGGAGCTCCGGTCACGACCAGCAGGTCCCTTCATGCACCCGCCGCTGAGAAAAACGGGAATTAAATATGACAGTTCACATTCAGGTAATTGAGCTTAGGCAGTCAAACGGATATGACAGGGTATGCATAATAGTGTTTTAAACCAATCGCAGCGCTTCTGACCCCTGGTGCGTAAACTACGCATACACGCCGTGAGGTGGCTCGCCCCCATTGCTCGACGTCCGCAGTGCATAGACTCGGCTGTGCGTCTGCATGGGCTGCAGGCAACGCCAAGACGGAGCTCGGCCAACGCACCTTGGACAGCTTGGATGTCTATGGATACTGTACACAGTGTAAGCAATTTTCGCGAAGTAATTTATTTTTTTCTTTACCGGCGCCGTTCGTATCTTAGCGAAGCGACGCAAGCTTGAAGCGCGCACATGTGGCGGCAGGATGGCTCCGCGATGGAGCGCGCGGCGCGCTCGCCGCAGTCTCGGCACCGCAAGCGCCGGCTGCTGGAGGCCACGCAGCACGCGTCTCCGCCCTCCGAGCGCGCGCTGGTCGAGGGGCTGGCGGCGCAGGTGGCGGCCGGGCGGCTCGCGGACGACGCCGAGGCCGTCAACGCCTGCGTGCGCGTGCTGCGCAACGCCAAGAACTGCGTCTACCTGCGCGGTGCGTGGGCTGCGCCGCCGTGGACTTGCTGCACTGTAGTATAGGGCTGAGTTTATGCTGTGCTGGGGACTGCAGCGCTGGCGGCGCGAGCGCTCGGGCTGCTGATGCTGGAGAGCCGCGCGCTCGCCGACCGGCTGCGGCTCGAGACGGAGGGGCTGGTGGACGCGCTGCTGCAGGTCGTGGGCTACTGCCGGCGCAGCAGGACGCAGACGGCGGACACGCGGCGCGTGCACGTCAACTGCTGCCTCGTCATCTCGCTGCTGATGCAAGGTACGGCGAGCTCCAGGTGAGTTTCCGAGCTGCGAGGTTGGGCGGTAGTGAAGGTGACAGTTGCTGTTTTGCCTTTTTGGCTTTGAATGCAGAGCCGTGGCAGCAGCAGCACCTGCAGTTGGTGGTGTCGCTGGACTCGGAGCTGCTGGTGCTGCAGCCGCAGCCGGCGGAGCGAGAGAGCGCGAACCTTCTGCTGACCGTTGCAGGGCGGCCGGAGAGCGGTGGCACTCCGCGGCAAGTCAACGATGATGCGGCGGTACTTGCGCCGAACGATTTTGAGCCAGTGGTCGATATGAAAAGGAACAAGAAGCTGACGAAGAGGAGGAAGAGGCAGGCTGGTGCTGGACCTCCGTCGCCGAGTCGACAGGCTGGTGCTGGGCCGCCATCGCCGACTCGAGCCGCACGGAGCACAAACCAGCAGTCGCCACCACGGCAGCAACGCCCCAAGGTAGCGTGGAGTGAGCACGACGTTGACGTAGACGATGAACCGCCAGCTCTTCTCCCTCCTGATCGCAGTAACAGCAAACGAGTGATGGATCGAGGTGCTGCGGACAGCCTAGCTGCGGATGTTGCCAGGAGGGAGACCCCCAGTAGGATCTTCAAGATGGAGCGGTATCGCGTGGTAACGCCGGTATTTCCTCGCCAGTATATGCTAGACCCTCCTTTGTCTCCGCTTCCGCTCATACAGCCAACCGGTGGTCACCGTATGACTGGGGGAGATCTGGAAGTTGAGCAACGAGATCGTGAAAGTGACACCCAAGACGCCAAGCATCCAAATGCACCTCAACCGCATCCTGCTTCAGATACATTGCTGATTCCGAAGCATATGCTGGAGATATTTCGCACTCGCCGAATGCCGATTGCGTCTCCGGCATATTTTCAACAACACCTTCGAGACGCCGAGGGTACTGATTCGAAAGTAAAAGGTGAAAAAAAGGTAGTCCCCAGTCGACTTGAGGTTACCCGGTGGGATCACTGGAACAAAGAGCACAAATACGATGAAGATGAAAGTGAAGGAGATGCTATGACTGCCGTGGCTACAGCACCAAAAATTCGACCTCTTCCTGGCAAGACTGCTTCAACGGGTGAAAAGGGGCTAGACGCTACTGTTATCAGTCCAAGACGGCAGGCAGCTGTGACGAAATCACCAACCGAAGAGCTAGAGCCAATGACACCAGCTTTCAAACGCCAACGGCTACGGGAAATCCTTAGTTCCCCCGTGGAGCCAAACGAGCACAATGTGCGGCAATTGCGAGCACTCGCTCAGCGTGTCAACACCTCAGTCATGACTTCACTCGGATCTGAGATAACTCGAGTGCGGCGCCAAGAGCACCAAACACGGCAAGCGATGCATACTATGATTCAGCAAGAGCGCGAACGGCTTCCACTGAAGTTTCTCTTTCAACTACCCGGAGGTGCCACGTACTGTCGGCACCGTATGAGGCGTGCTATGGCGCTCTGGATCCTTGAATTTGAAGATAACCAACGTCGCATGGCGCTCATGCAGTGGAAAGCTATCGTAGAACATGCACGTTTTCTTGAGCGAGGGCAAGAGTATCACCGCCAAGCTGCCAAGCGACGCCTCAAGGTCGCGATCGAGTATGTTCTGCGTAGTTATCAGCAACAAGGACTTCAGAAATGGGTCGAGACTACGCAAGTGCTTATTTGGCGTGACCGTGATGCTGCAGTACGACTCATTCAAGTTGAAATCCGGCGACACTTGGGTCGAGAGCGCTTCTTGGAACTGCACCGTCGACACCCTTTTGCTAGCCCCGAATTGCGTGATATTTTTCTCGCGCCAGCTCGTCCAGATCTCCCCTTTCGAATTCCAGACGAAGTTCGTGCCCACAGGCGAAAGTTGTGGCAAGCAGCGGAGCTCGTGCAAAGTGCATATCGCTACCGTCGATTCCGTGTCGCACTCGAACGCTATCGTGCTGCATCCATCAGAATTCAAGCACTGCAGCGTATGCGCGCAGCGCGCATGCATTATCACCGAGTACGGAGACAAATCATTCTCGTGCAGGCACTGGCCCGAATGCGTGTTTGCCGTGATGCGTTCTTAACCCTTCGGAACGCAGCTATGCTGGTCCAAGCCGTTTTTCGTACTGTGCGATTGCGGCGAATACGTCGGTTGGTATTGTGTGCGCAGCGGAAAGAAAACGAACGCTTACTGTCCAGCATTGTACTACTGCAGCGAGTCGCCCGAGGCTTTCTGGGAAGGATTGCTACTCGTGAACTTCACCTTATTCGGGATCAGGAGTGGCACGCAGCGCTTATATTTCAGCGGTGTTGGTACAGGCGCAACAATGAGTGGTCGACGTTTCTGCTGCTTGGGTGTCTACGTGAAAAGGAGAATGAGGAACGAGAGTTTGATGCCCGGGTGCTTGCCTTCAAGCGCAATCACATGGCTCGTGTCATCCGAAGTGCGTGGCTAGCGTATTTAGCTATGAAACGGAATAAGGCTGCTGCGTTCATTCAGCGAAATGTTCGTCGACACGAAGCACATCAAAAAGTCCGGCTAATGCGTCGGCAAAAAATGGCACATCGACGGATCAAATGGTTCTTTCGTGTCCATCATGCATACCGTATTCGAACGGCCAAGTATTTGCAATTCTGGTGGCTCAAGGCTGTTCCAGGGAGGCTACGACGGCACTTGTTCGTTCGCCGTATCACAGAGGAACGTAAGGATAGACGTCTCCAATTTGAGCAAGAGGATAATGCCTCATCTCGAATTCAGGGGCTTGTGCGTGGTCGTATGGGTCGGAAGGCTGCACTACGTGAGCGCTCTGCCCGGTCCATTCAGGGCGCGATCCGTGTTCATTTAATGCGCAAGCATTTTCGTGAAGAGCTGGCTCGCATTAGATCGTTAGTTTCTCATCATACTGCACATGAGTGCATTGGCACAGCGATCCGTACCGTGCTCGAGACTACGATGCAGTTGTACAACACTTCCGCGTGCGAGATTCAGCGTATTTTCCGTGGTGGCAGTTGCCGAATGCGTGTGATGAGGGATATCGTTTACCTGGAATTGCGCACACGCATGGCAGTACGAATTCAGCTCAAATGGCGGCAAAATGCGCACCAACGAGCAGCGCGGAAACTATTGCGAGCCCAGAAACGCAAGCAAACGAATCCGTTCCGAACGAATGGTTTCATGAGTGTCATTATTGATAAAATGACATCCTTATCGTCAGTATTTTACGACCCAGACGATGAACTCCGCGGGATGTATGTGCAAGAATGGCTTCGGCGGCTGGGTTTTGGAACAAAGTACAGCGAAGTATTCCAGAAAAACCGCTGGATTACATCCGTGGATCCCGTTCACGCTCTGCAGCGGCTTCGAGATCTTGACTACGATACTTGCGAAGAACAACTGAAAACCATCGGTATCCACGACGCTGAAGATATACACGCGATGTTAACTAACCTGTTCGCCTTCCAGACAATTCAGGAGACGAAGAGGGAGCGCAGAGCATTATTGGCTGCCCGAGAGAAGCAAACGCTCCTCAAACGCAATTGTCACTTTACGCAGAAGTATTTGCAAGCGTGCGTTAATGCACAGCAGAAATGTGAGGACGCATTGGAAGAGGTCCTCCTGGAAGCGAAAGAGTTCCGCAACCCGCCGAAGGCAGTGCGCGACAGGCAAGCTAGTTGCACTCGCGAGCTTGAAGATGCCATACAGAAAACATCTGAAGCTCACGCCAAATGTGAAGATTCTGCTGGTATCCTTGCTGCTCACATACGAGAGGTTACTACACAGCAGCAACAATTCTCGACACGACAGGAGCCGAAAGAAATATCGGCAATACACAGCCTACGCAGTCTCCGACTCGTCGATCAACTCAACGTGGCTCGGGAAATGTTCCTTGAGCGGTTTCCCGGATTAGAAGCACGTGCGCTTGCTTTTGCCGGTGCCCTCGAGGAGAACCAAGTTACGAGGTGGCAACTGCAACATTTTTTCGACGCGAACACTACAATGTCCGATGTGAAGTTCAACATGAAGGAGCTAACATTCTTCGCCTTCGAAACTGAGATGAAAAGGCATGATCATGCCAGGTATGGTCAGTGCATGGACATTTTACAATTTGGTCACGAACGACTTGCCGAGCTCCTTGGAATTACCATGGAGGTGATTGTACTCGGCATTGAAAATGCAGCTGCATTCGTCGATGGCCAGCGCCCCTTATCAGAACGTGTGCTGCTCGAGCGTATTCTTTTAGATACCATTATGACGTCAAGAAGTGCTCGTGGTAATGAGGACAAGGCGCGAGTTTGGCGAGCAGGAGCCGACACGATCGCCAAAATGAATACAACAGCAACGAAGATGCAAAGCCTTTGGCGCCGACGGGCTGGGAACAAATTGGTGGCCGGGTTACGAGTCAATCGACGTCACCAAGAACTACGTGAGCAATACATTACCGAGTTTCACACTGACCACGTTACGCCTTTTTGGCAGTCAGAACGCAAGAAAGAGCAGGAGGCGTTGGACGCTTGGCTGGAGGAAGAGGCTAAAGCCCACCGTATGCGGCTTTTGTACAACATTCTACGCTACCCTTACGTTGAAGAATGGGAGGATGAAACTCAATCGTACGTGTACGCAATTTATTCGCGACAACCGAACAATGTTGAAGCAATACCTGGTGAAGAAAAGCAACAGCCACCTGAGCAAATTCAGGTTAGGTACTACGTCATCGGGAAACCAACGTACACCATTGAGGAAGAGGACAAGGTCATCCGTATTCAAGCTCAAGCACGCCGTTTCTTAGCTCAGCGCCGTCTCCAAGAGCTGCAACGAGTACATCGGCGCCAACGACAGCGTGAAGCACTAGAGGCTGAGTGGGATAACACTCGTCAGGAGCGAACACAGCTAGTCACGCTGAAATTTGAGGTTCGGTGTAAGGGCAACACACACATGAACGCCTGGATGGGCGGACGAATAAACTCAAAACCTCAAGTACAGCTGACTGCCACCGCAAAATCTCCAGTAAAGCGTGACGTCAGTACCAAGAACCCCATCGTAGCTCCGGTAGGAGGACGCGCAAAATCACCTATGAAGAAAAGTGGAGATCTGAAAGAGAACAGCAAGAAGGATGCTGCCATCGATGCGGCACAGGAACATCTCCGTGTTCGAATGCACGGCACACTCAATGCAGCAATCGACTCACTAACCCCGACCTATCATAACAGCGTACGAGCTGAGCACCGCCGCAATTGGGGTTTTCCGGTGAACTCACGTCCAGGTAACGCGCATGGCCGCGCTATTGTTCGCTTTCTGGAACAGCTACCCGTTTTCTATCGGCAAACTGCTCCCGAGTCGCAAACAACAACAAGTCTGCGTTACACTAAAATGGCACTGCGTTTTGGCTGGGAAGAGGTGTATCAAGCTGGAGCATCTACGGTCAATGCACCGCGTTCATATTTTTTCAACAAGCACACTCTCGAGACATTGTGGGAGCGCCCCGATTACACCTTCGACGAACAGTTCGCGGCTATCCGAATTCAAGCTCTAGCTCGAACACTTTTGGCAATCAACATGCGTGAAAGAGAAGTTGCAGCTATTGCTTTCGTGGCCACAGTCCAGGACGCAATCAAACGAGCAGCACGAGTAGGTTGGGTTGGGTATTCGCTGGAGGGTATGACATCAGCTGTGTTCTTGAGCAGATTCGGTCTCACCAAGTATGTGGCCTCTCCTCTTGGAAAGATCCCGCTATCTGAGCTTTTGGACAAATTGTCATCCGAGCAGAAGGCTAAAAGCCTTGGTTGGAGCAAGGAAGAAGCCTCATTGGTATCGATGTTTCCGAGATTTCGAGCCCGCCGATTCCCACTGAGCTGTACGAGGGAGACGACGATTTCTGCCAACAGTAAGCATCCATTCAACATTCTACCGACTGAGCGCGTGATCTCACAGCTCGTCACACATAGTTATCCGAACCAACAAGGGCGTGTAGCTGGTCTGATCCGCGCATTGCAC
Organism: Phytophthora cinnamomi; assembly: GCF_018691715.1. Lineage (NCBI taxonomy): Eukaryota > Oomycota > Peronosporomycetes > Peronosporales > Peronosporaceae > Phytophthora > Phytophthora cinnamomi. Next base: position 205,968 of record NW_027151000.1, on the reverse strand, counting down.
AGTTCAACGACTCCTATTTCGTACCGGATGCTAGAGGTGCACCTTCGTCGATACGCTGGTCGCCCCGATGATGCGATAGCAAACGTTAGCGAGATCGCATCGCTTGCATTTGCGACAAGAGACCCACAAGAGAAAGCAATGTTCCTGCTTTATCGTCGCTGCGCTGAGCGCTGCATAGTGTACGCTGCCAATTTGAAGCTGTTGAGACTTCAGAAAGAGTTATCAGCTGTGTTGCGGATGCCACGGCGACTGCTACCTTCATCTGAATTGCCAACGGTAACGCCTCCAGTCAGCAACGAGGACGTACTGGGGAGTGCTGCTACAGCCGCTGCCATACCTGTCGTTCCGATATCTCCAGAAGAGGAAGAACGATGGCTTAAGGAGGCACTATCTCGTTACCCTCGCTGTGCAGTCAAAGGCCTCTGGGAGAATGAAGCACAACAATCATTTTCATATGCCCAGTTGGCTCTCTATCTTCGCGAAGAAGCCCTAGAACGTGTGCTTGCATGGGAGCGCACAGCTCTACTCTGTCAAACAAGCTTCCGGATGCTCCGAGTGCGTCGATGGTATATAGCTACACAGCGAACTCGCGCAAATGCGGCAACGACGATCCAGTGCGCATGGCGTTCGTTAGGGGCTCGAGAAGTTCGGTCGCTGCTTGAATCTCAACAGCGATCGCCTTACGAACAGCGTTTGGATAAACGCACGGGCACTTTTTACTTCGTCTATACACCTACTGACGAGAAATTACTGGAGGAACCGCGCGATGAAGTCACTGGAGGAATTTTGCCGTTCCGCCCCATGATCCAGGATCGACTCACGAAAAGGTGGATGCTTGCATGGCCACACTACGTGCCAGCGTCTCGGCGATCACGAACATCTGTGTCAGGACCTGGCGCCGAAACACCATGGGTTGCGTGTAGTATATGCACCGCAGAGCGTGCAGCTCGCCGGTGCAACGAATGTTACTCGCCTACCGGTGACTACGTGGATTTCTGCCTCGCATGCTTCTACGACCGTCACTTTCCGGCCAATACAACGAACAATTTCGAGGACTTGAGTTGGCACACGTACACAGCATTGAATCCCTTAAGCACACCGTTCTTCCGATGCGTCGAGTGCACAAGACCGTCTATTATTCGTTGTCTACCTTGCAACGAGCACTACTGCGAGCGATGCTTCACGCGTGTTCACGCTCGAGGAAAGACGCGCTCACTCCATGCCCGGGAATGGTACGCAGCTCATGCTGCAGCATGTGTGGAATGCGAGATGAGGGTGGCCAGCCAGCGATGTCTTACTTGCCAGGATGCCCTCTGCGAAACATGTATGGCACGTACTCATGCTCGCGGTCGACGGGCTGATGGTAAGGCTCACACGATGGAGTTAATTGCACAGCCTCTGGAGCCCGGTGAAGTGTACTGTGAGCAATGCCATGCGCGTCGTGGAGATGAACGCTGTGAATTCTGTGCCCAGACGCTCTGTGCCGTTTGCCATTGGAGTTCCTCGTCACCGAGCAGAGCACGAAGCAGTCGGCATGCACTTGTATGTGTGGAGACGGCTTTGGCTGAAAAGAGACGAGAGCTGCTCGGAGATCGAGGACTGTGTGTGGAATGCGGAAAAGCTGCCGATCGTGAATGTGCGACTTGCGGTGATCGATACTGCAGCGTGCGCTGGATGGGGAACCCTGGGTGCTTCGAGCGATTCCACAGCAAAGGAAGGCGTTCTGACCATACATTTACGATGGTGGAGGTTCCGACGGAAATGCCACAGGAGATCCTCGCACTTGAGGAACAAGTTCGTGCTAAAAGGCGGCGAGATGCAGAGATGGCCGAGCAAGAGGCCAATCGAATGGCCGCGGCACTGCTGGAAGAGGAGGAGGCAGCGAAGAAAAAGGCTACCAAGACACGGCAAAAGAGGGCAAAGAAGAGCAAAAGCAGGAAGCGTTTGGTAGTTGATGCATCTGAGGGCAAGAAGATTTGTGCTGTTCCGCAGTGTCGGCGCCGTGCACTCGTACTCGGTGTTCTCGGTGCATCGTTCTGTCCCGAGCACTTCACTCTTCAGCACGCGCTGGAAGTTGCTGGAAAAGATCCTCTGGAGGCAGCCAGGCTGCTGGCACTGGTTGAGAACGGTGGTGGACGTGTATTGAAGAGTAAAACGTCTGGTTGGCAGGGGCTGCTACCATCCAAGTTTTTCTCTCGTGGCGATCGCAAAACCACTGATACTTTGCAGAAGAGGAAAGAGAGCACTCAGGCTGAGTCCTCGATCGCTTCAACAACCTGAAGAATGATGAATTGAAGCGCTGCTAAGGCTCGCGTTGTCAGTATTGCAGTATCTTACGACTTTGATAAGAAGATTTTGGAATGGGGTGATGAACAAACACTGCAAGTACATATTACCGCACAAACGTACTTGTAGCTGTTTATCTGGTGGGTCCAGCCAGTCACGCAATTGTCACCACTAACAGCAGAGGAAAACCTAGAGGTCATGACCGAGTACAGTAAGAAGCTGCCGAGCATTAATCGCCAGTGGCTGATCTTGTGTGGCGATTCGCCACACAAGATCAACACTTTTTTTCGAGTGCAACTTTGAAGTTGGCCATGTTTGTGCTGTGCTGGCTGAGGATTACTTGAGTACCGGTATGCATTTGACATCCTAGAAGATCTGCTCCCCAATGCTTTACTGTCGGGATGTGGCTTCAATTTTTTGTATCATTATCGCAGCAGTTTCGGGGGAGCTAAGTGCTTCCGCGCACGAGTTCTCACGTTTCTCTTCCAGAGTAGCGAGCAATCTAGCGAGCGAAGTCTGATGAAATTCCACGTGGTTTGTGCTGCTATCATCAGCTCACTTGCGGTGACCAAGTCCAAAGTGCTCTCGAGCCTGCACAAGTGCAACAATTTGCTCAATCGGAGCCTGTTACGGCTTCCGAGATGGATGCAGTCAAGTTCAAGCATCAACTCAATCCCTCCAATACGTGTCACCCGTATGCCGCTGTCGATGCGAACGGCTGCATCAGTAGCGGCTTGGACCTCAAATTCCACATCCCAGACAACTGTGGAGGCTCCGACTTAGGTTCGCAGGTCTACGCTCGCTCTGCGTGGCACAGGACGTATGGACCATCGTGTACGCGTAGTATTTCTTTCCCCAAGAGCTCAAATAATGGCGGGGATCCTCGCAGGATCCTCGCAGCGTGTGGGAATACGCTATAGTTTCGATTGACAACCCGAGTCTCGAAGCACCAGCGATTGCTGGGGCAACAGTAAAGCCAAACGACGAGACAGAGACGCTCGCCCCTGTTGACGCTGACTACATTGACGGCACGAGCTTCAGGTGCAAGTACACTTACAATTTTTGGACGACGAAGTCGAAGCTAACTGCGACGAAGAAGACGAGTGGGTACCAGGACCTCATCATTTGGGAGCAGCTGCCAGAGGTGGCGAGGTCGGGCTTAGCAGGCTACGCAGATATGCCACTGCTGAATGGCATCTTCGAGGAACTGCTCACGAACAGGTGACCATTCTAAACGACTTCGAGAGGCCTCGAGTTGAACACACTCGTGTTTGTTTCTTTATCGCCTACTCCTGACTGCTCCTCTACTCAATGTCACCGAGGCCTCATCACGCTTCATACTGAGCCCTCGGCCACTTCAACATTCTGAAGTACAGAACTCTGCTCGCGCCGGATTGCTACATGTATTGCAGTGCGAGACAGTTTTGGTTAATTTGATGACTGTAATGACTGCCGTTGGAATGGAAACAATACTTTTCGTCGGACGTGCTTGTACGAGCGCTATAGAGCGGGGGTGGAACAGGCTCGAATGGAGACCGAAAAGGCTCGAGCAGCGACTGAGCAGCATAGGTGCGAGGTTGATCAGGAGAGGTTGACTAGGGCGTTGCAGGTGGAAGGGGTGATGTCTCGGCACGACATGGCTGAGAAGGGAGTCGCGTTGGGGGAGATTGACCTGGTACTCCCGCTTTAGGAAGGTAAGTAGTCGTGGACTCGTCGTGAGTGAGTTTGGTTCGTGCTACTTCAGAAGTAGTAAATTTAATTAAAAATGCGACGATAACTTCGAAAGCACACATTTGTTACGGAAAGATGTCGGTAGCTTTGCTAATACACATTGCGGCCCCGTGAAGTGCCTCCAAACCACGATCCATCCAGTAGAGAGTGGAGAGTCAGGATGTCAATGTGCCGCAATATTGGCGCTTATCGCGCAAAGTCTCCGCAAAAAAATTGCCCCTGCATTCTGTTTGATGCTCCCTAATCACTCCTCATCCTCGCGAGTTGAGGCCGCCGGAGCTTCCTGCACTGAATGCGCCTGCAACGTCAGGCCCGAGTTCGTGACCAACGACAACTCGTAAAGGGTGTTCTGCCAACCAGAGAAAAGCACGCATGATACCATCAAACTCGTCAGTGAACCAGTGACTTCAGTAGCAAGTCGGCATCCAGCCTACCTCCAGCTTGCGTAGGTTGTACTTGACCGAGTCGAACTTGCGGCGCAAAGGACCGTTCCGGAAGTCAAACTGGATCAACTCTCCAGAAATGGCCTCCACCATGGCCTTGCAACGCTTGACCTCCTCCACGTCCCTCGCAGTGGCCTTCACCACCGCGTACCTCATCAGCTCCCCTACAACCGTCAAAAGCCCATGCTCGCGCACATCAGCTCACTCCGACCAGCCAACCACCGCTGCAACCCCAATGGTCATCTCACCGGTGAAGTCAATGACGCCGCCCAGGTACTCGTTCTTCTGCACGACCGGCACATCGCGACGCGGCAACAGGCGCTTGGTGTCCAGGTAATAGCAGAAGCACTTGGCCTCCGCATACTCCTCCAGCGACGACGACAGGGCGCCGTCACGCAGCGACGGGTTCTGCTCCGTCAGCGCCACCAGCTCCGGAATCACCTGCCCGCCCCCAGTTAGCAGCGTCCAGTGAACAGATTGCGGCTCCGCTATGGACGCCTCACAGCACCCACCTTCTCGGCATTGCCCAGCAGCTTCAAGGCCTCCGCTCTGTCCGCACGATGCAACGCGAAGATCGCCTGCTTGCTGTGGTAGCGTCGCGATGCATAAAACAACGTCAGCTGCCGGCAGCGGCGACCTGTACATGTGCTGAGTTAAGTATGCTGGTATTAATACCTGGCCTTGAGAATCTCCCGCGAGCGCTTGATGATCTTCTCGCGCATCTCGTCGTTCTCGTGCATCTCTGTGACGGAGTTCGCATGGCAAAAAAAGCGACAGCGAGTGAGGAGGAGGACGGGGCATTGCACTGAGAAGGAGGGACGCACCGCGGTTCATGCCCACGAAGTCCTGGCGCTCCAGCAGCGGCTCCGCCGCAGCGGCAGGCGTGGCACTTGCGTCGACGGGCTCCATTTCGCTCGATCGCTGTCGCTTCATTCGCTCGGATACTTTTTTGACTGGAAGTGACACGTCCGAAAAATTGAGGGAAAATATCGGTAATATATTCCGAATGTACATACATGTACCCGTACTGTATTTCGTTGTTGGCGGATCCCTCTGCATTGATCGGGAAAGTGAAAGGCGAGCAGGGCTGTCCACCGACTCTCGGTGGAGCAGCAAGTCTACGGCCACAGTATCTGGCGACGGAGCCGGTATTCGAACCCGCCATCGGTGCTTATGTTGCGAAAATGAGAACTGAGCTCGCTCGAAATCAGCAAAATGATATGCGATGCGGACCGCAGTCTCCACACCCCTTTCGCCACAGTGAAATGCCAGCAGCGGCATGCTAACCAAACTGCAGCCAAAAGAAGCACAACAAGAGACTGCAGCCCCGCGCCGGCCGCGACGGCAACATCGAAATGTAAAGCTGGTGCTGTACGCACTCAACTCGCCCATGCACTGCAAGCGCCGAGATTTTTTCGGTCCGCCCCGGCCTTGGCGCACTGCGGCTGAAAGTTTACGGCTCCTGGTCCAGCAGCGCGATCGCTGTCATCCCCTCGAGCAAGTTCGAGGTGCCGGCAGCAGCAAGACACACAAGCTGAGGCGGTGGCGGATAATCCCGCCACAAAGTTGTCTGATACAAAGCCCAAGTCGCAAGCCCACAACAGCAAATCAGCGGAGGTTTTTCCTCGCGAGGTTTTTTCATTTGTGGTAGGGTTCATGGTCCGAGCCTGAAGGCCGAGGGGGGCTGTGCATATTCAAGAAAGAAGCTGCGAGGGCACAGAGGTGAGTGACGTCAAGTGCAGCCGGGCCGCCTTCGCCGCCGCTGCGCTCGCTCGCTCGCCAGCTCCGACAGCGGCGCAGCTCGCGGCGTCGGCTTCCGCTTCGGCTCCCGGCCGCGTCCTGCTCCGTTGGCGCCGCCAATCGCGCCGACTGTCTCAAGATCGGACAGCTGCGCGCGCATTGGCGGCGGATAGTAGTGGCTCGAGTCCGTTACTACCGCCAGAGTACTAACGCTGCTGCTTGCATTGTGATACACGTACTACTACTACTACTGCCGGCAGTCCCCCGTCGACCTCGAGTCCGCCACCGCCCAGAAGCATGAGCCACTTCGTGCGCCAGAGCAAGTTCCGCCACGTGTACGTGGAGCCGGCCAAGCTGGAGTTCTGCTACACGAACGTGCGGCTGGCCACGGCCACGGGCGAGCAGAACTACATCAAGGGCAACACCAAGTTCTTCGCCGTGTCCATCCAGGCCGGCGGCGGCGCAATGGCCGTGGTGCCCTACGACAAGGTGGGCAAGTTCGACCCGGACTTCCCGCTCATCTCGGGCCACCGCGGCGCCATCCTGGACTTCGACTTCAACCCGTTCCACGAGCACCTCATCGCCTCGGCCTCGGACGACACCACCGTCAAGATCTGGGGCATCCCCGAGGGCGGCCTCGCCGAGACGTGCGTGGACCCGCTCGTGGACCTCACGGGCCACGGCCGCAAGGTCACGCTCATCAAGTTCCACCCCACGGCCAACAACGTGCTGGCCAGTACGTCGGCCGACTTCTCGGTGCGCCTCTGGGACATCGAGAAGGGCGCCGAGACCGTCAAGATGGAGGACCACGGCGAGAACCTGATCCAGGACCTGGCCTGGAGCTGGACCGGCAGCATGCTCGCCACCACGTGCAAGGACAAGGTTGTGCGTCTGTACGACGCCCGCTCCGGACAGGTGGCCGCGCAGAAGGAGAACGCGCACATGGGCACCAAGAGCGTCAAGATGAGCTTCCTGGGCAACAAGGAGACCTTCGTCACGGTGGGCTTCACGCGCCAGAGCCAGCGCCAGTTCAAGGTCTGGGACCCGCGCAACCTCGACAAGGAGCTCAAGAAGGTGGACATTGACCAGGCTGCCGGCGTCATCATGCCGTTCTACGACCCGGACACGAACCTCCTGTACCTGTGCGGTAAGGGTGACGGTAACATTCGTTACTACGAGATGTCGGAGGGCGAGCCGTTCGCGTTCCCCATCAGCGAGTTCCGCTCCACGACTTCTGCCAAGGGTATGGCCATGATTCCCAAGCGCGGCTGCGACATCATGAAGTGCGAAACTACGCGACTTCTGAAGCTTACGTCGAACGCCATTGAGCCGCTGCACGTGTTCGTGCCACGCAAGTCGGACGCGTTCCAGGACGACATTTTCCCCGACACGTACGCCGGTATTCCCTCGATGACTGCTGACGACTGGTTGGGCGGTGCCGACAACTCTCCGGTGCTGATGTCTCTGCGCCCCGAGATGCAGGGTAAGATCACCAACGATGGCAAGCGTGCGCGTTCTGCATCGAAGTCCAACAGCGTGGGTTCTGGAATTGCGGCTCGCGTGGCTCGCTTCGCACGTGGCGGCAGCAAGACGGACAACACGCCCGAGGGCAAGCTGAAGGCCGAGTTGGACACTGCCAACGCACGAATTGCGCAGCTCGAGAAGCTGCTGCGTGAGAACGGCATCTCGTACTAAATGTCAGCGGAGGACTGACTGCTGCGAATACTGGATAGGGGCAGTATTATCCCCTATCACGGTTGGATTGGAATGCCGTTAGGAGCGTGGAGATCGTTTGGATGGATACGGCAGTTTGAGATGGGGCGACACTTAAAGACGCGTCATTTTCTGTTTTGGCTCTTGCAGTCGGAACCAAATACTTATTAGATTCGTGAGCAAGCAAGACGCCTACGCACGCACCGAGTGGAGAGCAGGACAGCAAGAATACCAAGAATACACGCGAGTGCATGTCGAACAATCTGTGCCGTTTAGTTGATCTCCTAGTATATGTGATGCTGTAGCTGGCGCCAGTACTAATATGTTTGTGATTGAGTTTGTTGTTGACGACGCTAGGTCACCTGAAGTTCAGGCGTGGAAACTATGTTTCGACGCGAGGAATGAAAGTCCCATGACAGTATGTCCAGTGTTTGCCATGCGTTCGCTCCCGTTGCTCCCGTAAAGCCTACCCAGGCACGCCCGTGATAAAGCTCGAGAGTGTTTTCGATTCGCAACGGTACAGTCAGCGCTGGACTGTTCATGTCGTCCAGATAAATCGCGAGTAGCCCGATGCCTGATCGCCAGGCACCCGATGAGAAGAAATCGCCGGCCAGCGTGCTTGCAGTGAAAGCTTCGTCGAAGAGCCTACACGACAACATCATCGAGAGCGTCAGGTTATCTTGCACAACTCTACAGTGAAGAAGAGTGGTTGCGGCCGGCTACGTACATGCGTTCGTCGAGATTGGGCTTATACGTGATGCGAACCGAGTGGGTGTCCTCCGTCAAATCGGGAATGTTGCTGGTGCAGCCGAGTGAGTAAGTATGGTTAGGCTGCACGACTCCACCATTTCCGCTGACATGCACGCTGATGTGGTTCTCATAGACATCCAATAGCTCGGGGTTGAACCACATGTCGAACTCAATGGCTAGTGCGTTTTCAAGACCGCCATAACCAAGCGCCATGCCCCCAGAACCCAGCGCGAGCTCTTGTTGGACGTCATTATGCACAACGAAGGCAAAGCCATCACCACCTCGGGACCGACAGTTAGTATGAACGTTGTCCATGACTCGACACACCGTCGACGGATTGGCTGCTCGGAACGAAAAGGTGGTGCTAAACCCTTCGCGGACATTCATCTGGCGTGGATACCAAGCTGCCCCCGTGAGGAACGATTGCGATGCTGTCAATCGCAGGGATGTGCCGCATGCTGCTGTTATTGGTGCGGCATCTCCTGGTTCGCTGGGCGATGACGAGTTGAAGACGTACACCTGCTTTGCTGGGAAAGGTACAGCTGTCATGGCATTCGTCGGCACTGATCGCTGAGTCGACCCATTAACGTAGGTGGCGCCACGACTTTCACTCTCAAAACACACGTACGAACATCCCGACACGGCTGCAGTCGATCCGCTTGGAACTGTCATATCAAAACCATCACAACACGAGACAGAGGCGTTGCAATTTTGTACCTGGCAAACTCGCGTTAGTGTGGGGAAGCCAGACTAAGTGAAGTGTGAGTCGTGGCCGTACGTGGGTGTCGCCGTTCACGTAGAGACCAAAGTGACCTTGGTCGCCGACCTCACCAGTTGGTCCAAGCGTGGGAGATGTACGCAGTGCAACGGCGTCCGGTAAGGCGCTGAGATTGGTCAGCAGTCGTGCGCTAAACTGCGGGAAGGCAAAGTCTGCAATGTGGGTCACAAACAAACCTATTACGACTAGTTGTTGCTGAGGTGAGCATCGCCCGAACAAATTCCGACCTACCTTGGGATAAAGTTTTCAAACACAAGGAAATTGGCGAGTCGATACCGACAACAGCATTCGGGAGGACAGGACGCCGCCCATACAAGTCGATGTCCTTCCACTCGCTTGACCATCGCCACTGATTTTCGGTTAGAGGTGTTACCTTCACTTGGTAACTCGTTGAGCTTTTCAGCTCGATCAAAGTGGTGGATGTCACGTTTCCTACTACGATGGCCTGCTCCGGCGAAAACGTAACGTCCATACATTGCTTCCAAGCCACGCGGTAGCCCGTGACTGCCATGCTTTCCCATACATCCTCTGGTGCCTGCCAATTTACGTCGAGTGCATGGCTTGCCACATTGGAAATTATCGGGGTCGGCGGTGCACTAACAGGCGCAGCATATGACAGCAAGGGAACTTCATCGAATAGCTCAAGCAGCTTTCCGTTGTAAACACGAACTATTGAGGGGTACGTTGGATTCGCAAGCCATTCGGACGCAGCTGGAGGCAGTCGACACTGCAACTCCTCTTCTGGCACAACATGTACAATGTCCAAACACTCGACTCCGTCAATCGTGATGACCACGTCTGCCGCGCCAAAATGTTTCCCACTGATGGAAATCAGTTCACCACCTTCGCGCACACAATTGTACGTAGATGCCCGAGGCAGCTTCATCGGCGAGCATACTGCTGCAGAGGAATGGTGGAAACCGTTAGTCCATCGCTCCGTCTCCGTACAGTTGAGGTGCGCTACTGCGTCATCGTTGCTGCTTCCGGGGATATCATCATCGTCGAAATACTTGTCGATGCACCCGCGAACCTTGGTTATAACTGGCGCCTTGGCGAACGCTACCCAGTCGAACGAAAAACTTTGCCCAGTGATGGTGTTGCGCGAGACGCATGGATGAAAACGAACGCGGCGGATGACTCCCGTGACATGCTTCCAGATGGGTATGAAGTACAGATCGTCTTGCTCCAGAGCGTTTGAGTGCAGCTTGAAAAGAATGCGAATAGGTTCGTTCATCACTCGCGGGTCCGCATCTGGCCAAACTGTCGGTTCGGACGGAGATCGTTCCAGTGATACCATGGCGAGGTCGCATTGACCGAGGTATTTCATGCGGAAGACAAGGTAGTCGCGCTCGTCCGCACCAATGTACACGTGCAATTCTGGTGAATCCACGAAGGCAAGCGTCGGGTCCCCACTGTTTAAGATCACACCTCGTAGCCGTCCATCGCCTGCATCAACCTCCACCCCCATCTCGAGAGAAGTGGACTGGCCCCAGCCGTTCCTACCGTCGTCAAAGTTCCATTGAACTTGGCGGAAAGTAAACAGGAAATGAGGTAAGACGTGGATACTGGTTTTGCTGAGATTAACAGAGAAGTGTGAAGCTTACGAGCGATTGAGTTCATGATGTTAGGAGACACCGACGTCAGGGTGGCTTTTGCAGAAGATAACACCATCAATGCCGTGATGAGCAGCATGCGACGCGATGTCGCACATCGACGGTGGTGTGAACGCCCATCTGAAACAGCGACGCTGATGAGGTGTCGGTGGGCCCGCATTGCTGCTGGCATTCGTGAGCCTTTCAGACGCGACTTTTGGGCACCCAATCCGGATTTCGACAGTGGAGACCCTGCATAATCCTTCTGTCAGCTTTTGCGCATAATACTTTAATCTTCAATGACATGCATTGAGCCGCTCAGAGTGGAGGCTACACTAGAATAAATACTACAGTAGTATGTGTTATACAGTTATCTCCACGACGTCGCCTCTGCTCGCGTAAATTCTAGCGTATAAACGGATTTCCGTAACTCACCGATCCATCCGAATGTAGGACCTTCACCTACCTCATTTTTTGTCTTCACCTGAGCCTACCGGTCCTGCGCAGTTTGCTCGGTATGACAGCGACGAACAGAATCCACAGCTTGGACGCACTATATGAACAAGTTCGATTTTGTCGCGTTAAAGCGAACGGCGAACAGCAAAACAGAAGTCGAACTAAACATAATTCAAAAGATTGGTATAATCAGCAAGTGCTTCCACAGTAATCACTCCGCTTCGGCTGACAGGCAGTTTTAAGGCACTTGGCCATAGACCTGTACTTTGCATCATTTCCTATTTGTAAAAGCCCATTGGACTTTTACAGGTAAGGATTACCAACTGATGAGTGATTTGCTAACCCCAGCCAGCGCTTAGACTATATCCCACGTCCAAACCTTACGCACAAACAGCCATTTCGGAGCGGCGGTTCCATCGCATTTGTTCAGCACGCTATGTGTGTCGCGCGCCTTGGTTTCCCCTGCAACGAAGTTTGCATCTTTGACTGCAATTTCGCTTTGACGAATGTAGATAGGCATCAGTAGCGACGATCGTGTCACTTTTCAATCACTCAAGTCAGCCAATCAGCGACGTCCTAGACTCTAACTTCAACCGAGGCGTACTGGACGTGCGCAACACCGTCGCGACTCGCAATAGCCCGCTTTTGCAGGATCAGTGCGCAGTTCAGTTACGCGCGCGCCACACCACAATTGCCCCCAGTGCACGGGCAACGATGGGGAGTAACCGCTCAATCGGCAACCCCTTCGGGTTGCCACGAGTCTTCTCCCTTCGGCACGCTATCCGTTGCCGATTTCGTCGCAGTCCGATGACTTTTGGAGGAGTCGCGGTCTGGTGCCTCCAAAGGGAACTACGATATTGTGCTAGCTGTCTCTCCGGTGTCGGATACACTCGGCGTCGGTACTGCTTGCTTTCGTAGGTTGTGCTCCACGACCGCGGCTTGTGCGGCTTCGGCGAGTTGAGTTGAGTCGAGTCGACAGCGATGGGCGGAAACGCAGAGACTCCATACGATATACATGTAGTGTCGTGGCTAAGAACGACCGACGTATTCAATTCAGCTTTGTCAAAGGTGTTTGAACTTGTACTAAACCCAACTCCGACCTGGTGCATTGCTGTTTGGTGCTGCAGTGTTGTCCTCGTCTTGCTTCTGAACCATAATTTGACGTGGTGATTTAAGGAGTATTGCCGTTCGGTATACTCAGAAATTCAGAACCAATTTTGATACCTTCTATCCAACAACAGCAACGATGAGCGAGTCAGCCTGCATGACGCTAGAGCTCCTCCAGCGCCCGAGCCGCGAGAACAGGACGGAGGAGCTGCGGACGGTGATCAGGTCGTGCAACTTTATGAAGCTGAGGCTGCTGTGCCAGGAGTTGGGTGTGCGTATCCGAAGCAACAAGTACCAGGCTTACCAGACCAAAGACGGCTACGCAGAGATATTTTTTACCGAGCTGAAGGCACAATTCACGCATCGTGATGCATCCCCGTCTCCCTCACCTGCCAGGAGTTCGCACAACCTCGACCGAGTTCTCGCCGGGCCTGTTCCAGAAGCAATGATCACCTCAGAAGAAGAGGCGGTTTCTGTTCCTATTGCTCCAGCAACGAGCAACGGGTGGGAATGCATGCTGAACCCCAACGTTGGACCTGTCAGTAAGGATATTTTGGAGGGCACACTGCTGATGATTTCAATCGACAAGGCAGGAAGGGCGCTGAAAGATCTCTTCCACCCCGACTCCGAAGCCGCCAAGATCGTACGCACTGAGCTGACGTCACGCCTCGGGCGACTGAAACGGCTGCAGCAAGAAGAAGGCGGAGAAGGGAAAACGCTGCAGCAGCCTCCGTTGAATAAACTTCCCGCCAATTGCTGCGTTTTGATAAAGTGCATAAATACGTCGGTCGTACTTAGCCTCTCCACACGACACTATCGTATGGAGTCTCTGCGTTTCCGCCCATCGCTGTCGACTCGACTCAACTCAACTCGCCGAAGCCGCACAAGCCGCGGTCGTGGAGCACAACCTACGAAAGCAAGCAGTACCGACGCCGAGTGTATCCGACACCGGAGAGACAGCTAGCACAATATCGTAGTTCCCTTTGGAGGCACCAGACCGCGACTCCTCCAAAAGTCATCGGACTGCGACGAAATCGGCAACGGATAGCGTGCCGAAGGGAGAAGACTCGTGGCAACCCGAAGGGGTTGCCGATTGAGCGGTTACTCCCCATCGTTGCCCGTGCACTGGGGGCAATTGTGGTGTGGCGCGCGCGTAACTGAACTGCGCACTGATCCTGCAAAAGCGGGCTATTGCGAGTCGCGACGGTGTTGCGCACGTCCAGTACGCCTCGGTTGAAGTTAGAGTCTAGGACGTCGCTGATTGGCTGACTTGAGTGATTGAAAAGTGACACGATCGTCGCTACTGATGCCTATCTACATTCGTCAAAGCGAAATTACAGTCAAAGATGCAAACTTCGTTGCAGGGGAAACCAAGGCGCGCGACACACATAGCGTGCTGAACAAATGCGATGGAACCGCCGCTCCGAAATGGCTGTTTGTGCGTAAGGTTTGGACGTGGGATATAGTCTAAGCGCTGGCTGGGGTTAGCAAATCACTCATCAGTTGGTAATCCTTACCTGTAAAAGTCCAATGGGCTTTTACAAATAGGAAATGATGCAAAGTACAGGTCTATGGCCAAGTGCCTTAAAACTGCCTGTCAGCCGAAGCGGAGTGATTACTGTGGAAGCACTTGCTGATTATACCAATCTTTTGAATTATGTTTAGTTCGACTTCTGTTTTGCTGTTCGCCGTTCGCTTTAACGCGACAAAATCGAACTTGTTCATATAGTGCGTCCAAGCTGTGGATTCTGTTCGTCGCTGTCATACCGAGCAAACTGCGCAGGACCGGTAGGCTCAGGTGAAGACAAAAAATGAGGTAGGTGAAGGTCCTACATTCGGATGGATCGGTGAGTTACGGAAATCCGTTTATACGCTAGAATTTACGCGAGCAGAGGCGACGTCGTGGAGATAACTGTATAACACATACTACTGTAGTATTTATTCTAGTGTAGCCTCCACTCTGAGCGGCTCAATGCATGTCATTGAAGATTAAAGTATTATGCGCAAAAGCTGACAGAAGGATTATGCAGGGTCTCCACTGTCGAAATCCGGATTGGGTGCCCAAAAGTCGCGTCTGAAAGGCTCACGAATGCCAGCAGCAATGCGGGCCCACCGACACCTCATCAGCGTCGCTGTTTCAGATGGGCGTTCACACCACCGTCGATGTGCGACATCGCGTCGCATGCTGCTCATCACGGCATTGATGGTGTTATCTTCTGCAAAAGCCACCCTGACGTCGGTGTCTCCTAACATCATGAACTCAATCGCTCGTAAGCTTCACACTTCTCTGTTAATCTCAGCAAAACCAGTATCCACGTCTTACCTCATTTCCTGTTTACTTTCCGCCAAGTTCAATGGAACTTTGACGACGGTAGGAACGGCTGGGGCCAGTCCACTTCTCTCGAGATGGGGGTGGAGGTTGATGCAGGCGATGGACGGCTACGAGGTGTGATCTTAAACAGTGGGGACCCGACGCTTGCCTTCGTGGATTCACCAGAATTGCACGTGTACATTGGTGCGGACGAGCGCGACTACCTTGTCTTCCGCATGAAATACCTCGGTCAATGCGACCTCGCCATGGTATCACTGGAACGATCTCCGTCCGAACCGACAAAGTTGCCGGATGCCGATGTGCAATCGAACTTTTGTTTTAGTTATACCTATTCGTGTAGGTATTGATGGAATGTATAACATACAACGCCGGAACTAGCCCGTTGGCTACAGTCGCAACAAAACAAGGGGTGGAACGAGCGCACCAGCGACGAACATGGATGCGCAGCTGGTTCGACCGCTTCAATATACAGGTATAGTACTGTGGTCACCGTCAGCATGCGGTGGAGTTTCGAACGAAACCCCGCCGGCTAAAGTAACCCTCTCTGACAATGCGCGTTATCTGACAAGAAACTGCGCTGACAGCGTGGCGCGTGTGCGAGTCACGCGTGGCCGCGTTGACACGTATGGACCATGCGTGATGAGACGTGCAGGATAACTTCGTCTCCTCCCAATCTCATGCCCCGGTGGTGGCAACCGTTGTTGCCATTGGAAGATCGATCTCCGATCGCCCTGGCCTGCCGGCCGACGGTGTGTCGGGTGGAGACATTGAAGTGCCGCCGAGGTGGTGCAGGTTTAGTGGAGGTCTTTGTTAAGCTATCGCGTCGATGAAGTCTCACCAACGAAGGTCAGAACCCACCGGAACGGGCAGTGAAGGTCGTGTGACTTGGTTCCAGTATGCTCAATGTTGAAGCCAAGTCCCTTTTATAGCGGCCGTTGACACCGTTTCGCGGGCAAATGACTGGACGTCAGGTGTGAACACGTTGAAGAGCCCAGCGAGCGCGCGCAAAGCAGCAAACGCGGACCCCGCCTAGATGCTACCTGCCGCACGGCGCGAGAGGATGTAGCGGGTCTGACTGCCAGCCTGCACGCGTCGACGAGAGGGAGGGAGCTCCCCACCTCGTAGAGAAAAAAACTTCCTACTTTTTATATTTAGAGATAAAAAGCTGAAATTCGAAACCGACGGGGCATAGTGAACCCAAGTGTGCTGGTTCCCGCCAAACCACGATCTAAACCTGGAAAAACCTCGGAGAAGCCTGTAAAAAACCTCTTGGAGCCAGTATGTCCCCCGTGCGCGCGCCCTCTGAGGGAGGAAAGAACGAGGTCGTTGGGGTTCATTCACATCGAGAAGCGACTGCGACTGCCGGCGGGCCGATCGACCCCCAGGAAGGAAGAAACCCCCGAGGTCCCTAGCTAGCTACTTACCTGCCTCTGCCCACTGGCCGACCGCCGAGATGCTGACGGAGAGCGCGTCGCTGACCGCGCCCCTGGACAGCAGCGAGCGCCGCGCCGAGGCGCGCCACCGCCGCCGAGAGGCCGCCGCGCCCTACCCTTCTCATTCCTCCTCCGCCAAGCGCGCCGAGGAGGACGGAGAGGACGAGGAGGACGCCGCGTTCTTCGCGCGCGCCACGCACACGCACACGCGCCGCGGCAGCGGCTTCTTCGCGCGCCTGGCCAGCTACATCCCGCTCGTGAACAAGCTGGTGAGCGAGGAGGACGAGGAGGAGGAGGAGGAGGAGAAGGAGGAGGAGGCGCCTGAAGAGGCCAGCGACGTCCAGACGACCCAGGAGGACGTGGACGAGGAGGAAGAGGAGCGAGAGGAGCAAGAGGAGGCCGAGAAGCAGCCGGACGCGCCTCAGGACGAGGAGGCGGAGACTGAGGACGTCCAGCAACAGACCGAGCAGCCCCAGGCCGCCCAGAAGCAGCAGGCGCCCCAGGACGAGGACATGCTGGACGAGCCCGCGTCGGCCGTGACGCGCGCGGCGCCGGCCTTCGTCTCGCACAGCAAGGAGCAGCTGGCCACGCCCCCCAGACCCAAGAGAGGCGCGCGCAAGTCCCGCTCGCCCTCGCGCGAGAGCGGCGCCGAGAGCGGCGAGCGCAGCCCCGCCATGATGCGCCCGCAGCGCAAGCGCGGGGACAAGCGCGTGTTCCTGCCCGGCCCCTCGCAGCAGTCCAAGATGCTGCGCATCTCGAGCTCGCAGCGCCGACGCAAGTCGAGCTCCCCGTCGCCCCACGACTCTGCGCTCGCCGTGATCAAGCAGAAGAAGACCATCACGCTCGAGGAGTTCGAGCGCCTGCAGCACCAGCTGCACGAGATGGTGGAGCCCACGCCGCAGGCGCAGCTGGCCATGACGCAAGCCGCGCTGGCCAACGGACTCGAGCGCCCCTTCACGCGTGGGTTCCCCGGCCCGACGTCGTTCCCGGGCTACGTGCCCGGCTCCATTGCCAACCAGAACCACGGCGCCTTGGTCGTGCAGGACGAGAGAGCGCGCGGACTGCAGCAGGCGGCGAAGAACGGCGTGCCGTTCGGAAAGCGCCCGCGGAACCGCGACAACGGTCCCATTCTCTTCTCAGGTTCCGCTCTGCGCGGACAGTTGACGCGTGAGGAGCGTCTGCTGCGGAAGCCTCGCCCGTCGCGGCTTTTGACTGGCGCCAAGCGCGACGCTGCTGCACGCAGCGCGTACTCGGCAGCTGTCGCGGAAAAGATTCTGTCGACGCTGAACAAGGTGCAGACCCCGCTGGAGCGGGAGGCGCAGAAGCCGACGCCCTCGACGTCGTTGTCGTGGGCAAAGTACCACCTGTTGCTGGTGGACGGACAGAACAAGAGCCTCGAGAACGGGATGGAAGTCGACAGCGACGATGTGGCTCCTCCGACGACTACGGTCCCCCGCGTGGCGTTCCCGCAACCCACTCAGAAGCCTGCTCAACTGTCGTTTGGCAACCCGCTGAAGTCGAATATGGAGACGCCCGCTAAATCTACGACCGGTGCGACGCCGTTGCTCTCGCCCCAGGCTGTATCCATGACCCCTGCACCTACCGCCAAGGCTACCCCGGTGCAGCCCACGGTTGAAAAGATCGGTGAATTCACGTTTACGCTGCCGATCCGAATCAAGGGAGCCCAACAGGTGGATGCAGATGACGAGGATACCCGTGTGCGGTTCATGTTTTCTCCCCCGCCTAGCATGCGCGAGCCTCCGATGAAGGCATCTAGCCAAAAGTCAACGGCGAAGGCTAATGGTGGTGCAGCTCCGTTTGATTTTGTGCCATCGTCACCCAAGGTGAAGACGACTGAGTGGGTATCGAAACCTCCCAAGGCGAAAGAGCCTGAAAAGCCCAAGGCTGCTGCGAAGAAGCCTGCCGCTCCCAAGGAAGCTGAGAAGCTCAGCACGACGGCATCCGTTCCTCCTTCTGCCAACGGCGCTGTGAACCCACTTGCAAGATTTATGCAGCTGAAGCCGGGACAGTGGAAGTGTCCTGGATGCAGTGTCTTGAACGAGGCCACCAGCGCCAAGTGCCCGTGCTGCGAGACCGCAAACCCCGCAGGTGCGCCTGCCGAGAAGGCTGCTGCTCCTGCGGCCAAGGCCCCAGGATCAATTTCGTCCAGTGGATTTAGCTTTGGTGCGCCTGTGGCGGATGCAAAGAAGGATGCCGAGAAGCCATCTGCAGGAGCCGTTACTGCTGGTGGGTTCAGCTTCGGAGCCCCGACTGCGGAATCAAAGAAGGAAACGGTTAAACCAGCTGGAACAATCTCTTCTAGTGGTTTTAGCTTCGGCGTTCCGGTTGCTGATGCGAAGGAGGATACCGACAAGCCCTCGGCTAGCATTACGTCAACCGGTTTTAGCTTTACCGCCCCGGTTACCTCCGAAAAGCCAGCAACGGGTGGCTTTAGTTTTGGTGCTTCGGATGCCAAGACGGATGGTCCGGCTAACGCTGCCCCGATCTCGTTTGGATTCTCGGCCCCATCCAAGAAGACTGATGATGCTGTATCGTCGCCGTTAATTGCTGCTCCCGTTGCTGTGGCTGAAAAGACTGCTCCTGCGCTGTCCTTCTCTTTTGGTGCTACAGCTCCCTCGGCACCAACTACGAGCACCGCCAGTGCGTCGGGAGGATTCACCTTTGGCGCTTCAAGTACTAGTTCCTCGGACAGCGCCAGCAAGGGCAAGCGCAAGGCCCCTGAGGCGGACGAACCCCAGAAGGCCTCGACGCCTTCTTTCAGTTTTGGCACAACATCAGCGGCAACCACCGAAGCCCCGAAGCCTAGCACTGGCTTTAGCTTCGGCGCTACCCCGGAGCCCAAACCAGCGAGCCCAAAGGACTCGGACCGTCCAGCGAAGCGCTCGGCAGTGACTTTTGGCTCGTCCGATTCTAAGCCGGAGGCGGCTACCCCATCTTTCTCTTTCGGCGCGACGGCAAAGCCGCCCCAGGTGCCTGCGAAGGACACTGCTGCCCCGACGATCTCGTCTTCATCATTCTCTTTTGGTGCGTCTACAACCACTGAGAAGTCGAAGGAGACCGCTGCCCCTACATTCAGCTTCGGTACCAGCTCGAGCGCCCCAACCGAGTCGAAGTCGAAGGAAACGGCACCACCGGCGACTGGCTTTACGTTTGGTTCGTCGTCCTCCAGTACGTCCACCCCGGCCCCAAAACCCAGCACTGGGTTTGGACAGAACACGGAGTCTAAGGCGCCTTCATTCTCGTTTGGCGCTTCGGCGGCAACTTCGGCGTCTGCTACCTCGACTGCACCCACATCGGCGCCTGCTACGTCTTCTCCTGGTTTTACCTTCGGCCAGAGCTCGACGGCGCCTGCTACTAGTACTGCTCCTGCGTTTGGTGCCGCTCCTGCGACGTCTTCCGCCTCTGGATTCAGTTTTGGAGCATCGACGTCGACGGCGCCCACCGCTAGAACGTCCATCCCCCCTACCACATCGTCTGCTCCTGCTGCGACGCCCGGCTTTACGTTTGGCTCTTCGTCGTCTACCCAGCCAGCTGCAGCATCGTCTGGTTTCGGCTCGTCACCGGTGGGATCCACCGGGTTTGGCCAGGCACCGGCAACCACGTCGGGCTTTGGCTCCACATCAACGGCTTTCGGTTCGGGCGCGTCCACCGGGTTTGGATCGGGATCTAGCACTGGGGCCTTCGGCAGCTCCTCCAGTGCTGGCCCCGCGACTGCATTCGGCAGTTCCACTTCTGCTGCGCCCGCCGCCCCGGCGTTTTCATTCGGTACATCCAGCCAAGCTCCCGCTGCACCTGCCCCCGCGGCTGCCCAGCCCGCGTTCTCATTTGGCTCATCGAGTGCCCCGGCCCCTGGTGGTTTCGGAGCTGCTCCTGCAGCTTCGAGCGGATTTGGCTCCAGCGGCGCATTCGGCGCTGCTGCCGCACCTGGTGGCTTCCGATCTTCTAGTCCCGCACCCAATGGTTTCCAGTCTTCCAGCCCTGCACCTGGTGGCTTCCAGTCAACCAGCCCAGTGCCTGCATTCGGAACCCAGGGAGCTCCTGCATTCGGCAGTAGTCTTCCTCCTCCGACAACAACGTTCGGCGCCCCGGCTTTCGGTGCTTCCACGGCTGGCGGATTCGGCAGCGGCCCCCCTAGCTCGGGCTTCCGGACACCCAGCCCAACTCCTGCTTTCGGGGCTGCTCCTGCTCCTGCTTTCGGCGCTGCGCCCGCGCCTGCTTTCGGCGCCACCACACCTGCCCCCGGTTTCGGAGCCCCCAACGCTGGTGCCTTCAGTGCCCCTGCTGATGGCGGGTTCAACATGGGTGCTGCTCCACAGCATATCAAGGGCCGACGCATTCTGAAGGCCAAGTCTCGCACTCGGCGAACGTCATAGAGCAAGAATGAATCAATTTACTATGAAATATCTTATTACTGTGGCGATAGCGACTTTACTCCGAGGACGACCGCGGTCAAGATGCAGCCTCGCTCAAGGACAGCAGCGGCGCGGTGACGCCAGGCTAGAAGGCGAAAAAGATGTGATCTAATTTATCTGCCTTGCAATGTTCTGCTATTTGTTTGCTTTAGATGCGTGGAGTTCTTCTCGTCGTGGGGGGGGGTTGCAGGTGCCTGGAACGATCACCAACGGCCTAATTCTGGCGGAGGAAGGTGGCGATATAAAAAGCATCGATGGTGTCTGCGGCGATGACCCACCCCACTCATCGAAGGCCTTGCACAGTCTGTTGTGTGTTGGCGAAGGGAAGCGAGCGAGTACAGGCGACATGGCGGACATGACGGGGGCATCGGCCGCGGCTGTAAGCATTGGCAACTACAAGGGCGTGATGCTGTGCAACCGGCCATTCAATGGAGTTTCCAGCAGTGAGTGACTTCGTGGCCTACTCGGTTGATGAGGCTGTGTTCCTGATGTTGGTGTGGTGGCTTGAGCAGCTTTGGCTAAGGAGAACCGATACAGCGGAATCAAAGCGAACAACAACGAAGTCGACAACAGCAAGGCGGCATTCCTGGCGGGCAACCCTGGTGAACCACTGGGACTAAACGTGCCGATTCTCAGCGAGCCTGCGGTGGGTGTTGTCATGCTTGTTGCTGTCACTGTTCTACTAGCTAACTCACGTTGCTAATGCCATTGTTGAACCGCAGCACGCAATTCGCCGCGACAAAAAGAACACAGCTTTGTCGAAGCACAAAAAGTGGCTCCATGACCTGCAAAAAGAGCGTGCTCGGCTACAAGAAGCCCTAACAGAAGATGAGGAAGCCGCTCAAAAGCGTCGAGAACGGTTTTCACAGAGAGAAGCTAAACTGCGCGAGGCTGTGCGCAGCAGCAACAACGAAAGCGAGGATGACGCTGGCCCCGCTGTTGAGAAGAAGAATTTAAATCGGCCCATGTGGGCGCTTACCAAGGCTACGGCTGAAGAGAAGCTCGAGTGCCTGGAGGATGCCGAAGCCAACGACCTGATTGAGTTCGCCAACAATCTGGATATCGATCAGTTCATGGACGACGTGGAGATCAAGGCGCGTGTTGCACAAGTAGAGCAGCAGTTAGCGCAGGTGCAGTCTATTGTGGATTATGAAGAAGCTGAGGAGAAGCGCTGCGATCGCGAGCAACAGCGGCTTGAGGAGCTTGCCAATGGCGGCGGTACTTTCAACGGAAATGATCTGTCTCGACTCGGATGGGATCGAGCAGATGCCAAAGACGGTGATGACGATGCCATGAGTGTGGCGAGCAGCGTGCTGTCGGAGTGCAAGTCGATCCGATCAGTGCACTCGGTGCGGTCGGTAGCTGCGATCACGAAGCGAGTGGAAGCCAAACTGCTCACTGATGGAGCCACTGCTCCGTCCGAGGCAGGCAGTGCAGCACCCGTACCACGCATCGTGACTATTGACGAAGAGGACGGTGCCCGCATGCAGATTAAGACCCTGCCGAGCAACTTGCCCTACATCCATCGAAACCCTGCCATCTAGCCGCTAACAAACACAGCAAAATAAAATCACGACAAGCCACACTAGCCCGTCCACATTAATATACCATATCCAAACTCTTCAAAGCGACGCTTCATTTTCATTCCTGCACTCCTAGCATGGGTCGACGCAGCGTAGCTTCTCAGGTGGAAGGGGCCAAAAAGCACGGCATGCTCCATCTAATCCAATACCAGCTCACACACGTGCCTCCCGAGCTCTTCGTATGTGCTTCATCCAGCTCGGCCTCGGCCTCTTCCGCGTCACCCGGAGAGCTAGCCGCCACCCTTGTGCGCCTCGATCTAAGCTTCAATCAGCTCGAGGGACCGCAAGCCATCCCTGACGCAATCGGATCGCTGGTTGCACTACGCGAGCTCTACGTGAACAACAACCCGAGACTCCAGCAGCTGCCAAGCACGCTCGTCAACTGCGCCAAACTGCAGGTACTAGATGCCAGTTCCTCCGCTCTTAACTCGCTACCGCAAGAACTCGGACGCCTGCAACATCTCCGCATGATCAACATCGACGACACACCACTGCAACGTCGTTGGGAAGCCAAAGGCCACCTTGTGCGAAGGAATGAGGACGACGACCCGTTGATATTCTCATTCGAAGGCAATGACAACAATGCCCAGACGGTGTCCACAACAGCGAGCAGCCCCACCAAGACGGTACAGACGCCGTGCCAGCAAATACTGCGCAAACTGCGACGAAAGGATGAGCGTGAACAACTCAAGCGCGAGTTATTCGACTTGCTACGAGACAAATCGTATCGTCTTGAGCGTCACGATGACCGTGTAGCAGCAAGCGCAGTACTTCATACAGCATTGCACCGCGTACTCAAGCTGTTCCCACAGGCCATCGACGTCCGATCCCTGCTCCGCAACGCCGAGCGACTCTTTCCACAGAAGTTCTCGATAGAAACCTTTGAAAAGCTCGACGTTACCCGCATCCGCCGCGAATTCGACGTATTGCGAACGGCCACCGAGCGCAAGAAGCGTGCCGCGGATTTGGAGCTCAAAATCCGCAACCTCTACTTCGACCGCATCGACCCCACGACTGTCGAAGGCATGGTGAATCAAATTTACGCCCACCTGCCGGAGCTCTCCGACATCAAGTTCCTCATCAAGTACGCACCAAGGTTGTTCCCCAAGGAGGCGCGTCACGTGAAGGGCGAGCAGATCCAGCGCGACCTTGTCGCGCTGCAACAGCAGTTTGCACGAGAGCGAGCTGCAGCAGTCGACAAGTTGCTGATCGCCGTCAAAACCCTCTACAGCGACACCGAGCCAGACAGCGTTCGCGCACTCGTGGCAAGCGTCGCGGCACTCTTTAAGGTACGCGAGGGTCAACCAACTAACAGCCTCTATCTCATTGCTGCCCCTTGCTCATTCTCATGTTGCCTCCCGCAGAACACTAAGGAGCTGCTCAGTCTTGCTGCCGATGCCGCAGTACTCTTTCCTGCCGACTTTCTGAACGCTCAGCCAGGTGATGTCCGTGCTAGTTTCTTGCGAATGAAAGCTGAAGTCATGGGAGGCGGTAGCGGAGTCCCAAGCCCTACTGGTGCTAGTAGCCCCCTGCGTTAGCAGTAAATGTGCGAGTGATGTGGCATTAGGACCGCATATATGCGGTATTGTGTGCATATTGACTTGACATTCAATCGGAGGACTCCTCTTCTTCATCAATCTCCTTTTCTCCCTCCACTTCTTCATCTTCACCTTCACTTTCATCTTCATTGCTCCCACCCTCTTCACTGCTTTTCACCTCATCTCCATTGCGCTCATCATCTGCACCATTTTGAACCTCAGCATTCGTGAAAAATGATCCGCGCCGCTCACCGCTGCTGGACTGAGTCACCTGCAAATGCGCTGTAAGGCTCGTCTCTATCTGGTGCAATTTGAAAGCGCGCACCTCAGTGCCGCTAATGTTGATATGTGCTTGCGCCTGCGCACAGTCATCAGCAGTCGGGAACATCAGCAGCACGCTCCAGTCCTTCAGTTTGCCGGACGTTGGCGTGTCCTGCTTGTCTTTCCGAGCACTGCGGCAACCTGGAACGGGAGACGCTGACCGCACAGATACTTGCAGCACACGATCATCTCGTGGGTCCATCGTGCAGTATGTTCGGTGGATCGGGGCAAATACCTTCACTATTCCTTCTCCTTCCCCGTCATGCGGACTGCTATCGTCGTTCTGATCAGGAATTTTTTCTACGAGCACAAATGCCTCGGGATTCATCACCATCAGTAGCCTCGTTGGCATCAACAGAAAGCGCTGTTCGCGGTACATGCACTTCAGCGAGACCATACCATCCAACGGTGCTGTGCAAGAGCCCCTTCCTCCAGCAGCGCCAGCTAGCACGCTCGTGCGCGGGTGGCGGTAGTCAACAAGCTGCTCCAATTCGTCGTCTATGTAACTTGCGTCCAGAAGCTCGCGCAGTTTTCGCAGAGTCAGGAAAACTCGCATGGACTTACGACACACTTCCATCTCATTCGAAGGGCGACGCAGTGCTAATGTGTCACGTGAGCCCAACCATGCCGGCGCATTCTCAGACGCTTCCTTCTCAAGTGGAACGAGACACTCAAAAGGGGACGAAGAATCCAGCTGCAGCTCCATAGGAAATATTTTGCGCTGGAAAGTTGCTACCTCTTTTTCTAGCACGTAAATGAATAAATCCACTTCGGCCATTGAACCACGCATGCTCTCCATAACGAGATGCGCACTGCTAGAGTGAATATTCTTCAGTGCAGCTGCGTGAGGGCGAGCGAGGCAATGCGGCAACGGCGAACGTGTGTCAACCATAATGTCCACCAATAATCGCGCGCAGAGCTGCACGCTAAGCAAACGCGAGCTTTGATTCCGCGCCAGAACTTCCAAAATCAACTCCACCAACCAGTAAGGATACGCATCAGCCGGACACGACGCCTCTTTTACGAGACCAGGATCACTTGCGACTTCGTCAATATCTTCATGTGGTAAAGACTCGGAGGAGTCATTCTTGTCGATTTCACCACCATTACCCGCGGCATTGAGCTCGGCATCCTCACCCATTTGTTGAGATCCAGACGACGTGCACGAGGACGATAAAGAAGCTGTCCCCGGAAGAACGGAGTGCTCTGGGTTATCTTTGCCTTTGATTGTGCCATTGTCTACTTCGTTCTCGCGCTTGCCTTGGCGATATCGGAATGGGAGCAGATCTAGCTCGCGAAGCAGGGAGTGATCAACAGCCTTGTTGTTGATAATAGATAATAGCAAAAGCACAACCGTCGATGAGAGGCGTTCATCGCTTGAGCATAGTAGTGATAACAAAGACTGCCGGTAACAGTTGGAACCCTGGGGCACAAACGACTTCACCTCGTCGATTGGCCACTCGCCAATGGCAAACCGTGTTTGCACGTAGCATAACGATGATTCACACGTCGTTGCCGAATGCGGACGGAACACATGCATTGGCGGTGCCTCCTTATCCCATCGTAGAGATGGCCGCGGAGACAACAGTCTCGGTGAGGGTTCTGTAGTCGCTGTATCTTCTTCATCGTCGTTGCTGTCCACAGTTTCCAGGTAGTGCGAGCTGCTATGCCTCCGCCTCGATCCAGCTCCAAGTGCTACTGCCGAGTACTCGCAATCCTCTGTCGCGTCCGAAGACAACAGCATAAATGCGATAGCATTCACGAGAGGCGTGTGCTCTAAAATACCGAGAAGTCTAGTGAGCAGGTAGAGCGCCAGTTGCGTCGACACTCGCTGCGGTGGCGGTCCGCAATCCGGCAGTATACTGGTCGCCAGCAAACACTTGATATGCCTCGAGAAGAGCAAGTCCCCGATCTTGTAGCAAAGCTCGGGCACATTCACATCCAGCAGGTCTTGCAGGTAAAAGCAGTGGTCAATGTACGCGTCCACGGCCTCCTCCAGCTTCTCCGTGGTGGCTGTCCGCTCCGCGCCTTTCTCGGCCGACGGCCAATTGTTCATGAGCCCCTGCAGCTTGAGCGTCAGGTCGTTGGCGATCTCCACGATGTCCCGGAAGTAGTTGAGGTCGTCGTACTGCAGCACGAAGCGGCGCACGCGCGGGTCGGGCACCTTGAGCACGTTGAGCGTGAGCGTCTTGATGGCCACCTTGACCATGGTCTCGTTGCAGCGGCCGAACTTGAGCGCGCGCGCGTAGAGCGGGAAGCGGAAGTCCTCGCCGTGCTGCGTGTCGAGGAAGAACTGCACCGTCTCCTCGTTGAGCCGCAGCGACAGCGCCTTGAGCAGCGTGACGTACCAGTCGCGCACGTCGTCGTCGGCGTCCAGGGCGAAGGGGCACTCGAGCAGGCGGTTCACGTGGTTGTTGCTCAGGATGTAGTAGAGCGACGTGCGCGTGGCGATGTTCTGCACGAGGATGCTCATGGTCTGCAGCAGCTGCACCTGCACGGGCACGGAGGGGCGGCTGGCGCCCAGCTCCACCAGCAGCGCGAGCATGTTGGTCTCGCCGAAGTAGTCGAAGAAGGCGCCGGCGTCGTCCGTCGCCGCCGCGTCGTCCGCCGCCGCCGCCTCGAGCTCCACGGACACGCGGTGCTGGTCCGAGTAGATGAGGAACTCGGCCAGCACGCGCAGCAGCTCCACAATCTCCGCGTCGGGCAGCGCCGCGAAGCGCGAGAGCTGCGCGTGCAGCGACCGCATGTTGGCCAGCGTGAAGTCCAGGCGCCGGCCCGACAGGAACGCGCCCAGGAAGCCGCCGCGCTGCGAGTTGCCGACGCCGACGCTGCTGCTGCTGCTGTTGGGCGGCGCGGAGGCGCCAGGCGCGGCGCTGCTGGCGGTGTTGCCCATGGCGGCGCGCGGGGCGGGGCGTTCGTTAGCTGCTGGCTTAACGGAGCTTTTCGGTTTGAGAAAATGCGTCAAGAGAGTGCGGCCTGCCACACCACGTTTACACAACTACGCTTTGGACTTGAACTGCTTCAACTTGTAAGTTTTTTTTCCTACTATTAGTATTTTCTAGTGCAGGGCGGGGTACAGGTAGTCGTTGTAGAGCGGCGCCCACTTGCAGCCGTCCTTTTGGTCGCCGCGCCAGCAGCTGTGCGTGATGTTGGCAACCTCGTGGAGGAACAGGCCGCCGCGCTCGTCCAGCGTCTTGAGGCCGAACGTGTCCGACGTGTACTCGAGCGTGTCGTTCATGTCGACGATGGTGAGGTTCATGTACTTGGTCTCGATCTCCTCGATCGTGTCCACCTCCGAGTAGCGGCCGAAGATGGAGCTCTGCCACGGCATGATGCGCTCGTCGGCGGGCGAGGCGAAGAAGTGGGCCTCCTCCAGCTTGAGGAAGTTGGCCTTGCGGCGGCGCTGGTCATAGATGCACTGGTCGTCTCCCGGTAGACAACGGTTCACGTTGTTGTACACGGGCAGGAAGAAGTTAGCAGTCGAGAAGCTGCCGAACTGCGGCCAGCGGTTGACGTTGAACTGCGAGTAGGTGTACTGGGCGTCGGGGTTCTCGATGGTGTAGATAACGTAGTCCTTCTGCATCTTGCCGTAGTAGTCCTCGGGGTTGTAGGCGCTGTAGTTGAACATGGTCTCGGGCACGAGCGCGGCCAGGAAGGGGGCATCGTTGGCGACAGAGACCTCGACCTTATTAGGTCCGATAAACTGACCGTTCTGGAGACCAGCCATGCTGATGTAGCGCTTGACCTTGTGGTCGTCCATCTCTTCAATCACGGCGCGTGAAATGGAGCCGCCCTGCGAGTGGGCGAGGAAGATGTAGCCGTTGTCGAACTCGGAGCTGTTGGCGACGATTTCGCGGATCTGGGCGATAGCCTTGGGGACCTGCAGGACGATCGCCTCCAGCGAGCATGGCATCTCGCAAAAGGTGAGGGGCACAACGGTTCGACCCTCCGCCGTGAGGTTGGCCACGAAGTTGTCAGCATTGGTGCGGTTGCCGCGGACACCGTGGAAGAAGAACACGGGCAGCGAAGAGAAGTCAGTTGCGGCAGCAGCCGTGAGTGCGAGCAAGGAGGAGAGGAGCGCGAGTAGCACACGACAGCTAGCCATCGTTGTTGTCGATCGAGGCACTTGGGAGGTTGGCTGCAAATTCGATTGTTGTTAGCTCGTCAGTGCCCTCGCAAAGCTCTTCACACCGTGCGGCATCCACTCAACCCTCCCGTAGGCAAGCGGTACAGCAACCGGATGAATCACGCCGACGAAAATCGGATACCTCAATGTTGTGACCATGCACCCGTGCATTCTACAGCGATCTGTCTACAATTTGCAAGAGCGACAAAGCGATGTGGACGCAGCGGGTATCAAGGTTCAACACATCCCCTGCTGCTGGACCTGCTGTTGAGTCGCTGCGGATGACTGGCGTACGGCCCTTGGAGTCCAAGCCAGGACTTGGGAAGCTGCCTTTTGCATCGCGTCGTCACGAATTGGAACTCGTGAAAGCAAACCCCTGCAATATTCGGTAAGCTATGTGTAATATATATTACACCATCTTACAGTAACGTCGAACACTTTTCTTTAGAAACATAAAAGTCTAATGGGCCAGAAGAGACCACAGTATCGCGAAAATGCGACGTACCTTCGCCTGCGTATTCGAACTGCCATTCTTGACATTCTTGAAGCACCCAGACGAACTCTATCGATAGTCGACGATTTACCAAGAAAACGCGGCTATAGGGCAAACACGGCTTCAGCTGATTCACTCACCCTAATGAAATCCGACAAATGCTTAATGTAACAACGCGATACAGTATCCTTGCACCGGGTGGTTGCCGGCGAAGTCGACTGTGAAGACTTTGCAAAGCTCAAATAGTGGCTAGAGATGGACTCCAAGCGTTATGCTTCATCGAGTCGCACTCTACCCAAGTAAATACATTTAAGGCTTAACGTTATGAATCAATAGCGCGCTTCCTTTGCGTACCGATGCTACGCCGCGCGTCGGTCGCGTGCACATCATAGATACGGCTCTCCGGGAAGCATGTTCCAGATGATCACACCACAGATTCGGCAAGTCTGCAGGTGCAGCAGCTCCATTGGCCGGCAATATTGAATTTGCCATCAGCTTCCAAGTCCCTAGCCACCACCATGTTTGGTACTCGTGTTCTCTTCACGCTCCTGTCCACCGCTATCGCAGTGACGACGGCCGCAACCGACTTCTCTTCGCTGCCCGTGTTTTTCTTCCACGGTGTCCGTGGCAACCATAGCAATGCCGACAACTTCGTGGCCAACCTCACGGCTGAAGGTCGCACTGTGGTGCCTTTGACGTTCTGTGAATCGACCTGTTCGTTGGAGGCGATCGTCCTGCAGGTCCCCAAGGCTATCGCCCAGATCCGCGAAATCGTCGCCAACAGCTCCGAGTTCGACAACGGCTACATTTTCCTCGCTCACTCGCAGGGTGGTGCGGTTTCTCGTGCTGTCATCGAGGAGATGGATGACCACAAGGTCAAGCGCTACATTAGCACGGCAGGCCTCCAGAACGGTCAGTTTATCGGACCTAATAAGGTCGAGGTCTCTGTCGCCAACGATGCCCCCTTCCTGGCCGCGCTCGTGCCCGAGACCATGTTCAACTACAGCGCCTACAACCCCGAGGACTACTACGGCAAGATGCAGAAGGACTACGTTATCTACACCATCGAGAACCCCGACGCCCAGTACACCTACTCGCAGTTCAACGTCAACCGCTGGCCGCAGTTCGGCAGCTTCTCGACTGCTAACTTCTTCCTTCCCGTGTACAACAATGTGAACCGTTGTCTGCCGGGAGACGACCAGTGCATCTATGACCAGCGCCGCCGCAAGGCCAACTTCCTCAAGCTGGAGGAGGCCCACTTCTTCGCCTCGCCCGCCGACGAGCGCATCATGCCGTGGCAGAGCTCCATCTTCGGCCGCTACTCGGAGGTGGACACGATCGAGGAGATCGAGACCAAGTACATGAACCTCACCATCGTCGACATGAACGACACGCTCGAGTACACGTCGGACACGTTCGGCCTCAAGACGCTGGACGAGCGCGGCGGCCTGTTCCTCCACGAGGTTGCCAACATCACGCACAGCTGCTGGCGCGGCGATAGCGGCGATTGCAAGTGGGCGCCGTTGTACAACGACCATCTCTATGCGGTGCTGCACTAAATGCCTCGTCAATTGAGTGCGGTGCTGCAAGGTACCTCGGGTGAATCGAACTCTTGTACTACGGGTTCTGACTACATGTGCTTGAAGAGCCATATTGAAGGTGCTCATATAATACGATACGAATGCGAATGCAATGAAGACGGTTAGTTACCTAGATTTCATGTGACGCTGCGATTCTTTTGCTCGGGTCGAGCCCATTGTTTTGCTAGACGGATCTCGCCCACAACGTTGTGAGTGAATGCCAGTGCCTGATAAGCCACTCATCAAGTTGGGATTCACAACAGTGCTAACCGAGGAGGTACATGTACCATCGCAAGTCCATGCGCAGAGGAGAGGCATTCGCTGCAGCATTCAAACCCACCATGCTGGCATGCTCCATGCCAATCCGTCGCGCCGACGCACTGCACGGCGTGCAAGCATCGTTGCGGGCTGCATTGCGACAGCAACCAAGTCATCAGGACGGCGGCGAAACCTTGTATCTTCTGCCCTTGATCTTCCTGGCGTCGTGTCATGCCCTAGTGCTCTGTTTTTATTTACCGGAGCCATCTATGCTCGATGTACCTACCCCCCATCTGGAGCTCAATCTCCACGCAACGCGATGGAAAGTGCCGAAGGACGTCGAGGTCCAAACGCTCTCGGTGCGAATGCTGTTCGCGTCGGTCCATTCTAAAGTTTCACACGCAAACGCAGCGAGGATACTGACGAAAGTTATGCGTGCCGGCGTGAGGCTCGAGTGCTCAACAGAAAGGCGCTTCACGCCGGTCAGCACGTTTCCACGTTATTGATCCCTTCGCGTTTA
Organism: Phytophthora cinnamomi; assembly: GCF_018691715.1. Taxonomy (NCBI): domain Eukaryota; phylum Oomycota; class Peronosporomycetes; order Peronosporales; family Peronosporaceae; genus Phytophthora; species Phytophthora cinnamomi. Next base: position 174,755 of record NW_027151000.1, on the reverse strand, counting down.
TGGTTGCAAATCCCGCGTTGTGCTCTCGCTGATCGCTGCTCAAGGCATCACTCGCTTCGACCTCCGACTCTTGCGCCGATCGATTTGAGCTTCCCATCGCGCACGTCGCTCGCCCTTTGCGACGGCGAAGAGGAAGCTTTCTCCGACGAGCGATGTTTGTGCCCATGGGATCCTCCTCTCCATCTGCTGCAGAGTGCCATGCTCTGCAAGAAGGGAAGGGCGCGCGTGCTGCCAATGACAGCACTGTAGCCTGCCGTGTCCCGACAAAGTTCCCGACACACACCGGATTTCGCCAAGTAGCGCCCTCGTCTCCATCTGTGCAATGATCAACCGCAACGTTCTTCTCGCGCTCGTGTCCTGCTCCTTCGCGCTGGCACACGTTGCTTCGGCTGCGTCCAACCTGCCCGTGATCTTCTTCCACGGAGTGTTCAGCACCTACGAGGCTGGTGACAACTTTGTGGCCAACTTGACCGCTGAAGGTCGCACGGTGGTGTCGCTCTCCTTCTGCGATGGCTCGTGCTCTACCGAGTCGCTTCTGACCCAGGTCCCGAAGGCCGTGAAGACTGTGCGCGAGCTAGTCGCGAACAACTCGGCGTTCGATGACGGATACATCTTCATTGCCCACTCGCAGGGCGGCCCCATTGCTCGTGCCGTGATCGAGGAGATGGATGACCACAAGGTCAAGCGCTTCATCAGTCTGGCCGGTCTCCAGAACGGTCAGTTCATCGGACTCGACAAGGTCGAGGTCTCCATCGCCAACAACGCGGTGTTCCTGACCATGCTGGTGCCCGAGACTATGTTCAACTACAGCGCCTACGGCCCCGAGGACTACTACGGCAAAATGCAGAAGGACTACGTTATCTACACCATCGAGAACCCTGAGGCTCAGTACACCTACTCGCAGTTCAACGTCAACCGCTGGCCGCAGTTCGGCAGCTTCTCGACTGCTAACTTCTTCCTTCCCGTGTACAACAACGTGAACCAGTGCTTGCCCGGTAACGACCAGTGCATCTACGACCAGCGCCGCCGCAAGGCCAACTTCCTCAAGCTGGAGGAGGCCCACTTCTTCGCCTCTCCTGCTGATGATGTTATCATGCCGTGGCAGAGTTGCATTTTCGGTCGCTACTCGGAGGTGGACACAATCGAGGAGATCGAGGCGAAGTACAACAACCTGACGGTGGTGGACATGAAGGACACGCTGGAGTACACGTCGGACACATTCGGCTTGCAGACCCTGGAGAAGCGCGGTGGTCTTTTCATCCACGAAATCGCTAACGTCTCGCACGGTTGCTGGGCGGCTGATGACAACGACACTAGCTGCTCATGGGCCACTGTGTATGACCAGCACATCTACCCTACTCTTGTGTAAGGATGTAAGGATTCCTCTTTACTTACATAAAAAGATAGCGAGGTTTGACGATTGATAATCCCACCAATTTCTTCATGCCCAACCATTTCTTTGGTGTCACCCACCCAGACGGCAGCGATTATTATACTTTCAGCCCCCCCCCCCCCCCCCCCCCGCAAAAAAAAAAAAATTGAAACCTCTGAGCGTTGCATGAATGAATTTATGTCGATACAACTCTTCACTCTTCATCTTCAACCTATACAAATCCAAATTGGGTTTCAGCTGTTTACACCAGCGTAGGGTAAATGTGCTGGTCGTACACGGTCGACCATACGCAACTGTTCTCATCTTCGACCCAGCACTTGTGAGGAATGTCCTCCAGCGCGTAAAGGAACAGACCACCACGCTTGTCGAGTGTCTTCAGGCCAAATGTGTCCGAAGTGTACTCCAGCGTGTCCTTCATGTCCACCACCGTCAGGTTGTTGTACTTCGTCTCGATCTCCTCGATTGTGTCCACCTCCGAATAGCGACCGAAGATGGAGCTCTGCCACGGCATGATGATATCGTCGGCGGGCGAGGCGAAGAAGTGGGCTTGCTCAACCTTCAGAAAGTTAGCCTTGCGACGGCGCTGGTCATAGATGCACTGGTCATCGCCCGGCAGACAGTGGTTCACATTGTTGTACACGGGCAGGAAGAAGTTGGCGGTGGAGAAACTGCCGAACTGCGGCCAGCGGTTGACGTTGAACTGCGAGTAGGTGTACTGGGCGTCGGGGTTCTCGATGGTGTGGAGAACAAACTCCTTCTGCATCTTGCCGTAGTAGTCTTCGGGACTGTACACGCTGTAGTTGTACACGGTCTCAGGCACAATCTTCTTGAAGAACTCGCCGTTGTCGGCAATAGACTTCTCTACCCTCTCGGGGCCAATGAATTGACCATTCTGGAGGCCGCCCAAGCTGATGTAGCGCTTCACCTTGTGATCATCCATTTCCTCAATCACAGCACGTGAAATGGGGCCACCCTGCGAGTGGCCGATGAAGATATATCCATTGTCGAATGCCGAGTTGTTCGCCACCACCTCGCGAACTGCCTTCACAGCCTCTGGAACTTGAGTCAAGAGCGACTGAATCGAGCACGTGCCATCACAAAATGAGAGTGACGCTACCGTGCGGCCCTCAGCGGTAAGGTTGGCGACGAAGTTGCTGCCAGATTCGTAGGTCATGGTGACGCCGTGAAAGAAAATGACAGGCAAGTTGGACGCAGCCGAAGCGGTATTCGCCAAGGCGAATATGCAGGATGTGAACGCGAGAACGGAGTCGCGGTAGAACATCGTCTTGATGGGCGACTTGGGGCTTTGTTGGGAAAAAGCGTTGTGGCAGTTGTTCAGGTTCGTCGGGCCTGAGCTGGGCTCGCACATTGATGGTAATGATGCGTTGGGACAGCAGATCGAGATGGAGATCTGCATAGGTACCTCTCGACAACGTTTTCTCAAGACGAGCCAAACAAAGAAACACCAGTAAACGATTATACAATACTCATTATTTGTAATCTCCAAGTTTGCCAACGAGTTGGAGAGCGGGTGCTACAATACAATACAGTGGATTTGCTACATTGCCGAAAAAGTCGTTTGTCTCTGGCGTCAAAGAAACACCATCAATTGCTCGTACAGGATATATGTCTTAACTCTTTTCTTAGTAAAACTAAACAAACCGCGCAACATCGATCTTCCTGTGAAGTTCAAAAGTGGTGCAAGATTAGTCACGCTAGACCATCATCATCTGATGTAAGACCTCATGGGGAGCGCTGCCTCAATACATGTACTTTTTGCATGCATAGCAAAGCGGTTCAGTGGAGCGTGACAACATACGCTGTGCGATGTCTCAGTGGTAGTGGACGTACCTAGACGGATGTTCAGTAATGCAGAGTTTCCTGGAGGGCGACGCACTCTGATCTGCTGCGGTCTCAGTAGTGCAAACTGAGCGGATACCTCTAGATGAATTGTTATGGCTTCTTCTTGTCAATTGTTTTTGGTAGTTGGTGTCTTCGAAGGTGTGCTCAAAACTTTGTCCTTTGGTGTGCTTCGATGTCATCGGTAGTTTGCGGGAGACTTACACTGCTGCTGTAACGTAGTGGAAGCTTGGTTTTGAAAAGGGCAAAATGAAAAGTGATATTGTAACTTAAATTTCGTACTCTCTCGTACTCTAGACCAGCTACTCACTTCATGGCCACTCCGTGTTGAATGCAGCAATTGTTAGTTGACGGGCCGCCCGTAAACTTCACCTTGAAACCGTCCCGTAAGTCGTCCCGTAATACGTATCGTAAATTACCACATAATTATAAATTTCGTACTCAGTAATAAATAATGTATAACGCAATGTGCTACTGCTGTCATCTTGAATTGGAAAAACTATACAACATAAAACACGAATTCATTGAGATAGGAGCCTGCTTCTCCTGGGTTCCATGTACTTCGACGTACCATAATAATTGTGGTTGGGAGCTATCAATAGAGTTGGTTGTCCACAATAGAAACGTACCGACCTTTGTACTGTAGACGAAGTCAACTTCAGTGTTTCAACGACGTCGTGTGATCTCAAAGCGTGTTATTAGAATGAAATCTTAATACATAATGCAGTAGATAAGCGTTGACAATCGATGTATCCAGCATCCAGTAAAATAAAGGTACCCAATTTCGAGAATAAGCTGCGTGCAGCGATACTGATCACGATATCAATGCCATCCCGTGATGATTGCAATCGTTGATAACGCGCGGGATGGCGAGGCGTTTGCGTTGCACGTTACCAAACGCACTCTGGACTCTATCCCCGTCACCGGCTTGCCTCCCTTGCGCAGCTAATTCTTTAGCTGTACAAGCTATTTCAATAATATGCTGGAAAATAACAAATTAATTGTAAAGGGTCGTACTTATTTCACAATTCAATAATTGCACCAAATTTACGGTTTATCCAATACAGTATGTATCATAAATCCATAATTAATTAATGATTAATATTTTATTTTAATATCTGAATTATAATGCATCAACAATTTTATTAATTGCCAAATACCGTATGAGATAAGATTGCACGGTCATTTTTCAATAATCTGTAGAAGTACTGGTATTCAGGTCAAGTCTCTTTAAGAATGTCAATGAAATATTTTTAATTGTCATTTTGATTTGAGAAATGCGACAGGGCCCGAAAATAAAGTCTGGAACGCGTTTAGAACCGAAAATAAAGTATGGAACGCGATTAGAACCCGAAAATAAAGTCTGGAACGCTTCTTTTCGGATCTTGAGACTTGATAGTCGGCGAATCCCAATCGGGCGTACGAAATTAGGCCGGGAGAAACTCCTGCCTGCAGGATCGCGTACCCAGTCTTCCGAACAGAATGAACACAAGAAGAAGGCCAAAGATCCTTCTGCATCCTGAAGAAACTGGTTTGCACACGTCAGCCGATATACAAGTTTGTGAGTAGTACCGAAAGTTTCCTCGTATGATATTCGTTTGTAAAGGTAGGTCCCGAATCGAATGTACCCGGTATCAACAGATACCGGGTACATTAAATAGTGAGGTGCTTCATTTCTGAGAGGAATGATTAAGGATTTAGAAATGCGTAATTTGTACAATTGCTAAATCTTAACAGATACCTGTCATATTTGATATCCGTTTATATATTGATACGCCAGGATTCTCACAGCACACCTGAAAATCGTAAACCCGTCCCATCGACGGGGATTCGGAGTGGAGAATCTGTCATGCACATGATTGCTAAACGTATTAATACGTAGTAGTTTTCACTTCATGGAACTCTCGATACGATGTACTACTACCATTTCATATCATTCGTTCAACGATAAATTCGACAAACGAAATGAAGACACGTACGTGTCTTCATTTCTGGGTTCCCTTGCTGCGTTTGCATGAAGCATGAAATGTGAACAACACACATAATATTCAAGACTACTGGACGATAATGTAAGATAGCGGAAGTACACGTATTACCGATATCTACTTCAGTATGTCCCAGCACATTCATATGAACGGTATCCCAGCATAAGCATGGACTAAACTAACGGTAAATCGCGATGCTACCTTGGGTTCAAGCTTTTCTAGAGTGGCGTATTCAACGTAGCACCACTCGTGTTTGCCGAGCGAATATCTTTGAACGGTGTTTGTATTTCAGCGGTTCGTCCACTCAGTCGCTGTTGACACAATTTAACACAACGGAATCCACCAGCAAGAACTCAAGCCATCGCCAAACTACACGATGCTTTTCCGTAACATATTTTCCACGCTTGTGTCCACGCTCATGCTAGCGAACATTGCCTCGGGTACATCCAACCTGCCCGTCATCTTCTTTCACGGCGCAACAATGACCTTCAAGGCTGGTAACAACTTCGTGGGCAATTTGACCGCTGAAGGCCGCGCGGTGGAGGCGCTATCATTCTGTGGCGGCACATGCTCAACCAAGTCGCTCCTGGTTCAGGTCCCGGAAGCTGTAAAAGCAGTTCGTGAGGTGGTCGCGAACAACTCCGCGTTCGACGAAGGCTACATCTTTATCGACCATGCGCAGGGTGGACTTATTGCCCGCGCCGTGATTGAGGAGATGGATGACCACAAGGTGAAGCGCTTCATTAGTCTCGCTGGTCTCCAGAACGGCCAATTCACCGGACCCAACAACGTGGACGCTTCTATCGCTGACAAAGGAGCGTTCTTGAAGCTGCTGGTCCCCGAGACCGTGTTCAACTACAGTGCCTACGATCCCAAAGACTACTACGGCAAAGTGCAGAAGGACTTCGTGCTCTACTCAATCGAGAACCCGGAGGTGCAAAACCTGTACTCACACTTCACTGTGAGCCGCTGGCCGCAGTCCGGCAGCTATTCCACCGCCAACTTCTTCCTCCCAGTGTACAACAACGTGAACCACTGCCTAATTGATAACGACCGGTGCATCTACGACCAGCACCGCCGAAAGGCTAATTTCCTGAAGGTTGAGCAAGCTCACTTCTTCGCCTCACCAGCGGATACTGTTATCAAACCCTGGCAAAACTCCATTTTCGGCCACTATTCAGAGGTTGACACGATCGAAGAGATCCAGACGCGGTTCATGAACTTGACTATGGTCGACATGAAGGACACGCTGGAGTACAAAGCGGACTCGTTTGGCCTGCAGACACTCGATAAGCGTGGTGGCTTGTTCCTACACGCGTTGGAGAACATTTCCCACTTATGCTGGATCCTAGACGAGAACAAGTGCGTGTGGTCGACCGTGTATGACCAGCACATCTACCCTACGCTTGTGTAAACAATCGAATCTTAGAATCTCCGAGTGGCAAGAACGTGAAAGTGACAAACTGTGAACAAAGTAATTGAAGTCACTTTTACAGCAGAAGCATCAAATCTTTATTTTGCTGTCGACGAATAAGTAGAACAGATCTACGGTGTATCCCCCCTGCCACTCGGCAAACTAACATCACGTGTGTAGCCGTATTCGATTTGCTGGTCTTCGGGCGCCTCGAAATTAAAACCTTTAAATGATTCGCTGCCACCAACTCTAGGGGTAGAGCTGTCAATACTCCCAATCGACAAATGTGTGAACTCGTCGAGGAAGTTTGTACCATCAACCTTCAACAACACACACATAACTGAGCATTAGACGAATACGAAGCCTAACCAAAACAATTATCCAGGTGTAACAAATTGACGTACCACTGTTTCTGGAGATTCACACGGTCGGATTGGAGCTTGGGTCTCGCGAAATGTAACCATTTCCCAGTCAATGTGGCGAAAAAAAACGTGCTCCTTGATCTCTGGACCCCCAAACGACGAACCTAGTCTTTCACTCGGATTTTGATGTAGCAGCTTCCGCAGCAGGTCCTTCGCTTCCGATGACATAAAGTATGGAAACAACAGTGGAGTGTTGAGGACCCGTTCACACATTTCCTCGGGATTCTGGCTATACCAGGGCGGGAGACCGGTCAAGAGCTCATACAAGACCGCGCCAAATGCCCACCAATCTGCAGCCGTGCCGTACTCCTCTCCTCGCAATATCTCAGGAGCTGCCGCAACAAAGTACAACACCCTAGTCAGCATATTAACACACTGAAGACATTTTCAGTTCATGAAAGAATTGCCCACCCAGATATTCGTAGCTGCCGCAAATGGTTTGGGCCCCACTAGTAGCTTGCGTGATCCCGAATTTGCTGATGCCGAAATCGACGAGTTTTAGGTGACCATCTTCAGTGAGCAGGACGTTCTCCGGCTTGATATCCCGATGCACAATGCCGTGCTGGTGCAGCTGTTGCACCGCAAGAAGCAGCTCCGCCGCGTAGAACGCTGCCACCTCTTCTGCAAACATCGTTGCTCGCTCAAGATGCGTGGACAGTTCCCCTCCAGGACAGTACTCCATCACAAAATACAAATGGCTCTTGGTCTGGAAAGCCCAATACAAATGAACTGCTCGCAATGCATCACATAACCCTGTGAGTTTGCAACGATACACGCCAACTAAGCGCAGCACACGCACCTAGAGCGTGGTGACTGGTGCCTCCCAGCACGTCCCGCTCCGACAAAACTCTGGCTGCCATGTCCTTCTCCTTCACGGAGCGTTTGGACACCACCTTCATCGCGTAGAGTTTGTCGTCTCGCCGGTGACGAACCAGCAGCACGCGGCCCATGCCGCCGACCCCGATGACCTTGATCCGCTGGAAATCTCGCGGCGACATGGCTTCACCCGTCTCCTCTTCTCCTGCAGCGGTCGTGGGGCTCTTGCGCTGCAGCTTCCTGGCGGCCCGCGCCCTCCGCTTGACCAGCTTGAGCTGCTCCTCCTCGTCCACGACCGACGTCTCGACCTTGCGGAAGGTGCGGCCGGTGGAGCTCAAGGCGCTCGGCAGCGCCATCCACACGCTGCCGTCGTCGTCCGTGTCGTCTCCGTCCCCATCGCTGTCGCTGGCGTCGAAGCGGTCGCTCTCCGAGTCGGAGAAGACGCCGGTCTCCGCGCGCCGGTGCAGCTCTCGCAGTCCCGGGTGCACCGGCGCGTCCTTGGCGCTGGCTGCTGCGGCGTGGCGGGAGTGCTGGGCGCCCATGGACGCACACTTGACGAATGTCGCGCCGGCTGGGCGGACGAATCGTCCAGCAGCTCAGCTCGGCTCAGGGTCGGATGCTTGTCTCGCTTCCAGCTGGCTATTTGAAGTGGCGCGTTGCGGCGTCGCCATTGGACAAAAGTGGCCTCGGACAATGGGGAACCAGCTCAACTGCCTGGCGCAGTGCCAGGCCCGGCAGGAGGGCGCGCAGAGGCTGCTGGTGCTGCAGAAAGGTGCGCTGCTCACGTGGGGCTACGGCGGTGTCGACGTGGCGCTGAATGGGGCGACGTTTTAGGCGCCTACTTCACGCGCAAGAAGTCGATTCTGGGCGTCAGCACGGGGACGGAGCGAGTGCATGTGAAACTCGACGAGGACGGTCACACGTGCGTGGCGCTATAGCTCTCAATAGTTAGGCGAGACTAACCTTCACGTGTATTGTGGTATTGGTGGGTGGGCTGGTAGACTGTTGTGGAAGCTGCACGACTCCATCAAGAACCCGACCAAGATCGACCTGCACACGGTTAACTTGATCCAGGCGCAGGGCAAAGTTGGGCTCACCATCACGTCTCAGAAGGGCGACACGCTACTGGATGTGGAGGCGGAATCCGGGGAGATTCGAGATACATGGGTGCGTTGACTCGATGTCGTGTGTGAAGGAGCTGGTAGCTGACGGTGATCTGGGGCTTGATGCGTGACGACGCAGGTGACGCATCTGCAAATGGTGTGTGAGGACAGCAGCCCGAATGACGAGACTGAGGACGAGGTGCAGTCCGGTTTGAAGTTCCGCAAGATGGTCGAGGACCGCGCCAAGAAGCAGGCGTACTGGGCGAAGCGCACACAGGAACTGGAGCAACGGAAGCAAGAAGCGGAAGAGCGGAAGAAGAAGTTCGCTGGCGTAGGCATGAAATACACGGCACTCGCGATGAGTAACAGACCGGATTCGTCGACCAAGGATTAGGTCTGTCATTGAAGCACTTGTGAACCTCGACTACTGCGTGTAATACTCTCTAGGATTTTAATTGTCGACTCGCCTTTTCGTGTACACGTACCTGCATTGCAGATATTGTGAGTGGAGTACATGACAGACGTGAAGAATTGGAATTGGGGTGCGGAGTTAACAATGCCTATTACTTTTACGCTAGAACGTCCGTGCAGTGCAATGTAGTGCAAGCATGCACTAGCTACAGAAACAAAGGCGCGGAACATAACCATCACGCTGATCCTGTGCACAAGTACTGCCAGTTTATCGATGCGTTGCCACCGATGCATTACCGCTGTGATCTACAAGTGTCTTCGGGATGTTAGGTTGGTTCCAGAATTGTCGAGCCGGGCTAGCACCGAGTTCCAGAACGCCCGGCCCCCGCTTGTTTCGTGAGGTCACAACTGCTGGATTCATCGGGTCAAGCAGGACAATTTCGTCCTTGCTGCTATCGTCACTACTGCGTGCTCGCTTGGATGATTGCGAACTGGTATCGGGTCGGCTCTTGCTGTGGGATCTACTTGGCGATGCATCTCTCAGTTTAAGCCGTCCCTTTCGGCGTTTGGCAAATGCCTTGAGCATCTCCTCGATGTCGATAATCTCGGTGTTAGCGCTTCGACCTGCTTTTTGAGCTTGTCACGAACTGGAACTATCTCATCCAACCTTCGCTTCATTTGTTTCATTGCTTTTTCAAGCTCTCGGATGGATTCGCTGGGGCCAAATGTCGTCGTTATGGTCATGGGCTCCTTCTCTTTATCTTCATCTTCATCATCAACATCTGCAGCTACACGCTTTTCTTCACGACGACTGCAACTTGTCGATCTCTCTCGAGCACTCGACTTGGATCTGCTCCGTTTCTTGTCGAACGCGTCTCCACATCCACCGCCAAATCCGCGACGGGTTCTGCAACTGGTTCAGGCTGCTCTCTCCGTCTCACCGATGGCGACCTCGATCGTTCTTGAGGTGGGAGCCCCGACCGCCTCGCAGCCATCATGGAGAGTGCGCACTGTTGCACTGCTTCACCCTCCTCAGCATGCAAACTTGGCATGGACTGAGCCCGCTTCAATGGCTCCCCCTGTTTTGCTGTTGGCACTGTTGGTGGCCCAGCACACTCGTAGACCTCTGGTTCCCGTGCCAAGAAGACTCCACAGCAAGAGTCTGGTTTCGAGGTGAAGGCACCGCGGTAGAAGTTGGAACTGGCGTCTGCTGTTGCGAGTGCCGATGGAACGCGGCTTTGTTGGTGTTGATGGTGCGGACTGCCGTGGGCTTGAGCGCCGTCACATCGGTGGCGCCCTTGGATTTGGACTTGCCCCGGCCCACGAGGAAGTTGCTCGACCCGTCGGCGGCAGGCATCAGATAGTGTAGTGGCTTGCTTGGGGTGCAGTTGAAGCAGGAGCTCTGGTGCGAAGAACCAATCACACGACGTATCGCGAGAGACGTGCAAAGCCATGGAGGTTGCTCCAACGCTGGACGACGCGCAGGCTCTCCGCCAGCTAACGATTGCTGATGAGCACCTTGTACGTGGGCAGCGGTGCTGCTTCGACTTCCAGGTGGCGGTGGCAACATCTCGTAAGCTTATCGGTTTGTGTTTTCGTGGGGATGGTTGCAGATGATCTGCTTGTGTGGAGTGGGTGCGGAGCAAGATGGCGACGCTCGAATGCTACAGGAGGCGATGCAGAAGATCGTGCGCATCAAACTGCAAATGGGGAGCAACGTGAGTGCTGGCAGCGTGCATGTATTGCGCAGGTTTTCTCTGCGTCTACGTAGGTTTGCTGACACTAGCTGTTCCAGCACCAGATTAGTCTCGCCAAAGCCCAACACTCGCGGCTTGTTGTCGTTCAAGAGGTGCAGTACAACACATCATTTGCGGTGACAGTCGGCTGTAAATGACCTGCCCCCGAATCGTTTGCTCGATAAGTTTACACAAAACGTCGAGGCCGCAGTGGCGGCTGTGCCTGGCGTACTCGACTCCACCGAGAGAGACGACATGGTGGACCTTGATGCACTCTTGGCTGATGCGGCTCACTACTTTCGCGGGCAGAGAGAAATGGTAAGGATAAAACCCTCTTTGCAAGGATGAGAACAAAGCTAACATCATGCTCGCTCCTTCCAACACAGGAGCGTCAAGCAGCATCGTCGTTTCGACTATTGCTGCTGTATTGGCAGGTGAACCAGGTACGATATCACTCACTGCTCAGTTGATGGTTTAGCTAATCGAGTGGATCTTGTTATCAGAGTCCACAACTCCACGCTACCCAAGCAGAAGTTTCGCTTGCTTTCATCAACGATCCTTCATTTCACCTCGACGTGATCTACTGGCATCAAGACGTGCCGCAAGAGGCAGCGCAGGTGAGTTTGCTTGGAAAGAGTCAACGCGTGGTACCCGCTCACACCTGCTGCTCTTCAGAGTGTTTTCGATCAATTTTGTGCGTTCGACAGCACCAACCCGTTCGCCAAATTCTACTTCCTAGAAATTGGCGGATCGCTCGAGAGACTGCACCAGGTACGCATCAGTTCATTTTTGTTCGCTATTGTAAACTTGTGGTGCACATCCAGCGGCACGGGCGCTTATTCCAGCGTGGTGTGGTTGGCTGTCTAACACCCGCATTGTTTGTTGTTGCTGGCCAGGCGTTCGTGCTAATGTTGTCGCATCCGGCACATCGACTGAGTCAAAATGCTGCAGAGCAGCTACTTGGATCGTGGTTCTCACCAAGCAAAGAGATCAACTCTCTAGGGCAGCAGGATTAAATAGGTGGGCAGGCTTGCTGGTGCTGTAAGCAGAAAGAGCTTCTTCGCCAGTTGTCGTCAGCGAAGCAGGCGGCAAGCTGAAGATGTTACTGGCGTAGTGCGCCATGGAGAAGGCCGCCATCCCTCTTTATGGGATGTCAGCAAAGAAGTCCGAGATACCTTCGCTGTCGTCCAGATTAAAGCAGAAATCTGGATCGGTCTGGTCATTGCCATAACGCGCGCAGAGTTAATACTCAGACACATTCTAGCTAACTTTGTGTGGCGATCAATTCTAATTACCTTTAGGGGTGCGAGCTTGAAGATCCCGCTGTCCGAGTCGTACGATCTCTGCTACAGAAATCACAAAATGAGCACACCGTGGCGGAATGTTCGTGGGCATATCTTCCGAAATATCACTCAACCCACCTGGTCCAAAGGAGCTGCAGGACTATCAGGTGCGGCAACTGCTCCTGCTTCCTTCGCTGAGTCAGCTGCATCCGCCGCCTCCTTGTCGTCAGTCATTCGCCGAACTAAATACACGTCCACAGGACCATCTAGGAGAACCACGGACGATGAGATCGATACGTGCACCTATCAAACACGGGTTCAAAGGCGTAGCAATGCGTACCCGTAGATTTGAGAAAGATCTGAAACCGGCGTTTACCGGCAGGCATACCCTCGTCGGGGTCTGGAACCTCAAGTGTTGTGCCTGGTGGGGCCTTGATCGCCATCACGCTCTGGTCTGCAAAGCTTTCTTGCCGCCGCATATCATCGTGTGTGACATAGCAGAAGTTCTCGAAGCTCCCTTTGTCAAATGCTTCTTCCTCGTAGAGACGTCGGATGTTTTGGCTGACCATCTTGATATGCTGATCGTACTTCAGCTCCTCTTGTCTTAAATCTGAAATGCTCTGTCGAAGGTGGTCAATTCCCTGGTAGCTATCGGTGCTGCCTGTTGGTCCACTAGCACCTCTGCAAAAGACAACCACAACCACGAACGTCAAACCGATTACAGCTCGACGCCACCAGGTGCCACCGCGCTCGGTGCATTCCGCTCACGTACTTCCAGTGAATGTTGTTCTTGGACGTCTTTTCGATAAGGCCGATACCTTCGAGCACGTTGGTGATATCATATATACGTCGTTTCTACGCGTCCCGGCACCAGTGCAATTCACGCGAAACCGAGTCAAAACAACTTCGTATCAATTCAATGATACACAAAACGCAGATCCTACCTGCACGCCGAGCGACTCCGCCGCCGTGTTCAGATCCAAATCCTTCGACGGCGCAGCTTGGATGAGCTCCACGAAGCGCTTCGTCAGCAGTCCCAACGAACTGTCGTATCGGCTCGCTGGAGACGGCTTGGAAGCTGCATGGGAACGGTGACACGGTAAGCGTTCTCGCTCTTGCGCTGCAAAGACCGGCCCCTCCATGCATTGCAACACTGAATACTGCACTGCAGCTGCACCTACCGCGCGAGCTGGGGCTTGGCGACTGCAACTTGGGCGGCGCCACGGCGGACGCGAGAGATCTGGACGCGGCCGGCGCAGCAGCGCCAGTGGACGAGACGGGCGAGTCGGTCGCCGCGTCGTGCCGCGCCTTGGGGCGCTTGATCTTTCGCTTAAGATCCTCGTTCGAGACCTTCGCCTTGGCCATCGCGTCGTACGGCTGCGGGATCCGTCGCTGCTGGTGCTGGTGCTGCTACTGTCCCTTGGCCGAGCTTCAGGTGGCTGAATTCAGCATGGAAAGCAGATGAGCTCCTAGGAGAGCCTAGTGAAAGGCATAAGATAGACTAGTGAACAGAATACTAAGTAGAAACCGGTTCAAGCTGCAGTACGCTATCACGCGGGTTTATGCCATAGCCTAGGCAAATATCCCGACTCAAAAGTGCCACATCACCACAGTCGATCGGACAGCAAGATGGGCGCTTCGAGCAGCACCGCCGCCGCGCCGGAGCGCAAGGACTCGGAGGACGAGATGGTGCTGAATGGTGCGTGCTGCTGAGCGAGTCGCTCGCGGATAGACTGACTGTTGGCTGCGTACTGACGCTGGTGTGACGGATGCAGACCTCCACATCGAGACGGGCGACCAGAACGCCGTCAAGAACCTTCTGGACGACACCATCGTCGAGTTCTTCAAGGGGAAGGAGGACTTCAAGCTGCACTACGGCTGGGACAACGCCAAGCTGCTGCTCATGCTGCTGGCCACGGTCATCGCGGCTGTGTCGCACTTCTACCAGCACCCGGCCATCCCGGAGCACGTGCTCATCTACTCTTGCGTCGGCGGGTGAGTGTGGACTGCAGTCCGCAACTGATACAGTGCTCTAGTTGAAGTGTTCTGACAGGGTTTTATCTTGTGTGGCTGCTAGGTTTTTCCTCATCCATGCGCTCATATTCGGTTACACCACGTTCATCGAGAAGGACATCCTCTTGCGGATGACGCGGACGGTATAGTGATTGATCATTGATAGCTTTACAGTTGAGCCTGCGCTAACTGTGATGATCTGAAATGGCCTGATTGCAGGGCTCGTCAGGTAAGACCATCCTGGTGCGGACGACTTTCCCCTACACGGAGTCGCACTACACAATCAGCATCCACCATGCCAACTCGAAGGAAAAGCAGAGGAAGGAGGAGCTGTACGTTGGACGTTACTTTGACAAGGACGGATACTTCAGCAAAGAGACGTTCAACAAGGATATCGAGACCGTTCTGTCGCGTTTTGAAAAGAAGGACAAGAAGCAGTAAGTAGAAACGGAGTTGCCGCTCGCAGGAAACGATAGCATTCACTAGCCCCGTAGTTATCAGAACGGTACGCGGCAGTTAGATGTCAGCTTCGGGGTTCTTGTAGGCTACCATCGCGTCCACCTTGTGAACCTGCACATGGTATTCCCCGTGGGTAAATCGAATAAGGAACAAGACGTAAAGGAATACATTTGACGAAAACCGCAACTGCGCACCTTTGTAGAGAACGATCGCAGACGCACTTCTGCCGAATCCTTGATGTAGCGAGGATCCGATTCTTCCCACAACGCAGGAACTTCGGAGTTCTTGTCGGTGTACACCAGAAGATCGAAAGCGCACTGCTCTTCCAGCAAAGGCAAGAACGAGACGCTTGCCGTGATCTGCCGAATGATCGCCTGAATCTCGGACATGATCTCCTTTTTGGGCTTGGAGGCGGGTGTCGTTCCACTGCAAAACAAACAAGTGATTGGTTAAGGCCAACACAGGTCACCAACGCAATCCACTGTGCAGCGTACTCTTCTCCTGAGCCATTCTCTGCGTGGACTTCGAAGGCCCACCGCTCCAGCACCTCCTGCGTCTCAATTCCGGTGATGACGAGCACCAGCTTTTGCACTTCGCCCTTCAGAAGCCAATCTATCGCAACCACACACCGCTGTCAACATACTCCATATTGATTGACAAACAGTTCGATGCAGGCGTACTTGACAACTGGTGGAGAAACTTGGTGAAGAAGTCGTTGAGCTTGTCGTCGTCCGTGACGAGCATGTTCAAGCCATACTTCTGCACCTGCTTGAAGCTCTCCGCGGGGTAGATGCCGCGCTGGTACAAAATGCTGTCAGTCATACACAGCTTGCAGTTAGCTCAATGCTCTCAAGGATGCCAAGCGCCGACGCTCGTACGTGTTGATGCTGTACGAAAAGAATTCGGTGACGATCTCGGTCGAGCCTTTGAGCGTGATGAGGTTCTCTGAGATCTGCGCAGTAGCCTGTATCCGCGAATCGCACCCGCCATGCAAACAAAATCGTCACTACCAACGCCGTAGCGCCAAGCGGGCCAAACGCACGGGCTGCCTGTCGTACCATCTTGCTGTCTTGCACGTTGCAAAATGTGAATCATAGCGGCCATCACAACCTCTGGAACCACATACAGAACCTCTATCCGTTTATATGTTGCAGTGAGACCATCACTCCTTGGGAGAGGCAACTCGCGCTCCCATTCCGCATTCCGCGTTGAAGTGCGCACGCCTGGCAGGAGCGCAAGGATGCAGCGAGCTGGAGTCGAGGTATCCGTGCTCGAGTGCGCGTGGGGAGAGCTGCTGGGTCTGACGTCGTGCTTTAACAGCGACACGAGGAGCTCTCCGGCGTGAGCGATGATGTTGAAGTGGAGGACGAGGAGCTCGTCTTCATGTCGATCCTGTTCGATCGCAGCGAGCTGGGCGTTGCGATCTACAACGCGTTGACCACGAGTCTCAAGACGCTGCAGATCCAAATTGCTGGCCCTGGGGAGCTGGAGGAGGTCTGTTTGCTGTGACAGTTGAATGCGTCACGAGCTGATCCCCACCCTTTTACCTTCCCCGCGCTTTAGGTTATCGAGCGCCTACACACGCAATTCGAAGTGAACCACGTCTTGATATCCTCCCGCAATGCGAGTTCAAACGGGATGCTCCGAATGATCAAGAAACTGGACGAAACGCACCAGACAAAGACCGGCATTAGCGTTCGGAAGGTAAGCGTCCCGCGCGTTAATGCGCTCCTATATACTTGGCTGGACGCGTGTCAACTGACAGATTATGCTGTAGCATTCAGGTGGGCCTGAAAGGGAATACTAAAGGTTTTGGCCATTGTTAACTCAGCCTTGTCGGGCTGGCATGAAGACTTCAACTACCTAAAGGGATGCCAAGCTATTGAGCATGTTCAAGTCGGAACTGCATCTGCAGAGTTTACCAGACCTCAACCTCGGTCGTCTCGGTAAGCAATGCACGTTTACACGCATTATAATATCGGTACAAGTGGATTGAACAACTCGTGTTTACTACAGTCGAGAGGCATACACATTCCTGGGAAGCTACTTTGATTTCGAAAGCACCCAATCGATCCGAGCCACGGGAGGTAAGTAACATGGCTGCAACACTGGCATTGACGTGTAGTTTTGCTAAGGTTGTTTGGGTGTAGCCTTGTTGCTCTACTTGTCTACTGAAAAGGTAAGTGCATTTGCAGCCGGTAGCGGCGAACAACACTACTAACTGCATGCAGATCGGAAACCAACTGGACGACGTCGAATCCGTATACTTTTCAACGGTTGAACAAGTTGCACTCGGTGGATTCATGTATATCGACAAGTCCACGCTACAATCACTTCAGATATTTAATCATGTAGGTGCTCCATGCCCGTGAAAAGCGTTGGAGTCGGTGACTGAAACTCATCCATTTCTGATGTAATGTAGGAGGCTCATCCATCGCTAGTCAAGGTGCAGTACATTGCATGTGATATTGCGTATGAACGATTTTAACGCGTGTATTTATGCAGGGGTCCGGTCGAGCCAAAGAAGGATTCAGGTGCTAACGCTCTACTTCCACGCTGTATCCCCGCCAAAGGCTGCTCACTAATATTCAAATGCAGTCTATTCGGTCTCCTCAACCGCACAGTGACCAAATCTGGTGGAAGCATGCTGCGCCGTTGGATGCTAACTCCTTTGGTAAACAACACGCAAATCGACGAGCGCCTCAGTGCCGTCGCATTTTTCACTGCAGCTGAAAACGACGAACTTCGTCAGCTACTGGTAACGTATTAGACCTGGTTGAGTACTTCTCTTTGTGGTTTCTGACAAAATCCAGTTTGGGAAGCTGAAGCAGTTTAGAGATGTAGCTGGGATTTTTCAGCGCATCAAACGGCGGTGTGCTTCAGTCGGTGACTGGTGCCGATTTGCAACCTCCACCGGGAGCTTCCTGGAAGCACAGTAAGCTTGCACCAGTGTCATTTCTACGACAGGAGTACTAACGCTTATTGTTCACTACGACAGATCCCTCATTCAGAGCAACTGCGATCCGAATAGTTCGTCACCCCCCAACTTATTCTCGAGAGTGTTAAGTGAGCGTGGTGTTGTCCACGTTAGCAATCTCCTAGGAAACGTCGTTGACTTCGAAGAGAGTCAACAAGAAAGCACAATGGTGATCCGAAGTGGTGTATCGGAAGCTTTGGATGCAACGAGAGAGCGCTACGAAGACCTCGATAACGTGCGATAACGTTGTTACCTCCGAAAATAGCATTGCGACGCGTTGACAGGAATTAATACGAAAATGGTTGTGTAGGTGTTGACGGAGGTCGCGTTTCAGGTCCAAGAGGCCAACCCAGTGCTGTCGTCGATCACAGTGCAGTACATCCCTCAAGTGGGGTATGTTATTTGTTGTGATTCTCCGACCACGCTACCGGACTTCGTATTTCAATTCCAAGAAGACGACACAACTTTCTACTACAAGGTAAAGAAATACGCGCTCGTGTCGTTTTGGAACGTGCGTATGAATTCTTTTGTCTAGGACGCTTGCTGTCGCGACTTGGACGAATCAATAGGCGATATCTACGGTATCTTGCATTCGTAAGCGCAACTTACGGTTGAATCTAACTAACATACATTGAAGGTTATATTCTTGATATGCAAAGAGGTGAGATATTGTGCTGTACCATGAGAAGAAGGCGCTATTAGCTCACACCAGTCACGTAACGACTACAGGGCTCTTGGAGGAGCTGACGATGGCTTTGCTGGAGTACGAGAGCAGTATTCACGGTTCGTCTCCAATGTTTCAGTGCTTACCGAACAAACTTTCACTAAAAAATGTACTTGACAGAAATGACTGAGGTCATGTCGTATCTCGATTGTCTGATTGCATTTGCGTCCTGCGCTAAGAGCTTCAATTTTTCCAGGTACAAATGCTAAGTATATTTCCGGTCTTCCTAGTGATAAGTAATATTCACTGCTGTGAAAAGGCCTCGGATATCCGAAAGCAATACGTTGAAAGCCTCCCAAGCCCGCCACCCTCTCCAAGAATTACTTGTCGAGCACTACATTCCGAATGACATTTGTTTGGATTCGCGCGACTCCATCAAGATTGTGACGGGGCACAACGGATCAGGTAAGGACGGCCCTGCCCTGCCCTTCGACCATACCTAACAATCCTACACTGAACAGGTAAATCCGTGTATTTGAAAATGGTTGGTCTACTCCAGTACATGGCGCAGATTGGGTCCTTCGTGCCAGCGCAAAATGGTAATGCACACACATAGTTGAAAACATTCTTGATAGCTGTGTCTAACGTCAATCCAGCGGAGATAGGACTGGTTACGAAAGTCTTCACCAGAATTCAGAGGTAAACTCTTCACGATACCAGGCATACAAGAACCGACCATAACTTTCGTACTGTTAGTATGGAATCCGCGACAGTATCCCAGAGCTCCTTCACGATCGACTGCAACCAGGTGATGTGATGTAAGCGCTATGGTGGCTTTGCAACAGCTCATTTTTCTTACGTCTCTCAGCTTGCATGGATGCTTAACCACGGTGATGGTCGGTCACTATTCCTGATTGACGAATTCGGAAAAGGTTTGTAGAGGGCTTACTCATGCAGCAAATGCACAAGTTAACCATAGTGTTTTGAAGGAACTGCTGAGCTTGATGGGATTGCTCTAGTGGTACGAATCTTCCATTCGTCGAGTCCGGCCATCCCGTGATGGTACTCATTGAAACTGTGTGGTTAGAGTTCTATCATCAACTACCTAGCCACGAAAAGCTTCGCTCACGGAAGGCCACACGTTATCCTGACGACCCACTTCCTGGTACATTTACCTAGGTAACTCTTCAGTTATTGCCATTGTACTGACGGGGGCTTTGGTCAGGAAATATTTCGCAACAATCTGCTAGAGCCGTCTCTCGTTACCAGCATATTACAAGATGGGGAGCAATTGGAAGGAACACAGGGAACCGCACGTGTAGTTTGCACAGTGATGGCGTCAACAGAGTCATCGGAATCATATTCCACGTCATCAAGCGCTGAACCACTTTATGAGCTACGCCCGGGAATCTCAAGCCACAGCAATGCCTTGAAATGTGCTGCGAAATGCGGTAAGTAAAGCTCAGTTTCTGAGGGTGATTTGGCGCGCTGATACCAAAGTGCTGTTGCAGGAATACCCGAGGCTCTAGTGGAGCGAGCTCAAGCCGTATTGGACTGCACCAAGCGCGGAGTTCCGATATCGTCTCGGCAGCGGCCATCGGGACCAAGTCCTGAAGAGCAATTGTCGGCGTTTTTTACGTCAATCGACGACTGGCAAACGGTAGATGACAATGTGGTAGCCAAATTCCTGGCGATGGCTCGGATGGGAACACAATAAACGGTAGGTATGGATTACATAGGTTACGATAACTTCAATGCATGGTATCAAAGCAATTGGAAGCTTCCACTTCATTCATTCGCTGCAAGCAGCTTCAACGTCCACGCTGAGGAGATCCTCCAGCAAGCCGTCATCATCGAAGTTGTCGCGTGTATCACCAGGAAGATTATCTGGCGGTGGTAGGACACTGAGGTCATCTTCCTCGTGCTCCAGCTCCTCTGTTGTGTTAACATCTTGTGATTCTTTTTCCTTCTGGGGGTCCACCGAAGCCCACCACGGGGAAGGGGGTTCGCCACTTTCCAGCATGGCCTTCTCGTGTCCATCATCCCACGCATCGACGACTTGAGCAGGGTCAAATTCATCGAAAAGGGTCGGTGTTTTGTCGTTCAGAATGTCTCTCACGATCTCGTCGCGCAATCCCTTCATGTACGCCGAGTCTGACGTGGGTGAGGGCAGTCCGCCGTACGCGAACTCGACATCCTGAAAGACAGAACCACTACGTCAGACACCTAAACAAATAAAAAAAACACAACTAAAGTGAACTGGGCTCAACGCACAGGTACTTCCTCCGCCTGTGGTGGCTTGGTCACCGTGACGGACTTCAGTGACGCGGTCGTCCTTGCTTTCAACGGCGTCTTGGACTTCAACGGTGTCTTGTTCTGCTTCTTGGCACTGAGCTTCTTCGAGTGGCCAAGACCCTTCCCCAGTCCAGGCTTCTTGGTAGACGGGATTCCACCGGAGTTGCTGTCGGCCTGGCGGTTCTGCTGCTTGTTGGAGATGTCACCCAGCACGCGCCTGCTGCAAGGACGCAACGAAGTTGAGTGTGAGAAAAGTCGAGCTCATTAAGCAAACCCCAGCACCACCATCAACCTTTTCTTGGCGGAGCTTCCCTTTAGGCCCTTCTTGCTGCCGGACTTCGAGTCTTCATGGATGACGAACCCACGCTTCGGCGTCGCAAACTTGTCTGTTGCGGGAACAATTGGCCGAACACGTTGGTCGACTGTTGGCAGGGTCGGAGTAATGCATCAGCAGGACGCCATACCTGCGAAGTTCAACTTGCCTGCGACGCCGCCGCTGCGGACGTCCACATTCTCCTTCTGCGCGTGCAGCGCGTCCATCGATCGAGCACTCGCCTTGCCTTCTTGTTGCTCTTCTCGTTGAATTGCTGCTTTGAATTTCCGAATCGAAATAAACTTATCTACCAATCACGTTCCCATTTGAATTCTATAATGGCCAGTAATATTCAACCAACAGGTGGCTACATCGACTTCAACTCCGCATTGGCGATTGGCCAGCAAACTGCTCAAGGCTGGATCGTCGCGACGACGAACACAAGCCACAACGGAAGTCTGTGCAATCCTTCTCTATGGGCGTTCTGTCTGCTAGCTAGAACGAAGCCAGTATTCCTGGCTTCACTTTTGACAGCATCATGCGGTGTCTTTAGTGTTTTACTGCATGGAAGCAAACTGCGGCGTTACAGCACCTGGAGCATAAGCAGAGAGGTCGAAACTCTCACTAATACACACGATGCCGAATAACCATTTCTCTTACGATGTACTCCCTTTGGCTTTGGCTCGTTCTAATCAAAGACGACGTGTTTCCGATATTCTTGTACTACAGTAGCTGGTGGTCGATATGAGGCATGATACAACGCTACCTGTGAATTTCTGTCTGCACTTCGAGCATGATATCCGTTGACACACCAGCGTCTCGATGTAGTCAACGATGAACTTCGTCGGCATGGTGACGTTGATGAGAGCGTGCAAGGATAATTATGTTCGAGGTAGAAATCCGCAGGCTCCTTGAATGAAAGCAGCAAAGTCTGAAGCCCCACTGCAGCGTAACCTCACCTGCCTGGGACCCTACAGCTAGGTAGCATGTGTCCCTGTACAACCCTAGCTGATTCTCAACGCCAAGCAAGACACCGTCAACACATGCACAACGGCGCGTGACGCCGGACAGAGCGACGCCAGCGAAAGTTTATCGGTTAGATAACGCCTCCCGCAGCGGTGCTGCGGAGGGCAAGGCTGCGAGCTGCCGGCAATCCTTCTACATAACTGGCAGCAGGCACGTCGTCCCCTTCGCGCTGCGCCGCCTCCTTCCTATCCGCCTCCTTAGCGGCGCGGGTCGTGGTGGCCCTTCATCATGCGGATCACGTGGAAGTTGAGCGTGGAGCGGTGCTCGGCAGCGCGGCGCTTCCTCTGCACGGGAGCAAACACACAACCAGGTCGTCAGTACTGCACCCATCCATCTACACAGCCCCGTCGCCCATCCGCACCTTGGCCTCGAGCACGAGCATCATGTGGCGGGCCTCGCGCTTGCACTTCGTCTCGTCGAAGTCGTTGCGCTCCAGCGCGTCCAGGAAGGCGAGCGTCTCGGGCTGGCCCTCCGTTCTCTCGCGCACGGTGCGCAGCGTCATGCGCTTGATGTGCTCCACGTTGATGCCGCGGCCGAGCTTCATGGTGTCGCTCCTCTGTGTTGCGCTTTCGGTCTGTGGCTGGAGAGGGGCGTCGAAAAAGGGTCTATAAAATGGGCTTATCAACACATCCACCTCAAAATGAGCTCTTTTCTGGCACTTGATCGAAGTATAGTCACACAAATGGATCTTATAAAATGGACACTCTCGGGGATCGTCATTTGCGATTCCGAGCAGCGATGGCGGCGACGCGGGACCCCGTGGAGCGGTCCAAGTCGCCCAACGACCAGAAGAAGTACCGACTGCTGACGCTGCCCAACGCGCTGCAGGCGCTGCTCATCTCCACGGCCGAGGTGCCGCACGTGGCGGCCGCCGTGGCGCGCGAGAGCGAGAGCCAGCTGAGCCAGCAGGACGACGACGACGACCAGAGCTTCAGCGGCGACGGCAGCGACTTCAGCGGCAGCGAGGACGACGACGGCAGCAGCTTCGACGACAGCGAGGAGGAGCGCGACGGCGCGCCCAGCCGCCGCGCCGGCGCCTGCCTTACGGTGGGCGTCGGCAGCTTCGCCGAGCCCGAGGCGCTGCCGGGGCTGGCGCACTACCTGGAGCACATGCTGTTCATGGGCAGCGCCAAGTACCCGGACGAGAACGAGTTCGAGTCCTTTTTGAGCGCCCACGGGGGCTACAGCAACGGTGCCACGGACAACGAGGTCACCAGCTACACGTTCGAGGTGGGCCCGGCGCATCTGGAGCCGGCGCTGGACATGTTCGCGCACTTCTTCATCTCCCCGCTGTGCAAAGCGGAGGCCATGGAGAGGGAGCTGTCGGCCATCGAATCTGAGTTCAGTCAGGCCACGCAGAACGACAGGATCCGTTCACAGGTGAGGTGGGGAGAAGGAGGGTAGAGTAGAGGGTACTGTACTGATGATATGTGATGTTGGTTGGTTGGTTGGTTGCAGCAAGTGCTGTGCGACGTGTCGCCTGCGAGTCACCCGTACCATCGCTTCAGTTGGGGAAACAAGAAGAGTCTGCAGGAGGTGCCCGAGAAGGCGGGCGTAGATGTGCGCGAGCAGATTGTCGAGTTCTACGAGAAGTACTACTCGGCCAACATCATGAAGCTCGTCGTGTGTGGGGAGAACACGCTGGACGAAATGGAGCAGTGGGTCACAACGTCGTTCAGCGCGATCCCGAACAAGCAGGTGAAAGTGCCTTCGTTTGCGGCGGCCGGCCCCCCGTTTGGGGCCCATGGCGCAGGCTCCCCGTTCCTCTGCAAGATTGTGCCCGTCCGGGATATTCACACGCTCCACCTCGACTGGATGATCCCACCGGTTCTTGGTCAACACCACCAGAAGCCTGCAGATTACATTGCTAGTCTGCTGGGCCATGAAAGCGAGGGCTCAGTGCTGTCACATGTACGTTGTTAGACCGAACCAAACAGAAGAGGACGCATGTGCTCATTAACTTACCCTGTGAACGTCGTCCATCTATCACAGCTGAAGGAGCGGGGATGGATTTCTGCTGTTACAGCAGGGGTGACAGACACGGATGGATACGACTGTGGAACCTATGCTGCAAAGTTTGATGTGACCATGAAGCTCACACTGGAGGGAATTTCCCACTGGGAGGAAATTGCGCACGCAGTTTTTGAGTACTTGCATATGCTACGAGTAAACGGTTGTCCAGCGTGGATATTCGACGAGCTGGCAGCGCTGGCCGACATTTCGTTTCGTTTCCAGGAAGAAGACAGCGCCGTAGAGCGTTGTGAGGAGCTTGGTGAAATCATGCAGGTTCGCTCTTCCTTGTTTGCATCAATCATACTGATACTCAAATACATTTCACTAACTCAACCGATTACTGCTACAGTCGATGTTCAAGGTTGCGCCAGAAGATTTGTTGCGCTACGACCTTTTCAAGGGTAGCTTCAAGAAAGAGCTTGCGGAAGAGGTACTACGCCATTTGACCGCCGAGACGGTTTGTGTCTCAATCGTTTCACAAACATTTGCAGACACGCCAGAATTTGAGGCCCAGGTATGGAATGATATAGTTTGAATTTTGCTGGCCACAAGTCTAACTGGTGTCGGATATTCAGGTCGTCGAGGAAGAGTGGTTTGGAGTAAAATATTCGAAGGAGGATATTTCTACCGCCACGATTAAGCGCTGGAAAACGGCAGGGATCAACTCCAAGCTTCATTTGCCTCGACCGAACCAGTTTATTCCGCGAGACTTTTCTCTCGTGGACACGACAGGTGTGGATGACCTCGTCTGTGAAAAGACGTCATTTGGCAAGCTTTGGTACAAGCCGGACCGTGCGTTTGCGACACCTCGTGCCCACGTTGCGCTTTTGATACACTTGCCGAGCGTTGTGGCGAATGTGGACAATTGGGCCCATACACAGCTGTACGTTAAGCTGGTCCAAGATGCTCTAAACGAGTACGCTTATCACGCCAACGTAGCTGAGCTCATGTACTCGCTCCACGTAAAGGAGTCTGGTCTCGAACTCATTTTTGGTGGGTTTAACGACAAATTGCATCTGCTTGTCGAAGTGGTGGTTGCAGCTGTTTTCGGAACGAAGATCAACGAAGCCCGCTTCGAGGTGATGCGAGAGGAGTTGATGCGTGAATCCAAGAACGGTATTACGAAGGTGTCTCAGAAAGCAAAATACTTGCGACTGCAGCTTCTGGAACAGCGCGCTTTCCCGTTGGAGGAGTGCTTAGATTCTATGGAAGTCGCCACCGTTGAATCACTTCAGGGGTATGTTTCAAACCAGTTGTGGGCAGGGAAGGCGTGGCTGGCGAGCTTCGCGCATGGGAACATTGCCCATGCTGTGGCGATTGGAATGATTGCCAAAGTCGAAACTCAGCTGCAACGAATAGCTGCCCCACTTAACCTCCGCAATTTTCCGCGTCGTCACATCACCGCTATTCCGGAAACTCCTGTAGGATTCCTGTTGAAGGAACGCAG
Organism: Phytophthora cinnamomi; assembly: GCF_018691715.1. Lineage (NCBI taxonomy): Eukaryota > Oomycota > Peronosporomycetes > Peronosporales > Peronosporaceae > Phytophthora > Phytophthora cinnamomi. The sequence continues at coordinate 149,125 of NW_027151000.1, read as the reverse complement.
CGAGAACAGGTCCGAGACTAATACACAGGTGGAGCTCTACTACCAAATTGGACCGCTCACGCTACGTCATTTGGCATATGCTGACTTGCTGCACCAGTTGATGGAGGAACCGTTGTTTGACACGCTTCGCACGAAGCAAGAGTTGGGCTACGATGTTGCTTGTACTGTGCGGGTTACGAACGGCATTTTGGGATTCGGTGTGATGGTTCAGTCGTCGTTGTTCGCTGCTGAGTACATTTCTGCATGTGTGGATCGCTTTATGGTTGATTTTGAGGAAGCCATCGAAATGATGGCGGACGAGCATTTCCATGACCATGTTCAAGCACAGATCCTGCTAAAGCTTGAGCCCGATCACAACCTCCTCGAGACGACACACCACTACTGGTATGAGATTACGTCGCGACGCCTGGTATTCGACATGGACGACCAACTTGCGAAGGAGTTGGAGACGGTGACGAAGAGCGAGATGGCGCAGCTCTACCGTGAATGGATTCTTCAGAGCCCCAAGAAGTTGGCCGTGCACGTGATCGGCCGCAGTAACATGGCCGAGAAGATTGCGCACGACAAGCGCAAGAACGCAACAAAAGAGGAGTTGGCAGAGCTGCGCGCGCTTCCGCGGCCTATTCGGATCCGTGATCTGCATCAATTCAAATCCGAGTTGCCTTGCTACCCTGATCCCATCGACGAGATCAACGCAAGTGAGGCAAGAGAAGAGGGCAAGCGCCTAGAACTATAGAGCGCCGGTTGCTTCGATATGAAAGAACGGCGTCGTCTTCAGTACATGCATTTGTCTTCAGCGTGAATTGTTCAAGAGCCTAAGTTCTGTAGTGTTTCACCACCATCTGGAGAGCAGCAGACTCGCCTGCGAGTATTTGCTGCACTGCTGTCAGACATAATATATTCTGTAGACGGTCTTGGCAATTGGCAGTTGGCCGTCATAGAATGCCGTCTCGATCGTGAGTTTGCCACTGTGAGGCATAGAGCAATGAGCGATCAGCGTTGCGTACTAAAGCAAACCAATTGAACAAACCTCATTATCTCCGGGTCCAGCATGTTCTCAGGACCCGCTGATTCGATAGTCTGCTGCCAGGTGTTCGTTGATCCAGGAATCACGTAGCCGAAGTTGAAAAGCCATTCTGTCATCCAGCAAACGTAGCGGTAAGTTCCAATTGGTTTTGGTGATGTCACGTTTTTCAAACGCGACCTAAAAACGCACCTTCAATGCAGCTTCCGTCGAGAAAAACACGCTGCTCCAGTCGAAACTGCGAGATCTCTTCAGCTGAGCTGAAATTGATCTCGCGCGACACAGCTGAGCACTTCAGAATGTCCACAGGAAGACGTGCTGAAAGCACAATGAGAAGAATTAGGGCGCTGATGGATAATACACTTTCCAATCGAAGTACCTTTTTGCTCGACACGGTAGATATCCTCTCCCCTGTCACCACTTCCGTTAGTCTTGGCGGAACATACCACTAGCACGGCACTAGCACGGTGCGCTTACCATTCATCCGACTGCCACATCAGTCGCCCCGTGTCGGCGCAGCGCATATTCATGTGGTTACTGTCACCACATGAAATGAAAAATCAGCCTTCATAGTCGATCTTCTCACTGGAATGCAGGAATTACAGTCTTACATGGTAAGGCCCTTGCAGACTATCTTGGCCCACGAACTGTTGGCGACCTCAATTTTGCCAGCGCCGGCATCGTGGAGCTGCTTCCATTCACGCTCAACCTCCAGATCCAACTTGGCCTGGGCCGCTCGGGACTCGTCGTCCTTGACCGGCTTCACCTCGGCGTCCTTCAGACGCGACTTCTCGCTCAGCTTCACGTTGCTGATCTTGCACCCGAGCTCCTCGTCGTGGTCAAAGTGCTTCGGCTCCATGCGTAAACTTTCTCGGTAAAGAGGACGGAGGCGGGCGAGGACCTGGAGGAATGGCAGCGGCCGTTATGTCGAATGGGCAGCAGTGCGACCGCCCTTTGGCGGCGTTATTTGTTGGGCTGAAACGGCATTCCTAGCCCTGTGCATCGGGTTTTGCTGAGGTAACTCCTCCGATAGCTGGCGCAGGTCGCGAGTTTGCGCTGACAATGAACCGTGCTAGGCGACGAAACGAAGGTGGATCTAGAGCCCGATTTGACACAGAGGACTGAATTTGACTCGGGGTGTCCTCTTTGCAGCCAAGCTGGACAAGTCCACGATCATCAATGCGGCGGCGCTACAGGTAGAACTTCTGCTTTATTACATCTGCATGGCTTGGTAACTTCCTAACGCAAAAATGACCTTAGGATCACTTAGCACGATCCATCACCTTAGACCTGCACCTTCCCCCACGACAGCCCCGTAAACCGGTCGTAGGTTATTAAACCTACTATGCCTCGCACGGAGCTCGCTCACACCGCGGTCTGCATATGCTTGTAGGTTGACACTCGTGAAAAATTGACCACTCGGAGCGCATCAAACTCGGAGTACCGCTGTGTGTGGGTCTGTGACTCCTGCACTTTTGAGAACGACGAGCGGCCTCATTCAAGCACCTGCGGGCGTGATTCTGACCGCTGCTCCGCTTGCGGAACTCAACGCAGTCAACAACTTCGTCCTCGATTGACACTCGCCCAAAAGCGAGGCCTGGTACGTTCAAATCTGTAGCGAAGGAGTGGTTTTGCTTCTTTTTCTGAGCTTGGTTTGCCGTGATGCAGGTCACGCGTCCACCACCAAAACTGACCAGAGACGAATGGGAGCACTGTGAACAACAGGCTGAAGCACGAGGAGATACGCAACACCCATGCTCTATCTGCCGCGAACCGTTCGGCGTTAGAGAGCAAGTAATATTGAGCTGCTCACACATGTTCCATCTCGCCTGCATCACAAGTTTCGAACGGTGGGCGTTCTAGCTCTCTTGTTTGTGTTTTCGGACTCTGTAGTTGAATCTATAATTTATTCATGTCATTTTAGATTCCTGCGCACGAACCAGCGCGTATGCCCGTTGTGCCGAAAGCAAGATTACCAAAAGCGTGCTACAACAATGGCATCAGCATTTCATCGTGAGTATAGCGCCAAACGAATTCAGGTTCGTGCTTGGATGTTATTGACGCTGCTCGTCTTACTTATCTGATAACTAAAGACAATCTTCGCAGGCTGTGTTTCGTGGGTTTTCAGCAAGACGACAAGTTGCTAGCTTGTGGCAAAAGGTACCTAAAATATCGCTACATGTTTTGCCTGCGCATTCATTGCCAACCTGGAACTTGGGTCCTAGTTTTATAGTTCAGGCAAAGGAGACCCCGTTCGTCGCCGGCGATTTTTTGCAAGCAGGTACAGCATGAGCATCACCCTCACTAAACAAAATGGAAAGGCTAACATGCGTCTGTTTGTATCCTTTGCCAGAGTCGGCAAAACAGCGGATCGGTTGGTGACTGCAATGAGCAAACGCGACGACTCCATCGACGCATTGCTGGCCGAGTTCGACAAATCGCTAAGCATGAGTCGCCGAGTGTTCCAGGACCACGTCCCCGAGACCGACACTGGTATGTCAGTCTTTTGCAGTCATCGCTTTCGCTTTACTAATATTTGCCGACGCAACAACCGACGTGTAGATCCGGGTACAGGATCGTCGTTTGATGGCGACGACTGGCTGGCCATCTTCAGCAAAGTTCGTAGCCAGCACTGATCCATACAGTGTTGTTTTACTACTAAATATGTGTGTGTTGCTCGATCTCGCCTGCAGGCCAAAGCTCGAGACGAGAGCGAATGCGCCATCTGCATCAACTCGTTCAGGTAGGATACGTTCGTGGAATTTGCACCCACCCTCCGGCTCACCTTTCATCTCTCTGACCAATTCCTTGCAGTTCATCAATGACCGGCGTCTCACTTCTAAGCTGCTCACACGCCTTCCACTCGCAATGCCTGTCCGCGTTCGAGGACTTCAACATCTACGAGGTCTCGCTCTGCCCAGTGTGCCGAGCCAGCTACCGCGCGCAGACATGGCTACACGTCGCACAGATCGCCTCTCAAACTTGGTGACCATCTTCTGCAGGGTCTCTAAAGCAGCAACCAAACTCTAATACAACAACCTGGTACTTAAATTGACGCGTTACAGTACATGTCACGTTACTGTACTGTGCAGCTCCTGGCGCACTCGCCAATTGGCTTTGTATGGAAGAGGTGGGGGAGAAGAGCGGCCTCGCACTCGTCCTCCCGCGCCCTCCCTGCCCTCCCCTGGCCCCTGCGCCGCGTGTAACCCAGAGCACCAACCTTTGCCAGCCATGGACCTCGACGCCGGCGCCGACGACTTCTTCGCGGCGCTGAACAACGGCGCGGCCGAGGACGTCTTCGCAGGCTTCGGAGCCGCCGAGGCGGAGGCCAGCGCGGCCGCAGACGCAGGCGGTCGCCCCTCGCTGGACGATGAGCCGCTCGTCATGGTCCGCAGCTGCACATTGCGCTGGAAATTAGCGTAAAAATGCAGGGTTTAACGGTGTTTTTGATGGGATTCCGCAGGTGGACAAGAAGAGGAAGGCGGAGGCGGCCAAGAAAGCGGCCAAGAGGGAGGCGGCGGCCCGTGCAGCCGCCGCCAAGGCCGCTAGACAAGCTGACGAACCGGCGCTGCCCATGGAGGAGCGCATCGTGAACCTGCTGGTGCCCGAGCTCAAGGTGAACGACGTGATGCTGCTGATCCGCAAGATGAAGCAGGCGGGCAAGTCGGACGCCGACGAGTTCTCGGAGCTGGACGCCGAGCAGAAGACAGGTAATGGCCGGGATGCGGTGGTGCATATACTGGTATTGAGGCTGTGTGTACGGCGGAGTAACGATTTGGCGTGTTTTATTTGATTGTCGTGGTCTGTAGCGCCCCGGTTCCGCTGCGAGACGTGCGGCAACACAGAGCAGAACAACTTCATCACGGACTACGCGCGTGGCGACACGATCTGCAACGGCGTGGATGGAAATGGATGCGGCACGGTGGTGCAAGACCACATTGTGCACGAAGGAAGTGCGTACCGTAAGTTCGAAGGAGAAGAGGACAAGTCGCACCACGGACCTGCGCCGAACAAGCTCTTCTCGACGGGACACAACTTGCGGACGCTGATCTCGCAGGTAACCCGGAGGCTGCGGAAGAAGAGAAAAGTGCAGGTATTCATCCGTTGCTGGTTTGATGTGGTCTAGGACGGCGAGATGGCGGGCAACTTGAGACGAGCTGCCGAGTTCGTTGAGATGAACCTGAGTCAGATGGGTAAGGACGAACGAAGGACGCGTATTGGTTACAAGGACCAGGTATGTTGGCCGTGCTCGTGACTGGAAACCATTACGCTCAAAGCCTACTCACGTGGATGGCGTCGTTGTAGATGAAACAAAAAGCGTGCCGTCTTATTGACCACACGATCAGTAACTTGGATCTGCACGAAATCGTGGGCAGTCGCGCCAAGAAAATGTTCGCCGAATTCCGTGACGTCCGTGAACACGTGCACCAGTTCGATGCCATGGTGGCAGGTTGCGTGATTGCAGCCTACATGGAGACAAGCAAGGAAATGTACTCGGCACAAAATGGAATCCGTATCGGCCAAAACAAGCAGGCGGGCATTGCCAACTTGGCTTTGCTGCCTAACAAGGCCGTCGACGAGAAGAAGCTGCACCCGTTTACGTGCCCGCTGTGTGATATGAAGTTTAACGCACGTCGCGGTATGCAGTTTCACAAGTGCGCTGGTAAGCCCGACGAGGACAAGGAGAAGTCCTTGAATACCACCAATTTGGCGCCTGTGGTGCTGCCGGACCAGCTCCAACCTATCATCGAGATGAAGAACGGCAAGCAGTGGTTTAAGTGTCCCGTGTGTTCACGCGTGTACGGAAAAGAGGAGAGTTTGTCGGAGCACATGGTGCGGCACAAGAACCAGAGCAAGAAGCGTAAGCACCATATAGAAACAAGCACGATCGACTCGACGCGTCTGGCCAAGACCACGAAGCTGGCATCTGCGAACCCTTCCGTGCAGGTGAACACGCACGAGCAGGTCATGTTCCGCGGCGAGGGTCGGCGGGTGTGGCTTCAGCATCTGACTGAAGACTAGCAAACTAAGCCACCATAGCGTACGCAGTAGCTAGAACAGCACGGTGCTAGATTATAGCAAGCTGAACAAGTACGAAAGGAACCACATAACTCAAATGACAGATTGACATGAGCGCTTGTTGTGTAGTAGACAAATCCTCTATTCAGACGAGCATCGCCGTCTATTGCTCGCTCTTGTTGCTGCCGAGGATGTCGTTCTCCGTGAGCTCGAGCACGTTATCGCCCGTGACGAAGCGGACCTTCTCGCCCTTCTGCTGCAGCAGGCTCTCCACGTCCGTGCTGTCGTCTTCGAACCAGCCGAGCCGGTCGGCCACGAGGTGCAGGTTCTCGCAGCCGGGGCAGCGCACCAGCACCACGCCCTTGTAGTAGGCGTGCTTGCTGATGGTCTTGGCCGAGCGCGTCTCGCACACGCTGCACGTGTACACCATGACGAACTTGTCGCCGGGGCTCTCCACGCCCGGAGCGCCCGAGTAGTCGGCGGCGGACTCGGCGGCGGACTCGCTGCTGGACGTTGCAGGCGACGCAGGAGCGTCGTTGTCGCTGTCGTTGTCGTCGCTCTGAGTGGCGAAGCAGCGGCTGTGGCGGTGGTGACGGCACGGCGGGAACGCTGCGCTGGACGCTCGCAGCAGCGGAGATAGAGAGAAGGACGCTCTACGCAGAGCTGGAGACGGCAGCGACCTGGACGCAGCGCGCGATGACTGCAGCGCCTGCGACGCGCAACGCACTACAGCTCGACGCCACATGTTCACTCGAATGTTCGAGGATGCTTTTCAAAATGACGCTGTCAAAGTTCCAGGAGTTCAGATCTCGAACTTTTTATATTAATTCCAGGACCGCAACTCTCGAACGGTTTTCGGAGTTCCAGAATCAAGTTCCAGAATCAAGTTCCAGAAGCTAAATTCTGGAACCAAAGTTCCAGGATCCCTTTTCTCGAGCAAGAGTTCCAGGAGCATTTTCTCGAGCAAAAGTTCCAGGAACCATCTGAAACTTGGAGCTTGAAAGGGTATTCCAGATGGATACATATTCTGCAGGATACGGACGCTGGTTGATGCGCGATGCGGTGGCTGCTGCTGCTCTGGCTGTCGTGCGTGCCGGTGGCGGAGGCAACGATCTCCTCGGCGTCCATCACGCCGGCGTCTCTGGTTGCAGGTGTCACTGGGACTGTGGACGTGGCCTTCACGACGAGCGCCACCGTCCCCGTCGGCGGGACCATGGTGGTCACGTTCCCCTCCACGTTCTACGTAGCGTCCACGACGCTCACCATTACTTCCGGCATCGACGCTACCAGCACGCTAGTATCGACGCCTGCGAGTGGCGTGGCAACGATCACTATTGCCACTACGGATGCTGTCCCCGGAGCGATCGCCTTCACGCTGGATGGCATCCAGAATCCGGGTGGGGCGAGCTGTGAAAAGAGGGGCATTCAATCTGTAGCGATGACTGATGAAGGTTCCCTGTTATTGTGCAGGACAGGGCACGACATCCAGCTACTTGATCACCACTGCGAGTGCAAGCGGCGTGACTCTAGAGTCCGCCACAGTTGCTGGATCCACGTTCAGCACATGGACCTTCTCGAACCCTGCAGCAGTGACAGCGACGTCACTGGTGGCTGGCAGGACAACGACCTACACCGCCACTTTCACAACCGACGTCACGTTACGCGTTGGTAGCGTTATTGCATTGAGCTTTCCAGCACTGAGCAACAGCCAGATTGTATTCGCGGGCGCGACTCTTTCCAACCTGGTGAATATCAATGTGGCTTCGACGGTTGTTCAAGTAGCATCCCCGTACGTCAAACTCACGATTGCCGGACAAGACATTGCTGCAGGGACGACTGTTTTCATCACGTACGGCAACATTATCAATCCAGCGGCGCAGACCTCAGGCTTTTTCGGCATCGACTCGCGCCATTCGTCCGGGGCCATCTTCCAGGTCAACACGATTGTTCCTGGACTTACCTACACGAGCACAACGCTGCCATCCGCATCGCTGACACCAGTATCCTATTTCGCCGGAATTCCAACGAACTACTACGTAGTGTTTGCCAACTCGGCCTACATACCCCCAGGAAGTCGAGTCGAGGTGACATTTCCCTCTCGGTTCGACATCAGCAGCGTGACTCTTAGTCACATCATTAACTTGCCCACGATCAACACCGGATTCACAGCGCTGAGCTCGACCAAGATACGCGTGACAATCGGCAACACTGCAGTCGCCCCAGGAACTAGCCGTGGTTTCACACTTGAGACCATCGTGAACCCCGGATCTTCCTGCGATCAGTTCATCGTAGAATACTGCACCACCACTTGGGAGTCTTACACAGTGACGATCGCCGATAGCGGCGGGAACTTGTTTGAGCAGCTGACAACAGTAGCGGGTACTCCAATTGTTAAGATGCCGCTTACGTACGGCCGTGTGCGTCCATTGCTCAAGACGCCCAACACACTTACTACAGCTACAGTGACGCTGGACACCGTCGCCACCATTCCTGTCGGGGGCTTTATCGAAGCCGTTCTCCCTGCAGGTTACAGTATTGGCGCTGCTCCGATCACAATCAGCGCGCTGATTGGCATTCCGAGTGCTAGTACATTGAGCTCCTCGACAACAAGTTCAGTGTCCATCGTCATTGCAGGTGGAAGTATCGTCTCAGCCACTGGTCTCTCCTTCACGTTTGATCAGGTGACTACACCTCCCAACTCGGCTACTGGAAACTTCATCGTACACACGAAAGATGCCGGGGGGAACACAATCGAGGAAAGCACCACAATCGGCGGCGAAGGTTGCACGTACATCAATGACTGCAGTGGCCATGGAACCTGTACGTTGCTATCCAAGGTCTGCATTTGTGATACTGGGTGGGGAGCACCGACTGATATCGCTGACTACAAGTCACCAGACTGCACTACACGTAGGTACCTAGTTTGGTTGTGTTATGTTACGATGAGCTCACCAATATTGTTGTATGCAGGTGTGTGTCCGTCGGACTATGCTTGGAGTTCCATTCCAACGGACGCTACTACTGCGCATGACATCTTGGTGGAGTGCTCTGGCATGGGAGTGTGTGACCGCAGTTCTGGAATGTGCTCATGCTTCCCTGGGTTTGAGGGTGCCGCATGCCAAAGAAGTAAGGATCAGCCCACCAAATCTTGGGTATGCTTGTTGTTGTTCACAAATACTGTTGATATCGTGAAATTTATGCAGTGGGGTGCCCCAACGACTGCTCCGATCGAGGAACTTGCTTGAGTATGAGCGAAATGGCTGCGGCAAAGAATGCATTGCCCATTTCTCCGCCAACGACTTATGGTGGTGGGCAGGTACGTCCATGAACAAAGTTTTGGCAGGATGATTCAGCAAATTGGCTAACATTTGTCGCCTGTCGCCCGCAGTTTTCCAGCACATGGGACGCCGACAGGGTTTTTGGATGCGTGTGCGACTCGGGCTGGGCTGTTGGCACGGCCAGTGGCGAGCTGCAAGCCACAGAGTATTTTAGCGCAGACTGCTCGAAACGTACGTCCAAATACTTGCGCAGTGCACTTATCTGGTGCTCAGATCTGCCTACGTTCAACTTCAACAGGACACTGCCCCACTGGAAACGACCCCGGCACGACTGTAGACGAAACCAACTGCACGGGCAAGATAGTCCCTGGAGGCACCGTCGTAGGCGCCGCAGGGAATTTATGCCTTATCGAGTGCTCCAACCGCGGCTTGTGCGACTACAGAACGGGAATGTGCTCGTGTTTTCAAGGATACACGGGATATGCTTGCCAGACACCCGACAGTCTCGCCAAATAGGCAAGTCAACACCGCCGAAGCAGTTAGACATCAGGGAACGATTAGGAGGAAATACCCGAGCAGTTCGCATTACCGAGGGTCATTGCTGTCCAGCTTGCTGTAAAGTTTAAATATAACTGGCTGCTCGCTCCGTTCTAAGCAATCGCGGTGCTGACCGATAGTCAAAATGTCGGTCTAGCGTAGCGTAAAATTGGTAGCTCGCCGGCTTATTCCATCTGCAGAAGCAGCTCCTTCTCGTCCAGAGCCTTCTTCGTGCTGATGTCGCAAATGTAGACCTTCGACTTCCGCTTCAGGTCGACCTTCGCCAGCTTCGACGGAGGCAGGTCGTTCACCGTAGCCTCCACAAAGCCGCGCTCCAGGAACCAGTGCGCTGTTCGCGTCGTCATCACGAACAACTTGGTCACACCCATGGCTGCCGCCTTGCGCATGATGTATCCCAGCATGGCGTTGCCCTTGCCGAGGTTGCGGTAGGTCGGGTCCACGGCGACACAGCCCATCTCGGCAAAATTGTTTTCGTACGGCTGCAGTGTGCAGCAAGCGATGATCGCTCCGTCGCGCTCCACAACCGTGAAAGTGTCCACATTGCTCTCAATTTGTTCCTGGTCGCGCGACACCAGAATGTCATCGTCCAGCAAGGGTTGGATGAGACGCATGATGCTCACGATGTCGTTGGTGGTGGCCATGCGAATGCCTTCATACATGTGCTTGGTGATCATAAGACCTTCACCGTCGCGGGTGAAGAGCTCCTGCAGCAGGCCGCCATCCACGTGTCGACTGACCAGGTGCGAGCGCTTGACGCCGTTCACGCAGGCCTTGATGGACGCCTTCAGGTACAGCAGGAAGTCCCCGCTGATATCCGGGTTCTGGCGCGCCAACTCCACATATTGCTGCGCCTGCTCAACCACGAGGGTCTGCACCACCGAGTTGGATCGCGAGTCGACCAGCTCCTCGCCGTTGTGCATGAAGATGAGCTTGGCGCTCTCGAGCTGCACGGCACACTTGCTGGCCACCTGCTCCGAGAGGCAGTTGAAGACCTCGCCGCTGGCGCTGTAGCCGATGCTCGAGATGAGCACGATGTCTCCGTCGTCGAGCGCCGCGCGCACCTTCTCGACGTTCAGACGGCGCATCTCGCCCGTGTTCTTGAAGTCCACGCCTCCTCGGACGCCGAGCGGCTGGGCGGTGATGAAGTTGCCTGACGAGATGTTGATGGTGCGCGCTCGGCCGGGGGAGTTGACGATGCCGCGCCCCAGGTAGCTCTCGATCTGGAAGCGCACGGAGCCGGCCGCGTCCATGGCGCACTGCAGCTCCATGGGGCCGGTGATGCGCATGCCGCAGTCGAACCGCTGCGAGAGCTTGCGCAGCGCCAGCTGCCGGTTGAGCTGCGGGCGCGAGCCGGCCACCAGCACGAGCTTGACGCCGAACGTGTTGAGCAGCGCGATGTCGTGCATCACGGCGCCGAAGAGGTTGGACTCGACGAGCTGGCCGGGCAGGTGGATGACCATGGTGGTGCCCCGGTGGAAGTTGATGTAGGGCGACATGTCGCGGAACATGGCGGTGAAGGAGGACGGCCCCACGGTGGCCGTGGCGGCGCTGCTGCCGCGCTCGGCCTGCGGCGGCTGCTGCACGCGCAGACACTCGGCCGGCACCACGGGCAGGAAGTCGGCGAAGGCGGCCTGGTGGTCGTCCGAGGGCGGCGAGAGCCCCGCCAGCGACGCACTGCCGTGCGAGTAGCCGCCGCCGACGGGCTCCCTGACGGGCGCGGAGGGCGCCGCCGCCGCCTGCAGCGCCGCGCGAGAGGACGTGAAGACGCGCAGACTGCCCAGGGACGAGCGCGAGCGGCCGCAGGCGGACGAGAAGAGCAGTCTGCGCGAGTGCAGCACGCCGGGACGGACCCACATGGAGCTTGGCGGGGGCTTGGTCAGCAGGGCGGGGCGGGGAACTGCGCGCGGCGAGGCGAGAGCGAGTGTGGCGGCGGCCGGCACATCATTGCGCGCGAGGCTGAAGGTGGGTGGCCGAGGCAAAACCACTCTGTCTTTTTTTTGCCGACCCGATCACGTAGCCGCTCGCGACATGCATGCGGTCTGCCAGGGGCATCGGATGCCAGAGGCTTCTACTTAAGGGAAGTGATATAATGAAGATTATGGATACGAGGTTATGGAGAGTGGAGGGGGTTGAAGGCCCGTTACATAGGTACGGACACGGCGAAACCCCGCGACGGCAAGCATTGCGGGCTTTTTATTGTGGCTGCCAAAATGCTGTGGCTGCCAAAATGCTCGGGCCATCCAGGCAAAGGCAGGACATGGGGAGACCACACTCGGAAGCCCTGGAAGCGCGGCGCAGCGGTCTGGTGGAATCAGTAGCGTTGAAGGTGGCGCGGAACACGCGATCGTGCAGGGATGCCGCTCAGTGTTAAACCGGCTGCTTCAGTTCCATGGTGCCGTTGCCGCAGACTCGGCCTTCCATGTCATTTGGGCAGCATCGCAGGCTAAATCCATCTTTGCACGTCATGCACCCTCCGTGCGTTTCGATCCTGTATTTCGGTGTCGAGGAGCGTCCCAGCTCAGGAAGCGCGCCTGCAAGGCATCCATCCATCCGTGTTGCTTTTGCTGCCGAGTACGACAGCTGCGATGCGGCAGCATAGCGACAAAAGCGTCGCCGCCAACACGTCCCGCTTGCTTCACTTCCTGGGCACTGACACAAAAAAAATTGGCGAATAAACCTTTGCACCAAGGTTTCAAGCGCTTGCCCTGGCCCCAGCAACACGCAGCTTATGCTTATGCTTATGCTTATGGAAAGGCGAACGCCATCAGCTTAGTCCTAGGCTAAGACTCTTAGCTGCTAAGCCCCGTGCTTCCAGCGGATCAAACGCGAAAACGCAAGGCCAGCTCAAAAAAGTATCTTTGAAGATCCGCGGTCGGTGCCATAACGTGTACACATCCAACCGCCTGTAGCCTTCGGGCCCATAGTGTGTACGTCGAACTTCTGGCAGCAGTGTTTCCGGTGGCACGACGTCGCCCACGCCGGTGATTGGCTGAGCCAGCTGTATCATTTGCTCCAGCGCCGACTGACGACAGCGTGGGTGATAGTATCCGCTGCTGGACGTGTGCCATTTCCTCATTCCGCGATCGCCTGCAGACCCCCGAACGCCCCGCAGCCCGCAGAATGACCAGCGCCACCCCAACCTGTACGTCGCAAAGCAACGCCTTCATGTGATTTGCAGGGAGGAACGCTGACGCCTTCGATTGCTGCCGCGTGTGCAGTCGCCGAGCTCAAGAGCCTCTCGGCCGCGTGTAACAAGCTCTGGGAGCTGGACACCAACCGGCTGGAGCCCAACGTGCACTACGAGCTGAACCTGCAGGCCGGCAAGACCGCCTACGCCCGTGGCGATGTGGCGAGCGAGCCGCTCTTCACCTTCGTGGACCCGAGCGTCTTCGAGCGCCGCACGTACAAGCTGCTCTTCGACCTGCTGGACAACTACGAGCGCGAGGTGCGGCGGTTGCAGCTGGCTGTGTTACTGTGAGCTTGTGTTGCTGATATTGTATTGGCGCGGCCGCTCAGACTGGAATCCCGGAGCGGGTGACGCCGCAGGAGCTGGCTGAGAACAACGCGTTCCTGAACGCCGTGCTCGAGACGGCGCCCATGCGCTATGCGCACGCGTACGTCCACTTTGTTGGCTGGAACATGTTGTGCAATTGCTGCATCTGAGCGTGGTTGCCATTGCAGCTGGCTGGTGAAGAACAAGAAGTTTTCGGGTGATCTGCAGGATTTCAAGAAGAAGCTCGAGTTTATCTGGTTCGGACTCTACCGGCGCGAGGTGCGCAACGACTCGTCGGGCTTCGAGCACGTGTTTGTGGGCGAGGAGAAGAATGTGAGGCCGCGGTGTTTGTTTTCTGTTGTTTAGACGGTATGTGCTGTAGCTGACGGATTGCATTGTGTGCGGCTGTCGCTGAGCAGGGCAAGATCTGCGGCTGCCACAACTGGCTGCAGGTCTACAATGAGGAGCGCAACGGCCGCATCGACTACAGGGGCTACATCCGCCCCAAGCAGCGTGGGTGCAATTTCATGGAACCTCACAACAAGGAACAGCTCATTACCTTCCAGTTCCAGTGGGAAGACGAGATGAAGCCCGTTTCCACGAGGTGCGTCGGCCTTCGCCTTATTGCACTACAGTATATGTATCGTGCATCCAACTCAATGAATTTGTGTGGTGCAGTCTGATCGGAGTGAGCCCGGAGTTCGAGATGGCGCTGTACACGATGTGCTACCTCAACGGCCAGGAGAACAACCACGTGCAGCTGGGGCCGTACCTGTGCAACATCAAGTGCTTCAGTTTCGGCCGCGGCAAGGATACGAAGATCGGCACGGCCTTCCCGGAGGCACTGCCGCTAAACGAGAAGCAAGCCGCAACCAAGATCCAGGCCATTATGCGCGGTCGCCACGCGCGCGCTCAGAACCCGCACGGCCGTCGCCAAGCACCGCCTCCTCCTCCTGGGGCTGCCTGGGGCCCGCCTCCCGGAGGTGCGGCAGCCCCTCCCCCGCAGCCGACCCACTCTTCTGGAAACGCGTGGGCCAAGCCACTCACGAAACCCGCAGCTCCGGCGACCACCGCTGCTGCTGCTGCCCCTGCTGGTGCGAAGCCCACGGGTGCATGGGCCCAACCCCACAAGTGGTAGACGGATGACCCCCGAGAGCGACCGAATTGCATATAGTTCAGCATGCTGTCACGCTGCGCTGCAGACCGACCGACAGCTTCGTGTAGATATGTAGCCTAACATGAGACGTCGACACTTTGCCGCGCCGCCGCTATCCGTTTTTGACGCGTCCCGAATTGCCGCGATGGTTTCACAACCGAAACGCGGCTTGATCCGCGCGCCCCTCCGTTCCTCCAGCACGCGCTCAGTGGAGCAGTTTCGACGGCGGTAGGCAAGCACCTGAGAGTCGACGTGATCACAGCGACGATGGAAGCCAAAGGCGAGGACGACCGTACTCAGACCATGCACAAGCGTCCGTCCAAGGCGCTGGCCGACGAGGCCGACATCAGCGCGGACGAGTCTGGAGCCCCGACGCCCGAGGTGGTGGCCCTTCGTCACGGATACAACCAGACGTACATCGTCCGGTCCAGCAAGAACAACCTCCATGACGTTCTCTTCCGCTGCGGGAATTGGTGCTACAGCGGGAAGGTCGACTTGGGCAGTGCCGACCTGGAGCTCGCCGACCTGCCGGTAGTCGTTCCAGCGCTGCAGAAGCAGCAAGCCTCGTTGCAGTATCTCTGTGAGTGGAAGGCCATGCCCGCGACGTCTCAGTACTCAGCACCTCTGGAGACGTTGTACGACGTGTATGACTTCATCGGCGCAGAGCTCTCGAGCGAGCGCATCGAGCGCAAGTTGATGAAAGCTGCAGAGGAGCACTCGTGGGTGGATGGAGACGACGACAGCAACTCGAGAACCTTTTTCGAGCTGCAAAGCGGTGGCTACGAGTGCTTTGACGGCATCGATATCGTGGCTAGCAAGACCTTCGTGCGTGGCCTGGTGCTTCTGGTGATCTACTACCAACGCAGTTTCTACGTCGTGCTGCAGGCGGCAGACGGCGAGCAACCGCTACTGGATGTTCGCTTCCCAGATCTGTCTGCTCATTTGCAGGGCATCCACTTGCAGACATACCGTGACGACGACTGCAGCAACATGAAGAAGCTGACGCTGTGGCAGGCAGCGAATATCGGTAAACACCAGAGTCCTCCGAAACCACTAAAGGTGCAGTGCAAGGATGTGAGTGGCGCAGGCTACAACCAGACCTTCCTCATCCGGCGTACACCTCGTACCGAGGGATCAACGAATACTCCGAGTTTGCGCGAGGTGCTCTTCCGATTCGGTAATTGGTGCTATAATGGTCACGTTGACCTAGGGCCCAAGCTCGAATTGTCCGACATTCCGATCATTATTCCCATGCTCCGACGGCAGCAGAGTGCCCTGGTAAGTTGAATTGCCTTAAATCATGCCATCGACAGCATTCATAACTGTGTTCGTTGCTGTGCCTGCAGACCTTTATGTGCGAAGTGTCCAAGATGCCAGCGACTTCGCTGTTCACGCCCTCAATGGAGCATCTAGCCGAAATTGTTCCTGCCATACAGGAGGAAATGTCCAAGGCAGAGCAATTCGTGCAGACCTTGGCACACTCTGGTGGATCCTTTGTCAACGGCACAGGGAACGTGGGAAGCTGGCTCGAGGATGATAACGTCGAGTGCTTTTTCGAGATTGCAATGGACAAGTGCGCTGCATTCCAGGTGAGTTCACAGTCGTAAAGTACTACGAGTTGAAAAACAGTTCGTGCCACTCACTCGTTTTCTTGCTATTCTCTAGGACGTGGAGGCGATTGCGAGTAAGATTCACGTAGGTGGCGTTGTGCTTGTGCTGCTTTACTACGACTACACTTTCTACGTCTATCTCGAAAATGGTGAGGAAGAGCAGCCATTGCTAGACACCAATTTCCCAGACGTTTCTCTGCAGAAGGAGGGCATTCAGTTGAAAACGTACCGCAATGGTGTGCGAGGGTGTGACGAGCTGCGACGCATTAGTCTATGGAAGGTCGAGAATGAGTTCACCGACGAGGACGAGGAGGAAGACGCAGCAGCAGTCGACTGCATCACTTCTCGTAACAAGGGCCAATTCCGAGCCGACTCCAAGGAGGAACAGCGGCGTGAGGAAGACGTTAAATCACCGGGAGATTCAGACGCAAAGGTGGTGAAAGAGATGCAGCCGCGCAAGTCTGCGCTACCACATCACGTTGCCCCATTGAAACGGCCCAGTGGTGCAACCATGACCCTGAAGGGCATGCCTGATCTTAATATGAAGGCACCATGGGATGATACCGGAAAACCACTCGGAATGCGTACGAGCAAGTAACTAAACCATTGACCGCTAGCGCGATAGTATTGCGCACAAATGAAGCACGATGCGATCTTGATACTTGAAGTCGTACCACTTACCAAGCCATGATAGTTGATGTATCGAATCCTCATAGTGAGCAATTCCGGAAGTAGGAAATACACTTAGCTTTCAACCATTCTTCACTTTCAACTTGGCGCTCAGCAAACTTTTAAAATTCATCGTCGGCAACAGTGAGCCAGTCGGGGATGCTGGTGCCTCCCGAGCTACTGTACTCTTGCGAGGAAATCGCCGAAACCCGCGCGCTTTCAGTGGCGGCATAAATTGAGCCACCGACCCACGCAAGCACATTCCGAGGGAAGTATGTTTGAACAAGCTGTGCACGGTCTACAGCAACTGAGGCAGAAGCGAATTCGTTGTCGTGATGGAGCGACTCCCGGACTTCAGCCACGATACGATGCGCCAAGCCTGGCAAACAAATAAAAAAAAATCAAATAGATCAGCACAGCGACCAACAATTACCCCCCCCCCCGAGATCTAGCTACCTGGAATCATAGCGGTTCCCCCAACAAAGAGCAGGTTTTCCAGCATTGCAGCCCTCACGTCAAGCGGGGCCTTCTTCAACACTTGAACAATGCCGTCGACAATCGAGCTTCCATCCGTGCTTTCATCGCCTGCGCGACAATAGGACACGAATGATTAGTGCACACAGTACTGTGGGTCAGCAGGCAATGAGAAAAAAACATACCTAGCAGTAATTGCTCCACAGCTCCTGTGCGCAGACTACCAGGGACCTGTTAACAGAAACGCACGTAGCTTTACAATTAATATCTCTGCGCAAGCAGCGCCTGATTTTCTGCTGACAACCGACCTGTAGCACATCGTTATCGTGGGTCTGAAACTTTGCATCGACAACATTTGGTAGTGGATCCTGCGCATTAAAGCACAACGTTAGCCCAAACAAAACATCACCATAGCAGCATAGCTGCACTCAGTGCTATACCTTTTGCTGGGCAAAGCACGCCCGCTCAAGGACGTCCTCTGCCATTGCCTCCGTCACTGGCGAGGCGATCTTAGAGCCATCCATCGGCTGGTCTTGAGCAGCATTAAGCTCTTTCTGAATCAGCTCGCAGCAGATCCGACTTCCAGCAGGTACAGCTACAGCAAACACAAGCAAAGGCATCAGTATTGCCGACCCCCCCCAAAACAATAATCGTACTCAGACCTTACTTTCATAAAGGTAAGGCAGGGGGATGCCCTTGAACACCGGAAGCAACCTTGTCTCCGCCCACCCACAGTCCACCACCAGCGCCGTGTGGTTGGCCGTAGCATACAGCACTGCCAGCATCGACGGCACCAACGTCACCGCAGACGCCTAAAGCAAAATACACTCTTAGGCCACCCACCCACCACCCTTAACCCGACGACCACCTACCTTCATGACATCGAAGAGCAGGTTCAGCAGCGTCTCTCGGAACACGCGAGGCAGCAGCAGATCCTCGCACACCACGAAGCGCCGACGCGTCGGATTCACCAGCAGCAGACTGCAAAGCGTCAGCTCCCCCAACACCAATGCAACCCATGAGAACCACCGCGACTCACTCGAAGCACAGGGCGTGCAGCTTCGGGTACAGGTACTGGCGCCAGTCTGCGGCGCTCAGGGGCTTGAGCAGCATGTCGCCCACCTGGTCACACACGGATCCGTACGCTTGTATCAGCAGCCAGGCGCTCAGCACCGATGACGCTAGCAGGCACACGCACCTCCCATCGCGTCACGCAGCGAGGTGCGCGTTCACCGGAAATGCCGCAGCGGGCGTAGCGCGCGCCCAGCTCCAGCACCAGCGCGCTCTTGTCGCTCAGCGCGGCGCTCATGGTCGAGTATATTGTGTAAGTCAATGAGGAGCAACAATAACCTCGGTTGAGTGGCACATACAGCATGTAAGACATTCAGTTAAGTGACGGTCGAAAGTGGTGATTATGCTCGAGTTGAAGCCGCCTGCCGAGCGAGAAGCTCCGGAAGAGAGAGGCGAGTGAGCGATGGCGGAGCTGCTGGTGCTGCTCATCGTGGCCTCGCAGGTGACGCTGTACCTGCTCATCGCCTACATGTTCCGCGCGCTGCAGCGCAAGTACCGCCAGCGCAGCGTCAGCGAGCTGCAGCAGGCGCTGATCGCCAGGCAGGCCGCGGCTGCTCCAACCTGTGGGCTGGTGCTGGGCAGTATCTGACTGTTGTGGTGTGGGTGTTCGCTGCAGGGAGGAAGCGACTGGGGAACACCGCGTCGACATTGCAACGCTGTGCGTGGAGAGAGTGTTGACACTTGACTAGTACACGGTGCTGACTGGGACGGGGTTGTGCTGCCTTTGGGCCTTACAGAGAGGCGGAGGAGGAGGTCGTGCGCTGCCGAGTGTGCGCCTTCGCCAACACGCAGCGGTTCAGGTTCTGCGTCCTTTGCGGCGAGAAGCTGAAGCTGTCGCCGACGGAGAGAGCGCGAGCGAGAAGCCCGCTCACTGCGCGACAGCTGCGTGCGAGGTCGGCACTTGGTCGTTGGCTGTGGCGTGACCAGTACTTATTTGCACTGTGTGTTTATATGCTGGGTAGTAGGCGTCGGTCGGAGTGGCGGCGTGAGATGAAGTGTGGAGAGGTCTTTTGGCACCGTGAGGCGACCCAGGAGTGTTTCCAGTACCCTGGATACGTGCCTGTCTTCTATAGAGAAGCAGGCGACAGTGCCGAAGCAGCAGAAGCGGAAGGGGTTCTACATGTAGAGCCGCCGTATGGAGAGCCTGGGTGGATGACTGCCAGGTTGCAGAATGAGACGAGGCTCATGAAAATCCAGATCGTGCCTGCGGAGCAAGCGAGCGCCCTCGAGTTCGCGACCGGGGCGCCTTCGTCACGGAACGTCGACATCAAGGGATTCTTAGACCTGTCCAAAGAAGACTTCCCTACGAAGTTCGCGCATTTTGTGACGTGTACTTCCTCCCTGATTGTACCAGCAGAGTTGGAAGTCCTGAAGCTGTTCCTGCGTCGCGAACACGTGGTGGAAGAATCGATGGAATATTTTTGCTGTATGGATGACAACGATACTCGCGCGGTGGTGCGAATCGATTTTGCAGATGAGACTGCTGTAGACGCTGGCGGTGTACATCGTGAGTGGTTCACGCTTGTGACGGAGCTGATGATTGATCCAGCGCTGGGCGTATTTACTTGTACAAATCATGAATCCCAGACGTATTTCTTCAACACAAACTCTAGAGAGGAGATCGGTGAGGAGCACCTCGCGTACTTCTTCGCAGTGGGGCGTCTCGTCGGCCGTGCCCTGCTAGATGGTGAAGTTATGGGTTTTCATTTTGCACCTGCACTACTGAAAATCGCCCTTGGCATTCCCCTCACTTTCCGCGACTACGAGGACTTAGATCCGACAACGTACAAAAGTCTGCTGTGGATGCTGGAAAATGACGGGGCTGACACGCTAGGGCTAGACTTCACGGCATCGAGAAGGGGTGCAAAGGGTGATGTGGTGACTGTGGAGCTGGTGCCAAATGGAGGAGACATCCTGGTGACGGATGCCAACAAGCACTCATTTGCGGAGCATTGGCTACAGTACTTCTTGCTGGAGAGTGTTTCAGACCAGTTGTACGTATTTCTGAAAGGCTTGTACCAAGTGGTTCCGCGGCAAATTCTCATGCTCTTCGACGTGGAAGAGTTCGACTACGTGCTATGTGGCTGCGACACCATCGACGTGGCGGACTGGGAGCTACATACGAGGTGCTCGAGAAATCTGACGGGGACGAGAGTTCTTCGGTGGTTCTGGGAGCTCGTTCGAGATATGAACCCCGAGTGCCGCCGTCGACTGTTGCAGTTTGCTACAGGGTGCTCGCGAGTGCCGATCGGGGGCTTCCGACACCTGACCAGCCACGACGGTCAGATCTGCCCGTTCACTTTGAAGGGCGTGCACTCTGCGTACATCCGAAGCCACGCGTGCTTCAACCGGTTAGACCTGCCGCTTGCATCGACTCGCGCGGAGCTCAAGGAGGTGCTTTACGCCACCCTCAGCACGGAGACGTACGGGTTCACGACAGCGTAGTCAACAGCGTAGACTTCTTCGCGTAGTAACATTATTTGCTGGCGCAATGCTACCTTGCAGTGCGGATCACCCGGATACAGGAAGTCCGGGAATCTGGTACATGTACAATTTCGCAGCAACAGCGCAAGCTTTGCGACAACGTAAGACGCCGCTTGGTCGTCATCAAAAATTGAAAAAATCCCGACGCCACGCCAATCGCTCTCAGAATCGCTAACAGCAGGATTGATCGCTTTTCCGAATGTCGGGCCTTTTGTCGAAGACATCCTGTCGCTGACTACGAGAACAGAGGGCGTTCCGGAACAGCAGCAATGTTGCCAGCATGTTGTTCTCGTCGAACAGGAGCTCCGCCTTGGTGCTGTATTTCTGCTTTCCACTGGAAAGTTTCCGGTGCAACCGATATTACATGCCAAACGCAGCACTCGAAGCTGCAGCAGAATTGCTGGTGGGAAGCCAACCCCCGGCAAAACGTAAACCGAGTGCCTTCAAGTGCTTTGCCGTCATCGAGACTCTGGACGAGAGGTCTAGGTAAAGGGTGCATAATCACAAGCTGTGGATATTGGAGAGGGCAAGTGCGGTGCAGGTCCCGTGCGGTTCAACCTGAAAGCAGTCAAACTTGCGACTTGGGATGCAACCTCACTTCGAGGCGGGGCTACCTGCAAGTTGGAACAAACAGCACAGCGGCGACAGGCCGGCCAGCAGGTCTGAAGCAAACCGCGCACTAATGTTTCGCGCTAGGGCTGCTGGCAAAATGTCGCTTCAACGAATGTCTGCGTAATCCCCATCCGACGGAATCCGTAGCGAATCGCAGCAGCTGGGTCGTGACTTGCCTTTTGTATGTGGAGAGTGATGGGCAGATCCCTTGAGCGTGTGACTGACTTGCAGTCTTCGATCACCGGCGGCCGAACGCCCGAACGCTCTCGCACTCGAGGACTCGCCGGACTGCACGGAACGATGGACGGCGACGGCGACGGGACCACGACCGAGGCGTCGATGCTGTACCAGGGCATCGGCATGCTGCTGCTGTGCGTCATCTTCTTCGTGGTGTGGCTCATGGCGTGCCGGCGCAACCGGCACCTGCTGGACATGGAGGTGCCGCTGCTCTCGGGCGAGTCGGTGGACCACCGCATCGACGCCGCCACGCGCGAGGCCGAGGCGGGCTTCACGGCGTGCGCCAGCTGCGAGTTCGAGAACTTCAAGCGCTTCGACTACTGCGTGCTGTGCGGCGACAAGCTGCCGTCGCTGTCCATGGCCACGGCCGAGGACGACGGCGGCAGCAGCAGCGACGAGGACGAGCAGCCGTCGGCGCGCGCCGTCAACGTGGTGGCCAGCGACGCGCGCCCGTCGGTGCTGCTGTCCCCGCGGCCGCGCAAGATGTCGTCGCTCAGCCGCCAGCAGCGCCGCGCGCGGAACCGCCGCGAGTGGAGCCGCAAGCTCGACGTGGAAGGCAATTTCTTCTGGTACAGAAGCGGCGGCGGCGGCAACCTGCCGGCCAGCAGCGACGCGGACGCGCTCATGCCCGGATACACGGTGCGGTTCAAGTTTCCGGAGGAGAAGGAGCAAGAGAAGCAGGGAGAGCAAGAGAAGCAGGAAGAGCAAGAAGGAGAAGAAGGAGAAGACGGAGAACAGCAAGTGGAGCAACGGACCAGTGAGCACGAAGAGCAACAAGAGCAGCAGCAACCACCGGAGCAGGAGCAGGCGGCGGACACGGAGCTGGTGCTGACTGTGGAGCAGCCGAAGGACGACAAGGAGAACGCCGACGAGCCCAAGCCTGAGCTTCCCACGGACGTGCAGCTGGAGCTGGTGGAGGCGTCCGCGTCGGACCCGGCCGAGTTTGCCACGGGCAAGGCGAAGCTGGCGCACGCGGGCGCCGAGAGGAGGAAGGAGGCCGTGTCTTTGGCGGAGAGCGACTTCCCATCCAAGTATGCGCACTTTGTCGTCAGCACGGCGTCGCTGATCGTGCCGGCGGAGGTGGAGTTCCTCAAGCTGTCGGTGCACCGCGACTACATGCTTGAGGAGTCCATGGACCACATGTACTGCATTCAGCCGAAGAACCTGCGCTCTTTCATGCGCATCAATTTTCTGGACGAAAGTGGCGTCGACGCTGGTGGCGTGCACCGCGAATGGTTCATGCTCGTGAACGAGCTGCTGGCGTCGCCGACGCTTCAACTGTTTAAGTGCACGAACAAAGCCGACCAGAGCTACTTTCTCAACCCGCAGTCGCTTGCCGAGGTGGGTGAGGACCACCTGGCCTACTACTTTGCCACTGGTCGATTGATTGGCCGGGCACTGCTGGAAGGTGGAATCTGGGGCTTTCATTTGGCACTGCCGTTGCTGAAGATAATTTTGGGCATGCCGGTCACTTTTGCCGACATGGAGTTCCTCGACCCAGAAACCTACCGCAGTCTGCAGTGGTTAATGGACAACGACGGTGTGGACGATCTTGGACTTGACTTCAGTATCATCGAGCAAGTGAACGATTCCGAGAAGGTCGTGGTGGACCTGATTCCCCATGGACGGAACGTGACCGTCACGGACGCGAACAAGCGCGAATATCTGAACCGCCGATTCCGATACGTGCTGTTCGAGAGTGTGGCAGACCAGATGTACGCGTTCTTGAAGGGATTGTACGAAATCATCCCACGCGATATGCTGATGACCTTCGACGCAGAAGAGTTCGACTACCTGCTGTGCGGCTCCCCCGAAATTGACGTGACGGACTGGGAGGCGCACACCGTGCAATCCCCCAATCTTGAGGGTGCTACCGTGACCCGCTGGTTCTGGGAGATCGTTAGGCAAATGCCGAACGAGTACCGCCGGCGCCTTCTGCTGTTCGCGACGGGATCCGCCTGCGTCCCGCTGTCGGGTTTTGGTGGCCTCACTAGCTACGACGGCCGACTGTGCCCATTCACCCTCAAGGGCGTGCCGTACCGAACGACGCAGTACATTTCGAGTCATGCGTGCTTCAACCGACTGGACTTGCCGCTGTATCACAGCAAGAAGGAGCTGAAGAACATGCTGTACGCCACCCTCGACACCGATCTCACGGGTTTCACGACAGCATAACGTCGGCATCATCGGGCACCACATTTTTACTTCCGTGGAGCTTAAAACTCTAGTATCAAACACAAACCTATTGTAAACAGCAGTCATAGGTAAATTTTGCTAAATAATTATCGTTGCTTCTGTACGAAACCATTGCCGTGTTGAATGGAACATCCTGGTCCTTGTCGCCCGCTGCTACAAACATGTTGCTCTGGTTGCAGCGGCAGACGTCTACTGAAAAGGTATCTTTGATGTAGCAACCCAGAGGTCAACGATACAAACTTAGTTACTACAGGATCTCTAATGCACCTTTGCATGAGCTGACCTCCGTTGTTGATTCGAGCTTTGTCGAACGGCTACCATTGGTAGGCAAGCAGCGTTGCCTCGAGTGGATATGGGCCCCGGCTCAGCTAGTGCTGTGCGGTCCAAACTGTACCACATGATGAGCAATGCAGACTCAAGTCGAGATTCTCTACTGCATGCATAAGGGTTTCCAAGGTGGATACAAGCAGTGCACGGCATGTCGCTTCGAAGACTTCAAGCGATTCCAGTTCTGCGCGATCTGCGGTGAGTCACTCGTGGAGACTGTCGGCGCTGATGAACACGACGACGACGGCGCCACCAAGGGGAAAACGAGTGTACGCTCTGTGCTGTGTACCAACTTCATCGTCGACGCTGGGGGGCTTCACCGTGACTGTTAAACGAGATGCTCGTGGAACCTGCCCACGGTCTATTCGTGTGCACCAACAAGAGTGAACAATCGTGCATCCTGACACCCTGCTCGGATCCAGGCACACTGCCGCATCAACTGCTGCAGTTGTTTGCTGCAGGTCGATTGCTTGGCCGGGCCTTGCTTGATGGTTCAATGCTGTGCTTTCACTTAGCAGCTCCTCTGCTTAAGCTGGTCTTGGGGTACCGCTCGGTTTCGAGGCTTTGGAGGACTTGGACCAGGAAATGTTCAAGAGATTGTGTTGGCTGTTGGAGAACGACAACGTAGATGCACTGGGACTCGACTGCAGTGTAGTGATGAAAGCTAGAGGGTTTACCGAGACGTCGAACTAGCACCATAGTTGTTACCGACAGCAACAAGCGCGACTACGTCAAGCGTGAGTGGCAATACTGCTGGTGGAGAGCGTGGCACCGCAGCTACAGGTATTCTTGCGGGGTCTTTACGAGGTCATCCCATGCAACCTACTGCTCCTGTTCGATCCCGAAGAGCTCGACTTCCTCTTATGCGGCTCAGACGAAATCGACGTCGATGACTGGGAGCGCAACACCAACTATTCGAACGAGTTGCACCATCATCATGCCCGGAAGTTGTTTTAGGAGCTAGTGCGCGAGATGCCAAATGAGAGTATCGCCGCCGCTTGCTTCAGTTCTCGACGGGATCGTCGCGCGTGCCACTGGGTGGCTTGAGCGCTTTAACGAGCTCCGACGGCCGCCTGTGTCCGTTCATTCTAAAGGCTGTGCCGCTGGAGAGCGGCGGGTACATCCGCAGCACGCGTGTTTCAACCGTTTGGATTTGCCGCTGCATTTTGGGCGCGACACGATGAAGATGGTGCTGTATGCGATGCTGGACACGCAGGTGTACGGCTTTACGATGGATTGACGGAAGCAGCTTCACTTATACGTCGGATACGTAGCGAAATGTTCGTTTTGAAAAAATAAAAATGCTTTTCTCTATAGACACAGACACCGAACCTCAAGATCACACTATCGCTGCACCTAGAATGAAGTCACCGTGTGCCTGTGCGCGGACAACAAAAGAATACCACGATGACTTGGAGCGGTACATGTATCCACCTGTGACCGCACCGCGCTCCACGAAAGACCTTCCCCCCTTCTTCGTCCATTACATTTCGACAGTAGTTTACACCTCGACTGAACACTTCTGTGATCTTGGTGGCTACATCTGGTTGCTTGCTTGACAGCCCTCAGGCCGAGATGTCCTCTGCGTGGACACTCTCCGATTCGCGCACGATAGCGTTCAGCAAGTGTCCGCGATGTCTGTGGGCGTGACCATCGCCGTGGCGTCCGCAGTCGCGCTGGCCTTGGCCCTGTGCTTCGGATGGATGGCGCGACGGTCGTTCAAGCAGTTCGAGCACGAGGCGGAGCTGAATCTGCCGCTTATCGAGTGCGTACTAAGCGCCGGCAGTAACGGGTGGCGGTGTGGACCCGCTATCGCCCGGGTGTGTCATAAATGCTTGCATTTTCTAATGGTTATCGGTTGTTCGCATCATTCAGCTCGGAGGATCGACGTTTGGATGCAGCACTAAGGTTGGTCTCCGTTCAAGGGTGGGGGAATGGCAGTAGATCTAACGTTTTGTGTGTTGTCACGTTATGTGCGTGAAGAGATGCAGAAGAAGGGTACAACACCTGTGCAGTCTGCGCTTTCGAGAATTTCAAGCGTTTTCGCTTTTGCATGGTTTGCGGGGGACCGATTGTGGAGGAGCCAGAGGACGAACAAGGCGGTGAAGCCTCGGCAAAGAAGGAGAGGACATCGATAAAGTCATCGCTTCGGTACATTTTTGGAGGAAAAGGTCATGCGGGATTGACACCTTCTCGACTACTGCATGCACAACAAACGACTCGCCGCCGCCTGCGAGCGCAAAAGCGAAAGGAATGGACACGTAAGCTCGATGTGGAAGGACGAGTGTATTGGTTTCGGGACGGCCGGTATGTTGCAGGTGATACCCCCGCTACAGCATTTGTTGCTGAGTTTGAACCCAGACAAGCATTAAGAATTTCACAGGCAATCGAAAAGAATTTAATGGCGGAAAAACTCTCTGGGGACACCACATTTTTGGGGGACCCTCACCCAGGCGATGAAGTTGATGCTCCAACTGGACAATGCTCCCCGGTGCCAGACTCACAACTGGTTGGAAACAGTGATCAAGTATCCGATCGGCCAAGTCCGTGCCGTCCCTCCGTCGGGCCCGTTGAAGAACGGGTTTCAACGCTAACGAAAAGCGTATCCGAGAAGCGCTGCAGGTTCATACCGACATCAGAGCCTGAAGTGGATGCATCGAAGCTGCCTCTTGATGTCGAGATCGGGCCAAGTCGTACGGCTTTGAAAATTTGCACGTCCACATCTCTGAATGAGTCGATGACACTGGTTGGCAAGGACTTTCCCTCCAAGTACGCGCACTTTGTGATGACTGCTTCGGCCCTGCTGGTTCCTGCTGACAGGGAACATTTACGTCTCAATGTGAAGCGTGAAAGCGTGTTTAGAGATTCGATGGAATCCCTCGCCATTATCCCGCTTCGCAATGTGCATTCGGTACTGCGCATCCATTTTATTGACGAGAAAGGTGTCGATGCCGGAGGGTTGCACCGCGAGTGGTTTGTAATGCTCAACGAGGCCCTTGTAGAGCCGGCGCATGGGCTCTTCGTTTGCGCTAACAAGAGCGAGCAAACTTTCTCCCTGAGCCCATGCATTGATCCTGACATGCTACCGCAACAATTGCTGCAATTGTTCGCGGCTGGCCGACTGCTTGGACGTGCACTTCTTGAGGGCTCCATGCTGTGCTTTCACTTGGCGCCACCTCTGCTAAAGCTGATACTAGGCTACCCGCTTAGTTTTGAAGACCTGGAAGACCTCGATCCGGAGGTTTATACAAGCCTTCGCTGGCTGCTCGACAACGATGGCTCGGATGCATTGGGACTCGACTTCACGGTTACTGTTAAAGACGGAGACCATTACCACGACGTCGAGCTAGTGCCTGGCGGGAGTGAAATTGCCGTCAATGATGACAACAAGAGCGAGTTCGTGGAGCGCAAGTGGAAGTACCTGATGGCGGAGAGTGTCGAACCGCAACTGCAGGTTTTCCTTCAAGGGCTGTACGAGATCATTCCTCGGGAGTTGTTGCTGCTGTTCGACCCGGAGGAGTTCGATTTCCTGCTGTGCGGCTCCAAAGAGATCGACGTGGACGACTGGGAGCGCAACACCAAGCATTCCAAAGTGCTGTACCACCACCGAGCGCTCGGATGGTTTTGGGAGCTGGTGCGCGAGATGCCGGACGAGTATCGTCGGCGCTTGCTGCAGTTCTCGACGGGTTCATCGCGTGTACCGCTGGGCGGGTTCAGCGCGTTGACGAGTTACGACGGTCGCTTGTGCCCGTTCACGCTGAAGGCCGTGCCCCTGGTTGGCGACGGGTTCATCCACAGCCACGCGTGCTTCAATCGATTAGACTTGCCGCTGCACGTGGTGCGGGAGGAGCTCAAGGCGGTGCTGTACGCCATGCTGGAGACGGAAGTGTACGGCTTCACGACGGACTGACCGTGGCTTAGAAGTGTCCGTCGTGCGCAAAGTCAATGAAATGAATTCTTCTCTCTGTCCAGCGCAACTTGCAACACTGCTGTTGCCTAGTACTCTGTGGTCGATGATCGGCGGACGGAGCGTCGAGTAATCGGAGCATCCTTTCGGTGTACGGTCCGGTTCAGACCCTACACTCATCCTGCTGTACCGCCACTTGGTGGCGCAAAAGTGTAGGCCTCTCGTCCCAGTTACCTTAATTGTAGTATCAAATGTGTACGTATGGTGAACACTTATGCGTTTAGCGAATCAGAATGACGGTAGCTGCTGCTCGACGGGCGCCACATGCGACCGCCACACTCGGATTCGACCGCAGAGCCGCCATGGAGGCCGTGCTGGGCTTCCTCGTGGTGCTCGCGATCGTGGCGCTGCTCTTCTTCTTCCTGTCCATGCTGGCCAGGCGCGCGTACATGCGTCGCCAGCGGTCCCTGGAGCTGCACGCGCCGCTGCTCGAGTGCGTCACAAATGAAGCTTTTGCAGACTTTCTTACATTGCTGCATTACAGAAGACTAACGCTGAGGCCTTTGCTGCAATGTAATGCACTGCACTGCACTGCGCAGCTTCGACGACCGCCGGCTGGACGCAGCGCTGAGGGACGCAGAGGAAGGCTTCAACGTGTGCTCGGAGTGCGGCTTCGAGAACTTCAAGCGCTTCAAGTTCTGCACCGTGTGCGGGGAGGCTCTCGTCGAGCGAGACGGCGACGCTGCTGCTGCAGACAAGAAGCGGTCGACGCGGCTGTCGCTGTTGCCGCTGTTCAAGCGCGAGAGTAGGGTGGAGCTGGTCACGGCGACGCACTCGGTGCAGACAAGTCGTCGCCTTGCACGAGCTCAACGGAGGAAGGAGTGGACAAGGAAAGTGGACGTCGAAGGACGTGCATATTGGTTTCGGGATGGCCGGTGGGGGGATACACAGTTTGCAGGCTTTGTGGTCAGGTTCTTGGTTGTAGACGGTGGGCCTCTGGATTTGGCGATGGATCGGCGACCGACGACACCGTCGCTGGAGGACGAGAAGTCTATGTCGGAAGGACACTCCACAGTTGCCTCAGGAGAGGTGGCGTCGCCGAGATCTTCGTTACCGTCTTCGGCGTCTGTATCGCAGCGTGGTGGCGTGGAGGCCTCTACCAGTACGGACACCACAGAACCAGAGCCAGAACAAGAGCGCACTACTGCGGAAAATGCAGATGGTAGAGACCAAACAAGCCGTCAACATTCGTTGCTGGGATCGGTTGAAGAGTGTATCGCCGGCCTGGTACGAGACGCCCAGACGCAGCACGCGGTCCTCACAGTTGCGTCGGACCCAGCACTGGTTGCCTCGAAGCTCCCCCTCGAGCGTGAGTTCGGGGTGAATGCCGAACAAAGTAACACCCGAGGGGAGACACCAACACCGCCGGCATCAACGCCTATGTCTGAGACGATGGCACTTGCCTCTAAAGATTTCCCGTCAAAGTACGCCCACTTCGTGACGGCAACGTCGGCACTACTAGTTCCTGCGGAAAGGGAGCATTTACGGCTGAATGTGGAGCGGGCGAACGTTTTCGCAGACTCAATGGAGTCGCTGGCAATTATTCCACTCAAAAACGTGCATTCTGTACTACGCATCAATTTCCTAGACGAGAGCGGAGTTGATGCTGGAGGGCTGCATCGTGAGTGGTTCGTCCTTCTGAATGAAATGCTCGTGGATCCTGCCCATGGGCTGTTCGTCTGCACCAACAAGAGCGAGCAAACGTATTTTTTGAGCCCGTGTTCAAATGCGGATCTCCTGCCAGACCAGCTACTGCACTTGTATGCGACCGGTCGGCTTCTTGGTCGCGCACTATTAGAAGGTTCAATGATGTGCTTTCACCTGGCGCCTCCTTTGCTGAAGCTGATGTTAGGCTACCCGCTTAGCTTTTCAGACTTGGAAGACATCGATCCCGAAGTGTATACGAACATGCGATGGCTGCTCGAAAACGACAACGTGGATGCGCTAGGACTTGATTTTGTCGTGACTGTAAAGGATGGAGGTCGTTACCGTGATGTCGAGCTTGTACCCGGCGGTAACACTATCCCTGTCACAGATAGCAACAAGCGCGATTACGTGGAGCGCAAGTGGCAATACTTGATGGTGGAAAGTGTGGCGCCGCAGCTGCAGGTCTTTCTTCACGGCTTGTACGAAATTATTCCAAAGGATCTGCTACTCTTGTTCGACCCTGAGGAACTCAACTTTCTACTCTGCGGCTCCGATGAGATTGACGTCGACGACTGGGAGCGCCATGCCAAGTACTCGGAAGACTTACACCACCACAGAGCACTCAAATGGTTCTGGGAGCTTGTGCGCGAGATGCCAAACGAATACCGCCGCCGCTTGCTGCAGTTCTCGACGGGCTCTTCACGTGTGCCGCTGGGTGGCTTTAGGGCATTGACGAGCTACGATGGTCGCTTGTGCCCGTTTACATTGAAAGCAGTGTCACTGGTGGGCGATGGATTTGTTCACAGCCACGCGTGCTTCAACCGGCTTGACCTCCCACTGCATGTTGTGCGCGAAGAGCTGAAAGCGGTGTTGTACGCGGTGCTGGAGACGGAGGTATATGGATTTACGACGGACTGATCCAGGATAATGGCGATGTTGGCTGCTACTTCAAAGTATGTCAGACCGTGTGTGATACAAAAACACTTAACCTTAATTTACTTGACCATTTACGCGACTGCTCGAGAAGCACAGTTGTGATGGAGCAGTTAGACTCGTGGATGCACGCAGCAGTGGACAACGACGACGCTGCTTTGAGCGCACTGTTCGCTGAAATTCCGACACTGCTGGACGAACGCCATCCTCACACCGGCCGCACAGCTCTGCAACTCGCATCTGCATGGGACGCACATGATGCTGTTAACTTCTTTCTTCAGTAAGACGTTTTGGTGCACACCCTGCCACGATGTACCGGCTAGATGTACATGTAGACCTAACTGGGTTGTCTTCAGACATGGGGCTGGAGTACTCGTTACGGATGCCGATGGGAATTCAATCCTGCATCTTGCAACAGCGTCAAACGCGTTAACCTCGCTGAAGAACATATTGAAACACCTCCACCAGTCCGCTTACCTTGACGAGGAGTGGACTCGGTCTCTGGTGAATCAACGCAATCGTTTCGGATACACTGCTTTGTTGATCGGAGGGGAAGAGGGCTTCGCAGATTGCTGCGCCGCACTAGTTAGTGACGGTGGCGCCGACATGACTCTGCCACTACCGGAGGCTCCTTACGCCACTGCAACAGATCTTGCGCTGCGTAACAACCACCACGAGGTCGTCAAGGTTCTTCGTCAGCTAAAGCAATAATCTTTAACCGACCAACTGTACTACGTAGTGTGCAACATGTGTACTAGCAACCCGTGTCAAAACCACAGGGTCATTCTACTTTAAAGTAGGTTTCCAGTAAATGCGGATCCAGCTCCCTCAGCGCTGGTTTCAACACGACTTCAACGACTGCACCCTGTAAGGATAGCGTCGCGACTCGGGCTGCAAATTCTCCCTCCCCTGCAACAATTTCATGCATTGAAAAATGCAACTGTGATCATCTGCTAGCAAAAACTGAATAAGGTTACAGACGTACAAGGTTGCAAAAGTCCGGTCTTGAACAGCTCAGATACATACGCACTCGCCAGAGCATTCGATTTGCCGGCCAGCATCGCTGCCAACCACGGTTGGAAGGTCCAGAAACGAATGGGTTTGCTCGTAACCCAATCGCGTACAACCTTGACAAGGTCCTCCACCATTCCTCGTAGCTGTGGAGGTTCCTCCTTGGGCCACTCGCACATTACAACCATCAAAACCACAACTTCCTACACAGCACGCAATCGTAAGTAGCAGCATGGTAGTGCAGATTAACTTGCGCCAAAGCTGCCTACCCGAACGTCTTTACTTTCAGGTTCTTCAAAGCAACTTCGCAGATCACTGAGAAATCCACGGTACGTTTCAGGGTTGACAGCAGCACGGGCATCGACTGCATTGCGCTGCAACGTTTTGGCCATGGCCTTCAGCTGCAGTGTCCGTGGTGAAAGCGCGAAACTCTTGAATGGGGGAATCGAGACCCAGCCCAAAAGCACTATGATACCATTTCACGAACAGCCAGTCAGCCACAATCACAATCGGATGAGAACAGCAGCATGTATACCTTGAACGCGAATGTGATTGTAACCTTCGCTCATGCGTCGAGCAATCGCCAGCATAGCTTCCGTGCGTGGGGTCCCGGTGACCCGATCGACCATCAGGGCACTACGAAGGATCACCACCAACAAGATTAGTCGCATATATGCATATCAACCACGCCCACCGCTCCATCACCTATTGGACGCGTGCTCTTCCGCTTCGTCAACCGATGAGTAGGAAGCGTCTTCGCGTCTACTTCGAAGCTCTTGGAGGACAGCAACCAGCAGCTCGGACCGCGTCGGATGCAACGCCAAGAACGGACTCTGCAGAATTGACCGCAGTAAGTGAATTCTTGCATGGCGTAGAGCGTCGGCCGTCAGAGCTCCATCAATTGGCAGCGTGGGCAGTGTCGCGACTGGGAACCACTGACGGATGCGCATGTCAATCTCCTGCTGCGTATCACCGCCACTCACGGCATCTTCGGCTGCACGGGCCCATTCCAGCGCTCGCTGGAGAGACTCGAGGTTCCACTCGTGCAGCTGCGACGTCTGCGTCAGGTTCGCGAGCTTCACGAACGTCCGCACATGCTGCGCCTGCTCCGGCGCCTGCATGACGTCCATAGCCCCGCGATTTGCACTGGTTTTAGCGAATCAAATGGGCATTCGAGTGGTTGGTCTAATGACGAGTCACTGTATTTCGCTCTGTACAAGCTGTTCGTGAAGATTCCTACGACCAGGATTCGACAACGTAGCGTTTCTTGCGGGCCAACGTCTTCATCACCTTCTCTGCGGTCGGTAGCGGGATTTTTCCTACGGACCGAAGGATGTCACGGAGCACTTCGTAGACGTCGTTGGGCATGCGCTTCGCCGATCCGGCGATGTAGATGCAGCCCTCGCCATTCATAATGAAGTCGAAGATGGTATCCTTGTTCTCAGCCAGACGCGTCTGCACGTAGATTTTGTGGTCCTGCAAGCATGACACACGTTCGAAAGACAAATGTGAGCCTACAGATTGCTGAAGCTGGAACATACGGCAAGATGCGCACCTGGTCACGCGAGAACGCGGTGTGCAGTTCGGTGAGATCGCCTGAAGGTAGAAGCCCTCGAAGTTCTTCACCGTACAGAAAGTCCTGTGCAACCATAACAAGCGGGGTCTTAAATACGTTCCGAGATGATCTACACGCCAGAAAACGAAAGCGTACCTTGTTTTCGTGACGACATCCAAAGTAGAGGTAAGTCACACCAGAAGTGTTGCCATCACCCTGCTTGCGAAGGAATTGTCGCTCTTGCACCATGGCTCGCATGCTGGCAAGCCCGGTTCCTGGACCAATGAGCAGCACATCGCGTTGTAGGCTAGGCGGCTCAAAGAGGCCCTTTTTAATCCACATTGGCACTCGCGTTTGCTCCTTCGAGGGATCGAGCGATGTGAAGAACGATGAGCAAATGCCGTTGCGGCGGCGCTTGTACGGCGTTAAGAAGTCCACGATGGCCACAGTCAGATGCACCTACCACAGCAAAACACAATCATAAAGGTAAGCATCATCTACCGAAAACGATAAATCTGTAGTAACCTACCCGTCCAGGATGAAGCAGAGCCGACGAAGAGATGGAGTATGAGCGAGGCTGCTGTCGAGGGATGAGTTGCAGCAAAATCGTCAAAGGCACCGACACGCTCGGGAAGTCGGTGAGCACCTCGGCGTACGTCTTCTTTTCACGAATGCAGTAGTCGTAGAGCAGATCGACACCCTCGGCGGAAGCCAACTCCTCGAGTTTCTCTTTCTATATCGTTGCAACGCATATATACGGTCAGCACTACCGCCACAACCAAGCCCGTCGCAGGTAAAGCTTACCTCCTCCTCGTTCGCTGCAAACAGCGAGAGTCTCTCAAAGAAGCTTCGACGCGGGATTTCCAGGATGGCCAGGTACTTTGCGAAAACATCACGAACAGTAACCGGAGACGGGAGGTCGAACTGCTTCGACCCGTCAGCAGCGTAGATCGAGATGACCGTGTCTCCGTCCATCTTCACGTACTTAAGCATGTCGTCCACGCCCGCCACGTTCTCAGGGTACACGACGGCAATATCTCCCGCCCTGAACGGGGCGTCACCCACACCACCCACACTCGAGGAAGCGCCACTGATATCAAACTCCAAGTGCCTGACGTCTTGCTCCCAGTCCTCGGCCGTAATTCTCTTGTTCACGACCACGGGAGCCAAGTAGATGCCCTTCTCGACCATCACGGCCGTGCGTGGCGGCGCGTAGAAGTTGGACTCGTCCGACCTCGGGGTCAGCTTCCCCGCCTTTCCCACCTCCTTATCCCCCGCCCCGTGCACGACTACGGAGTAGCGAGGCTCGACCGGTTTCGCTGAGTCGTCGATGGTTACACCTTCCGGCAGCGGGTGCAGCTGCAGCACGGCCGCCCAGAGCTTCTCCAGCCACGGGTTGAGCGCACCGAAGTACCCATAGGCGTGCTGGTCGTCGCCCAGGCCTCGGTCGATGAGCTCCGAGGCGCCCAGCTGGAGCAGCCGCGCCTGCAGGCGGCGCGCCACGGCGTTGTACTTGGCGTAGCTGGAGTCGCCCAGCCCGAACACGGCCACGCGCACGCCCACCAGCCACTGCGACCCCAGCGTCTTGCGCAGCAGGCCGCGCCACGCGTTGCGCATGTTCTCGGGCGCCTCGCCGTCGCCCGTCGTGGACACGACGAAGACCACGGTCGAGCACCGCGGCAGCAGCTGCGCCACCGGGAACGCGTCCATGGCCGCCACCTGCGTGTCCAGCAGCTGCCGGTTGAACGCGCGCTGCTGCACGAACTCGGCCACGTCCTGCGCTGTGCCCGTCTCGCTGCCGTACAGCACCAGCAGCCGCGGCGGCGTCGACGAAGGTGTCGCCATGCTCGTCGGTCTCTGATTGGGTCACGGCACAAAGCAATCATTGTAACTGTTAGTCGATATGATATCAGTTATGATTGTGCTCGCTTTCAACCCGGCCAATCAGGTTGCTGCCATCCGGTCACTTCAACTTGACTCGAGACGCGAGTTCGGCGAGCTCATTGCGCAATTCACTGCAGCCTACGCATACGCACACCTGTTAACCCTCCTTCACCCACGCCTCGAAATGGGGAACAAGAACTCTTCTCATGTCGAGGGCGAGTCCAAGCCCCTCATCCCGCGCGTGTTCCCCTCGTCAGCAGACTACCGACTGCAAGTCGATCCGCGCTCCTACGTCTTCTTCGAGGACTCGCGCCCTGACGCGCCCGCTGGCACCACAGTCGCCATCTGCCTGCCGGGTATTGGAGATACTCGCCGTCAGTTCCGTTTGCTGGCTCCGCTGCTGCACGAAAAATTGGGCTTCCGCGTGCTGCTAGGGGACTTGCGCGGCTTCGGCGACTCCACGTCGTTCGAGGACAACGAAGAGCTCGACTACTCGGCGTATTCGCCGGAGTCTGTCGCGTCTGATGTCACCAACTTGATGGAGAAACTAAGCGCCTCGGACCCTACATGCAGTTTCGTGCTGTTGGGCAACTCGCTCAGCGCCGGGTCGATGGTGCTTGCCGCCGCAGCTGCCAGGAAGATTGAGGGTGGCCCCAGCATTCGCGCTGTGGTCTTGCTCGGTCCCATTCTGAGAGACTCGCCGATGGATTCGTGGTTTCGACCACTCTCGCATATTCTGTTCCGCCCGCTGTACGGCAGTGCGATCTGGGCGTCCTACTACAAGACACTGTACCCCGACAAGCTGCCGAGCGATTTCGATGTGGAATTGAACGTGCTGAAGACACATCTGAAGGCAGAGAAGAACAACATCCTGAACGTTGGTCAGTTTGTCCGCGCTAGCAAGGCTCACGTAGCCAGTAGCCTCCCGGATCTCGGCAAGTACCCGACACTGTCGGTGCTGGCCTTTTTCGGCATGAAGGACCCGGACTACACCGACGTCAACACGGAGATAGAGTGGTTTATTACTGCTGTACCGCATGCGCAGCACTTTGAAGACAATGAAGGAGGTCACTACCCGCACCTTGAGAGTCCCGACCGCGTCGCCAAAGCGATCGCGGAGAGCTTGTCCTCGGCCGGTCGGGAGTAAGGCATTTAATTTGTGAAGAAGATCGTGTGTTCCTGCCGCTGTAGTGACAGGGTATACAGGCAGGTATACAGGCAGGGTATACTGGGACTGTGCAGTTGCAGTACTGTATACGGCAGTTGGAAATATGTTTTCTTCCTGTTAAGATTCAGCTACGTGATTTCAAATGTAAAGTTGCAGATGCCCTCCTTACTCGAGCGATTCAGCCGTTTTATTTTGGAGAAGAGGGCTGTATTCTACGCTATCTTGTAGTTGGATCAGATGTTCTTGGAAGCGTTCATTGTTTGGCTGGCGAGGATCTTGTCCGAGTTTGTTGAACATGTAGCCGTCAGAACTCTGGGTCTCGTTCATGGCAGAAACGGCCTCTTCTACCCAGTGAATCACCTGCACGCGATCAACTTGGTATTTTCCACCAGGTGGAATTCTCCGAGAGATCTTCCACTGCAGGAATTTCTTCTTAACTGCAGCTTTCAAAGGGTGATTAGCGTCCCGGATTCCGCTGCTTTGAGATCAATGGTATCTCGCGATTTCCTCGATAGTTCTGGAAATGCTTGGCGTCGAATCTGATCATTCAAAGTGTTCTTCTTAGCGCGTGCTTCTTGCGCCTTGACCCAGCTCGCGTTCGAGTCATCTTGCAGCAGGAACTTCTACATCGTGGCCGCGAAATGAGGAAGTAAGCTTGTAGCTGCGTACAAAACCTATTGTCAGATTTGGCTTCAAACTGCTTTCTTGGTGTTAAGAAATAGCACTTTTTCAGAACGAATTGGGCTGATTTGGCGAAATGGCAATTTAGTTGTTAAGCATTTCATTTGTGAGGTACGGTAATGGCAAATAAAGAATGCAGTTCGACAACCCGAATTCGTCACGCCCTGTCCAGCCGAGCACCGCCATGAGCGATCCCAGAGCCACCCTAAGGTTTCTGCAGCGCCTGAGCGACGAAGACAAGGCCGAGGAGCTACGGGACGTGATATCCAGGTGCAGCTGCAAGGACTTGCGATCGTTCTG
Organism: Phytophthora cinnamomi; assembly: GCF_018691715.1. NCBI lineage: Eukaryota > Oomycota > Peronosporomycetes > Peronosporales > Peronosporaceae > Phytophthora > Phytophthora cinnamomi. The sequence continues at coordinate 111,771 of NW_027151000.1, read as the reverse complement.
CCAGACGCTTGGCGTACGCACCCGGCGCAAGAAGTACGAGGCGTACAACAGCAAGGCTGGCTTTGCCGAGCTGCTCACCAAGCAATTGGCAGAGAAGTCGGCGGTCAAGCGCCGAGATGGGGCTCGATCAAAGCCTCTGGTGGCGGAGAAGGAGACCTACTTGCATCTCCTCACGACGATCCTCTCCGATGTCATGCCGTCCCCTCTCCTCGATGAGCTGATCACCAGGGAGCAAGGAGATGCTAGTGTTAGTGCTGAGGCTCATCAACACGCATCGCTGGTACGGAACGCGAGGGCCGGATTGCCCCAGACGAGGAAGCTGCAGATCCCCAACCTGTCTGCGATCGAGAAGGCGAACAGGTTGCTGAAGGAGATTTTCCCGCCTGGCTCGGATGCTGCCACGATCGTAGCCGCCGAGCTAGCCCGAAGTCTGGAATACGTCGAAGCGATCTATTACCAAGACGACGGTGACGGAGATGAGAGCGATCGATAGACTGCACTTGATCGCAGCTCCAGAGACATCAAGGTTGCGTCACGCACAATGAACTTCCATCTATAAACTCGTTGCCTCTATCGCTCTGCCTTACTGCTCTTTGCTGGCTTCTGCCACGCCCATTACGGCGTCCACCAGGTCCGGGAAGGCCTGCTCGTTCGGCTGGGGGTACGGCTGCAGGTCGTCCCAGTTGCCGTGCTCCAGCGTGTGCTGCAGGCCCTGGACGGACGTCTGCAGGCAGTACTTCTGGTCCGCCATGGCCTCGGCCAGCTCCGTCTGGTGGTTGTCCATGAGCGCCGTGTTGACCACCACCACAAGCTTCTTCTTGAGCGCCAGCCCGTCCATGATGGAGCCAGCGCCGGCGTGGCTGATCACCAGGTCGGCGCGGGCCACGTCCCGCTTGTACTGCGGGTCGTGGCGGTAGTGGCTCAGCTCCAGGCCCGGGAACGCCGCGCGCGGGACGTGCTCGCCGTGGCCGATCTGCATCCGCAGGGACGTGAAGCCGCGCGCCACCAGCGCCGACAGACACGCGTCCGTGTCCAGCGCCGAGACCAGCGCGTCGAACTTGGTCGTGCCCACCGTCACGAACGCGTGCATCCTCGATAGATAATGGGTCAACCTGGACCAAATCAGAGTCGGTGGGAACAAATAAGAGTGTCCAAAACGAAGCGGAAGTGCCCAAATAAGACGTCCATTTTGACCCATTCCGTACTAGTCCCCAGCATGGACGTCAAGGAGCGGCACGAGGGCGCGCCGCTGGACCGCCGCGCGTTCGCGTCGTGGGAGGAGTTCCACAGCTACATGGAGGCGTACGCGCGCCGCAGCTTCCAGCTCTTCCGCAAGCGCACGTCCACGTCCGTGAAGCTGCGCAACCGGCGCGTGGCCGAGCGCTTCGCCAAGCCGTCGGCGGCGGCGGCGGCGGCGCCGGCGGACAGCGCGCGCCTGATCCCGGAGAAGTACGGCAACTACTCGCTCACGCTCGTGTGCACGCACAGCGGCGCCTTCGTGTCGCGCGGCACCGGGCGGCGCTCGCGCCAGGACGTGCGCGCCACGCACTGCAACGTGCAGGTGAACGCCTGCCTGAAGCTCGTGGACCCGGAGGCCAACCGCTACGAGGTGAACGTGACGCGCGCGCTGCTCACGCACAACCACCGCGTGGACAAGGAGACGTTCCTGCAGTACAGCAACACGCGACTCAACCTCCCGGACGAGCTGCTCGGCTGCGTCGAGCTCATGCGCAAGACTGGCGTCAAGCCCAAGGAGATCCGCTCCTACATCATGGACAACTCGAGCTGCGCGCCGACGCTCAAGGACGTGCAGAACATGCTCCAGCGGCTGCGCAACCAGGAGCTGGCTGCTGCCGCGAGGGCGATCCCCGACCAACAGAGTTCTCAGCCAGGCTCTAGCGACAAAAGCCGCCACGCCGCACCGATCGTCCCGGAGGAAGAGGCCTTGCGTGAGTATCGCCTCGCCACCGCTGCCAATAAGGAGTCGCCGGAGCTGGTGAACCCCACGACACAGTTCAAGGTGGCCCACGCAGTGGGGAAGGCGGTGGCCACACTGCTGGCGGAGATGCCCGCGACCGAGTTCGCCGGCGCCTTCCGCGTGATGGAAGTCGCCACGAAAATTGTGCGGGAGCGGCGGGAGGAAGCCGCTGCGAAGCTCGCAGGTACGAGTGAGGAAGCGGAGAGCGAGACGACGACCGACGTTGATGCAGCCCTGAGTGTGGCGACCGCGAGCGTGTCTTCTTCGGTCGATGATCCCTGGGCTCGAAGTCTGTAGGTCCGTTGCTTCTTGATAAGCCTGCATAATTATCACGGCTTGCGTATTGTACAATGCACGATGCACTCCACTGCGCTGCAGCAGGGTGCCGCAGCAAGGCACGAGGGTGCATCTCGAGCGTTGGCCATTGTCGAGCCGTTCGGGTGGTCGTCCGTTTAACACTCGGCACGTATCCCTTCCACGCACGCAGCAGCTGCACCGCATCCACTTACTCCGACATCTCGACTGCAAAGCAACTCGGTGGCCGAGCACCGCTGCCCACGCGCAGAAGCCTGAGGAAGGAGAGGCCCAGCGGCCACTAGCCGCCATGCGCAATGCCCTCGCCATAGTGCGGGCGGCCCCGTACGCTCGCACATGGTTGACTGGGTAAGACGCGCCCGAGCGCGGCTCGGTCGCTCGCCATTGGCCGGCGCGAGGCGCGTCACCGGCACCGGAAAGTGCAAAATGGGAGCGTACGCGGCCCCGCTGACGTACCCCATACAATCTCCAAGTCACGCGTCCAGCGGTCCAGCTTGAAGGTTCAACGTGCCTTCAAAACGATGGAGCTGCTCGCCTGCGAATCACTTCCGAACTTGCCTCGTCGAGCCCAAGCGTCCACCGCGCCGCCGCCCCGCCATTCATGCTGTCGTCCAAGATCCACCGCTCCGTGCTGCCGTCCGCGGCCTCGGCCACGCGCCGCTTCTTCCACGCCGAGGTGCACAACAAGGAGCTGATCCAGTCGGCCGGCTTCATCAACGGCAAGTGGGTCGAGGCGCACTCCAACAAGCACTTCGCCGTGGTGGACCCGTCCACGGACAAGGAGATCGCGCGCGTGGCCAACATGGGCCGCGTCGAGACGGACGAGGCCATCGCCGCGGCGCTCGCGGCCCAGAAGAAGTGGCGCAAGACCACGCCTGCCGCGCGCTCCGTGCTGCTCAAGAAGTGGCACGCCGCCATCGTGGCCAACACGGAGGACCTGGCCGTCATCGCGTCCGTCGAGAGCGGCAAGCCGCTGCCCGAGGCCAAGGGCGAGGTGGCCTACGCCGCCGGCTTCATCGACTTCTACGCGCACGAGATCATGCACTCGAGCGGCTTCCTGCCCTCCCCGTCGGCGCCCGACCACAGGATCATGGCCATCAAGGAGCCCGTGGGCGTCTGCGGCATCGTCACGCCCTGGAACTTCCCGCTGGCCATGATCACGCGCAAGCTGGGCCCGTGTCTGGCCGCCGGCTGCACGGCCGTCGTCAAGCCCGCGGCCGAGACGCCACTGTCGGCGCTGGCGCTCGCCAAGCTGGCCGAGGACGTGGGCATCCCCGCGGGCGTCATCAACGTCGTGCCGTCGCCCAACGACAAGGCCGCCGAGGTGGGCGGCGCGCTGACCAGCAGCCACGACGTGCGCAAGATCTCGTTCACGGGCTCCACGCGCGTCGGCAAGCTGCTGATGGAGCAGTCGGCCGAGACGGTCAAGCGCGTGTCCCTTGAGCTCGGCGGCAACGCGCCGTTCATCGTGTTCGAGGACGCCGACCTGGACAAGGCCCTGGACGGCCTCATGGCCTCCAAGTTCCGCAACACGGGCCAGACGTGCGTGTGCAGCAACCGCATCTTCATCCACGCCAGCATCTACGACGAGTTCGCCGCCAAGCTCGTGGAGCGCGTCAAGAAGCTCAAGATGGGCCCGCCCCGCGAGGAAGGCGTGAACCTCGGCCCGCTCATTGGCCCCAACGCCTTCCTCAAGACGTCGGAGCTGGTGGAGGACGCCGTCACGAACGGCGCCACGGCTCTCGTGGGCGGGAAGCGCAGCGACATCGGCCGCAACTTCTATGAGGCCACGGTGCTGGCGCATGTGGATAACACCATGCGTGTCTGGTCCGAGGAGATCTTCGGACCCGTCGTGCCGCTGTTTAAGTTCTCGACGGAAGAGGAGGTGATCGAGATGGCCAACGGCACGGACGCTGGCCTTGCTGGGTACTTCTTCTCGCAGAATCTGTCGCGTACGTGGCGAGTGGCCTCTGCGTTGGAGTGCGGCATGATCGGAGTGAACACGGGCGTGATCTCCAACGTGCAGGCTCCGTTCGGCGGCGTGAAGCAGTCCGGACTGGGCCGTGAGGGCTCGTTCCTGGGCCTTGATGAGTACCAGGAGACGAAGATGGTCTGCGTTGGCGGACTCGAGGCATGAGTTTCCACCGCTGTGCGTGCACAAAGTTGTGGTGAGTAATTTGTACAGTGGGCTAATGAAGTTTCCTTCCTGCTTCACGGTTGTGTCCATGCGGTCTCGCCTGTTATCGAGTTGTAGTAGTATGTTTTCCCATCGCTATCCTGCATCGCTTCCCATTGACTAGCTAGCGCACCTCCTGCGAGCGCTGTTGATGGCTTGCTCCAGCTTGTTTCTCCTGTGACCTGGTTGTAGTAGTACGTGGCACCACTGTTTTCGTCTCGGCACTCAATCCACGCAATCGGAGTCACATCAGTGGTGCTGGCCTGTGCGGTGTTGGTGCTGACAAACTCCTTCGCTGCTCTCGCCGCTTCTTCTCTCGCTTTGCGCTCAGTCACAGCTTGGCTCTGCTCACGGATGAAGATCTGCTGGACGATCGCATCAGCTTTTTTCCAGTCCTTCTCGGCGATAGCTGCTTCCAGCCAGCTCATGTGCTGGTCTCGTGACGAATAAGGCACTGCAGATTCACGAAGCTGCTTCACCTGTGCGAAAAGGGCTAACGAAATCTGGTCTTCGGTGTCGGAAGTGTCGCGAGCACTGCGTGGCGAAAGAGACCACCTCGACTCACCCGTCACTTCATTGTAGTAATACGTGTTTTGCGTCTCAGGGTCGACCAACTCGACCCACTTCTTACCAAGGGCGCGTGATTTTGACGACCGGGTCGTGAGCGAGTTGCTGCCGTCCACGTTAACCTTTTGATGAGCCATGTCAAACCACTTGCGAGCGGAGCTACTCGCGCTGAGACCACTTGCAAATGCCTCATAGGCTACGTCGGAGTCTTCAGGTTTCTCCCACCGGTATTCATTCGTGAGGGCGTTGTAGTAGTAAGCCATGCCGTTGTCCGGGTCGGTATGCTCCGTCCAGATAGGTCGCTGTTGCGATCTAGAGCTCGTGACTAGCTTTCCGCTAGCATCGTACTCGTAGCCATATCGATACTGCCAATGAAGAGAGCGGGAAGTGCCGATACTGCGAGCAGAACGGCGCGAATTCATGGTGGTGTCTCCCAATGAGGCATGTACACTTCGTGGAGACAGCGACGCCTTAATCACTCCTGTCGGCGGGTGATAGAAGAAAACATACTCGCTCAGCGGGTCGACCCGCCTCTCCCAGTGGCCTAGCATCGGCAGACGAACTTGTGTAGCTGCTAGTAGACCTTCAACGTCTTCTTTCTGTTCTTCAAGCCACTCGCGCCGTTTTCGAGACGATTGACTGTCTGTGAAGTATGCATTATCGATAGCGTCGGGTTTATCCCATTGGTATTCTTTAGTTTGGCTGTTGAAGTAGTATGACGCTTGGAGTTTGTCATCAAAAGCTTCGTACCAATTGCTTGGAGGAATGTGGTGTTTGTCAGCATTTACACTCGCCCGATCAGAGACACTGTACTGACTGCTTTGTAGTTGTGTTGGGGTCGGTCTCGACGACGGTATATGCTCTACAGATTCTTTCATAGGCTCTGCAAATTGGTCGCTGAAGATGTCCATCGCCAATGGTCGATGCCACCGCGTGGCTCCTGTCAGTGCGTTGTAGTAATATGGTCGGCCATTGTCGGGGGAAACCATTTGAATCCAGCAATTGCCACCCTCTCGAACCGCTGATCTCACGCGAAAACCGCGGAACATTTTTTGGATTGTGACCGCTGCGCGACGCTCGTGGCGAACTTTATCCTGCAACCTCTTCACGCGGCTTTCGCGAGTTTTCTTAATGACGCCCTCTGTTAGCGGTTCCAGCTCCCTCCTGACACCTCTCAACTGCTTTTGTGCATCGTTCAGATTCGTTGTCAGTGTTTCGAATGCCCGTCCATCAAGTGCAATTTCTGTGCGCTTCGCTCGTAGTTGGTCAGCAAGCTGCACTTGCAAATACTGCGTCAGATAGCGTTGAGGGGTTCCTGTGATACGGCTAGAGTCGTGATACTTCGTCTTGATCTGGAGTGTCTTCTCGAGCTCCAGTGTAAGAGCCCGCTCTTCTTCTTCGTCTGCGGCGAGTTTGCGTTGCATCTGCTCCACTTTCTCGTTCAAATCATCTACTAGCGCTTGCAGCCGTGCTTCTTTTGCGAACAACGGCTTGGCTTGGTGGCGGAATCGCTGCAATTCCCTCCGCAGCTCTGCATCTGCTCGACCACGATGTCCTCGTATGAGACGTTGAATGTCTGTTGCCGCCTTTAAGCGTCTCAACTGTGCAGCCATAGCTAATCTCATTGCCTTCATAAATCCTCGGGAGGCATGCATTCGATAAGCGGCCTGGATCGAATGAGCGGCCTCGTTTTCTCTAGCTCTAAGCTTGATCAGCCCTATCAGAACAGCAGCCAAGTGTTTGTCGCGAATGCCTCGCCAGTACCTTTGAATAGTTAGAGCTGCGTTGAGTATCCGCAGTTCATTTGCCTCTGTGCGCAGAATCACCGCATACCGTCGTGCTCGATGGCCACGGAACACTTTTTGCATCTTGATGGCACCTTCATGGCATTGTTGCTGGTGAAGTAGCACTGCAAGGCGTTGAGCTCGGAGTTTGCGTCCCTTGTGACCCCGATAGACACGCTGCATAAATGCCGCTGAGCGAACTTCTTTCTCGTGTTGGAGCCGCTTTGCCTCTTTGATAGATCGCAGCATCGCAGCATCGGACCGCCCTCGGTGTCCTCGGTATGCACGTTGCAACTTCGTAGCGGCCAGATTTTGCATCGCCAACACGCGCGCTTGGAACTGCTGCTCATAATAAATGTCGTCCCGCATCCTAGCTACGAGTTTACGGTCACGGTAGCCGCGGAATATCTTCTGGAAAATGAGAGCTGCTTCATCCTCATGTTCCTTGATTTGTCGAATTCGCTTTGCGCGAGCCAGCATCCGGCGAAGCTGTAGATCGCGGTATGCTCGACCGATTAACCGTGCAGCATGATCTTCCAGTTTGTATCTCTTTTCTGCTGCAATGCGCTTCCGGACTAAGAACCCGCGCACACGAGCCTGGATTTTAGGTAGAATTCTCCTCTCAACAAACTTGAGTTTAGCTTGCCATAGCCCGCCACGAGCAAGACACCCGCGCATCGCCGACTGAATTTTGATTGCACTTCGTATCTGCAGCAATCGAAGATCACGCTGGCGGCAAAGTTCAGCGGCGTTCGGTAAGGGCTCATAACCGAAGAAACTCGTAGCCCACTGCACGAATTCAAGCTTCGTAATTAGTCGTTGGAGGAATCTCCGACCAATCTGCTTGCAATTCGTGAGGTTGAGAGTGATAAGGTTGGTGCATATAGTCGTTAGCGCATCGACTCCGTTCTCCGTGACACGAGGGCAATCTGCGAGGGATAGCTCTCCTAATGACTTGGTGAGTCCTCCCGCTCCGGCGCTAGTAAGTTCACTCAGTGCAGCATCGCCGATGCGTTGACATCCAGCCAAGCTCAAATACGTCAGGGACGTGCAGTTCTGAGCTAGTGCACGAACGCCGCGTGCATCAATGTTTGGGCTGCCACTGATATCGAGCCAGGTGAGTTGCGGGCAGTTCGTAGCAAGCAGTTGTAGATCACTATTCGTTGTCTTGATGCATCCTGAAAGTGACAAAACCTCGAGCTGAGTACATTGCTGAGCCAACGCGCGAATGGCGACACTGCTGACATCTCGGCACCCAGTCAGCTTGAGCGTCGTCAGCAAAGGGCAGCCCTTTGCAACCGCACGGACACCCGGGTCATGCACGTGTTGGCAGCCGAACAGGTCTAGCACACGCAGCTTCGGGCAGCACTTGCCAATTTCAAGAAGTGCTTTGTCGCCGTACTCACCGAGTCGGGAGCATTCTGAAACGTCCAGGTGGCGTAGGTCCCTGCAGCACTGAGCGATTTTGACGATACCAGCATCGGAGACTCCCCGGCACCGCTTCATGATGAACGTCTCGATCATCCAGCATCCTGCTGCTAGCGTCTGCAGTGCAGCGTCATTAAGCTGTGGACAATCACTGAGGTCCACCAGCACTAATTTGCAATTGTGCGCGAGAAGACGAAGACCAAGTTCTGTCACCTTCTCGCACTGGGCCAGGTATATCGTATCCAGCTGTGCTTGGCAGTGTCGAGCCACAGCCCAAAGCCCCGCGTCAGTTATATGCGAGCACCCCGAAAGATTCAAACCGCGCAAATTCGGCACTGTGAGCACCACTTCCTGGAGCGTCGCGTCCGTGACAGTAATACCCGTGTCGATCCCGTGCTGATGAAGGTCGATCACCTGTTGGAAGCGGCCGCTCTCACCTGCAGCGAGGAAATTGCGCAAGAATGAATGCATCTGCCGCTGCTGCTTTTCTTCCAGCGTCATCGTCGAGACTGTAGCGGCGGTGCCAGAACTTGGTGGTCTAATTGGTGGCAGGATTCTTGGCGCTGGAGCAGTCGACGTCGCTGGTGGAGGTCCGCGTGGCCGCTTCATCAAGAGCTTCTGAGGCAGCACAGCCGCAGCATCCCGACTAGCATTTTGATACGCATCTGCATCGTCACGGGGAGAGGAGTCCTTCGTCCGTGCAGCTTCCTCTCCGAGCGTCTCAGGTTGCGCATCATGGAAGCCAATTGTCATTGTCCGGCAGCAATCGTTGCAGGAGTCATAGCACCCTGCAGTCAGCCAGCCAGTTAGTCCTCGGAAATAGCACCGCTCGGTCGTTACCTGGTACACTTGAACCGCCAAAAGTCAACCACCAAGACCACAGCAACCAAGCACAGATACCAAACAGCTTTTGGTTTTTCCATTCCTTACAGCAGGAGCTCCCTCCGCCTTCACTTCACGCCACATGCCTGGGTCTGCTCTCTGCGGGGGTATACTTTCCTATTCTCTCCACCGCTCCCGTCTACGGGGCCGGGGCTTGGACTGACTGGGCCGACGGGGGCATGGGCATGCCTGGACGCATAGTGCCCATGTAGGCGGACACGAGTGCGCTCGTGGAGAAGAAGAAGGACATGGCCACCTGCGTTGTGTTCATGTCCTGCGACTTCATGTTGGTGAACGAGCCCACGCACAGCAGCAGCGAGCCCCACGCCAGCTCCTTCCACTGTGAGACACAGCATCAACCAACAGAAGTTCAGCATTAGTGGGCCCTAAATACTAGGAATTGATACCACTACACCAGGGGAGGACGCACCTTCATGGTAAAGGCGAGGAAGCCCAGCACGAGCGAGAAGAAGGCGTACCAGTCGCCGGGGGCCTCGTCAGGATCCACCTGCTCGCGCACGAACGGGTGCAGGTCGCCGGGGCGGCGCGGATCTCCCTGCAACGTCTTGGTCGACATGATGCGCTTCCTCTGCTGCTCTTCTTGTCTCTATCGCACAATGATGATACCGTCTCGACGGGGTCCGTTACTTTATCTTGAAATTTGTATAAAAATATACTGTATTCAAGTGAGACGGAGGTACTGAAAAGTGCCACGTAGCTTGCTCGTCAAGCCTTGTTCTGGGCCGTGAGGTGCAGTGTGGACGAGTAGAAAGCGTCGATGTACTGCAGGAAGTCGGCGGTGGCATTCTCCTGTTGCGGCTGGTATAACGAGACAAAGTATAGTTAGAGGACCAGGGCCAGAATAAAAACATTCTCTGCAGTCGCACCGTGGTGGCTGTTGCTGGTCGGATGAAATGGCTTTCTCGTCGTCTGCTGAGCAGCTTTTCATCGTTCTGCAGTGTCGCTTCCTGGAGTTTTTGCCGATGTCTAGCCTGCAGGTTCGATAGCTCCAACGAGTGCACGGCTCGGAGATTTTCGATCTCTGCGAGGTGCTTGGCCTCGACGTCTCGTTGGGCCCGCTCAACCTCCTCCAGAGCTTTCTTGTAGCCTGCAACGACAGATTGCAACTCCTGCAGACATATACAACTTGATTAATAAGACTAGCAAACTGGTAGGCGGTGACATGAGAGAGCGCACCTTGTTCTCGGTGGCGAGTGCTTCAGTCTCCTCCGTCTTTTGCTGTAGCTGCATGTGCATTTTGTCGAATGCACCCTTCCAAACACGCTGCCACTCCCACTGATCGTCTTGCTCTTGAGTCTGTATCTGTTTACTCACCTTGCGAGTTACAGCTACGACCCGTTGATTCTCTTCGTAGGAGCTATTGCGAGCAGCATGAAGGCGAGTTTTTGCTGCTGCGTGCTGCGTTGATCGCGCTTGACCCGCCGACCCGCGAACGAATTGCCTGGCTACCTTTGCCAACCTTGCAACCTGCTCTCGTACAACCACCAAACTGACTGAGCGTGGACCGAACGTCACTAGGTACCAAGTTACGCATCGAAAAATGTGTAGGCTCACCTGATACCTCGGTAGGGCTGCCAGCGGGCCCTGGGGCGGCATTTTCGTAAAAGGCTCCTCAATCACCTGAAATGGCTCATCATCAATTATTGTGCAGACACGGCAACATCAAGAGTGCTTCCATACGTACGCCTTCCAGCAGCATTTGAAGCAGCACGTTGGCATATTCCAATACGCTTTTCAACCACGTTGGGTTCGATGTAGGCTGACCGCGGAGCTTCCGAAGCCAGTGCGTGACCCGAATTTGCAAGTGCTTACTGGCGTTGCCCTCGCCACAAGCTTGGGTGCTCAGCTTCTGGATGTGCGCGAGCACATGATGCAAGTACTCGACTGAGTTGTTCGATACATCGGTAAGCCCCATCGTAGCAGCGAAATGAAGAGGCGCAACTACGCGCTTCTTTTGAAACGTTACTGGAAATACTTCCTCGGAACTCCAGCGAAGGCGGCTGCCGAAGAGATCCAAGAGCAGACGCTTTCACCATGGACCATAAGGTCACTACAGACTACACCCGGTTGCTCGGCAACGCAAACGTCAAGGTTATCTCTCGGATCCTCGGTTGATGAGAAAAAGACAGCCGTCGGTGCTGTCTTCCGCCTCCATATATGTGTCTAACTCGCTTCGATCTTATTGTTACTATAGGTGTATGTTCGCGCTAGACCTTGCGCTGACGGCCAAAATGCCCCCGAAGACATGTTTGAGCGCAAGAAAGAGACTCCGAGCAACATCGTGATCAAGGTACTAACGGTTGGCTGGACAGTCTCGTAGTTAGCCGAACTGACGTGCATGCTTGACGGTATTTAGGACACAGAACGAATGCAATACGGAAACCACGCGTTCAGCTTCGACAATGTAGGTCATGGTAATGCTTCTGTGTGGTATCAACCCTTACCGGATTGTGTCTGTGATAGATATACTGGACAGACACAACCCAAGAAACCCTGTTTGAAGCGGTGTGGTGTCACCTTCCTGCATATGCATGATATCTATCGTCAAACTGATGCGTTTTTTGTGTCGTCACGCGTGATCAGACGAGTAAGTGTTTAGTGGACTACGCCTTGAAGGGCATCAATAGTTGCTGCTTCGCCTACGGACAAACGGGCTCCGGTAAAACATTCAGGTACACCATTGGATCCGAGTTTTTATCACTTCCACTGTAGTGGTAAGCAAGACAGATAACCAAATTGGCATCTCCATGCACAGCATTTTTGGCGAGCCCGGTGGAGACAAGGCAGGGCTGCTTTCGCGTTCGATTGAGTATCTCTTCGATATGGTTAACCGCCAGACCAGCAAATCCAAAGTGCGTTAAGTACCATAGACCCGAGCACGGGTTTCAACTTGACAGCGTGTTTTGTTGATATAGGAAGTGACCCTTGTCGTCAGTTTTCTGGAAATCTACTGCGATAGAGTTCGTGACCTTGCCCGAGCGTAAGTATTGCATAAAGAAAACTTACAGGTTACTTCAATTCTTCGCCATGTTGCTTTCTACTGACAAAATTACAGTTACCTCAGGAAAACAGGGCGGCCGGTGTCGTATCAGACGTCAAGTAGCGCTGAATGGTTTCTTCGTCAGGTAGGCGATTCGCATCCGGTGTGAGAAATTAGTGTATTGTATTTGATCTTGAGAATTTCAATGAGTAGCAACAACAGCAGATTCCACGAACTGAGAGTGCTGTAAGGTACGTCGGAGGCTAACAGACTTGTCACACCTCGGCTTCATCCCTCACACCGCTTGATGTGTGTTCTTTGAATGTAGCTTCAGCTCGAATCCGCCACGAACGGAGGAAGACTACGATTATGAAAAAGGTACAAAAGTACAACTTGTGATGCTTGGACTACGAATCGTTGTGACCGTTTGTGGGCTTCTTAATCTAGCAAACTTTGAGATCCACGAAGATGCACAAGGCAGAGTCTTTGTGAAGGACTTGTCCATGGTTACCGTAGCTTCCAGGGAAGAAGTGGATGCTATTGTGCAATGCGGGCTGAAACTTAGATCTACCCACGAGACCAAGATGAACGCAGTGTCGTCGCGATCGCACACTGTTTTTACTATCCACGTGTTTCAACAAGGTACTGCTGCAAGTCCAGACTGCTAGCGCTGCGAGTTAACTTGATTTGAATTAATGCTGGCTTTGTTGAATTGTCGAAGTTCGAGACACAGAGGAAGTGACCTACGGGATGCTCAACATGGTTGACCTCGCGGGGTACGTGCTGGTTTTGCAAAACAACCGAGTGTTGCCACGAATGTGCTTACCTCGCCTGCATCAGGTCTGAACGCTTAAAGAAAAGCGAATCTGATGGTCAGCGTCTCAAAGAGGCATTACACATTAACTCAAGCTTGAGCGCAGTTGGCAAAGTAGTGATGTCATTGGATCCAGAGAGCGGCTACAATTATATCCCGTACCGAGACTCAAAACTCACGCGTCTTCTGCAAAATAGTATCGGTTCGTAGATGACCAGAATTGCTGAATTGGTAGCTTATTCAGAGTGTTAACGTTCGTTGTTCGTAGGCGGAAATTGCTTTACTACACTAATTGCAACGATCCACCCGATGAAAGAGCATTACGAAGAATGCTTGGGTACCTTGCAATTTGCTAACCGTTGTCGATCGGTTCAGAACCAGGCAAGTCTTGTAGGTGTAAGTTCATCTCAATCATCACTAACACAGGAATGCTGTGAACAGCCACGCGTGAATCATATCAACGGTACCATTGCAGACAAGGACCGACGCATTCGTAAGCTTCAAGAAGAGCTCAGCATTTTGCGTCGACAGGTGGAGGGATTGCGCGCCGAGTACAACAATAGGTTTGTCGCTACACTGAACGAGCTCGGGTTTCAGGCCGAAGAGATCTCAGAAAGCGGCGAGATCAAGTTTGCGGTATGTCGTTCTGAGTGAATTATGTTAGGGTGGGGTTCAAACTCACTGTGTACCGTGCACATAGGATGGGCTGGTGCTGAAATCAGTGTTTGCCGATGACGATCAAGGAGATCATCTCCCGGCCTCCAGTGCATTCCTCAAGAGTAGGCATGTTGGGCCTACAGGACATGTTCAAAGTTTATTGAGAACTGACGGTACGTTTGTATATTCGTGTGCGTGAAAACAAACCTGCAACACTCCTAGCCACCACTTTGCGTTATGATAGCTGAAAACGCTAGGTCTGATCGCGATCGCTTACGACAGAAGTATGCCAACGCGAAAAGCAATTTTACGGTAGTTGTGGTAAGCCATGCGAACATTTGGTTGTTTGTGCTGCTATTCCGTTAACAGACCGCCCTATCCTTCTGCTCCTTCTAGACGGAAGCAAAGAAGGATAAGGAGAATGCCCGACAAGTCATTAACGAGCAGAAGCGAAGGATTGCTTCGCTGGAAGGATGCTTACAGCAAAAGTCGAGCGAGTATGAGCGGGCTTTGGCATCGGAAGCCGCTCGACATCGAGCAGAAATGCAGGACCTTCTCAGCCGAAATAACCAGACGCACGTTGGAGTAAGCAACCAGAATCCCTTCCAACAGTATTCAACCTCAACAATCAACCCAGTAGACGCGACCGGAAGCTCAAAAGATCATGAAAAGCAGTTTGATCAGGTTTGTGGTGCATGCTTTACTTCGTGAAAACTTGACATATCTCTCACCTATTCGGTTTATCATTCCTGTGTGCGCAGAAACTACGTCAGCATGTGGCCTCCGTGCAGCGGTCAAAAGAGAATGAAGTCGCTCTTATCCGACAACAGGTTAGTTGAAAACCCTTTATCTCAACTGTAAGTATTTTGCTAAGAAGTAACTGCGTTCGAACAGTATGAGCAGTCCTTGAAAAACAAGACGGACGAGCTCAACGAAACAAATCTGAAACTACAACAGATGCAGCTGACCACGACGGAGACGATGGATGTATGTGATTTGACAGCGTCATGTGGCCTTGGCAAACTTAACGTTGTTCGTGTGGTTAGAACATCCGTGAGGACTGCCTGGAGCTGTACACGTATGTCGGGCGGCTAGTTAGTGCTGTCGATACAAGTCAAAGGTACGGAACTGAGAATCCATTCCCTTGGCGTGTGCAGTGCATCTAACCATCTAACCATGACGATATTGCTCCAGAACCTTTGCACTCCCAAAAAATATTCTGGCGGACCCAAACAAGCTGCGGCACGTGAAAGCCATTGTATGGGCCGACTACTGTAGACGTCATTGCACATCGTTGATACTAGCGGAAACGTCTAACCAGGCGCGTTGCTGTGCGGGTGTTATTAGATGGCGACAGCAGCAGCTCGACTTCCTTTGCAGCACCCGCGCTCAGCTGCTTCAATCCCATCCGTAATGGATCGAATCAAACCAGCGCGACCCTTATCGGCCCCAGTGCGACGAACAAAGCCTACGTACGCAGCAGCTCTTCGAGACAGGGTGAACCAGCCCTTCATTGATCCATTCACTGTGGACGACAACGAAAACATTGCATTCGACGGTCGGCCCAACGCAGTTCGACCTCCATTAGTAGTGAATCACGACGACGACAGCAGTGAGGACTCACTGGAGTGCCGACGCCTGATGAGATTGCTGGAAGAAGAGGTATGCCACTCCAAATGTCCACGATTGAGTATGATGAAGACGATGCTTACACGCATTTTTTAATTGCCATGATACTGCAGCACAAGAAAACTCGCGCGCTGAAAGCCGCCAATGCTGCTCTTACTCGCCAAAACGAGCGCAATGGCTCTAGAAGCTGAGGTACCATGGCGCTTTGTCATCGACAAGACAACAAGACATGCCTTGAGTGCTGTTCTATCGTAACGGGCTAAGGGTCTAATTGCCCCGCTATGATAGACATCATCAATTGGCACTCTTCGCAACGGTCAGCATCTCCGCGACGGATGTGATCTTTTCACGAGGCTTCCCAACGAGTTCGCCGCGGCGGTTTTCCTCAGCATTAAGTCGCTCGTAGTCAGCCCATCTGACCAGCTGCTTGTCCGGGTTACGCTTTTTGATGAGTTTCTCCACAGCCTCCAAACCACCCAAATCCTCCGTAGCGCCTACCTCACTGTGAAGGAAGTTGCCTGCCGCAAAGTCCTCAACAATGCAGCTAACCGTTTCCCGTGCGTCCACAATATTCGTGCCGATAATACCAGAGGGCCCACGCTTCACCCATCCAGTACAGTACAAGCCCACCACGGGCTGCTTCTCCCCACTCTCTGAGGTCGTGACAACTCGTCCTTGGTCGTTCGACACCACGTGGCGTCGGTTGTCGAAAGGTGCGTCCGCCTCGATAGGCAGCGACTTGTATCCGATGCTGCGTAGCACGAGGTCACACGGGATGTCCTCGAACTCCCCGGTCCCCACAGCGCGCTGCTGGTTGGGTTCGCCCTCCAACTTGGTCTTCTCGACACGAATGGCGCCCACTCTCGTGGGATCGTTCTCATCCGCCAGAATCTCGGCAGGTGAGCTCAAGAACTTGATCTGCACGACGCGCTTGGCGTCCGTGACGCTCTCGAACTGCTCCGCGGCCTTGGCGAGCAGGTCGTTCATGCGCTTGCGCGCGCGCTGCTCCTTGATCTCCTGCTCGGACGCGGGCGTCAAGCTGCGCCTCATGTCCTCCGGGTCCACGACGCACGCGACGCCGTCCAGCTTGGTCAGCTCGCGGATCTCCTTCATGGTGAAGGCGGCCTGCGCGCTGCCGCGCCGCCCGAGCAGCAAGACCTTCTTGACGCCGCTGCGGCGCAGCACCTCCACGGCGTGCGCGGCGATGTCCGTCGTGGCCAGCTCGTCCGCGTCCTTGGTCAGGATGCGCGCGCAGTCCACGGCCACGTTGCCCTGGCCCACGACGACGGCCGTCTCGGCGAGCTGCAGCTCCAGCTCCAGGGCGCGGAAGGCCGGGTGGCCGTTGTACCAGTTCACGAAGCTGCGCGCCGACAGGACGCCGCGCAGCCGCTCGCCCGGCACGCCCAGCTCGCGGTCCCCCGCGGCGCCGTAGGCCAGCACCACGGCGTGGTAGTGGCGCTGCAGCTCGGCCAGCGTCACGTCCGCGCCCACGCGCACGTTGCCCAGGAAGCGGAAGCGCGCGTCGGCCGCCACCTTGTCGAAGTCGTTCATGACGCTCTTCACCTCCGGGTGGTCGGGCGCCACGCCCGAGCGCACGAGGCCGAAGGGCGTGGGCAGCGCCTCCAGCATGTCCACGCGCGCGCCGCCGTGCTCCTTCAGCAGGTACTTGGTCGCGTAGAAGCCCGCGGGGCCTGAGCCCACCACGCACACGCGGCGCGGCGCCGCATCGGCGGAGGTGCCGAAGCCGCGGGTGGCGAGGGCGCCGGACAGCGCGCGCGGCGCCTTGCGCGCTAGCAGCGGCCGGCGGAGCAGCAGCACCGACGCCATTTCGGAAGTGTGCGGCGCTGACGCAGGGGTACGTACGTTGACGTTGGGGTACGCTTTTGACGTCGGGGTACGAAGACTTTGATTGCCATTGATTGCGCCCTTTACCATCGCTCCTGATTGCTCCCGTTGTTTTCAACGTTAGAAAGAGTGACGTTTTTTTCAACACAATTCCTGCGATAACTTATCGAATCGAATCGTCCGAAATTAAGGCCGCAAACCCGTTTTGGCTCGGGTTTTGGAGCTCGGTAGTCTCCGAGACCTGAATTTATGAAAATCTGAAATCAAAAATTAAGCCGGGAGAAACTCCTGCCTGCAAGAACGCATACCCAGTCTTCCAAACAGGCGCACACAAGATCGCGCCATAGATCCTCCAGCATCCTGGAGAAACTGTTTTGCATACGTCCGCCCATATACAAGTTTGTGCGCAGTGCATAAAGTTTTAGTAAGCTCGGGTAAAGTTTCCGAATGCGCACTCTCCTAAAGCATACAAACTTCAACAGAGCTGGCGGGCGCGGGAGCCGGTCTCTGCTACGCCCGACCGAGACAAGTTGCACGACGCCACGAGTCGGATACCGGTATGCACTGTCGCAGCCGGAAGCGTATCGGTTCCGCGGCGGTAAATCATAATGGTGCAAAAACGAACCACTCAAATGAGGCTTTCGTCAGCGCTGCTGCCCCACGTGTTGCTTCGTGAGAAGCTTTGGTCTGGGATACGCCGCCACGTGAAGCACGCACTGCAATTACGCCGGTTGAATGCCGCATACCGGATAGGTTACTGACTGCTCGGCGCCACGGCTGTGAGCCTTTGCTTGCATCGCGGGGGCGCACAAATCCTCGCGCGCCGTCGATCCCAGCCGGCGTTGCCGCAGAGGTTTTGTCCGTGCCCAGCTGCCCTGTCCGGGCTATGTAGTTGCTGGATCAGGGTTTCAAGTCGCAGTCGATACAAAAGCCACGTGAGTTGAGTTGCCACATCAGAACATGGCTCCATTTACCGGTTGCGCGCGCGGTATCCTGCCCAGCCAGAGCCCCCCTTGCTGTCGTGGCATTCCGCTTTCCTTCGCCCAAGCCGCGCACCCGCTCCGCCCTCCGTCCTCCGCCCCGAGCGCTGCCTGATTTGGAGACGCCATGAGCGACCTGCAGATGATGGTGGGCGCCAAGTGCTTCGTGCCGGACGAGACGCACGTGTGGCTCGCGGCCGAGGTGCTGCGCGACGAGAACTCGGGCGACGGCAAGACGCGCAACATCTACTGCAAGGTGGAACTGCCCGACGGCGAGACCGAGGAGCGCTGCGTGGACATGCTGTCCAAGAAGACCAAGGCGCTGCTGGCCGTGCACCAGCTCGAGTCGCTGCCCTACCAGAACGAGAACGTCGGGCCCGAGGGCATCGAGGACATGATCACGCTCAACTACCTGCACGAGGCCGCCATCCTGTACAACGTCAAGAAGCGCTTCCTCTGCGAGCTGCCCTACACGTACACGGGCGACATCTGCATCGCCGTGAACCCGTACAAGTGGCTGCCAGACCTCTACGCGGAGGAGCAGCACCTGCGCTACCTCAACCAGCCCAAGGAGGAGCTGCCCCCGCACGTGTACGCCACCTCCGTGGCCGCCTACGATAACATGCGCCGCTCGGAGCGCAACCAGTCCATCCTCGTGAGCGGAGAGTCCGGCGCCGGCAAGACGGAGACCACCAAGATCCTCATGAACCACCTGGCCACCATCGCCGGCGGTCTCAACAACTCGACCATCAAGAGGATTATCGAGGTCAACCCGCTGCTCGAGTCCTTCGGTAACGCCAAAACGGTGCGCAACGACAACTCGAGTCGATTCGGCAAGTTCACGCAGCTGCAGTTCGACAAGAACGGCACGCTCGTGGGCGCCAAGTGCCGCACCTACCTGCTGGAGAAGACGCGTGTCATTCAGCACGAAGCGCCCGAGCGCAACTACCACATCTTCTACCAGCTGCTGGACTCCCCCGATATTGCCCCCGAGCTGCAGCTCGAGTCGGGCAAGCACTACGTGTACACGGGCGACAACACGGCCCAGAAGATCGAGGGGCTCTCGGACGCCAATCACTTCAACAAGACGCGCGATGCGCTGGAGCTGGTGGGTCTGTCGCGCGATGACCAGCGTCCGCTGTTCGAGGTGCTGGCTGGTGTGCTGCACCTTGGTGAGGTGCAGCTGCAGTCCGACCCGTCGGATGACGAGAAGTCTCTCATCACGGAGGGCGACAGCGGCGCGAATTCTGCTACGCAGATGCTGGGTGTTACGTGGGAGGCCCTTCAGACGGCCCTGTGTTCGCGCACCATGCGCGCTGTAAACGACGTCTACAGCGTGCCGCTCAAGAAGGAGCTGGCTATGGACTGCCGTGACGCACTCGCTAAGGCCATCTACTCCAATGTGTTCGACTGGCTCGTGACCACGATTAACCAGTCGCTTGCCGATGATGCAAACATGGCCAACCACGTGGGTGTGCTTGATATCTTCGGTTTCGAACACTTCAAGCACAACTCGTTCGAGCAGTTCTGCATCAACTACGCCAACGAGAAGCTTCAGCAGAAGTTCACCCAGGATGTTTTCAAGACCGTGCAGATCGAGTACGAGGAGGAAGGCATTGTTTGGGACCACATCGAGTACGCGGATAACCAGGATGTGTTGACCGTGATTGAGTCGCGCATGGGTATTATCTCGTTGCTGAACGAAGAAGTGATGCGTCCTAAGGGTAACGAGGAGTCGTTCATGTCCAAGGTTACTTCCCTGCATAAGGATGACATGGCGCACGTGATCGAGTTCCCCCGCACATCACGCACCGAGTTTTTGATCAAGCATTACGCCGCTCCGGTCATGTACGACTCGGTGGGCTTCCTCGAGAAGCACAAGGATTCGCTGCTGCCTGATCTGTCCGAGCTCATGCGCGGTTCGTCCAAGCCGTTCATCGCTAAGCTCTTCGAGCCGAAGCCGGAGCCAAAGGAAGCTGCTCCGGAGGCGTCCGGAGGACGCCGAAAGCGTGGCGGTGCACTGTCCATCACGACCGTCGGTACCCAGTTCAAGGAGAGTCTGACAGAGCTGATGGCTACGATCAACTCGACGCGTGTGCACTACGTGCGTTGCATCAAGCCCAACCCGGTCAAGAGTGCGACGGTCATGGACCAGAACATGGTGGTGTCTCAGTTGCGCTGCGCAGGTGTAATTGAGGCCATTCGTATCTCGCGCGCGGCGTACCCGAACCGATTGCAGCACACTGAGATCCTGGACAAGTTCTGGCTGTTTGTGCCGAGTGGTGGTGAGACTGCGGCGGAAAAATGCCAGCTGCTTATGGACAAGTTGAAGCTCGAGTCGCCCACGCAGTACCAGATGGGTAAGACTCGTGTATACTTCCAGCTTGGCGTCCTTGAAGAGCTTGAGGACCGTCGCAAGAAGTTCCTGGACGCCAAGGCGACGTACCTGCAGAACATCATGCTTGGTTTCACGCAGCGTATCAAGTACCTCCGACAACTGGAAGCAATCATCAAGTTGCAGTCGGTGATCCGTTGCGTGATTGCCATGCGGAGATACAACACGTTCCTGAACGGCCTTGTGAAGGCGCAAGCTCACTGGCGAGGAATTCAAGGCCGTAAGGTGGCGGCCGATGTGAAGAGCAACCACAACGCTGTCATCATCCAGCGGTATGTGCGTGGTTTCGTCAAGCGTCACCGCTACGTTAAGATGCGCTCGATGGTCATCCGTGTGCAGGCTGTGGTTCGCATGACAATTCAGCGGCCCAAGTACCTGGCCGCTCTCGAGGAGAAGCGCCGCGAGGCTGACATGGCTTACCAGCTGCAAAAGCTGAAGGCGGCTCTGCAGGAGGAGCAGGAGCGGAATGCGCAGCTGCAGCGCCGTAGCAGCTTGGTGGCGGAGGACGCTTCCGTTGCCTCGAGGGAGGTCATGGCCGACGCTGGTGGCATGATCGAGACTCTCACGGATGAGAACAAGAAGCTGCGTGAGAAGAACGAGGAGATGAAGGTTACAATGAAAAGCTTGAAGGTGGAGATCGAGAAGTTCAAGAGCGACAAGGAGTTCTCGTCGGCTGGCAACCACGTTAAGGTCCGCCAGCTGCAGGACACCGTGCGCGACAAGGAAAAGAAGATCTCCCAGCTAGAGGCCGAAAACAAGAAGCTGACGGAGCAGATCGCCAAGCTTCACGAGGAGGGTGTTGTAACTGAGAAGAAGACGACCCCGAAGAAGTCGATCTTCCGCACTCTGGGCTCCAAGAAGGAGAAGAAGCCGCGCGAGACCGTGCTGATGGACTCTCTCACGGGATCCGACGACCTTAACCGCCGTTCATCGGAGGCGCGTATGTCGGAGCGCCACTTCCCGCGCATGCCGAGTATGAGCGTGGGCTCGCGCTTCTGGAACTCGAACAAGAAGGGCGACAACGGCGATGGCTTCGATGTCTCGGAGGTTGACGGTGAGGACAGCCCTACGAACAGCGGCACCACGCGCAACACGATCGTGAAGAGCATGGAGGTGGGTGTTACGGGCGCCATGTCGACTCTGAAGGGCCGTATGTCGGTAGTGAAGGGCATGTACGATTCCCGGAGCAAGCGCACGAACAGCAAGCCTGAGGAAGCGGCGACGACCACCACCACCACATCCGACAACGTTGCGTCGACGACGGTTGTGACCTCGAAGACCGCAAAGGTGAAGCCGGCGGCTAAGCCGGTGGATCGCCCCGTGCGCGAGTCGTTCAACCTGGATGCGTTGCCGGAAGTATCTCTTCCCGTGGGCTGGGAGGCCAAGGTGTCGCGCTCGACTGGCCGCGTGTACTACGTGAACCGCAAGCTGGGCAAGTCCCAGTTCGAGCGCCCGACGCTGGCCTCGCTCAAGGCGCAGAAGCTGGCGCGCCAGAAGTCGGCTAACGCGCCTTAAGTAGACGAAGATGCGCCGGGGAGGCACCACGAACCCGCAGTTTAGCGTGTTGTCGCCCCAGCCCTTCGAATATGCGTGTTTCCCTCAAGTAGTCGTGCTAGGATTTTTCATACCGGTAATAAACATATCAACCTACACATCCTTCGTGCTCTTGATGATGGTACGCTGCCACAGCAGGCTCTGCTGGCAGATGCAGTAGAATCCGATACAGAATGACTTTCGACGCTCACGAATTGGCAGGGTATGAGGCAGGCACACGGGATGGAGCCGCACTTGTATTGAACAATGACTGACAGGCAATGGTAATATACCACCTCAACAACTTCAACTAGTACTTCCCCTCCCGTTGCTCTTCTGTCCGTCGGAAGAGCAAGCAGCGGAGGGCAGCGAAGTCCGGGGTGGTGGTAGTCTGGACGAATGGGTCCTCCACAGCGGTTGACGCTAGACTGGACGGATAGGCTGGACATGGTAGTTGGCGTTAAATATTGTAATGCAGGAGCTTGTGGCTGTCGATCGACGCTTGCTTCGGGTCGAATGCAGACCGGTTAGATCACGACGACCGGGTCGCTGGCTGGCTCGCGCGTCTTTCGGTACGGCCCGCTGTGTCGGCGGAAGTTGCCGTAGTGCGAGTGCGTGGAGAAGAGCAGGCTCTTGGTGGCGTCCGTCGAGCCCTTGCCGTAGGACAGGATGGGCGGGCTGTCCTTGCTCATCCTGGGGCGGCGCGGGCCGTCGGGGCTGTGTCTGTCCGAGGGCGGAATGATGTAGCTCGCGGCCTTGGTGAGGCCGTGCGCGACCCTGTCCACGGTGGACGAGCGGCGCTGGCGAGGCATGGACATGGTCCTGGCGCGCTGCACGGTCTGGTTGAAGGCGGTGGAGAGGCGGCGGCTGACGGGCACGGGCACGGGCTCGTCCTTCTCGTCCACCTCGTTCTCGGCATCTGCGCGCTCGAGGATCTCCGTCATGGACTGGCACTGCGAGCGCAGGGAGGCCAGCTCCTCGTCCACGCTCTCGAGCTCCTGCGCCAGCGACTGCACCTTCCTGCTGCCCGAGGCCTCAAGCTCGTCGCGCTCTGAGCCGAGCGCCAGCACCTCCTTCTGCAGCGTCGTGTTGGCGCTCAGCAGCGCGTGGATCTCGCGTGCCATGCGCTCGTTCTCGGCCATAAGCTCTGCTGCCGACGCCATGTCTGTCTGTCTGGGTGGGTGGATAGCCAACGCACTTGGGGGATAGACTGCGAAAGACAAAGTGGAGCTTGTGTGTTGTGTTGCTGCTGGGTGCCAACTGCTGGCGAAAGGTTGGGCTGAGTACCGTTGAATAGGGCTGCCCGTCTCTGCAGGGTGGACGATAGCGAAACGACGCAGCGAGCGGCGAAGCGAGCACGCACGGTTGCCTTGACTTGCTCTGAGCCGTGCAGCGCTGGATCACCACAACACGGCTGCAATCGGACGCCACGCACGGCGGCAGCGGTGGTGGTGCCGCTGCTGAACCACGCGAAGAGCACGCGTGCTCATCGCGATGATAGGCTTAGTCGTGTGCTGCACCGAGACTTGCACCGCCACGAGCGACGCGCATCTGGGCGGGCCCCAAGTGGTTGAGCTCGGCCGCGGCAGGTGGCCGTCTCGGGCAGAGCACGGAGACCATCGTGGCGATAGGAACGAGCGAATGCATCTGATAGACTTGGCACCAGAAGCTGCCGCGGCAGCGGATGGCGGGCGGGTCCCACGTATATCAAGGCCGCAAGGCGACGGCAGCAGCCGGCGATAGTGTAGAGGAGCAGCATGAGCCAGACTGTTAGTCGATATCAGGTCAATGGCACAGTGTACCGAAACCCGCATTCCCGGCAAAACACTCCTCCACAAGTGTATTCTATTTCCGCTTGTGTGAAAGTACAAACCGCGATTTTGCCCAGGCGACACCGCACAGCATAGCCGAGCAGCATGGAGGGCGAGGGCGACAGCCGCGTGCACTTCTCCGAGGTGAGCGACCCGTGGTCCAGCTCGAGGCACGTGGCGGTGCTGCAGGCGCTGGACGCCGTCGAGAAGGTGCGTGCGTCTACCGCCCCGAAATATTCGGCGCCGCTGTTTCGCGCGCGTAAAGTCCGCCGGCCGACTGACCTTTTCCTCCTCTTCGCTCCTTCGCTCGCCCAGAAACTGGTGACGGCGCTGCGCACGGCGGCCACCGCCATGGCGCTCATGGCGCCGCGCGTGTCGTCCGAGGAGAGCTCGTCGCTGGCCTTCAACGCGGCCTGCACCGAGTTCCTGCAGCTGGTCAAGGAGATCCACACGGAGCTGGCCAACCACATCCACCTGGTCTCGGACTACCGCACCTTCGCGCGCAGCACCTACGGCGCCGAAAAGGACGTGGAAATCTGCCGGGAGAAGGTCAAGGTCGTGTCTGAGCAGCTGCAGACGCTCTCGCGCTTCCTCGAGGACCACTACACGCCCGAGGAGAGCTTGAGCTGAAGAGGAGAGGAGAGCAAGGTGGGCCGCTGGCTATGCCTGCGCCGTCTCGTAGTATTAATTTCACTTAGATTGCTAGTTTTGGGGCATCCGTTCAAGGTTTATTTGATGCTGCTGGCTGCGGCTGAGATGTGGCGGAACTGGGCAAAGTGCTTCTGAAGCTGGATGCGCAGGCGGTGCTCGCGCTGCGCCTCCAGGGTCTCCAGCTCGTCGGCCTCGTCGGCATTCTCACCCACTCGCATTTGCACTTGCAGCTAGGATCAAGGAAGGTCGACGGAAAACGTTGGTTAAAGAGAATGGAGTTCAGGGGTATGGACTTGCTCACCGCGGGAACGTAGTCTCGAGCGGCCGTCTCGACACTGTGCTCGATGTCGTCGAGAATGCGGTCGGTGCCAGACTGGTCGGACTGCTTCCTCGGAGACAGCGCGCGATACCATCCACGCTGGTAAAACCGTAGCGCGAGATGCCTTTGGTGCGTATCATCCCCCAAGAGGAACTCGGCGAGCAGCTCTCCGTCATCTCCTCGCTTGTCTTTCCATAAGATTAGTTCTGCCGCTGGGACGTCAAAAAGCCCCGCTAGACACGAAGCTGCCCCCTAGCATGGCACATCGAAGATGTTAGTGGTGTCGATTGCGGGCTGCTGCCGTTTGAGGTGTGCATTTGTATTACCCGGTAGTGGTGAGAAAAGATGTAGTGAATACTGATGGCTGCGGCATGCCATTTGAGCGAGTGAGGTCGATCAACCACGAGTACGAACGACAGTGGCGTAAGAAGATCGTGCTTGTCGACCTGTACGGCTGTAGTTAGCAAAATGGGGTGTACGTGCTATTAGCGCCGAAGACTCAACGCACCAGAATCGGCAACAAATTACGGTTCGAATGCATCAAAGTGTTGACGGCTTGAGATGCATGCACGAACGCCGAACGAAGGTGAACGTAAGTTTCATATTCCATGCTGTCTTCGATAGAGGCAAAGCGTTCTTCAACGCTGCTGTAAAAATCAAGACCCAGAAACGAAACCACTTCAGTCGAGAGTAAGAGGCAGCATTCTACCGGTAGTACCAGCTAGCGTACGGATCAAGAGCTTTGGCGCTTTGTCCGACCAAATACACGAGCGCTTCGCAGATGGCACCCTGCACGGTTACCAAGTCACTTGACTTTTACCACCAAAAATGTGCAAGTCCATCTGGTAAACTTCAACGTACTTGCAGATGCGGTGACTGCAGAAGGGCATGAAGCAGCTCAAGGCTTTCGTGCTGGAGGTAAACATCGGTCGATCGAACGAGGGTCAGACAGAGAGGTACAAGATCGTACTCTTTCCGCCGCCGATACTCCGGGTCGTAGGAGAACGAAGTATCTGAGATCAACTCGCGGAGAACCTACAAATACAGCATAATGAGTGGACTGGTAGTTCATTGTGAAGCATATACTGTAGAAGTAGAGAGCAACAATTCAGTGTACCTCGGCTCCAAAAAGCTGGAGGCGCACTTCCGAGTGCCTCAACATGAATACAATCGCCTCATGGTTTCGATCTAGGCTGTTCGGGTTGCCCACGAGTTGTTCCAGAAGCACCTCCCTACACAATGTCCACACTCGCGACTCCGTTTTCCAATCATCGATATACCCGCTAGCCAAAACTCCGTGGATCAAAGCCAACTCGCCGTCTAAACTGCTTATCTCTTCTTTGCGCTGTCGACTCATCTTGGAGATTCGCAGGATTATACGAAATAGAGTCTCTCGTTCTGTTGTCGACACGAGCGGCTTCTGCGTCTGGGAATCAATTCCTTGTATGGCCACGATTTTTAGCACCAAACACAAACCGCCCGCATGCTGGAACTCACGATAGTATGCGTGCGCGTTCGTTGACCCAAAGAACACGTGCAGGCAAGCCACTTGCTCTGCAAGCGCAAAACACTTAACTTTTCCTGATTTTTGCGTGGCGCAGCCCATGTCAGTATTGTTGACGGCAGTAGCAGTGGTTTTGTGCATCCACGACAAAAGTCGCGGCAGGAAGAGAGCAGTATCCGCCCCGCATTCGCTCTCAAGCAGACAACCACCGTCATGCGTCGGGTCAAAGCGGCTGCAGAACCACTCGAGAAGCTTTTTGCGCTTGGTCTTCGAGCCTAAGACAATGGAGAAAGATGAGAAAAGGGTAAATGTCTAACACCTTGAAGTATACGCGCAGTGGAAGTACTGTGAACCATGTTCGCACACCTTCATCCCAGTCACGGAGGAGCGTACTCATCTTGCAGCCAAGTGCTCGTGAACGACCTCGAACGAGCGACGCTTCCGGAAGCTATTTGCGAGGCAAGTAGACGCCGCCTGCTCGCGACACCCAGGCCTCTGGCTCCGGACGGTAGAATGGATCAACTTCGCGCGGTGGACTCGGACTGCGATCATCGAAGGCGTTATGAGTCCACATACGCTCAACAGAGGCCGATGACCGACGGCGACGCAACCTCGAAGAAGACGGCGGGCTTCGACTTCTGTTCAGGTCTCGGCTTCTACTACGGCTCCCGGAAGAGTCCCGATGGTGGTGTCTGTGGCGATCACTGCTGCGTGGAATTCTCAAGTCCCTGGTTCGACTTCGATCGCGATGGTGGGAACGGCTCCTGCTGCGTCTGCTACGGCCCCGACTTCGACTGCGTTCCCGGTTCCTGTCCTCGCGACGCCGTCGGAGATGCCCGCCCCGACCTTCATCCAGCTATTTGCACGACAGATTCGCAACAGGAAGCCTCTCTGTTAGCACCGAACCACTACCGTCAACTCTGCAACGACAGACACCCACCTGCGGGCGGAACGGGTCTGGCGGCGGCGGCGTGCCGACCAACCGGCCCTGCAGACTCTGCGACCTGGATCTCTCACGGCTATTGTCGCGCCGATGCTCGTGCTTCTTGTGCTTATGTTTGTGCTTGTGCTTGCGGTCCTTCTTCCTGTCCTCCTTGCGCTCGCTCTTGGACGTCTTGCGGTGCGTCTCCTTCTCCTCAACGACGACCTCCACGTCGCGACCGAACTCGTCTTTGCGCAGCACCTTCTTACGCTCAGGTGATGCTACCACCTTATTCCTGCCCGTAGCCTTCGCTGCGGCTGTGCTAGAACTTGCATCGCGCTGGGAGTCGCCAGCACTCGGCGCTCTACCGCCTTCACCATCGGGCGCAGCGGCTTTGGGCTGGATGATCTCACCTCTGCAATGGAGTCACGAGCGGAGCGTTCCCCCCATGCAACACAACACGGTAAGAATGCTGGACACGCAAGAACAGCAGCGAGAAGACCTCTAGGGCGCGCACACGCACCGCCAGTTGCGCAGGCCGGCGCCGCTCATGCCGCAGACGTGTTCACCCCTAATTAGGGGTGCTGATCTCCTGCAGCCTAAAATCTTTCAACTCGTACTTAGGCGGGTCTGCGGCACCGCCGCCTACAGGCTCCCCCCAGGGCCAGCTCACCCCAAAGAAAGGAGCAACCAGCAACAACAGAGAGCGAGACGCACGCACACGCACGGCCGCAGCCATGAGCAGCCCCAGCAATGACGACGACTTCGTCACCAAGACCACCAAGCACCGCAAGAAACAGCAGCAGCAGCAGGCGGGCGACGCGGCCAAGAAGCCGCCCGCGGGCCCCGCCAACGGCGCCGCCTCCAGCAGCAGCGCCAGCAACAGCAACAGCAGCAACAGCAGCAGCAACATCTCGCTGCGCCCGCGCACAATGTTCGCCATGAAGGGCCGCGGCCGCACCGAGTCCGAGGGCTCCGCCTACCGCCCGCAGTGGTCCAAGGACGGCGAGGGCTTCGTGTCGTCGGCCGCGGCGGGCGCGGGCGGCCCCACGTCCTTCAAAGACGCGGCCACGGGCGGCGACGACCACCGCGGCGAGCGCCGCAAGAGCAAGGTGCTGCGCTACTCCAAGGAGGAGCTGCTGGCGCTGCACTTCACAACGGCCGAGGCGCCCGCCTTCCCGCCGGACACGACGGTGGCCTCGGAGCACAGTCTGCCGCCCGTCAGCACGCTGCCCTTCGACTACGAGGAGATCTACAAGCAGTGGTCGCTCAACCGCAATCGCGGCCGCGGCCGTGGACGGGGCAACGCGTCCTCTGGAGGAGCGCAGGGCTCGCGCGGGCACCAGGAGCGCGGCGCGCGCGGCGAAGACGCGGACGGCGCCAAGCAGCAGAGGGAGGACCACCACCGACACAACGAGAAGGACTCGACGTGGGAGCGCGGCGCCAAGATCACTGAGGCGTCTCATGGGGACGATGTGTGGGACGATGTGCTGGAGCCCGGCGCGGATAGCAATGAAATGGTGCGGTGGCGTGAGACTTGGGCGGAGGTGGTGGTGGTGTGGTGGCTAACGTGTTGCGTGTGGCTGAGCAGGACCTGTCAAGTATGGCAGAGGCTGCAGAGAAGTTCCGACGAGAGATGGATGCAATGAGGGAGGAGCTCCGGGGACCGAAGATCGACCCGGTAAGTCGTGGTGTGCAGCGGATCGCTTCTCGGCGTACAATAACTGATCTTATGCTGCGCTCGGTGCCGACGCGGCTTTTTTATCGGTCAGGATGAGATGAAAGATGACTTGGATGCCTTTGACAAGAAATTGGAGGACGCTGCAGCTGCGGGGCAATTCGAAGATAGTGACAATGAAGAAGTGCAATGGGATGATTCTACTCCGGAGGAGGAGCAGAATGCAAACGGCGCGAATGGTCCATTGGGAGACCACACGGCAAATCTGCTGGGCCGCCAATCGAGTGGAGGAGGCTTGTTCGATGCGCTGGAACCTCCTCGCGAACAGCTTGTGCTCGAAGAGAAGAGCAGCTTCTCACTACCGCAGATGCCTGCTGACGAAGGATTCCCAGGCCTATCGTCGTTGCGTTTGGAAGTGGAGGACGAATGGTTTTATTTGGACCCCCAGGGACTGCAACAGGGTCCGTTTAAAACGGCGGAGATGCGTGAATGGTTCGAGGCTGGTTACTTCAAGCCGCATCTACCGATTCGTTTTGGTCGCGAGGGCAATTTTGGTGCCCTGGCTAGTCAATTTGGCCCCGGTCAAATGCCTTTCGCAGCCCCACCAACGCGTATGAACGCTATTGGGGGAATGCATATGGACCCCCGCCAAAGTGAGCAGCAGCGCTTATTAGAGTTGCAACGTCAGCAGCAGCAACAGCAGCAGCAACAAATGATGCAGCTTCAGCAACAACAACAACAGAGAATGATTCAAGAGGAGAAGATCCGAATGGAGATGCAACGTCTTGAGATTGTGCGTCAGCAACAGCAATCGCAGTTATATCAGCAGCAGCAAATGCTTCAACATCAGCAAGAGCAGCAGCGACAGCAGCAGCAACAGCAGCAGCAACAACAACAGCAAATGCTCCTCCAGCAACAAAGTTCGTGGCAACGAAGCCAGCGCGAAGGTATTATGAGCGCACTGGGCATATTTGGAGGCAATCAAGAGAGCAACATCGCTGCAAACGACAACTTCCGCTCAGATGGGATGCAGATTCAGTTCCAGTCGGATTACCGCACTCAGCATCAGCTAAACCTACAGAACCCGCAGCCTATCGCTCAAAACGCGATGTTCCTCAACGACGAACGACGTGACCAGGCGTTCTGGCCCAATGCTGCACCGGAGATGTCTGGTTTAGAAAACGCTACTAGCTCGCTTGGTGAATTGCAACATGGCCGACCAGCGAGTCCCATGGCACCGGAGGCCACCCAGCCCTCTGCCCCTAAAAGCCCCCCTGCTGCTCCCGTCGTTGATGCCTGGGGAGCTGCGCCGAAGTCTCCAGAGCGTCCGTCACCAACGCTGCACGATATTCAGAACGAAGAAAAGCGTCGTGCTGTTCAGGAAGCTCGCGATTCACCGAACAAAATTAACAGTCAGACTAGTACGCAGCAAGAACAGCCCAACGATGCATCGCCTGTGAAGTCGGCGAAGAAGGCTGGTGAAAGTGAGAGTGATTTGACACCTGTCAAAAAGAACGAAAAGAAGATGACGGCTGTCAAGAGTGAGACGAACGCGTGGGGTACCAAGCCGGCGTCTGCTGCAACAAACAACTCCAAGTCGCTCAAGGATATCCAGCAGGAAGAGCAGCGTGAAATGCTCAGCAAGATGGGCGATGCTAAGTCTGACACGACCAATCTCGCACAAATGGGAGCGCAGTTGAAAATGATGCTGGGCGTGGATTCCGCAGCTGTGCCTGCCGCGCCGGCAGCGGCACCGACGCCACCAGCTCCGGCTGCCAAGCCAACGCCAGCTCCAGCACCAACCCCGGCTCCGGCCCCAGCTCCTGCCGCGCCCGCGGCAAGTCCGTGGGGCACTCCCGCCACTGTACCGAAGAGCACCACCTCAAAGTCAATGCGTGATATTTTGGCCGAAGAAGAGCGTCTGGCTCAGGAACGGGCAAAGGCCAACGAGAATGCGCCAACCAGTTCTCACTGGATGAACATCGTGGCGGGCAACAAGGTTGCTGCTGCCGCGATTCCCAAACCGTCTCGGTCAGTATTGGGTCCCGTGCCTGCATCCGTATTGAAGAGCCGCCAGCAGATTCGTGCCACCAACGGCGCTTCAAAGCCACTCCCCCCGAAGGCCGAGAGCGACGCATCCTTCTGGAACTTTGGAGCAGCACAGTCCGCCGGAAAGGAAGCGTCCAGCAGTGCTCAAGTGGGCACTTTGAATGCGTTCGGATCCAACAACGTGTCGTCAGAGTTTATGACGTGGGCCCTGAAGCAGCTGAAGACTATCGACAGCAACGCCAACGTGACGCTGCTGGAATACTGCGCGTCAGTAGAGGACCCAGGCGAGGTTCGCGAGTACCTTGCGGCGTACCTGGGCTCGACGCCGCGTGTGTCGGCGTTCGCGACCGAGTTCATCCAGCGGAAGAAGACGCAGCACAGCGGCAAGAAGTCCCCGGTGCACCAGGACGCCCAGCAGCGTGCGTCCGAGACGGGCTCGTCCAACAAGCGAGGCAAGCGCCGCTCCAAGGGCCAGAAGATCGATCCGTCGCTGCTGAACTACTCGGTGAGCAGTTAGTTCGCCTGCATTGGATGCAGGACGCAGCGGCGAGCTAGTGAGTCGCGTGGTAGGAACACACAGTCGTAGCATGAACACACGAACAGGAACTTGTGCGTCACTTCAACATGACTGACACCTCGGTACACTGTACCACAATCGTTTCGTACCTAAACGAGATTTATCAATTAAGTACGAAATATCTGGCGCAAGGGGAAGAAACCATTCACTATCGGTCGACCAGGGCTAGAGGCAGCTACAGCACACGCAGTCGCGATGGACGAGGAGATGAAGAGCGAGGAGGTGAAGGCGGAGGTGGCGCCGGCTGCGGCCTCCAGCGAGGAGAAACGCTTTGAGATCAAGAAGTGGAACGCCGTGGCTCTGTGGTCCTGGGGTGCGTCCGCCTCCGGCCAGCTCAAGATCTTTCACGCGATTATTCCCGCTCATTATTATTGTTGATATCTGCTGCGCAGACATCGTGGTGGACAACTGCGCCATCTGCCGCAACCACATCATGGACCTGTGCATCGAGTGCCAGGCCAACCAGGCGTCGGCCACCAGCGAGGAGTGCACAGTGGCCTGGGGCGTCTGCAGTACGTGCCGCTGCGGACTTGGGTCTGGGTTGATAGCTAGCGATTTATCTAACTTTTACTGTGTTTTATTATCCTCTGTTGCGAATTGCTGCAGACCACGCCTTCCACTTTCACTGCATCTCGCGGTGGCTCAAGACTCGCCAGGTGTGCCCGCTGGACAACCGCGAGTGGGAGTTCCAGAAGTACGGCAGATAAGCAGAGACGACGGCGGCGCGAGCTTCGAGAGATGCAGCACGGCTGTGTGTCTGCTGGCTGTGGTGGTGGCTGTAGAAGCGCATTGCGGTGTGGAGTTGTTGCAATGAATTCCAGACCCGCTCAAGCTCGAGAGAGAAGAGAATGCGATTGTGAGGCGTGGTTTAGCTACTTCAGTAAGTTTTCTCTCATTAACTTCTTTTACTAACGTTATCAGTGAATTTCTGCAATGCCGTCGCACCAGGCGAGTCGCTTTACGGGCTCTTGATTGCCCTACGAAATGGTCGAGGCTTTTGTCTTCGAGAATACAATAGTGAACAGTGGTTGTGTTTGTTTAAGTCCAGAGGGAGAGCATACCCATGGCGCCGTAGCCCGCGAGCAGAGCAGAGCACTTCTCCAACTGGTACCGCGGGTCCTGCAGCTCCTGCGGGATGATCTCCATGATGGCGACGAACAGGAAGGTGCCGCCAGCGAACGCGGCGCACACACCGCCCGCAGGCGTCGCGTTGTTCGTATCTACCAGCAGCCGGCCGAACAGGATTCCTGTCGGCGTCATGAGCGAGAAGACGGCCACCGACGAGAGCAGCTGCTTCCGCGAGACGTTGTGGTGCAGGAACTCGAGCGCCAGCGCGAAGGCCGCCAGCGATTTGTGCGCCAAGATGGCAACGAGAATGTCCCACGCAGGCGTGCTCGAAGCGCCCATGCCCATGCCTTCCATCACCGAGTGGAAGGACAGAGCGATGAACACCACCAGCGCCAGAATGGGGTTGCCCTTGACGATGCCGTGGATGTGCGAGTGCGGCTCTTCCTTGTCGGCTTCGCCGTGCACCGTCAGCTCCGTCGCTTC
The DNA here is from genome assembly GCF_018691715.1 of Phytophthora cinnamomi. Classification (NCBI taxonomy): domain Eukaryota; phylum Oomycota; class Peronosporomycetes; order Peronosporales; family Peronosporaceae; genus Phytophthora; species Phytophthora cinnamomi. Next base: position 78,725 of record NW_027151000.1, on the reverse strand, counting down.
GCCCTGGGTGCCGTACGCTCCCGTCTCGACCTGGCCGTGCGAGTGGCCATTGTTGTGGCCATGCGAGTGGCCGTTCGCCTTGGGCAGGGTGTTCACTTCAGCGGCACGCGTGATCTCAATGGCGAGCAGCGCGTCCCGCTCCTGCTCTGTGCCGTGCGCGTGCCCGTGTCCATGCACTTTGCCGTAGTGCCGCTGCAGCGCGTGCGCGAGCACCTCGATGAGCAGCACCATGAGGAAGCCGCAGCCGTAGAAGAAGTTGGCCCACTTGAAACAGCGTTTGCTGTCGCCGTCGTAGCGCGTGCGCACGGCCAGGAAGACCTCGGCCGTGTGCTCGCAGCCCCACTCGGTGAGCGCCGCGTTGTTCTGCGCGTCCGGCAGCAGGTGCATGCACGAGCTGGCCAGGAAGATGCCCGCCGCCACCATGTTGAGCACGCTGCTGGCGCGCTTGCTCACGCGCTGGCTGCTCAGCAGCGGCGCAATGCCGCCCACGAGCGCCAGCGCCCAGATGAAGAGCGCCGCCGCCAGTTTGAATTCGTCTACAGGGTCCATCGCGCTGGTCGACACTTGGGCGCGGAGGAGGAAATCGCCGAGTGGCTTGTCGTGCCGCGTCTCTAACAGCGACCATGACTTTATCCGACGGCGGACCAACTTGTCCGACGGCGTCAGTGCGGCATATGTACGGAGTACTCACGATGGGTTTGACTTGTGAGGACCCTGCTCAACAAAACTCATTTAAGTCACGATCGAGACTTTTGATCAGCTAAAACAAATGCAAGCATTTTTATTGGTATACCGGTATTTGATGAAACGAATGGTGATAAAGCTGGAGATACTTTTAGGCAAACACGTATAGTTTTTGAGAAAATGCATCACGGATGCATTCTTAACATTGCAATCCCTAGTGATACACTGACAAATATTGAACGCGCTGACAACAATGATTTATATTGATGGAGTAACATGTTAATACTTTTAAAATGCCAAAATAGATCAAGTCGAGCAACGTCGACAACAAGAACAAGAGGTTCTATCTAATGTGGTAATAATACGAGCTAGTATTACAATAGTGGTAAAGCACTACCGGGCAGATGCTGCCGCTGCTAAGCAAGTGTATGCAATTTCAGTCATCTTCGGTGCGTGCGATAAGAGGACGTGCATGGAGTGGTGCTATTCTGTTGCGATGCGTAGATTGAACTATCTACTTCGGCCTGAACCAAATATGTGCAAGTACAGCAACCAAATGACCCAATCTTGGTTGTTCCCTTTGGCAGACTTCGCCGACATTCTGAAGGATTGAACATTAAAACGGAGAGGCTGTTATCTTGGTACTTCAATAATTGCGGTTTGACAGCGTTTTACTTCCTCCTGCACATCGAATTTGGATTACTCGGGATCTTTAAGCTGTAGCTATATTGTACTCGAGTAGGAGTTAAATCGTACGAGATGCCACTCCGTTGCAAAAAAATGTCCATTTTGTGCAATCAGGACAAAATGTTGCGGATATTCTGAGTGTTGTCTGGGAACCACTCCGTGTCCACGTTTTTTTGCATTGGTAAAAAAAATCATTTGCATTCACTATTGATCGCTAAATTGTGGAGCCAAAATCGGTGCAAGACTGCATAACCTAAACAAAATGTACAAAGAAAGATACACTAAAGCGTAGGTTTTGGAGCAAAACTTGCTAGAGCGCATAATAGTTGGCTCAACGCGCACACGATCACGGCTATTTTTTTTGTTACAGTTCTTTTGAGCGCCAAGCAACACTTCACAAAAACCTCAGTTCAGGATGTCCTCAATTAAGAAATCCTCATGTTAGGTTTTGAGGCACATGCAACCATCCGAGAAGCCGCATGGGAGCCCAAGGTACGCCTGCCGCTGCAGCACTCGTGGGCGGCAGGAGAGCGTTAGCATGTGTCAGCGGTCTGCGAGCTTATTAACCCTCTTTTAATTGCCTGGTGCTATGAAGCTTCGAGCAGCCGGCGGAGGCACGCGCCCGCTGCGCAAGATAAAGGCTCGGATCGACCATCCGTCGACAAGATTAAGGTCGTGCTGCTGGGCGGCGCAACCGTGGGCAAGACAGCGCTGTTCAGACGCTGGATCGGCACTGCGCTCGACGTCGAGTACACGCCGTCCACCACGGGTGAGCACGCGCGAAAACGGAGGCCCATTGGCTGGCGCGTGAGAAGCCACTGGACAGGAAGGCACTCCACGTTGACTCGCTGCACTCTGCGTGTGTATGCTCTGCAATGTAGCCAGCGTAGGCGCCAAGCTGCTTCGTCTCGAGGGACACGAGCCAGTGGTGGTGGAGGTGCGCCCCGTTCGTATTGCTGCGGTGGTGTCGAGCTGAATTGCTGCCGTGCTGGACTGGTATCTGATTCGCAGTTGTGGGACGTGCCGCCGCAAAGCTTCGCGGGCTCGAGCATCTTCTCACGCTACTTTCGCAGCACCCAGGCGATCGTACTGGTATTTGACCTGCAGGCGCCAGCCTCTTGGCGCGATCTGCCCAAATACCTCGACGTAGCTCGTCGAGAGATCGCGGCGACCGAAACCATTGAGGGCCGCCCGCCAACAGCTCTGCCCGTTGTCATGGTTGGCAACAAGAGCGACTGCATCGATGAAGGTGGCCGAGAAGAGCAGCAAGCCGCCCACGCCTGGTGTGACGAGCACGAGATCATTTACACCGAGGTGTCGGCACTCGATGGAGATGCAGCAGCGGTACTCGGCGTGCTCAAGACGGTCGTCGCGCTGCTAGTAGCCCCGCGACCCTCCATTATCTCTTGAACGCGATATTGAATACCACAGAACCCTCGAAATTCAGGCTATTCCCGGTGAAACGTGATCCCAGCAACGGGTGTTGAGCACACTTCGGATACGTCATCACAATGGCTGATAGCACCGTTATATCCGATACATGTGCAGTAAATTCCAGCGATGAGGTATCGCGCCGGCGAAAGCTTAGAGGGCCACGAGCCAAAGATGTCGGACGAGCAGACGCGCGCGATGGAGACGCCGAGCCTGGAGCTCAAGCAGCTCGGGCGCGAGGCCAAGAGCCTCAAGCACAAGCACAAGAGCAAGAAGCAGCAGCAGCGCAAGGAGGGCGGCGACAAGCAGGCTGGAGGAGAGCCCAAGCGCTCGCCCACCGCGGCGTCGCCCGGCCGCCACCACGTGCACGCCAAGCGCAGCGCCAAGGCCAACCGCGAGGACGCGTTGCGCGAGCTGCTGGCGGGCAAGATCGCGGAGATCGAAGTGGGCGGCGAGGAGAACCTGGAGACGCCCATCGACCTCTCGGGTGAGGGCAGCGGCCGGCGCAATAACAGTAGAGAGGGACTGCACAAACTAATGCGGACGATGCTGATGCCGTTGCTAGGTATCTACCAGGACGAGGCGCTGCCCGTGCAGCTGAAGGAGAAGGCGGAGGCGGTCAAGGAGAACGAGTCGCTGCCGGCGGAGGAGAAGGTGGCGGAGCTCGTTAGCAGTCTCAGCCAGGCGGTGCGGGCGTGTTTGTGTGTGTTGAGGAGAGAGTTGAGGTGGCTGCTGACGGGACGGTGTGGGTCTCTGCAGAGTGAGCAGGTGGCGCTGATGCAGAAGAAAATCGGCGAGCTTAACGCCAAGTGCATTTTGCTCAAGCAACGCAAGAGCGCGGGTGCGGGCGTTGATGCGCTGGGATGGAGCGAGGAACGAGCGCGTTATGCTAACAATTTCTTGTCCTGGTGCAGTGAGCACGGAGCTGGTGAAGACCAACACATCGAAGGCCAAGCTGGAGCAGCTCTGTCGGGAACTGCAGAAGCAAAACAAGCTCATTGTGGTACGCATTACGCTGGGAATTTGTGGATCCGATTGGGGATGTGACAGTCGTGGTGTGTTTCTACGTAGAGCGAAAGCCGTCGTATCGCAGATGAAGAGGACCAAAAGAGGTATGTTGGGCAATATATGATTGAGATAGAAGTTATTTTGCAGACGCCTGAACGTGCTTCTCCCAACTGCGTAATGCCTGCCATGCACACAGGCGCGAGCTTTCCGCCCAGTTTCAGAAAACCATTGAAGATGTGAGCGCAAAAATGGATAAGCAGGGCCAGGACTACGTGGCCTCGTTGAAAGAAAACGAAAGGTACGTTCCTGCATCAAGTTATTCCCCTCGACTCGAATCTTATTTTCCTATGCTATGTGTGCAGTCTTCAGCAGAAGTTGAAGGCGTTCCTCGAGCAATATACGGCGCGCGAAGAGCACTTCCAGCGCCAACTAGAGGCTAAGGATTTGACAGTTCAGCTAGCGGAGACGAAGCTGCAACACCAGGTAGAACTCACCACGCGTGAGGCCGAGAAAGTGAAGATTACACTGGACAAGGCCAAAGAGTTTTCCGATCGCGAGGTTCAGCTGCAGGCGCAGCTCAATTCGTACTCTGAGAAATTCGACGTGGTGCAGGAAACGCTGACCAAGAGCAATCAGATGTTCACTACTTTCCGTGAGGAGATGGACAAGATGGCCAAAACGACCAAGAAGCTAGAGAAGGAAAACCTAGCGCTCAGGAAGAAGTGCGCCGAGTACGATAGCGGCGCGATCGCTTCTATTCAGGAGAAGGTGGCATCCGCGGAGGAGACTCTGAAGCTGCAGGAGAAGCTCAAGAAGCTGGAAAGTTTGTGTCGTCACCTCCAAGCGGAGCGCAATAGCTTCCGACAGGCCCAGCAAGTTCAAACCACTGCTGCTGCTACCGAATCAGCGTAAGATGCCACGAGCGTATCTCCAAAGCAAAGCGTGTGCACATGCACAGACCTGACCAAATATAGCGGATCGATCCAAGACTTGTCGACGGTAATAGATCCCTGCCTCCCCAGGCTCTTATCATTCTATGCGTGATTTTCTTCGTGTGCACGAACGCACCAAGCGAAGGCACATTTGGTGAGGAGCAAGTGACAGCGCCCATGAAGTCTGCTGCGAACAACAGGGGTTCTACAGATGTCTCGCCTTCAGCGGATACAACGAGCACCACATCGGTCAGCTTTCTGCACGCGAAAAAGCGTATCGGCAGCAAAGAAGCACCTGTCAACTACTCCTTTGAGGAAAGGGTGTTTTGTCCAGGCGATACTGCACCTGACAAAGCTGCGGCCAAGCTGGAGGTTGTCGAAATGCTTCGGTCTCGTATTCTCTCGGCGGAGAGACCTGAATGGAACATATCAAACTCGAACTGGGACAACATGCAGATGGCGGGCAAGTGCTACAAGAGAACCAATATCAATGCCGAGGTACGCTTGATCGATTTGCTACAGAAATGATCTAGGGAAGCTGAAGTTTAGAGTGTTTATCTTGTTTCGTAGCGAAATCGCGCCCACATGTTTGCTTACAACTTCCGTGCCGAGAAACTACCCATAAAGAACCCAACACTCAAGCCTAAATCAAACCGCTTCAACACAGGTATTCTGGAAGTGGCTCTGAAGGACGAGTATGTGGGCGAAGCCTTCGGGAATGAGCGTGTGATGAAAGTATGTGTGCGCATCAGTTTTGGAGTGTATGAGTACATTTCGTCGGTTTACAGACATCATTTTGCTTGTTCAGGGAATCGCCAAGTGCACAGAGGAGCTGCCGAACCACCCAGACCTGTACGACGCCAAACCCTGGAATCAATCTGTTGAGCTGACGAAGAGCGTTCGCAGAGATCACGTATGTGGATACTGTGTCCGGGGAGGTGAAAACGTAGTTTGACTGGGTGTTGTTTATTGACGCACAGTTTGCAGTACTGGAGGCAGCTCGCCAAACTAACAGCGACAAGTGGCGACAGAAAGTTGGCGCCAAAGAGAATTACAAAAATCCAGAACAACTATCCAAGGAGCTGTCAGCGCGCAAGCGCCAGGAGAAACAGGATCTGGTAGCCGCCAAGTCGAACCAGCGACACTAGTGTAGCTCGTAGTGCCAATAACTCTGAACAACTCCAAAAACTGCATTTTGTCTGGTGAACTTGATGAACGGACGCGACGGTTGCTAGCAGACGCACACAGCACGAGTTCACTCTGGGAATTCTGCAGCGATGTCGACGCCAACTCCTCCTGAATCGCTCGTGCAGTATGGCGATCCAATCTTCACGGGCGAGACGCTGGATCCGCCCAGGAAGGTGCCGGGTGTCAATGCGGGCTCTTCCTCGAACTCGATCACTGCAGCGACTGTCGTGGCAGCAGCGGCTGAATCAGCCGGATCGACAGCAAATGGCAAGGGCTCCGATGGCGTAGCTCGGGTCGAAGATATCCTGAATGCCATTCTACCACCGCAGTACGCTCTTCACTGTCGCCATTGTGCCAATAGTCTTAGCCTGCACTGACTCGTCGATGCTGCTACTTTCAGGATGTGGTCCGAGGAAAACTCGGGATTCTGGCTTCGATACGCGTCAAGTGTGCCCTCGACTCGCTTCGACGTGCTGAAACTGCAGGAAGCACTTGATGCCAAGCTGCTGCAGCGACAAGCTCGAGAGAGCGGTATTTGCCCTGTCCGAGAAGATCTGTACTCGCAAGCGTTCGATGAACTTATCCGTGAAGTGACCCTCAACTGTCCGGAGCGAGGACTTTTACTACTACGTGTGCGCGATGAGCTTCGACTCACCACAGATGCGTACAAAACGCTCTACGATTCGAGTCTCACCTTTGGTGTGCGAAAACAACTGCAGGCCGAGGACGGCATGGGTGACTTGGCGGAGCAGATTGCGAACCTTCAACGCGACAAGGAAGAGAGCGAGAGTAAGGTAGCTGAGCTCACTAACAAGCTCGAGGTGATCGAGAAGCGGGCAGCCGAGCGCAAGGCCCTGCAGGAGAAAAAGTTCAAAGAGGAGCTGGACTTCCTGAAGTACCAAGGGCAGCACCTTGACGCTTTCCTCAAGTCTGCTGGAGGTGGCACTACAGGTATCTCTGCAGCGGGTGCCAAGTAGTTTAGGACTACCGATAATGGAACAGGCACTTTCAAAACTTTGAAGTCAAGGTAGCAACATTGACTGGCCAACACGGTAGCGATACCTCGTAGTACTTCGTTTCGATCAACCTCGCACTCAATCACTGCCATCCTAAGCTTAACTTGTACCGCCCTCTCCGCCACTGGGGTCAGGCTTCGGTTGACTCATGCCAGTGGCCATCTCGGTTAGAAGTGCGTGTGCCGCCGTAACGTATTTCATCTGTTCTTGTGTGACTTGGCGACGTACTTGCTGTCGTTGGACGTGGGGCAGCAAGAAGCTTGCTACCAGCTCTCGCACCACGGATTCATCACTATCCAATTCATTCTCGAGTTTCAGCACGATGCCGTCCACGCCAGCACTACGCACACGCAGCTCGTGCAATGCTTGGGTGTGAGATTGCTCGAGAGCCACTTCCTCCAGCACGTCGTCCACAAAATCGCGAGAGGTCTCCTGATGCACCTGCATGACGCGCCGGAAGACCTCATCTTCACGCTCACGTAGCAGATCCTCGGCTTGCCGTCGCCCACCTTCCTCAACCTCACGCACTCGTCGCTGCTCCGCTGCTTTAATCACGAACGCACGCATCTTGGCCATCTCACGCGACCGCGACAGCTCTTTCGACAAGAAGTCGAGCATTTCAGACACCACTTCGCCCTCCACCCGGGTCTTCGCGGCACCTGCCACTTTGTCAATCGCCTCCGTTCCGGACCCCTGTAACAACTCAAACTCGTGACGACGTTGCACTGCCAGCTCCTCGTCAGCTGCACGCAGCTCGGCAATAAGCTCTGCGCGTCTCTCCTTGCCTTCGAACATCATATTTTGAACAGCGCGACCACGTAGCAGCTTTTGCAACAAGCGCACAGCGTCCTCCACCTCGTGTTCCTGTGCGTCAGTGACATGACCCAAGGCGTAGTCGGGTGTGGGTGGACGAACCAGTGTCTGTTGTCTTTGACTACCATGCCGTGAAAGCGGGCTGGAGGCACTTTGTCGCAATTGACCAGGAGTGTCGGGCGTATTGTCATCACCATCGGCTTGCTCCTTGCTTTTCTTGATGATCGACTCCATCTTAAGGAGGTGAGCCTCAATTGCTGCTTGCTTCCGTTCCTTGGCAGTGCGCCCGCTCTTCTCACGAGGTTTGTACTTACCCGCTGCAGGTAGCAACATTCGCGCGGGTAGAGCGCTCTCAAGCTCGCGCAACGCATCAAGCTGCAAGAATTGAGGCTTGCCAATACCTAACTCTCGAACCTCAATCTTACCCGCCTTACCGTCTCTGGTGACAGGAGCATACACTTGCGAACCAAAGTTGGCGTACTCAGCAATAATGTCACGTCCCCGCTCAGGCCGAGACGCCCCAAACCCACGTTCCTGTTGCCGCTGAGCACGCTTTTTCGTCAATTTGCGCAGAGCTGCCACACGCTCTTGTTGAATGCTTTCAAGTGCGTTTTCCTTTTCATGAAGTAGTCGTTGGCGTAGTGCTTCAAGCCTTTGCTCTGAGAGGAATGCATTCTCTTTCTCACGTTCCGCCAGCGCTTGCTCAAGTAAAGCCACACGCTGATCGTGAAAAGCATCAATCTCGGCTTCGCGGTACGCCCACTCACGAGTTTCTTGAGCTTCCAGCATCGCCTTGCGTAGCAAAAAGCTGGCCTCGTCGGTCATGGGTGGCAGTGATACCTCAAACGCGCGCTTCTTCCGGTTGCGTTCGATAAGCTCAAGTTCAGCCTGCCCAATTGGCAGCTGTCCACGAGCATGGCTCAGCCCACCTAGTGTTGAAATCTCGGGACTCAAACCATTTGCTGTCTTCTGGACAGTGTAGTCCGGGGTGTACGGGTCTGTTTGTGCCTCCGAGTCACGATAAGCGGTTTGGATCCCCACAGACCGCGTATTTCCATCAGCCGCATCGGCAGCAATATAAGAGGACACCGACGACTTCGTGGGCCCTTGGCGTTTGACAGGCGGAGCTGGGGCTGCGAATACTGGAGCAAGTAAAACCTCGGGTGGTTCAGCTTGCAAGTGCGGCAACACTGGCCTACGGTGGAACTTGACGCGTTGGCTGCCGCTAACGAGGTGACTGCCCTCGGCTGGGTTCTGGTTGCTGAGGGTGCTGCTCGTACTTGCAGGTTTCGACGATGATCGGTAGACACCCTTGCGAAACGAGCCGCCAGAGTTGGAGACCGTGTACACAGTATCTACAGAGCACAGCAGGCGGGAACGAAGCAACAGTTAGGTTCATCTCGAGAGCTACATGACGCAGTCATGAGACGTACCATACACAGGATCCAGCGCTCGCGATGGCACCGTCCGCGACATATTGCTACAGCACGGCGATATGACTGAAAGATCGACCGGTCGCTTGCAAATGAAGCAAAACCGTTTCCAGCGCAGGAGACACTCGCGTAAATAACACGCAACAACGAGAACAGCGACAGCATGTTCATTTTCGCCGCTGTGCGGGGATACCTCGCTACGCACACACTTTCCGGACACCAAAATGTGCGCATGCACCAAACTCTAACAACTCAAGACGACACACTATTGGCAAACTTGAGCGCGAGCTGCTTTGAGTGCGTCACGCAGTCAGCTAGGCCAATGCCGTAAAAGCTGTTGCCTCCTAGGAACAGGCCTGGAGCGCTGCGTGCAGCCTGCTTCTCGATGTGCTGGAGCGTTTGGCCGAAGCCAACGTGGTACTGGGGAATTCCATTCGTCAGAGCCATGGCGCGCACGTAGTCAGGCTTGCGCGAGATGCCAAGGTGGCGCTTCAAGGCGTCCAGAGCATTGCGCTCCAGCTCTCCCTCGGGCAGCGACGCCACCTCACGGAAGTGCGCGCCGCCGCTCATGACGCTTAGGCGCGTCTGCATCTTTCCCTCTGCGTTCTGCACGGGGAAGGTGTTGGAGTCGAACACGACGCCGAGCACCTTTTCGCGCTCTGCTGTGGGGATCAGATATCCGAAGCCCTCGGTCTGCAGCACCTTGTCGTTGTATCCAACGTGCACCATGCCCATGTCGACAAACTTGATCTCGTCGAGCGCTTCGGCCAGTCCAGGCGCCGAGTCCTTCACAGCCGGAGCCAAATAGCACGCCGGGATAGTTGAGAACACGTGCGAGGCCTTGATCGGCTCGCGGATCTCACCGGAGATGGGGTCCTTGCTCTCCACGACGAAGCTCGGTCCCTTTGTGGAGCCGTTGTTGTGTCCGTGCACCTCCAGCCTCGTCACCTTGGTGTTCAGGAGCAGATCAGCCATCGGGTCGGCCTGGATCTTGTCCGCCAGAGCGTCCATCAGCGTGCTCATCCCGTCCGCGAAGCTCACGCTGACCGACTTCTCGTGTGTCTTGACAAAGTCCGACTTCTTGGTGCCGTCCAGCAGCGCGTCGTCCCCACTGGCACCTCCAAACAGCATGCCCTTGACCACAGACCCGTGCTTCCTCTCCATATCCAGCAGCATGGGGAAGCACGCGCGCATCGACAGCTTCCGGATGTCTCCGCCGAAGATGCCGGAGGCCATGGGGTCCAGCAGCCTCTCGGCCACCACGGGGCTGAACCTCCTGGCCATAAAGCTGTACACAGACTCGTCCTCCACCGCCGCAGGCTTGACGAACAGCTCGCGTAGCGCCGCGCGCGCCACGGGGAGCGTCAGCGGCCAGCGCAGCAGCTCCAGCAGCGAGTCTGGCACCTTCTCCACCCTCCCGTTGCGCAGGATGTAGCGCGCGTGCGCCGCCGGGTCCACGGCCTGCATCTGCTTCTGCAGCTGCAGCTGTTCCACCAGGCGCAGCATCTCAGCACCGTTGCGCGACGGCCGGAAGCCGCGCGGCCCCTCCTCGAACAGGAATCCGTCGCGCCGCGCCGTGCGCACCCAGCCGCCCGAGACGGAGCTCGCGTCCAGCACGCGGATGCGCGTGGCGTCGGCCACCGCCTTGGGCAGCGCCTGGCGCAGGAAGTAGGCCAGCGTCAGGCCCGAGATGCCGCCGCCCAGCACCACCACGTCGCGCGCAGCTCCAGCTCCGGCCATGACGTCGTCAATTGGCTAATGGGGGATTTGAACTGCTCCTGGTTGGTAGAAATGCGGCGGGTTCAACATGGATACGACACGCGGGCGGTAAGGAACCGGTATAGATCGCGGTATTTTGGAGTTGAAGTGAAGTGGACGGACCAATGGGCGAGCAGCACAAAAGGCAACAAGCTGCGCGAAGGATGCAATGACTTTGGGTGTATTGGTATAAATTGACCGCACGACTGCGTTCTACCTTGGAGCGCAGCCCCGGCTAATAGAGAGGAGGTTCTACTACGAGGCGTAGAGGTGAGTGAGCGATCAGATGCTCGGCGACTGGACCTTCTTGCCCTTGAAGAGGCCACCGAGAGCGCCGAGCCCGCCGGCCGACTTAGCACCTTCTCCGCCGGGAGCCAGCCCCTCGGTCTCCTGCTTCTGCTGCTTGGCGCGACGCTCGAGCTCCTGCAGACGCGCCTCCAGCTGGTCGTACGTGCCTTTGGCGACGCCGCGCAGACGCTTCTGCAGGATGATGGCCGACACGATCAGCGGCAGCAGGAACAGGCTCAGGAACAGCGCACACAGCGAGATGGCGAGTGTCGTGCCCAGCACGTCGTTGCACAGAGCCTCGTTGATGGCGTCGAAGGATAGATTGGTCCACGAGCAGTCGCCCGAGCAACGAGCCTGCTCCACCGAGGTCAGCAGGTTGCGCACAACACCTTTATCTCCCAGCATCGTCGAAATTGGACCAGTCTTCAGAGCGGTGATCTTCGAAAAGTAGCTGGTGGCGAACTCGCTGATCGACACCGAGTAGTTCCACTGCTCTGGGAAGTTTTTGCCCGTGTCGCCCAGAAGAGCCTCGCGCATTTCGTCCAGCATCGTGCTCGCCTTGTCGAAGGCCAGCATGTACTGGTAGGCGTCGCTGAACGCAACTTGACAGGCAGCCTGGGGCTGGCTTCCAGCCTCTTTAGAATCACAATGCGCGTTCATGAAGCACACAGGCAGCACGTCAGCGGTTGAGTTGGCACAACGAGAATTGTACTTCGTGGACGGTAGGTTGTACGCCAACCACGGGGTCAAGACGTTTTCTGTCGTGAACTTCGTGGTTGCGGTGATATTTGCTTTTGTCGCTGCGGTAGCAAGTTTGGACACGAGACTTCGTGAGCGCGTAGAGTTGAAGCTGAAGTCTGTGAGGTCGTAGTTCGAGACAATCTGGCCGTACGTCGCAATAATGGTCGGCACGCTGGTCGTATCGGTGGCCTTGACAACAGCGTATTCCTCTTCCACGTTGCAGGAGAACGATAGTGGGGTGTCAAGTCCGAGCGGTGTGAGGATGTTACTACCGTTGAAGCAAGCATTCGCCATCGCGGACATCTGAGTGGATGCATAGGGAGACATGTCCTGATGTAGCACCTTCATGTACTCGCACGAGTCGTACCATACAGCGCCGACAGCAAGGAGAGATGCCGACAGGACGAAGCTCAGCACAGCCACGAGCACACCTAGTGCCCAGCTCACGTGCAAGAGGTGCACCCACTGGGTGGTCTTAGCAGTGCAAGCGTTCTTGACGATTGCAATGATGCCCAGGATCGATGCGATCATGCCGAAGAAGAAGACACAGACCACGAGAGCGCTGCGGGAGAACGACAGATTGTTGAAGGTGCTGCTGAGTACATCAACGACGTCCATGGAGCTGTTCGTTGTGACGCCCAAAACCGCAATATCACGTGCCGCTGTACGCAGAGCTGTGTCAAGAGCAGTGCTTCCAGTCACGAGCGAGCTTAACAGCAAGCCGACCGCATCTCCAACGATGTCGCTACTAGCAGAGATGGCGGCGTCGCTGTTGTTCACGAAGAACGTGACCGGTGAGCCGCAGACTCTGTCGGGGCATGCCATGCAAAAGGTGTCGCTGCTGGTAGGATCGCACGTCAGGGACGGGAAAGCACCGTGGTTGTAGTAAATGCTACCAAATTCTGCGAGCATTTGCCTGAGTGTAGCGCCATCAGTAGCGATCCAGTCCGAGTTCTTGAGCTGGGAGTTCACTGCTTTAGTCGCAAGAGCAAGCTCCGTTGTGGCATTGTTCAGTGGAACGAGCAGGTTAGCTACGAAGATGTTCGCATTTTCCAGGGTGGCCTTCAGAGAATACAGCACGCCTTCAACGCCATCGGAGATGTTGGTGTTCAGCGCAGCAGTGATGACCATGCAGATAAAGACGGCCAGCGAGCACACGAGGAATGTGAGTGTCGGGATAATGATATCGCAGCGAGAGTATCCCTTCTCACTCGGCTCGCGACCACCGCACTGGTTGAACATGCATCGAGCCACAACGAAACCAATGCAGCCAAGCGCAGTGAGAACACCCATGACGGTACCGGGGGCCACGAACGGCGCCAGCGAGCTGGGATATCCCGTCGACATCCACTTGGTCGCAGTAGTGACATCGGCATCGGTGAAGAGCTGGCGGCGGGCGTCCGTCCCGCTAGGCACAACATCGTCCCACTTGCAGTTGCTTCGGCGCTCGCACTTGCCCTTGCTGTTGCAGGAATCCGTGTCAAGCATGACGACGCACTTGCCGTTGATGTCTCGCACAGCATCGCTGCTTGACGAATCCACGCAGCGCTCCAGCTCTGCGTCTGACGAGGACTTCACGCATATGTACGTGGTGAACTTCGTCAATGAGTCCTTGTACCAACTGTTGCTCTTCTTGCGGAGTCCCGCCATCGCAGTGTTGCCCGCAACGGCGGACAGCTTGAGCGCACTCTGACGAGCCGTTTTGTATGCTACGATAGCGTTCGGCTCATCAGCGTTGATCTCCGCAGACGTCATTCCGGTAGGCGAGACGTAGTTGGTGTTGTTTGCAGTTCGCGCGGGGCAAGTGGCCTGCCAGGCCAATGACGCCGCGTCCGAGCACGTCGTCGGCCACGTGGTCGTACCGGCAACGAGCGGATTCCACCCCATCGTCGTGCTGAGGAGCAGCGCGAGCCCCTCCCGATAGCGCATGGTGTCGGTGCTTGATCTCGGCCTGCTGCTGCTTCCTCCCGCACTCGCGCAATCCAAATCGAGAATGAGCCGATCGAATGCAAGCAGAAACCAACCACGGGTCATCGTCCAGACAAGACGCCAAGCAAGACGAGCGCACGGAGATAGACCAAGAGGTTTCCATCTATTATCGACCGCGTGCAAGGTCAAGCATCCCGTAAATATAGTGCAGGGCTTGCAGCATCGCAGATGAATGGGCAGCTAGGCGATTTGGCACGTTCAACTTGCTCGTCGAGGCGTATTTAGATCCTTATCAGAACCTGAGGCTTAGCCGCGCCTCCAGCAAACATGGTACTGCTAAGAGAGAGCACTAGCGACCCAACCAAACGCGAAGGTACAAGATTTGTATCTTGTTGAGAACCATGTAATCAATGCGCTCCTCTTCTTGGGATTGCTGGCTGTGCTGTCCACTACTGTGCCTGTGAAACCACAGTTTGAAACTCGCCCCACTATCAGGTGCCAGTGAGTAAGTTGAAGTTGCTCCATAACAGTTAATACGATTCTGTAGCACATGCTCTTCAACTGTCGTAGATTTCCCTCTCAAATCCATTGATCTGTGTCTGGAGGTAGACCTGCGAGGAGGGATACACTTCGAGCTTCAGTCGCAGCAGGTAGGCAGGTAAGGCAAGGCAAGGCAGACGCGATGCCGGAGCAGCTCAGCTCGAAGAAGAAGAAGACCCGGCACGTGTCCAAGCCCGCGGCGGCCCGGCAGACGTCTCCGCCCGCGTCTCCCGCCGTGGGCGCCGCCGCCTCCGGGTCCACGAGCCACCGGCGGGACCTGCTGGACGGCTCCATCCAGGAGGTCTCGCGCAAGACGCTCATGGAGAGGTTCCGCAAGCGCGGCCGCGTGGAGAGCGCCAACTACGAGCAGCACTCGCGCGCGGGCCTGGAGGGACGCTCGCGGGCGGCCGCCAACACGACGCTGCAGTCCAACAGCTCGTCCTTCGCCAACACGGCGGACGGCGGAGCGCCCATCCTGCTGCGGGCGGGGCGCGCGCCGCACCACGCGACGTTCCTCGTGCACAAGAGCGCGCTGGCCAGGCCACAGTCGGCGCCCAACCTCACGGAGCAGGTGCGGCAGCAGCCTGCAGGGACAAGTTGGCGCAGGAGGCTGGAGACTGATCTGCTGTGTGTGTCTTGTGTGTTGCCGCCGTAGGCGGACGACGAGGTGATCGCTCGGATCTTCCCGGACATCTGTCCGCGCGAGCTGCGCATTGCAGAGGTCAAGTCGTGGGACTGTCCGTGGATGCACAAGGTGTTTCCGGCGGATACAAAGTCGGAGACGACGGCACAGGTGACGTTGCTCAGCCAGCCGCGGACGGGGGAGCTGCTGTCACAAGCGGCGCGTGGATCCAAGGCGGGAACGACGGCGATACCGTCGCCTTCTTCTCGTGCACGTGGTGATGTTCCGCCCCCTCCAGCACCAGTTGTGGCGAGTAGCAATGGGCTTCGCCGGACGACTGCGGACGATACGGTGGGAAAAGGGGACCATTCGGCCAGAGAATTGGAGAACGAGATCGACTCGTTAACCAACCAGCTATCGCTGGAGGAGAAAAGACAGCGGCCGATATCTCCAGCGAAAAATACCGAGTCGTCGGGTGCAGCAGGAACTCCGCCGCCGGTATTCACTCCGCAAGGTGGTGCTACACCGCAATGGAAAACTGTCGAGTCAGCGAGAAGGACTCCAGGTAGCCGTCCAGGCAAACGTCCACAGTTGCGACTAAAGCTGGAAGATATGCCTACACCTCAGCAGGCCGAGGAGCGTGCTCAGCGAGCTGCCACCCGGCTTATTGCTAAGCGGGATGCAATGGAGGCAGCTGCGATCGCAGCAGCGGCCGCGTCTGGATCCAATACACCTGCCAATGGCCCAAGTGCTGCACAGCAGGCACTGATGAAACTAAATTTCAGCTCCGGTTCCGAGTCGGATCTTCAATCCCCTAGCGGTGCGCGGCGCAAATGTTTTGGGGTTTGTGATTGGGTGAAGTACTAACCTGCTTGTTGTATCTACCTCTTTGAATTCACTTTTGTAGAAGGGGGAAGGCATAGTGCAGGCAGCGCTTATTCTCCAAACCACGGCATGTTTACTACGAAGAACGTAGCCGTATCAGAGGCTGGTATTTCGTCCCCAGATGCAGCATGTCTGCATTTGCAAGAAAATCTCGAGCGTGTTAAAGAAATCGGTCGAGGAGCTTCAGGTGTGGTGTATAAGGCTATCCACATCCCTACACTGAAAGTGGTCGCTGTGAAGGTTAGTTTATATACTCTTCCGTGGTCTGTTACCAGTTTTGCTCACATTTCCAATTTCTTTTTATTGTTTACGTCACGCAGGACGTACCGGTCTATGGGCGAGGTCAACGTCGGCAAATGGTTCGAGAGCTACATGCGCTGTACTCAAACCTTGTACCGATGGCAGATAACGATAGTCCAGTGCCTCAATATCCTGCCCCCGTTAAAAGCACCAGCAAACCGAAAGCAAAGTACGTTTGGAAGCTGCTCGATTGGTTAATGCTTCACCCCACATCACTTTTTTGACTGAACATTGGGCAAATCTGATTATTTTCAATGCAGGCCCAGTCCCTATATCGTCTCATTCTATGATGCCTTTGTCGACCGCCCCAAAAACTCAATTTGCATGGTGATGGAGTATATGAGCACGGGGTCATTGCAAGATATCGTTTTACGCGGCGGTTGTCAAAATGAGAAGGTTTTAGCGCGGCTAGCAACCGGCGTATTGCATGGCTTAGCACACATTCACAATAAGCGAATGGTGCATCGTGATATCAAGCCACACAACTTGCTGACGAATCGACAGGGCGAGGTAAAGATTTCGGATTTTGGTTTGGCACGTACACTGAACGACAACTCTACCACAACAAAAACGTTTGTGGGGACACTTCTTTATATGGCCCCCGAACGGATAGGCGGCGGCGATTACTCTTATCCAGGTACGCCTTACATTGTTTATCTGCGACGCCCTTGAGGAATCTAACTGATCGCTTTTGTAGCCGATGTTTGGTCCTTTGGACTAGCGCTGATATCCGTCGCGTTGGGTCGGTATCCACTTCCTACGCAAGACGGGTTTTTCGGTTTGGTTGATTCTGTAAGTTTGGGCCGGGCCAATTACTAATGAATATGAAGGCTGCGTGCTAACAGTGGATTGTGTTGGTACAGGTTGCAAACGAACAGTGCCTAAAGCTGCCAGCTGAGTCCTTTTCTGAGGAATGTCGCTCATTCGTTGATCAGGTACGACCAATTTTGCTATCGTAACTTCAACAAGATCGTGTAAACCGACAATTGTCACACTTGCAGTGCCTTCTAATTGATCCCGAAGAAAGATCATCGGCAGAGGCTTTGCTTCAGCACCCTTTTATTCAGAAGTACACTGCCGAAGAAACGCTTGATGAGGTAAGGCTTTCGTTTTCATATTATGTAAAACTATCGTAGATCATTCTGACGGCGTTTCTCGATTCATGTGGTACTGTAGTGGTCATCGTTCATAGATAGGATTCAACTTTGCGAAGAGCGTGGCAGTGAGCTGGAATCGCTAGGTGATGCAGTCTATCGGCATATGTACGAACACGCGGTGAAGTTTTCGCACCTGCCCCAGGTACGCTTGATCGAAGCAACCACTTTGATAAGTGAGTACTTAATGGATCTCTCCTCTGCGCGCAGTCCGACTACGGCGTATCATTCGTGTCACAAGCGACTCCAACGTTTTCTCGACGAGAAATATCTCTGCAGCCGGTGCAAATGAGGTACCGCATTTGCAATGTTACAAGTGTAGCGCATTGTCACGCTTTCTTACGCACTATACTGTGCAATCGGTTTTGTATTTCAACAGTCTTCAGCTAGGCCTGGCTAACTACTTGAATTTGCCGGTGCACTTGGTTTACGAGAAGTTCGAAGAGGTACGTGCAAGCTCACAAGCTGGCTGACTTTGATTTTCTAAGCCTAGAACTAAGTTGTTATTGCAGAAACGGTGCTATTACAGTGACAAACTGCTGGAAGATTATTGCTATTCACCACAGAGCTGGACAGCGTCACCTGGAATTTCGCGGCGTCAGCAATTTGGAATTGGTACCGATAGCCCGCAGCGTACGCCAAGCGAAAGGGGTTCGTTTTGGCGGAAGTTACAGGAAAGCATGGCAAAACTTGGTCACAGTAGGCGCAGAAAGGAACGGCAAAGAGGGCGCTCCTCGGCGGCTTTATAGCTCCAGCGCGTTGTACAGGGAAATTCGACTGACGGCGAGATAATTTCAAGAAATGAAAAATACTTACGGCTCTACCGCGCTGAATGATGCAGTTGGTTGATATCTAGCTCGCGTCAGCTGGATTAGCCTGCGTTGGCGCCTTCAAATGGTCGGTGGGTTGAAGCTTCGCAATGGCTTGGCACGGAGCAGCAAACAGCTCCAGTCCTTTGGCGTGGTAGAAGGCATGGGAGCGAGCCAACTCGTTTACGATTTTCTGGCATCGATACACAGTACTGCTCATCAGTTTGGGGTGCAGCGCAGTGCCCATGGGGCAAAGGCAACAAACTCACCTTCATCTTCTGGATCCGGTAGCGATCAAAGTTCTCCAGGTGCGTCTCCAGCAGCGCGTTCACGTTCTCCACCCGCCGCTTCTGGTCCGACAGCATGCGCAGCTTCTTCTCCTTCTCCTTGGCCGAGCTCCCTCGCTGCAGCCACAACAGCCGCACACTCAGCACCACAACTGCAGCACATTCCAGCCACACCCACTCACCCTCAGCTCGTCGTACTCCTTCTGCAGCTTGGCCTCGATCTTGATGGCCTTCTCCCGGTCCTCCAGCAGCCTCTGCACCGCAGCAGCACCGTCAGATCTGCACCGCCTCCTCTGGCCTCCTGCCGCCGCGCACCTTCATGGGCACGACGGCCCAGTCCTGGATCTGCGTGACCACCTGCAGGATCTCCGTCTCGGGGCGCAGCAGCATCACGTCGTGGCTCTCGCTCGCCAGCCGCTGGCCGCACTCGCCCAGACTGCCCAGACACTGGGCCAGGGGCGCGCACTCCTCCTGTGCCGCGATGTCCTCGAGGCTCTTGGCGAAGGCGCCCAGGAAGGCCTCCTGCTCCTCGCGCGCCTTCAGCATCCGCGCCACCAGCTCCTCCAGCGCCCGTCCGTTGCGCTCCATGAACTGCAGCTGCGCCTGCAGACTGCGCCCGCGCGGCTCCATCGCTACTTGCACAGTCGTCCTCCAGGCCCAACTTCAAGATCCGTGCCACACCAACTGCACACCAACCCCAAAATTTGTGTACACCCGGTGTGGCGCGGCCTCCGACACCATTGCCATTAGCTCTTCGTCCGCTGTAGCTCTGTAGGCGCGCGCGCCTCCGTCCCTCCCCCCCGCAGCAGCCATGCGCATCATGATCAAGGGCGGCGTGTGGAAGAACACGGAGGACGAGATCCTCAAGGCGGCCGTGATGAAGTACGGCATGAACCAGTGGGCGCGCGTGGCGTCGCTGCTGTCGCGCAAGTCGGCCAAGCAGTGCAAGGCGCGCTGGTACGAGTGGCTGGACCCGAGCATCAAGAAGACGGAGTGGAGCCGCGAGGAGGAGGAGAAGCTGCTGCACCTGGCCAAGCTCATGCCCTCGCAGTGGCGCACCATCGCGCCCATCGTGGGGCGCACGGCGGCGCAGTGCATGGAGCACTACGAGCGGCTGCTGGACGCGGCGCAGCAGAAGGAGGGCGTCGAGGTGGGCGACGACCCGCGCCGCCTGCGCCCCGGCGAGATCGACCCCAACCCGGAGAACAAGCCCGCGCGGCCCGACCCCGTGGACATGGACGAAGACGAGAAGGAGATGCTGTCCGAGGCGCGCGCGCGCCTGGCCAACACCAAGGGCAAGAAGGCCAAGCGCAAGGCGCGCGAGAAGCAGCTGGAGGAGGCACGTCGCCTCGCCGCACTGCAGAAGAAGCGCGAGCTCAAGGCGGCCGGCATCATGTCCTCCAACCCGCGGGTCAACATGAAGAAGCGCAAGTTCATCGACTACGCGAGCGAGATCCCGTTCGAGAAGAAGGCGCCCGCGGGCTTCTACGACGTGTCCGAGGAGAAACGTCTGTCGAGCAAGGGACTCGACCCGAAGAAGGCGGCGCTCCAGCTGGACAAGCTCGAGGGCGTGCGCCGCGACGCGCAGGAGAAGAAGGAGCGCAAGCAGGACGCCAAGCGGCAGAAGTCCCTCATGAAGACCAACTTGCCGCAGGTGATTGCAGCGGTGAACGAGAAGAACGACCCCATCAACGCGATCAAGCGCACCCCGCTCGAGCTGCCTGCGTCTGTGGTCTCGAACGAGGAGCTGAGTGACCTGGCCAAACTGGGCATGCACGCCACCCACGCAGCTGCTCTTGCTCTTGAGAATGGCTCGGCCACCGAGACGCGTGCACTCATGGGTGACTACAGTGCTACCCCGCTTCGCTCTGCTAATGGAGGCGCGACAGCTACGCCTTCTAGTCGCGACGTGCACGACAATATCATGCAGGAAACGGCTAACCTGCTCGCCATGAGGAACAGCGCTACCCCATTGCTGGGAGGAGAAAACGTTGAACTCTATGAAGGAACGGGTTATGCGGGCGCGACTCCATCTCGGACACCTTCGTCGGCGGTGGCCGGGGCTGCTGATGACAAAACACCGATGTCAGCTGCGCGGACGCCATTGCGTGACGAGCTGGGCATTAACCCAGGACAGCTCTACGGCACGGAGGCTGAAAGCGCCAAAGTTGAAAAGGCAAGAGTCAAGCGACTGGCTGCTAGCCTGCGTCAAGGTTTTGACAGCTTGCCGGCCCCGCAAAATGAATACGAAATTAACATTCCGGAGAAAGAGGAGGCTGATGATGAGCGTACCGCTGCTCTGAAGGAGGAGGATGCTGGAGAGCGCGAAGTCCGCGAAAAGCATCAGCGCGAGTTGGAACGAGAGCGGGAGCTGAAGCGACGGTCGACGGCTGTACAGAAGGACCTTCCTCGGCCTTCGAAGGTGAAAAAGGTGCTAATTCACAGCGCGTTGAAGGAGGTTGCTGACGAAATGTACCGAATGCTGGAGTATGATATCGTTAAATACCCGGTGGACGATGGCAAGAAGAAAAGCAAGAAGCGCAAGAAATCCTCGAGCTCAGTTGCAGCTCCGAATCTCCAACAGTTCTCAGACAGTGATATGGAACGCGCCCGGCAAATGGTACAGATCGAGGCCAGCCTGAGTGGTGAAGACGATGTGTGGAAATCCCAAGACGTCGAAATTATCAGTACGAAGTGGAAGGAGGTTCAAGCGCGCTATCTATGCAAAGCTGACGGCGAAGGAAAGAGCGACGGTGTGCATCTCCAGTTCGCAGCATCTGATGAGGACAAGCTGCGTGCCGTACAAGCTCGCTTTGCAGAGCTGAAGGAAACTGAGCAGCTCCTGGCTAAGCGCGCACAGAAGCTCGACGAGCGAGCGCGGGTTGTGAATGGCGGGTTTCACCGTCGCTCAGAAAAGGGCCTTGAGTTGCTGCGTGACCACATGACCGAGCTTCAGAACGCGACAATTGAGCAGTCATGCTTCGAGAACTTGTCGAGCCTTGAGTCCCAGGCTCTGCAGAGCCGCATGGCCCGGTTGGCAAACGAGGTTAACTCGCAGCAGCTGATCGAGGTGAATTTGCAGAAGCAATATGCAGCATTGGTCCAAGAGCAGCAGTAGCTTCAGGACGTGCTGCTCAGTTGTGGCAGATCGTTCTGCCTGCTAATACTAAAACCTTTCCAACTGCACGTCAATTAAAATCTCCCTCAATTAGTCTATTTCTCCTGTGAAGAAGTCACCTCGCCTGCCTGCCTGCCTAACTATCGTCGTCGTCACGGAACAGAACGGTTTTTGCAGACGGAGATGCACTTCGACCGATTCGCAAGTTTTCGAGCGAGTACTTGCGGTGCATGAGGCTAACGAGTGTCTTGAGCTCGTGCCACTTTGCTGACATCGTGGACTTGTGTGTGTCTGCTAGTTGGTCCAGCTTGCCCAACATGATTTTCATCTCCTTGGGCGTAAGGATATTGAGGAATGCCTGAAGTGCTAGATCCATCAATGCCACCTTCTTGCACAGCACATCGAACGGCGGCGTGGTCTTTGACGCCTTGCCGTTTTTACGAGTTTCGGCATATTTGTGAGTCAGGTCCTCCACAATGCCAGCGACGATGTCCACGACTAGCCCACTCTGAATCGGAAATTTCAGAGGCCTCTCAGAACTTGTCTACACGTTTTAACACACAAGCCAGTCATTAGCAAACTAAACAGAGAGAATTTAGCAATGACAGCTTGACGCACCCCTTCTGCTGCATTTTTGTCGATGCGGTGTTGCAAAACGTAGATCGATAATCCAGTTGTGAGCTGCGTGCCTCGCATCGTGCGCGGAAGTCGACGTGCGACGGCCAACCACCCAGCAGCTGAGTCAAACAAGCCCTCGTTGGCCCCCGCAATGCGCAGGACAAGCTGCGGTGCCCACTCTCTCCGCCACTCAGCACGCGGGAACACATCCAGGAGTTCTTCAATGCAAATAGTGGCCAGATCAACGATGCTGGCGTGGATATCGTTCTCAAACTGCATCCGAAGAAAGAACATGGTGAAGCTAAATGCATCGTAACCCTCAAGCTTCAACGTCTTCGTGCGCAAACACAACACCAAGTACATCAGCACGTAGTGCATGTTGAGGGTCGGAAACGGTAGCGCTTGAGCTTTCTTTGTCGACGGCGGAGTAACCGGGATCTTGCTCTTCACACTCATAGACCTTTTGCTGTCCTGGAAACCATAGGCACGGAAGGCATTCAGGAAGTCATAGATGGACGGCTTCCACTCCATTTCAATTGACGGAATGTCATCGCCAAACGTCGAGCGGAAGTCTTCAATCGGGTGTACAAAACATGCGACGGGTAGAGCCGAGCTTAAACTAGGAACGAATGCCTTTTTGGCCGAGCTCATGGCGAGAAAGAGGTTGCTGAAACAGCCACCCACCACGTGACTATTGCTGTGCGTTGACACTACGAATCCAAACGAAACACGAAGAATCCCTGGTTAGATGATGTCCCTTCTCAAGTACCCACTCCTCCACAGCCACGTACTTGTCATAAATAACCACGAGCCGATCTTGGGCGGCAGCAGAATCGGGGTCGTGGCTGAGCCTCTGGTGGTCGACTCCGCCTGGCGCTTGAGCATGCAGCGAATCAAAATTGCCTTGGACCACAGCAGTCCGCTGAGCTCCGCGTCGTCTGTGGACTGCATGGTCTCGTACACCAGCTTCAGGTCTCCCTGCAACTCAGTCTCTGTCGCCTTGTACGTGCGGTATGGCAGCGGCTGCAGCAACAGAAACATCACAGCGGTCGTTAGTTCTTCCCCTCCCCCCTGCAGCAGCAGCTTCGCGATGCACCTCTGTGATGGGCGTGAACACGTAGCCGAACTTCTCCTCGGCCACCGTCACCTCCGAGCCGGAGAAGAGGTAGCTGTCGCCCGAGAGCGCCGACATGTTGCTGGCCATGTGGCTCATGAGCTTCCCCATGGACGAGGAGCCGCCCTCCGCCGAGTCCCTGGCCGCCGCCTCGCTCTCCTCGCGCAGCTTCTGCAGCTTGCGCTCGCGGTTCTGGCGCTTGCGCTTCTCCGCCAGGTCGTTGCTCAGCAGCGCGTCCAGGCTCGAGAACTCGGCCAGGATGGCGCTGGCCTTCTGCCGCTTGCCGCGCGCGCGTCGCGAGTCGCTCACCAGCTCCTGCTCCTCCTCGGACGAAGAGGACTCCGACGTCGTGCGGTGCCGCTTGCTGGCCGCGGACGAGGCGGCGGGCGCCTTGGCGGCGCGCGAGCGCGACGGAGCTGTTCGAGCCATTCCCGCGGGCAAGGTCGAGTTGTGTCGGCGTAACCAGACCCATAGTTCTCTCGGATTGGTCCAAATTGGAAGCAAAGTTTTCGACCAATCGGATTGGATTACATCGGATTGCCACCTCTGGAGGACATTTATGTAACTGACGTTGAAGTGGCTCCGAAAGGATCCAGATGGGTCCTTCCTACTTATCAGCCATGACCTGCTCTGCGGGCACCGAGTCGGCAGTGCCGACAGCAGCAATCAACCGAGTCATGGTCATCAGGCAGCCGCCGCCCGCGGCACGACCGCCCTGGATCGTTTGAGGAGAGCGTCATTTGGATTTGAGTTCTGTCCAGCAGCTTCCTGCGCGGTCCAAGCTTTGCTGCTGTTCGGCGCCACCAGAAACAGTGCGCATTGACCAAGCACGCCCTCGCGTCCAGTCCAGAGACTCGCTGGCAGAGAGTGCTCTCCAGCGCTCTCTGGCCCAGAGACTCTGGGCCGAGGGCTCTCGCGCGATACAGTACCTACCTAGGCTGCTGTCGCCGACTTCGCATGTTCCTGCATGACAAACGGCACTGCAGGAAATAGCAAAGGAGCCCGGGAGCTCCGCGCTTTCGCTCCAGCTTGTCAGGGCGCGCGGGCATCTTGCCGCCGAGGTCGACCGGACGGCGCGAACGTAGGCAAAGCCCAACACGGCGATCCTGGGCCGCGGTGCTCGTCGTCGTCGTCGAGAGCCGCAACAAGCGGCCTCGTTGCTGCACGCGGCGACAGCCAGCAGGTCGCCAGCCTCATTCCTACTCCGCGAAACGCATATCTCGGTCGTCCCGAGCGAGCGCCATCCCTAGGGCGAGGACTGCTCCAGCCACTCGCCCGCGTCGGCTGCATTGCGGCCTGCCAGTGGCAGCGGCGTAGTCGCACTGGCGGATTGCGGGCCGTGACCGCGCGCCCGTTTATGGCCCCGGTCTGCTTCGATTTTTGCGTTAGCGCCGCTGATTGGCAGAAATTGCGCTCTGCCATTCGCGGAACAAAAGCGCGATTGAAGATCGCGATCGTCTGGTCCGAGGCGCAGTCCGGGTCATCGCCGTCGCCGCCGCCGCCGCCGCCCGCCATTGCGATCTCGTCTCGCCGGCGCCGCCGCAGCGCAGTCTCTGCCCGTCAGCGTCCGCGCGCTTCAGCCAGCCCGTGCCGCGCGGATTTGCCGCTCGCCTTGAAACGCCGTCGCCTCAATCCCCGCCCGGGCCGCCGTCCATTCCTAAGTGGTCGCGCCTGCCCGTCTGCAGACACCCGAGAGGCGAAACCCCCCTCGGCCACAGCGCGAAACCACCGCCAGGAGAGCGCGAGATCCTCCGAGAAGCGAAGCAGCGCAGGATCCGCAGCGCCGCACGAGAGCTCTTCCTGATCCTTCTGCATGACGCAGGCCACGGACGTCGCCGCCGCGGGAGAAGAGGCCCGCGTGGGAGCGCTCTCCAGAATCAAGCACACCAACGCCGCCGCCGGGCTCGAGGTCAACATGGCGGAGCCCACGAGCGAGGCCGAGGCCGAGTGGGGCCAGGTCTTCTCGGCCGGCGAGAGCGCCCGCAGCTTCGTGGAAGGTAAGAAAGAGACGAAGGAGGAGGACGGAGACAACAGGGTACTGAGGTGTAGTTCTCTCATCGTGGGTGATGTGATGCAGCCGAGGTGATCTCCGCCATCGAGTACGACCGCTCGGGAGACTTCCTCGCCACAGGCAACAAGGGCGGACGCGTCTCCATCTACTGCCGCCACGGGAATCCAGCATCGGTCAGTTCTCTTGGCGCCTTACAGTTTTTTCTTAATGGTGGGTGACAGTTTCCCTAACTATACCCTCGTTAATCAGAACCAAAGCATGTTCAGCGGCTCCAACGACCCGCAGTACCAGCTCTACACCGAGTTCCAGAGCCACAACGCCGAGTTCGACTACCTCAAGAGTCTCGAGATCGAAGAGAAAATCAACCAGATCAAGTGGTGTCGACCATCCAACGGGTCCCAGTGCTTGTTATCGACCAACGACAAGACCATTAAGTTGTGGAAGGTCCACGAGCGCAGTGTGCGTGAGGTCACCACGTTCAACGAGCAAGGCCTCGCGCACGTACCGCGGGCGAATATCACGCCGGCACTCATTCGTCTACCGCACACGCATGTCCGCGGCCACGTGACGACGTCCACCGCGAAACGCATCTATGCAAATGCGCACACGTATCACATCAACTCGATCGCAATCAATAGCGACGGAGAAACTTTCATGTCGGCGGACGACCTTCGCGTGAACCTGTGGAGCTTGGGTAACTCCGACCAAAGCTTTAGTACGTGCACATGTTGATGTCACCTGTCAAATGCGATTGCAGCTGCTAACTCAATGTTGCGACAAATGCACTAATGTGTAGACATCGTGGACATCAAGCCAGCGAACATGGAGGAGCTCACGGAGGTTATCACGGCTGCAGACTTTCATCCTACACACTGCAACACGATGATGTACAGCACAAGTCGTGGGTCCATCAAGCTTGGGGACATGCGGCAGGCAGCGTTGTGCGACTCCTACTCCCAGGGTTGGTTTCGATGATTTACTCTCTTACTGAATATTGACTATTAACCATAACTACTTACTTCAATGGAAAACAGTCTTTGAAGAACAGGAAGACCCTGAGGCGCGAAGCTTCTTCTCCGAGATCATTGCGTCCATCTCGGACATCAAGTTTTCTCCAGACGGCCGCTATATCATTGCGCGCGACTTCCTGACCTTGAAAGTCTGGGACATTAACATGAACTCACGTCCAGTCCAAACAATCAATGTAAGTTGTGTCGAGGTGTTTATTGAGTGCTTTACTCTGCTTTGTCTCAAGAATGCCACTTATCATGCCGCAACTGTTTTTGCCATTAGATTCACGAGCATCTTCGTCCTCGGTTGGGAGACCTGTACGAAAGCGACTGTATCTTCGATAAATTTGAGTGCGCAGTTAGCGGAGACGGCAACAACTTCATCACGGGCTCGTACAACAGCGAGTTCCATATTTATGACCGCTATGGGCGCGCCGATATTTCGATCACACCGCGCACCGCACGTGTGAGCCGTCGCCACTCCATGCCGCAGCGAGGTCTCGCACAGCAGATTGCTGCGATGCCCGCTCCGGGCGATCCCGACGCATTGGATTTCTCGAAGAAAATCTTGCAGACTAGCTGGCATCCGTCACTGAACGAAGTGGCTGTCTCCATCCGCAACAGCCTTTTCGTATATGCCTCCTAAGCAATTCGAGCGTGGCGTCGCTAAAAGAAAAGTAGCAGTGAAATCTCCGGCGGTAAGAGAGCACAACCTGGTAGTGGGACTCACACCAGCGAACAAACTCCTGAAGCGCAGCCTCGATTGAAACCACACGCACACATTATTTGTTACTGGAGCTGATCGAGGTTTGTGTAAGCGTATCAAGGGAAATATCACGAACAAGTATATCAAAGAAGTTGGTTCTTTTACATTTAGTTTATCATTGCAAGCATGCATCATTCTAGCTACAACTAAAGATTCCCAACGACGCGAAGGTTGACTGCGACAATTTGACTTCGTGCACTTGAATGCTGTTTATTATTTCTTTGTTGCGTTGATATCGTTTCGGTAGTCGTAAGCACACCACGAGCACCGAAAAATCATGCCCCCCCCACAGGGCTCTTCAATCACGTTTTCTAGCGAAGAGCGACGTGTCCACAATGCAGAGCTTATACGAGTATACAATTACGAGGCCCTATCTACTAACTGAAGCAAATGCGCTTTGTATTCGTGTCCGACAAAGCGTCAAAGGCAAATTTGCTGGTTCATGTCAGAATCGCTGCTATCGCATATCCCATTTACAAGATTTAGTTGTTATTAAAAAGAAAAGTTAAATTTTGGTCTACTCAAGAATCGACTCCCTGACGGTTTGCTACAATTTCTAGTGATGGTCAAATCTATCGTCATGTTGTTTTGTCTCTGAAAGATTGTGTGGGAATGCTAGATGTGAACACAATTGTGCTGCCCAACGTCGACCGTCTAATGAGTTGTCTACTACGACAAACCATCTGATATGGAAGAACCACAACTCTAATGTGCGTGAGATCACAATTTACAACGAGCAGGAGCGTAGTATTACAAGAACAGGGACATCCGAAGCTCGTTTTTACAGATCATTGCGTCAATCTCGGATATCAATTTTCTCCATGCGGTCAATCAGTTCGCCACAACAAGCACGTCGACACCAGGCTATGGGCCGTGGACCACTCAATGCCACATCGAGGCCTGGAACAGCAGATTGACACTCCAGACGTTAGATTTTCTAGAAGAAGGTCTTGCTCACTGTAGTGTTGTGTTAGTGCGACGCCAAATTAAAGACTGAAGATCATAGTCAATAAAATGCCTGCTGCGTTGTCAGTTTCTCGAGTTGTATGATGTTCCTCACGAGTTGTTTCTTGTTTGCTGTTTGTTGAAAACTCCCACTAGGTCAGGATAGCTTTGAACTCGTCGAACTCAATCTCACCGCTACCGTCCACGTCCAGTTTGTTGATCATCTCCTCGATGTTGATAGTCAGTCCGAAGTCGCCCTTGATGATTTTCACTAGTGTCTCTTTGCGCACAAATCCACTTTTGTCGGGCTTGCCACCACAAGCAACGAACGCGTCAACTGCGCGTCACGTATCATGAAAATGTGAATGCTTATGGTAATAACCTACAAGAAGTTCATTATACGCACTCATATCGCTGTCGTCTTCGAACATGGCAGCTCGATCCTTTTGGTTGTCAATCACCTGTAAGAACTCAGCGAAGTCTACCACAATCACATGAAATACACTGTTAGACCCCAGTCAAGCCAAATTTGAGCTAGATGACACCGACCGATAGCGCCACTCATATCCTCGTCCACCTCGCTGATCATTTGAAACAACTCTTCTTCAGTTGGTTGTTGTCCCATCGCTACAGCATAAAGACATTCAGAAATTGGCAAGAAGGCATCGAAGACCCCACAGATACTTCGTTTACCTTCCAGCACTTGCCGTAACTCCCACACATCGATTGTGCCACTCCTACACGATACCTATTGGATCAGAGAACAGTCGAAGTATGACCACCTGTAAATGCGCTCACCGATCCTTGTCGAAAGCAAGGAACGCTTCTCGACAGGCATCAATCTCGTCTTGCGCCAGGACCATGGTCGCTTTGACTTCGCTCGACTCGAGGCTCCTCGATATATGACCCTTCACGGAACGCCAAAAATGACTGCACAATAACTGTCGCGATTGTACTATGGAAGGTGTCAAGGCAAAACTTTCAATTCGTTCCTTCAGCTCTGACACTGTACTACGTCCACCTTGGCACCATTGTTCAAATAGTGCGCGCTCCGAGAACCTGCTGCGGCTGAAGTCCTATGGGGATGGTGTTGTGCAGCAGATAGTTTTCATTATTGGCCTCAACATGCGCCAGATCATACTTGTAGTTGATCATCATGCCAGCGCTTTGCGCGAGGCCCTGGAGAACAACATCAATTTGACAAACAAGTAGGATATGTAAAGAAGAATATGAAGATTAATGTGCATCACAGCTGGACCACCTACCTTCTTGGACAGATCAGCTAACCAGTTGATTCGCTCGAAAATTGCGCCATTGCGAACGTGGAAGTTCGTGACGGGGTCCAATGCCTTCCCTCGCTTCTTTTCGTGATAAATGTAGCGCGCACCGAGCTTCAGCATTATAGGCTTTAACACTGCCACTAGATCAGGATCTGCACTCCAGTCATCAACCGAGAGCGCGTCCAAAACAATCGCCACGGCAGTCGAATCCGGTTGGGCAGTGATGTCGCGCTCTTCCAAAACATCGATCAGAGCATCCAACTCGAGAGGTGATACCAATGACTCATCCTTTTTGAATCGCTGGGTTTCAAGCCACGGCATAAATTGTGGCAAAGGGCTCAGAGTCGCAAACGTCTTCAGGTGCGGGTGCTCCGTCTTTAATGCTTTAGCAACCTCTTTGATGAGAAAGTTGCCTAGGTCCACACCCTACAGTCAAGACATCGGTCAGTGTACATGTTCAATCACACCGCGCTCTACAGGTGGCAGCCCCTACCGACAGGCCCTTTTGCGTTGATGAGATGGAATAAAAGATTGCAGCTTTCGCCTGAGCTGCTTCTGATAATTGTTCCGTTTCGTCGCGAATAGACTGCATACTGGAGGCGATCTCTTGCATCAGCGCCACATGCACAAACACCAAGGGCTCATCTGGAATACTGCACCGAAAAGACGCATGTTAGCTACGACAGAGCGATACGTAACCACGCCTGATTCACGAAGATCTTAATACCTTGGATGAAAAAATGCAAAGCATCGCCGTCCATTGCCTACCAGCATAAAAGTCTTCGTAAGGTGGTGCGTTCTTTGCAATCAAGTGTTACGAAGCGTACCTAGACGTCGTTTTAGCTCAGCGATCGTGCCAACTGGATGGACAGCTTCATAACGGATGATTTTCTCCAGTAGTTGACCAGGAGAGCGCTCGTATGTCACGCGCTCCAACTTCAGGAAACCAACACTAAACCACGAAGCCAGAAATTGCTAGTCAACAGGTACAGGTAATAAGTAAAACAAACGTGTCAATGCCCAAGACGTGGAAGACTCACTTTCAAGCTTGCATCAAGAGAGCGAAGCGCAGGTATCTCGGAATGCGTGGCATTCTTGCGCAGAACTTGCAGCAGGTCCGCCCGCAAATGCACTAAGAACAGCATCCCGTTTTCTCGTTGCGACAATATCTGCTGGAAGAAGGTCTACCAACAATTGCAACCACCCCAAGGTTAGCCAGCCACCTTCGGCGAGAACGAGTCCATGCTCCCTTATCCCCCTCACCTCATACAGCGGCGAGAGCGCGTTCCGCAGATTGCGGAATGTGCGCAGGAACCTCTCCACATTCTCGTGGTCCCAATTAACCAAGCCACTACGGGCGTCCTGCACGTTGGCTAGGTTCTGCTCGAACTGAGCGGCACTCTGCAGGGCCTGCTCGGCATCAGAAATACAGCAAGAAAACAGTGAGCCACACGAGGCAACAGCAACATTAGCACTGGTCCAGTAGCCAACGAAGCTCTGTGCTCACCACTGCCGGGTCGATGTGCAGGTCCTGCGCCAAGATGAGCAGGAACTGCTTCTTCTCGTCGATGTCCATGCCCCGGTACGTCGTGCAGAGGCTCTGGATCACCACCTGCGGCACGAAGTCTGCCCCAAACAGCCATTAATTGAAGCTCCAGCCTCCTGCCTGCTCCCTACAGACGCACCGCCCGTGTTGGCCTTGGTCTTGACCACCTCCTGGATCAGCTTGGACAGTTTGCGCTGCGCCGCGGGGCTGCTGAGGTCGACGCTGCGCAGGAACGAGGACTGCTGGCGCTGGTGGGCCACCGCCGACTTGCCGTCGCTGCTCGTGGCGAACAGCGCGCGCGGACACTGGCGCTGGCCTTGCAGCGCTAGTCGGGGAGGCGCCTGGGCAGTCAGAGAGCTGCTCGTGTGGCGCCGTAGCGCTCCGCGCGCCGCCCAGAGGCCGCGCACCAGAGCCATCGTCTGTCCGCCGTCGGGAAGCTCTTCAAGTGACGACCAAGCGTGTGGGACACGCGTTGAAGTTCCGTGTCCGACTCGATCTGCCGCGTTTGGTGTGCGCCACATCTTGGATTTCGACGCGCATGAGCAAGTCTTGCATTTCCGAAGCTCTCCGCTCCTTCGTCTCTCCATGATGCTGCGCGGCGGAGTGAGGTACTTGTGCGTGTATCGAAGTGCGGCGAAGCGCGGCGTTAGCTCCGGCAGAAACGCGCGCTCGCTGAGCTCCGGCGTCTGGAGCGGCGGCGTCTCTTCCTCGTCCTCGTCCTGGCCCCAAGCCCCGCGACCTGCTGGAGCCGCCGCCGCTGCGTCGCGCCGCCTGTCGGGCTTCCCGCCGTCGATCGCTGTCGTGTGCGGCTCTAACTGTGGCATGGTGCGCCTCTGGTCCAGTGGCAGAGCGTCCAAGGACTCGCAGGAGACGTCGCCGCTCACCGGAGGAGACACGGCGTCCTCCTCCTCTTCTTCTTCCTCCGCCTCGACGCCCGTCAAGGTGCGCACTTTCTTTTGTTCCTATCCCCACAGTGTCACTGGAGCTACA
Source organism: Phytophthora cinnamomi (assembly GCF_018691715.1). Classification (NCBI taxonomy): domain Eukaryota; phylum Oomycota; class Peronosporomycetes; order Peronosporales; family Peronosporaceae; genus Phytophthora; species Phytophthora cinnamomi. The sequence continues at coordinate 46,822 of NW_027151000.1, read as the reverse complement.
GGCGCTGACGATGTATTTGTGCGCTGCCACAGGGCGGGAATGAGGCCGAGAAGGAGCTGGAGCAGCCTGGACAAGAGCTGCAGCCGCAGTCGTGGCGCCAGCGAGCTAAGACGTTCGCCATTGAGTACGGTCGCGTGGGCATCTGCACGCACATTGTGCTATCGCTACTGTCGTTCTCCGTCATCTACGTGGGCGTCTCGAGCGGGGTGGACGTAACTGCTATTCTGGACTCGGTGGGCTTGTCCTCGAAAGTGAGCGACTCGACCACCAACTCGGCCGGATCCCTGCTCATCGCCTACACGCTGTACAAGGTGCTGGCCCCTGTCAGGTGGCCACTGACGTTTGCCGTCACACCGGTGGTGCTACGGGCGCTGCGGCGCAGAGGATACATGCTGGCTTCGACCAACTCGGCCTCCAGTCCACCACCACCGCCACCTTCTCAGTAGCTTGATTGAATGTATTTCGTCCTCAACGAACGAACGCTGCAGAGACTGCAAGATGGTCTCTTGGCACGTATATGGAAGTAAAGCTTTGAATCGACTAGAAGCTGCTCGTCCATTAGATTTAGCATCAGTCAGTTAGCTGGCACTCTTGTCTTTTTGCAAGACATCTTCTACCATGGAGCACCTCCCTGCTGCAATGCCCTTGGGCACTTGATCTTAACTGCAAATACCACGCCACAGTAGCATGTATCTGCAGCTTAGCTCGTCTGCTGCACATGCTCCTCAAACACCGGGCGAGCCGCCTTAATGTTCAGGTGGATCGTCGCTGGCTCTGCTCAGGCAAGTCACACAGAAGGATGAAAAGTTAGTAAAATGGCTGCATATACGGAGACGTACGCAAGTACTTACGGATCGAGTCGTCGGACATAATGACCATGATATACGTGTTTGCGGTGAAGAAGTCGATGAAAGCCGTGAAGTTGGAATTGCGCACCTCCATGCCCTGGAACTGCGCCTGGGTTTTACTGCAGCTTAGCTTGAACTGCTTGATAATGTTGCTGATCTTTTCGAAGCGGTGAATATCGCGGTGGTTCGTGTGCGTGGCGTGCGAGATCACGAGGAACGTCGCACGCTCAAACAACACCACCTCGTCAGCGCTGCAGATGGAGCAGAAGCTGTTCAGGTGCTTCTCCAGGTCCTGCATGTTCGGGATCAACGAGTACACAATGGAGGACCACGCCCGGTACAGCGTTTCGTCCCAGATAGACGTCCCGAAGCACACCGTAGGGAGCTGGCCCGTGCGCGCCAGAATCATCTCCTTCTTTTGGTTGAACACCTGCACACCACGAACAATCCAACATCAGCACATCAGCGCATGCTCCGCCTCATAGTCTGCAGTCACAACGTACGCGCTCACGCTGGTCCTCGGGGACAAGATCCATCTTGTGGATCAGCACGAACACCTTGGCGTTGCTCGAGTTCTGGTCAATGGCCTCCAGGCAGCCGTCAAAGTGAGCCATGTCTTTCTACAAATGGGAGAAATCCGTGCAACCAACGCAAGGGGTCAGCTCGAGGTACTGCAACATGCCCCGCTAAAGCATCAGAATCCCATACGTCGATTTCGCGGCTCTCGATGTCGAACACGTAGATCAGCAGCTCCACGCTGCGGAAAATATGGTCCCGCTGGCTCTCGAAGTAGTTCTCGTAGAAGGCGTCCTGACTGCAACGCCCACCATCACGACGAGAAGCGTCAGAGTCAGCAACCATAACTTCATCACACAGTACCCTCCCGCCGTCGTACCCGCCGCAATCCCACAGATTCAGCACTAAGTTGCCCAGGAAGCGTACGTGCGAGTGCTCCACGTCCACTGCAGTCCAGCAGCAGCATCAACAGCAGCCGCCAGAAGATAAAAGCTCCGTTAAAACCTCTAATTGGATCTCCTCTCGTCAGGGTGTCCACACCCCAAGCCACGTACGCGTGGGTCCCAGTCGCATCGTATCGCGCGCTGCCATTCCACAACAGAGGCGTAGCGGGGACGTCAGTGAGTTGCCGCGATTGCATCTCTGGGAGGCAGCAGCGGCCTCCCCGTACCCAGGTAGTTGGCGAAGATGATGGAGCGCATGGACGTCTTGCCCGAGCCGGACTTGCCCATCAGCAGAACCTGCGCACAGCACATGTCCTCGGCCATTAGTGGAAGAAGCAGAGGGGCCTCATCGAGCCAAGGCAGCCGTGGGCCCACGCACTTTCTTCTTCATGGCGGCGGCGACTGCGGCTTCCTCGTCGCTCGATTCGGCAAAATCACAACTGTTCTAAATCTAGTTCATACAAGTATCAGAAAAAGAAATAGGATTGTATATTTGGAATATGTTTGGAATTGTCTACTGTTCGACCACCGAAACAACTTCAACCACTGCAACTTGCATGTATAATTAATTATAGGCGAGCCCCAGGCTCCATCCAGCGCCGTGCCATTGCGCCATGCCGCTGGCCACCAGCCTCAAGCCGCCGCCCGCTCTGACCTCCAAGCCGCGGGCGCCGCCGGCCGCCCAGCCGGGGAGCGCAGTCGCCAAGCGGCGATGGAACGAGCCACCTGCAGACCTCTTCCCTGCTGCTGCGACGCCGCGGACGGCATCGAAGCGGACGGAGCGTCCGGCCATGGCTGCTGCTGACAAGCACCTACCAGATGTGGCAACGCCGCGACAGGATCCTCGGGAGCAGTTCCGAGCCGCCATCACCACAGCTGCAGCCGCCCCAGCCACTGCATCAGGACGCAAAGACAGCTCGACGGACGCCCAGCCGAATAGCAGCAGGAAGCCGAGCCCTGGAGCCAAGGTAGCAGCGAAAGAACAGCAGCGGCAGGGGGTCATGGCCAGCCCTCCAACAGGCCGAAGGCTCTCGCAGCCAATGCCGCTTCGTCGCGCCAGTGACGGACACCAACATGCCGCCAAAGCCGATGCCATGGACGCAGCCGAGAAAGTCGGTAGAACGCCTGTCACCACTGTTTCGCTTCGAGCTGATCCGAAGAGGCAACAGCTTCTGGCACGCGAGGCGGAGTTGCATGCAATGCAGACTGAGCGTCGTCGAGACTCGCTTCATAGCGCTCAAGTCCTCAAAAGCCTGCGGCGGCAAGATGTTGAGGCCGATGATGTCAGTCCGCTGATCGAGATAATCTACTGGTCACCCTTCGTGGAGGTCCGGCGCGACGCCGCAGCTGCAATAGCGTCTCTGAGTCGCAACAGTACGTGTTATCTGGTCACCTAGCGATGGTAGCTCTCTGACATCTCGTCTTCTTTCACTCCGTTGCATGCACTGTAGCCGCAAACTTGGAGCTTCTTGACGAAGTTGGCACACTTGGCGCAATTCTGACCATGCTAAGTTCACCAGTGGATCGCGAGGACTCGGGGATCTCGCATGACTGTGCGCAGGCGCTTGCTGCACTTGTCCGGCTATCCACTATCAAGACGAAGCTTCTCCAGGCACCTGGAGGTATCGACTGCGTCTTCTCCCTGCTGCACACTACAACAGATCAAAAACTCCGCCTTGCTGGCTTCGAGGTCGTCGCACGCCTAGTGACGACCGATGAGTGGCGCGAAGCAGTGGCCAAGCGTGAAGGTTTCGCCTTCATGTTGAACTGCTGCTCTGGAAGTGATGCGCCGCAAAGTACACGAGGTGCTGTGGCTGGCAATACACGAACGCGAACGCTGGCGGCCTCTGTGCTTCATCAGCTCGCGGCTTCGTGCGACAACAGAGTGCTCTTCTATTACTCTGGCCACTTCACAACGCTCTCTGGGCTGCTGCGGGATCCTTTCCTCGACAAAGATGCAATCTTCCGCCGTGAGTTGCTGAGCTTCATCCATTTGCTCTTATCTGAGGCGGAGAATGCTCGTCGATTCGCATCGCTTGGGCTTTTGCCCTGCGTTCTCAGCGTTCTTGGCCGCGGATCATCCTGCGCAACGAGGCCATCCCTTCAAGTGAGCTTGCTGGTGGTAGCGATTCTTGATGCTGTCGCGAAGGATGAAGTTAATCACGAAGCACTCGTGCAAGCTGAAGCGATGACACGGCTTGTTCATCTGTGCTTCTCTACCAGCGGCGGGTTCCCAACACCTGATCATGATAGCAAACGCCCACACACTGCGGTAACAGCACCTACCCGGACTAAGGCGCCCGCTTCGCGTCCTGGATCTGCCACATCATCGCGTTCTCGCTCGCGCTCATCTTCCATTTGGCCAGCTTCCGAAGCTACAGCGATTATCCGCGCGGCGCTTGGGATCTTCTGCGCAATGGCGCGCAACACCGCCAACCGAGAGCACGTGATTCGATCGAAGGTACTGGATCACATGGCGGCACGCGAGCTATACGCTTCATCCGACAAGCGCGTTCGGCGTGGAGTTATCACGCTACTTACGCTGTTGATTTGCACCGAACGGAAACGACGCAAAGAATCCAAGCAGTTTGCAGCGACAGAAGACGACGTACCTCCAAGTGCGCATGATTCTCCTCGCGGATCAAACCAAACTTCAGAGCGCGACTACCAGCACTACATTGAGCTTCTTGCGCGCGGAGTTGTCAAGTGCTTGTTTGGAATCTTGGCTGGAAATGACTTCGGCATGAAAGTGGACGCGTTGGGAGCACTTGCACAACTCACGCACGATGCACCTTCCCGTCTAACGTTGTGCAAGCCTGCACTTCTGTCGGCATTGGGGCAGTTCGCTTTTCACCCACTTGCCTCTACAAGACTTCATGTAGCTCAGATCATCGCCAATTTCGCCGAGCGTCCGGAAAATGTACTGAAGCTGGTCGACGCTGGACTGCTACCTGTACTTGTAAGGTACGTAAGCCCGGTGAATCGAGGCCGCGCAGTTGGGCACAGCAGCGACAAGCGTCTAGGTGAAGCTTTACTTACCGAGGCTACGCGTGCACTGGCCGCTGTATCGGAACTGCACGTGGCTCGCTCAAGACTGGTAGAAAGCGGGGTGCTGGGAGCTCTCATGCGGCTGATTAGAGCACCATCAAATCGACATGAGGTGCGGTCCTACGCCCAGTCAGCAGTTCGTAACTTGCGTCATGACGCTGCCGCGCTGCGTATTCAGGCAATCTACCGGGGTTGGCACGTCCGTTCGACCTTTTCTGGTTCTAAACGTCGGCAGAACTTCCGCAAAATCTCCATGCTGGTCGAGGCGGCAACAGCCACAAAACAACGTTAGAAGCAGCCAAGTATCGCACCAAGTCGGAAATGTCCGCAAATCGTTGATTGCAGTATTGCTCGGCGCAATTATTCGGCAAAAGTTAATACAAGATGCCCGGGCGGACATCTAAGCCTTGTACACACGCGTTTCAACTGGGAAGCGCACGTCGATCAGCCCGGTAATACCTGCAGTGATCACCTACAGGGGGAGGGGCATAACCACTGAAGTAAGATGATGCACAAATATGACCCACGAGCAGATACACATACGCTGTTAGTCGGGACAGGACCCACTCCTTCCGGCGTGCCGGTGATCAACAAATCTCCTTCCTCCAGCGTCATGATGCGGCTCACGTAAGAGATCAGAAACGGGATGTTGTGCACCATGTCACCAGTGTTGCCGTTCTGACGCAGTTCATCGTCCACCTTGAGCCAGAGGTTCAGGTCGTGAGGCGACGGCACAGCCGACTTGGGGATGAAGTCGCTGATGGGCGTGAAAGTGTCGAGGCCCTTAGCGTGCGTCCACGGCAGTCCCGCCTTCTTGGCCTTCGCCTGCAGGTCACGCGCCGTCATATCGATCGCCAGTGCCTGGCAATAATAGAAACGTGTCCATCGTCAGGGAAGGTAATCGTGGTGGGACTCTCACAACTGTCACCTCATACGTAGCCAGCAACGTGGTCCATGCTGTCACGCTCAGCGATATCCTTGCCGCCCTTGCCAATCACCACCTGCAAGAAGATAAACACCACTTTAGCTCAAGTTACGCAAGAGAACGCTATTTGATTGGGAACTTACGCCGAGCTCCACTTCGTGGTGCACCTCGCCGATTCCGGGGGGCAGCAAGACACTGCCGCCGTTGCGCACGTAGCTGCAGAGTCGTCGTCACCACACGGTACACGAACTTCAGTATGTTTCATCTCAGAGTCAAGGGCAGTTAGAAGTGAAATTGCTGCCGACCTAGTGGTGGGCTTGAGGAAGAGAACGGGGTCCTTGGGGGCCGAGGCGGCGCCCATTTCGCGCGCGTGGGCCTCGTAGTTCTTCCCGATGGCCACGATCTTCTTGCTATTCGGCAGGGGAACACGAACGTGATAAGGAAGGGTAATATATTATGGACGTCCTGTCGCCAGTGGCTGGGGCGCACCCGAACTCGACGAACTGCTTGGCCTTCATGGTTGATCCGAGGAGGGCGAGTGCTGTCGGACGTGTGCAATGCGCAAATGTCACTATATCGGGGGAATAGTGACCGGATCCATGTTGAAGTGGACTCAATCTGCGGTCTGCATTGCTCGCATCCGTTCCTGCAGCGCCTTGGTCTCGAGCTGAATGCGCCGACGCTCGACATTCAGCAACTCCTCGTAATTGCTCCTAAGGATGCACCACAGGCGCTTGTTAGCCACCGCTACAATATTTATTATGAAGCTAACCCGAGTTACATACGGTGATGACTGGGCTCGAGGTCCGGACGAAGGTACTGGGCAAGGAGCCGGGGGCGACTCGAGCTTGTTAGCAGCTGGCGATACGGCTGGAAGTTCATAAACTTGTTCAAGGCTTGGGCTCGCAATTCGCACATTTTCTCGTTTTTGGTCAGAATTGCAGATAGCATCGGGCAATGCGGTACCATCGCAGTCCAGGAAAACAGCCCCTCGTGACCTCTCTCGATCAATGCGCTCTTTGTTCTTGCGCGCGGCAGCCTGAGAGGTGGGAGGTTCACGCTATTAGCAGACCTGTGTGGTGATTCAAATTGGTGGAAATGAATCGAACCTGGTTTTCGAAGAAAAGCTGCCGAGCGCTGCCCACTTCCGAATGCGTTTGCATTGCTGGTGAACTTGAAATCGGGGGCGGGTCCAAGGGCACTGCTTGATCGCCGACGCTGTGAATATAGTTTGAATGCGGCAGTGGGGACACGCACTCGAGAGGAGGGGAGTTCTCGAGGCCACTGTTTCGCGCAGCGAACTGTTCGAGAATCATGGGCTGGTGTGATGTCGCCACACTAACTAGCTGGGTCATGTGGTTCTGGACTGCTTCACAACTTAGAATATCGCTCAAGCCTGGTCGTTTCTGCGAGGATTCATGCCACATAAGCAAATAATTAGGAGTTATGAATTTCAATTCTTGCAAATCTAGCGATACATGCGCACGCTGGGGGTTTTGTCGAGTAGATTGGCAATAAGAGCTCGGAATGATGGAGAGTATCGGTGGGAGACTGAAGGAGGCTCAGTGTGCAAAATCTTACCGACAACTGAACCCAGGGCCAAACCGGTGAACGGCGGAGAAAAGGTGGCGAGCTCGTAAAGCACGCAACCAAGGCTCCAAACATCACTTTTGCAGTCGTATGCTCCACCTTCCAGGATCTCAGGGGACCTAAACCGCCACGCATATATGAGCAAACCATTGAAGGAATGTGGTTGTTAGGATGCAGCTTACATGTAGTGCGGTGTTCCAGTGATGGTTTGGGCAGAATCAAGCGAGCTGTGCACAATCTTTGAGACACCAAAGTCGCTCAGCTTCACGACCGCGTCACCGTCGAGAAGGATGTTCTGAGTGAATTTTAAGAATACGAATCAGTGAGCACTCTGGTAGTCCTGCACGCATATTCGGGGTTAATTAAGACCGAATGCAGCGACCCAAACCTTCGGTTTGAGATCTCTGCATTACCATCACAATACTCGAGAGTGAGCGAACTCTTCAAAAGATCAAGTTCTGCTGGCGTACCGGTGGAGAATGTGGTGCCTGTGCAAGTACTGAAGCGCTAGAACGACCTGGATGAAAATGCGCATGATTGCAGTCTCGCTGAGATGTCCGCTGCGGAAACCAAATTGTCAGATAACGAAAGAGCAAGTAGTGAAAGTTGGAGCGAGCTTACGTGCTTTCTTGTTGCCACTGCAAGAACGCGTCCAGGTCTCCGCCGCTAGCGTACTCCATGATAAGTGCCAACTGGGTGTCGTCTTCAACGAGCTCGACGAATTGCACAATGTTCACATGGCGCAGCTGCATGAGTAGTTCGGCCTCCTGCCGGCATGCCCGCTTCGTGGCGGCATCCTCCCCGTGAGGAACTTTAGCCGCAAAGAGCTTCCGATCCGAATTCCGCCGAACGAGGAGCACGCTGCCGAATTGGCCGCTGCCAAGCACTGTCAGTGTTTCGTACGCGGGAATGTCGGGCATTCTGCAGCGGTCTCTTCAACGAGCAAAGCCAGTGATGAAGTCCTCAGCAGCCGTTACAGCAAGCTGAAGCTAAGAATTCTTGTCGCAGTGATCCAAGACCGCAATGCTGAAAAAAAAATCGGACAGCGTGCCTGCCGTGTTTGCTTCATTCGACCGTGTTTTAGTGTACATGCATGTATCGTTGCTCTATTAGCTTGACGTTACTGTAAAGTGATGCCTTCGGCCGTGCCTATCCTAGCGACCTTGCATTGCTGTGTTGCAAAGGTGACGGCAAAGCGAGGGCATCACCTGACCGCTTACTCCCATTCGATGGTGGCAGGCGGCTTGGACGAAATGTCGTACACGACGCGGTTCACGCCGCGCACCTCGTTGATGATGCGGTTGGACATGCGGCCGAGCACCTCGTACGGCATGTGGTACCAGTCGGCCGTCATGTAGTCCGACGTGCTGACGGCGCGGATAGCGATAACCTTCTCGTACGTGCGGCCGTCACCCATGACACCCACAGACTTGACGGGCAGCAGGACGCAGAAGGCCTGGCCCGTGGTCTTGTAGTGGCCGCTGTTGCGCAGCTCCTCAATGAAGATCGAGTCGGCGTGGCGCAGAGTCTCCAGCGCCTCAGGGGTGATCTCACCGAGCACACGGATGGCGAGGCCCGGACCGGGGAACGGGTGGCGCCACACGCTGGGCTCGTCAATGCCCAGAGCCATGCCAAGCTCGCGGACCTCGTCCTTGAACAGCTCACGCAGAGGCTCGATGAGCTTCAGGTGCATCTTCTCCGGCAGGCCACCGACGTTGTGGTGGGTCTTGATCGTGGCCGAGGGACCCTTGTACGAGATGCTCTCAATCACGTCCGGGTACAGCGTGCCCTGGAGCAGGAAGTCCACGGGGTGGCCGATGCGCTCGGCCTCCTCCTGGAACAGCTCAATAAACAGGTTGCCGATCGTCTTGCGCTTGGTCTCCGGCTCGGTGACGCCCTTGAGCGCAGCCAGGAAGCGGTCCGAAGCGTTAATGCACTTGAGGTTAATGCCCAGCTTCGTCTGCAGGCGGTCGACGACCTCCGTGGCCTCGTCCTTGCGCAGCAGGCCATTGTCGATGAGCACGGCGTGGAAGCGGTCGCCCAGAGCGCGCTGCAGCAGCACAGCGGCCACGGACGAGTCGACACCGCCGCTCACAGCGCCGATGACGTGGCCCTCGGGGCCGACGGTCTCGCGCACCTCCTCGATGAAGGCGTCGGCGATGCTGCGCATGTCCCAGTCGGTGGGAGACTTACAGATGTTGACCACGAAGTTGCGCAGGATGTCCTTGCCGCGCGGGCTGTGGGTCACCTCCGGGTGGAACTGGATGCCGTAGAACTTGCGCGCCACGTTGACAATGGCGGCGTGCTCCGAGTTTTCGGTCGTGGCGATGTCCACGAAGCCGTCCGGGCGGGCGTGCAGCTTGTCGCCGTGGCTCATCCACATCTGGAACTCGTCGGGCAGGCCCTCGAACAGGCCGCCGCAGTCGACGCCGCTCTTGCGCGTGACGATGGCCTTGCCGTACTCGCGGTGCTGCGAGGGCGCCACCTTGCCATTGTTGGTGAAGGCCAGCTCCTGCAGGCCGTAGCAGATGCCGAGCACGGGCAGCTTCTGTTCCTCGATAAGCTGCCACACCTCGGGCGCCACGTGGGGAGCACCCTCATCGAACACGGACTGCGGGCCGCCCGACAGGATGATGCCCGTGAGCTGGTGCTGGCGCAGCTCCTCGGCGCTCACCAGGCACGAGTAGAGCTCGCAGAACACGTGCAGCTCGCGCACACGGCGCGCAATCAGGTGGCTGTACTGCGAGCCGAAGTCCAGGATGGCCACCTGCTTGCGGTTGGTCACGGGGGAAGCGTCGGCCATGGTGATGCGGAAGTCGGCGTGTTCAATTCTGAGCCAGCCAAGCAGCAGGTCAAGCGGACACACTGACGTACCGAGGGTGCTCCACCAGCCAGCCAATCTGGCCAATCAGCGCGCGCGCAGGCCTCACATGGCTACATGTAGCCATCTGGTCGGCCAATCGCGGGCGCTCAATCCGAAAGGACTCGCAGCCCTAATTGATCCTGGGGCCCAGAGGACGACGCACTTGCGCTCGCCGCCTCCGCCGCTTGGCGCAGCGCCGCGACGCCCATGAACGACACGCGCGGGTTCTGCAGCAGCACGAGCGTCTCCAGCTGCGACGAGGCCAGCGCCGGAGCGACGTAGCCCAGCACGCCGCGGTCCGACAGCGCGTTGCGGCTCAGCGCCAACACGCGCAAGGCGCCGCCAGCCAGCAGCGCGTGCGCCAGAGCCGGGCAGGCGGCGTCCGCGATGTGGTTGCCGCTGAGGTCCAGCTTCCAGAGCGCGCGGTTGTGCGCCAGTGCCTCGAAGATGGCGGCCGCGCCGGCGCTGCCCACTGCGCAGCGCTCCAGCACCAGCTGCTGCAGACAGCTCGGGCTCTGAGCCAAGGCGCAGGCCACTGACACGACGGACGCAGACGCCAGCGGCACGTTGGCCAGCACCACGGACACGAGCGCGAGGCTCGAGCTGCGGCGACTGCGCTGCAGGATCGCGGCGAGGACGGACGCGGATGAAGGACGCAGGGGCGCGTTGCACAGAATGAGCGACTGCACGGGACACGAGCTGGTGGTACAGCTCGAGCAGACGTCAAGGGCCTCCACGATCTGCTCGTTGAGGTTGAGAGGAGAGATTCTTGGAGCTGGATTGGCGCTTTGGAGGCCACCACCGCCGTCGGCAATTATGCTCGTAGCGAGTGAGATTAATTGCCGGAGCTGGGCGCCCTTGAACACCGTGCCGCCACTGGATGCGAGGAAGTGTTCAGAAATGAGTGGGCCAAACTTCCGGTAGAGTATGCTGCAGTTGATGTTGCTTACCTGTACGAAAGCTGACACACCCCAGTCTGGCGAACACGGTTTAGCATTGTGTAGAAAAGCATCGACGGTATTTCGGCGCGCTGACATCAACACATCGGTGGGTTAGTGAACGCTGCTACGCGCCGGCAAGATGCATCCCACCAGCTTACCTCCTCGAGCGTGAGGGCTTTGCCAAACTTGCCACTAGAAGAGGTACCGATTTTACGTTTGCCGCTGACAGGCGTGGTCTCCCTTGATCCCATTAGTGATGAACTACGCACACGTAGCACGCTCTTTTCGAGCAGGGCTACTGTCTCCCATTGACGGAAACAGCATTCAAGTGGTTTTTGAGAGGCTGCGGCCAAAAGTCTCGCCTGCGCTGCCTTTTTGGCAATGATGCCGCGTGCTTGGCGCTGAGCCCGATGGCGTCGGAAGGTGTGCTGCACCAAGCAAGCTGCCTCATGCTGCATTCGCCGCGCCTCTATAGACAAATCTCGCCAACCATGAAACAATCGACGTACTCTTTGTAGCACTATCTTTCTCGCTGCCTTTTCACCGCGTTGGGCAGCAACAGAGTACCGGTCAAGATTGCTGAGGTATCTACGACGCATCAGCCAGTAACGTAGACGACGTTGAATTTTGGTTGCTGCAGTATGTTGTCGAGCCTTTTTGGCGTTGCATGCAGTACGAAGCTCCCGAAAGAAACTCCTGGCAAGGGTGTAAAAACTTTGCTGAAGTGTGCCCAGGAGTTGACGCTGGGCTGCTCGTTTACTAAGCGCTCGAAGCATTCGAGAACGTTTTGTCCGATGTCTCCACCAAAGTTGCAACTGAATGACTGCGGCATCACGCTGGCAAACATATCGTGAAAGTGCTAATAGGCACGACCACAGCACAATGTCCGGCGACTGGCCTTTGAGCCCATTACCAAATGTGACTTTCCCATTTACCAGCTTTTCTGCGGTTCGTCGTCGATGCAGTCTTTGACGACAACGAAAGCCCCGGAAAAGTCCCTGTATGAGTATCACGGCCTCATTTCTTGTTCGATGGTACTCCTGAACGTGCCGACAAAGTAGGTCAAATCCTGTTTGCAAGAGCTGAGCTTTGCGTGAACGAGTAAGTTTTCCTAGAATGTTGAGAGCACGTCGGCGACGTGTACGAAGCCGCTTAGCTTGCCGTCGGGCAAGTGCACCACGTACGTGCTTTTGGATGGTTGTAGCCGCACCGCGTTTGCGCAGACGACGCACGAGCGCGTGGTTTGCAAGCGCCCGCCAAGTGTTTAACAACTTTTGGTGCCTGCGATCTGAGAGCAAGCGATTCATTATGCTGGTTGCAGCCCGGTGGCGACGAAGTTCTGCACGATATTGGCGCACTGCTAACCGTGAGCGGAATCTACGTTGAATAAGTCGCGAAGCCTGGTCGCGTTCACTACGAGCTCTAATGAGCTCGATATTCCAGGCTTGAAACACACGTAAAACCAGGGATGTCGAGCGTTTTGCCAGGCACTGTTGTAGGATACTATTTTGTTGCTGACGCAATAGCATCAATTGAAAGCAGAGTTTGCGGCTACGCCAGGCGCGAACCTGCCGCTGGATCTGTACAGCAGCATCGAGGCGTTCCTGCTTTTGGCTGCAAACAAAACTCCGCCATCTGCGGAAGACTCCAAGTTGTCCGAGTTCTGTGCGACGACCAACAAATTTTGCTAGTAGAGTCTCACGCTCGATTTTCCGTGCTCGAAGAGCACGCAGTGCGCGCTTAGCTCGTGCGATGTGAAGCAATGATTGGATCTTTCTCGCTGCAGCATCCAAACGCCGCTGGATAAGCCTGTCGTCCTGTTTACCCAAGGCCGCGTTAGCTTGAGCTTCCCTCTCACGCTGTTTTTCGCGCAAGATTGAAAGCTCTTTTCGTGCTTGAAATCCTCGCCATGCGCATTGAATTCGAAGTGTCATGGAATGATGGTGTTGCTCTAGAACATAAGCTACACCACTGCGCCACTGATCCAACCTTCTGCATCGCCGATGAAACGCTTGTAAACGTGCAGCACTCGTATGCTCTAAGGCAAACTGTGAACGCCACGACGGACTGCATATATCCAGCAAGAATCGTTCATGACGGGCACTATAGTACACATCACGAGGTACCAACAAAAGTGCTTCGGTAAATACTTTCTCAGCGGCCAAGTTATCTCCAGTTCGCAATAGACTAGCACCTTCCAGGAGCAGTTTTGGAGCAGGAATCCCCCCTGAAGCTGCCATCATCCTGCGGCGAGCTTCTCGAAGCGCCAAAATTACGAGATGGGGTGCGTTGGCTGGTCCTGCGAGTCGCTGGGCAAGATCCAGCCATGTCTGCAAGTCACGGCACCACAACAGCGTGCGCTGCTCCTCATTCTTCCGTGATGTTGTATACAAGGTGTGCGCAGTCTTCTCGGACGGCAATACCGGTGGAAGAGCAACCAGTGCCTTGTAAGCTTGGGTGTACGTCTCACGCTCCAAGGCACGCATGCCTGGTATATGCGCGAGCTCCAACGCTGCTAGGAGACTGAATTGGTAGGCAGCGATACGATACGGAAACGACGATGACGGCCCCTGCCCTTCGGCTAAATATTGGAAGTATTGAGCACTTTCGCGATGTCGCCCTAGTGCTGAGGCTGTAAGTGCTGACAAGAAGATTGCTTCATTGAGCCGCAGGGACGTCGGATACCCTTCCACTAACAGTGTGCATACTGCAAGAGCTCCCCGATACGACCCAAACTCGATGTACAGTCTTGCCAGCTGAAGCAGCAGCTCAGGACTCGATTTGCTGTTTGGGTATTCCATCGCAATAAGGAAAGTGCTATAAGCCTCCTGGAGGAGTATAGTATGAATTGGCTTGGCATCACTGTTGGAGCCTCGACGTCGCTTCAACTCTGATGTCGACGCAATCTCAAGGATGGAAGGCATATGCAGCACCCTGACGTGAGCTTCCCACTGTTGGAATTGCGTGTGCGCTAGCTCAGTCCACAGTCTTTCAGAGTCGCCTTCTCGCTGTCACAAAATTGGATTAGTACGACGTGTTAGAGTGCAGTTTGTAGGATCTGCATTGTACCTCGATGATTCGTTCCAGTGCATCTGCTGCATCCTGATACAAGCCATTATGCCGGTCCTGTAGCGCTTGAGCAAATTCAGCTTCCGACTCATCGCTCGAGAATGACAATACAGCTTCCTCCTTTGGGGCTGCTGCAGCAGTATGCGTGCGATTCATCCCTTTGAATCACCGTCTCTGTATCATTTCACTCGCATTCACCACAAGGTGGCCGGGAATGGTTCCCTATTCTTATGCACCAAATTTAACCTATGTCACCATGTTTTCTTCTCTTCCTGAGTTGTCATCCTGGTTAGGACCGCTCGATGGTGCGATGCAGAAATTATCGATCTCGCACGCAATACGAACGCTTTTGCTGCGCACTTCCAGTAACTCCGGTCCACGAACGTGTGCTTTAACCAGTTTAGCCATTTCTAGAAACGGAGCTATACCCTTCGCACGGCGTGCTGATGTACCACGGGGTAACTTGCGGCTTTGATCATCGAACTCCAGTTGCTGTTCCGTTTTGTTAACCTCGCGCTCCATGGAACAGAAAATACTTCGGCAGGGTCGATCTTTCGCGTGCTCTGTATGCATAGGCTGAACGAACTCCTCCAGTCGCTCTATCCACGAGGTCACAAACAATGGATCCAGTAGGAAGCCTAGCTCCGTGGTATGGTCGGAGTACTTTTGCGCAAGCTCTGCAAGCTTGGAAAACTGGAGCTCGAGGCTGAGGTCCTTCGTACTCCTGGTAAGAAATAACAGTTTCTTCCAACCCGCGTCTCCCCAGCGCAGCGAGCTCAGCAGTGCGCCTAGAGGCTTTATGCAGGGCTCGCTCAGCGTTGACGTAATGGAAATGGATCCTTTGACTACATCACCCAGCGATCCTGCCGAAAAGACGATGTCAGTATCGATGCTTCTCCATCTGAGAGATACAACTTCGTGACCTACCGATTCCTAGTTGGCGAATCATTTCGAGCAATTTTGTAGCGGGATAACTCGCGTACGTATCAATGAACTGTTCGAAGGAAATCGTCGACGTACCCCCGAATATCTCAGCTACTGTGACTTCTAGCAAAGCTTCCTTTCCGAGTGCCTGCTGGAACGTATTAAATTCTTGCAAACTCCATGCGCCACTGTGATCTGCATCAAACGCAT
This sequence comes from Phytophthora cinnamomi, assembly GCF_018691715.1. Lineage (NCBI taxonomy): Eukaryota > Oomycota > Peronosporomycetes > Peronosporales > Peronosporaceae > Phytophthora > Phytophthora cinnamomi. The sequence goes on along the minus strand of NW_027151000.1, from coordinate 31,445 downwards.
CAAAAATCATTCTCATGGCGCATTCTCGATTATGCCTTTTTCCAAGGTTGTGGAGAAGCATCCCCATTTCCTTAGAAGATTTGACGATATCCATCAGCGAACGATCGAGTTCACCCAACACGAAAAAGCTACGAATCCCAGCCGCAAAAGATGTGCCCGTGCATTCCTGTGTGTTGAAGCGAAGTCGTTAGATCCTTTAGTTTTCAAAGAAGACTTTATGAGTAGTTCAAAACGATTCAGACCACCCACCTCCACATTTGAAACGAAGTCTTCGCGAAAGTTAATGCATACGCGAAGATACTTGCCAAGAACGGGTTGAATGCCTCCAACACTTCGAACCGCAGAGTGCACGGTTACTGCAGCAGAGAGATTCACAGCTAGATGAGTTTAAAAGGATCACCAACGTAGCATTTTACTTCACGACAACGCACCTGAGAATTTTGTCCAAAATGACGCAAATGAGGGCCACACTTGCTCTTGTTGTAGTGATTTTTCCATGGATGACGCCAAGTCAATACCATCCTCATCTGTCACCACCAGGTAGCAATGATGTTAAGAGTGATTGCACTGAAATTAGAGTCAGCAGCAGTAATTACCTGTAATCTCCGGATTCAGCAAAAATTGATGATCAGGCGCATGGATTCATCGTCGACTTCTTCTGGTTGGCTCTCGTCACTATCATAATCAACTTGACTTTCCTTTTTTGACTGGACCTTATCAGTCCTTGTTCTTGCGTCACGATCCGTACTTCCTGGTGGGTGGACCCCAATTCGGAATCGGATATTGTTATTCGGTGGTGCACCCACCTTCGCTGTGATTGGAGAGCTCGTTGGGGCTTCCTCTAGCACATCTGACGCACCAAATTGAACGGTAATATTCCACTGGAGCTCGCCATCGTCACTATCGGGAGTTTGCGCAATATTTTGCAAACTTTCCACCAAACGATCTTTAGCTACGGTAGTTCTCCGACATGCGCCAGGCCCCAGTGTCTTCGTCGTCCTTCCAACAAACGTAGAGAGTATGGAATTCATTTTCCTCTCAATACTTTTCACTGCATCCACAACGTAATCACCAACGATTTCCCATAGCGCTTCAGGCTTTTCTCGTCGCCGGTTTTGCACCCATGCTTTTAAGACACGTACGATATCACCACACCGCACAAGTCCAACTTGGTCAACTGCCATATCCCCTATGAGTGTTGCGGCCTAAAAACAATCAATAGTCAACACCACCATTAGTCCTTTTCCTGAAGCTTCGGACGTGATTCTGAGCAAACGAACCTCGATCGTTGAAAGTGACAACCCGCCATCTGAAACAGCACGAACCAGTCGCTGAAGGGTGCGAGCGTCCACATACTTCTTGACTTCAACTGCTGACAACACGCGCATCGACTGTCCTAGCCCCTTGGGAGGGGGCGGGCACACAATACTCTGGAGTCTGCGCGCAAAATTTTCAGCGGTGGGAGCCGATGTGGATGTTAGTGTTCGTTGGCTCTCGGCAACTTTGTTGGGCCCAATACTGAAAGGGACTGCAGCTGAAACTCTTCCTTTCTCTTCTGATATAATGCATCATAGCAAGAAATGCCAGGCTTAACTCAGCTGGGTGTAAATCTAATATCCAAGTTCAGTCTGCATTTGTACCTGTCGTTTTTACACGGGCAGCCTGGTAGTCCAGGTAGGCCATATGCCGCATGAGTTTTCCCTGTTGTATCAATAGTTCATCGGACGATGTTGCTACACCCTGCAAAGCACAAACACATGAGACATCAAGGCTTCTCCACCGCATACAAATAGCTCCTACCGCCTCAAGATCACTCATGAAGAACAGGATTTCAGGGTCGGCGAGAGCTTTATTGACAACGTTTTGCAGTAGGACCTCGTCGTTATCTCCAAACAAGCCTGTGCCACCATAACATGGATACGCGGTCAGACCCGAACACACACGCAACAACGCAACCCGTTGGTTCCGTACGTCGAATCAGCGGTCTCATTGTGGACTCCTGCAAGACGTCGGCCCCGGGAGCGAACATCTTCAGCCCCCTGGACGCCGCCGACACCACCATCGTCAGCTCGCACTTGTTCAGGGTCTTGAGGCCTCCGTTGTCCAGTAAAGACAGCACGACTGCAGCCAGCAACGAGAGAGCAGCAGCATGTAGCGTTAGACTCTATTCCTCCCCCGCAACAGGCATGATCCTCCTCACACTCGAGTTTCTGGGGCTTCTTGGCGTCCACCAGCAGCGCCAGGCCGCTGAAGAAGTCCATGACCGCCAGCTTGTGCCTGCCGTTTACATCTAGCGCCTCGAACATGGCCAGCAGCTGCAGCTTGTCCTTGTCCGGGCAGAGAGGCGCCACGATGGTCTGGAAGACCGGGAACGGCAGGAAGTACTGGAAGGACGGGTCGCCCCGGCGACGGTGCGCCTCCTGCTGGAAGCGCAGGTGCAGCTGCTCCAGCTCTGCCCACGAGCGCGGCACTAGCGGCTGCAGCTTCCAGCGCACGCCGCCGCCTCCCTTCGACTGGCCCACGCCCATAATTGCGCACTGATCGGCGACTTCAACATGGTCGCGCCCCTTGATAGGTTGAAACTAAAGTCAATTTTCGACCAATGAAAGAACAGTTACGCCGCGATGGATTTTCCTTTACGGTCACGGACCGAAGCTTACCGCAGTGCATCAAGAGGAAGCTGGCGGCCGCGATGGAGAACAAGTTCATCCCGCAGGCGATCGAGATCGTGACGCAGGCCATCAATGAGGACAACAGCAAGAACTACCAGGAGGCCTTTCGCCTGTACAAGAAGGCGCTGGAGCACTTCATGGTCGGCGTCAAGTGTACGTTGGAAGTTGGGGCTGGAGCCAGGAAGTTCAAAACGCTGAGCTGGTTCTGTGTGTGTTGACGCTGTTGCCGCCCCCTGCAGACGAGAAGAACCCGACGTCCAAGGAGATCATCATGAAGCGCGTCGAGGGCTACATGACGCGCGCCGAGCAGCTGCGCGGGATGCTGGAGAAGGAGAACGCCCCCAAGGCAGTGGCCGCTGCTGTGGACATGGACAAGTGAGCGCTGCTGCTGCAACTAACCGAGGGGTGGGGTGAGGCACGTACTGAGTGATGCTGGCTGCTTGCAGGGGTGAGAAGGACGACGACGACGAGACGGACGCGGAGACTGCCAAACTACGCGGCTCCTTGGCCTGTAGGTAGCGCACTGCGGGGGCCTGTGTGTTACTGCGGCTAACCCATGCGATTTCGAATTGATATTGTGGATATTTCGCAGCGGCGGTCGTCTCGGAGAAGCCCAATGTTAAGTGGGATGACGTTGCTGGGCTAGATGCTGCAAAGGAGGCACTGAAAGAGGCCGTGATCTTGCCTGCAAGGTTCCCGCAGCTCTTTACGGGAAAGCGGCGTCCATGGAAGGGCATCCTGCTATACGGGGTATGATTTCGTAGATGCTACTAGGCGCTAAAGGTGTTTTTTCTGACGTGTTGTTGATATTTCGCGCGCAGCCTCCGGGTACGGGTAAGTCCTACCTAGCACAAGCCGTTGCAACAGAAGCGGACGCAACGTTCTTCGCCGTGTCGTCTTCCAGTTTGGTATCCAAGTGGCAGGGAGAGAGTGAAAAGTACGTTTAGTTAGATCGGTACGTTTGATATGACTAGACGGGAAGTTGTTAATCTACTGTGCATGTCGTGTTTGCTAGATTGGTGAAGAACCTGTTCGAGATGGCACGCGAAAAGAAGCCCGCTATTATTTTCATAGACGAAATCGACTCGCTTTGCTCGAGTCGATCCGAGGGAGAAAGCGACTCCACGCGCCGCATCAAGAACGAATTTCTCGTGCAGATGCAAGGCATCGGGAACAATCACGATGGCGTGCTGGTACTTGGGGCTACCAATGTACCCTGGGAGCTTGACCCAGCAATGCGACGTCGGTAGGTTTTTTTCTCGCTTTTAGCATGACTTCGAGGAACGAAAGGGATGCTGATAGTCGCATGAAATTGTTGCTACAGATTTGAAAAACGCATCTACATTCCTCTCCCTGACATTGACGCGCGGAAGGTGATGCTGGGAATTCACCTAGGCGATACACCGAACGAGCTGAGTGATGCAAACTTCACTGCAATCGCAGAAAAAACGGAGGGGTACGAATGATTTCACTTGTGGGCTGGTTGCACGCACTGACCGTGGTTGCTTTTCAATAGCTCTTCCGGTTCAGATATTTCGGTGCTTGTCCGAGACGCGCTAATGGAACCTCTTCGAAAGTGTCAACAAGCTCAGTTCTTCACTCCGGTAAGGATATTGTTGTAAGAGATCGCAAGACATGCTTTGTTCTGACATTGAAATTCCCATACAGTGCGATGATAAGGCACACCCCGTACGGAATGGTCCGTTCTTGACACCGTGTGAAGATGACCCGCCATGCGCTTACTGCCACATGAAGCTCTCGACATGCCGCCCTAAGTGTCCCGACTGCAAGGCTCCATGCCGGCGTTGCGGGGCGCTGCGCATGCGTCTATACGATTTACCGGAGCGTGGCTACTCTGACGAAAAGCTCCGGCCACCCATGATCTCAATGGTAAGATCTTTGTCGCTCGTTTGCCCTGCTTGTTTTACTGGGCGAGCGTCTAACTGATATTTTCCTGCAGAGTGACTTTGTACGCGTGCTGGAGCATTCGAGCGCGACGGTTGCTTCTGACGAGCTTAACCGCTTCGTGAAGTGGACCCAGGAGTTCGGACAAGAAGGCTAGATAAACGGTTAGGCAGATGATTCCGTCATTTTCATCTGTCTATAACCGTGTTGATATACTACTTCGTTGCTAACGTGCGAGCGATCATGCCTTGGACAGCGAATCGATCAGACCTTCTAGCTCGTCAGCAGAGAAGTGGTGTGCATCGTTACAAAAATGGCAGGTAAGGTCCACGCCGGCGTTGCCGACGTCTGCTGCGATCTGCCTGAGGTCAGTCGCTCCCATATCCTTGAGGCGCTGTGCGTAGTTGTCCTTGGAGCAGCGACAGTAGTAATCCAGCGGTACCCGCTTGCAGTTCTTATCCGTGATGTCAGCTCCAGGAATCAACTCGTTCAGGTACTCCAGCAGGTCCGCGTTCTTCTTCAACTCGGTTGCGAAGAACGGAAGCTTGTCGAATGCCAATTCCTCAATTTCGTAGTGGCGTTCATGAGCCTCCGTCGGGGGCATTTTCTGGACGATAAGGCCACAGCTGCGCGTGTGGTCTTCGTTCGCCGCGCTGTCAATACGCACGATAGTCGGGACCTGCTCCGAAACGTCGAAAAATCGCTGCCAGTCCAGCTCAGGAACCCCAGAAGCCTCGATGGAGGTATTGTACGGCTTGGCGGCGCCATACAAAATCTTGGAAATGTGCATGTGTCCTCCACGCTCTGGTGCTCCAGCGAGAGACTCGTCCACATAGACAGCTTTGCCTCGGACCTGTGCGACAAAAGGTATCACACCGATGAGACCGCTGGCTTGAGTCACAGCACCGTACAATGCGACTGTGCTCGACGCACCTCTCCGACAGCCATGGCCTCCACGTAGAGCTCCTGGATGTTGGGCGTCTTGACCATCATCTTGACGCGCTCCTCGCCCTTGAAAAAGGAGCCGAGCATGGCCGTGCCGGCCATGTATTCGCCCCAGAGCTTCGTCCCTTCGGACGCGAGCGGCAGCTCCCAGCGCCGCGCCACCTCCTCCACCGCGTTGCGCGCCATGACGCCGGACACGCGCAGGTTGCCCACGTGGCAGCGCACCACCACGTCGCGCAGCGGCCGCTTCCACATCCTCCCAGCAAGTTGTCAACAACCAACTGCCATCCACTCGGATGTACCACATGTGTGGTACATGTACACGGAGTCAGGAAGTTGCCTTTTTGCGCTGCTGCACGAGCTGCCGCGCGATCTCCTGGCAACGAACACGATCCTTCTCCTGCAGCTGCAGCACCCTGCATTGCTTCCGGTAGCCCAACGAGTTGCCGTCACCCGCTGTGTTCAGCCGTCTGGACGATGGCTCGCGCTCGACTACGGGGCCGCCACTTTTCCTGGTCTGGGGCGGAGGAAACAGCGAGGCCACGTCCACCCGGCCGCCGCCACCTGCATCCGCACTCGACGGAGGCCCTTGTGCTCTTGCAATCTTCTCGCACGCACGGATTTGCTCCCACATATTGGGGGCTGCTACCACATTGCTGAAGCTGTCCACCTCGGCGTTCTTGTCACCTTGAAGTGGCACGTGGGCGGTGGTTTTGCACCCTCGCACGGAGATCTCATCGGCGCTGAATATCCTCGCACTGCAGCAGGAATACTTGGCGGCGGGCCCGTGATCGACAATCGAGCCTGGATGGTAGGCACAGTCTCGTAGCTCGAGTAAACTGCACTTTTGCTTGCACACGCTGCAGTGGAAGCACTTGGTGGAGCCCCAGATGTACCAGTATGCCGCGCTCCAGGAGATGCCTTTGTTAGCGCCAAGCTCTCGCAAGAACGTTTCAACCTGCCACCCAGTCTTGGCTTGGTGCCATCCGACCAGCTCGCCGTGCACGCCGATCTGCCGCTTCCCCTTCTGGCAGCCTGCACTCTCTTGGTCGTCCTTGATGAACAGCAGCTCGCAGTTCGCGCATAGCTCAAGACGCCGCCCGCCTTCCTGTAGCGTTTTCACCAGCGCCTCAACCTTTTTCCGCCGCAGCTTGGACAGGATTTTGTCCTTGGGGTCGTGCAGCGTCTGCAGCTGCTCGGGCGTGCAGTTGCCTGCGATCTTGGCGATGGTGGTGTCCGACAGACAGCCGAAGTCCACGCGCAGCAGCATGAAGTCTTGCACACGCGTCGAGATGAAGGCCACGCACTCCTCCACCAGCTCCTCCATCTGCAGGAACTCGGAGGACACGAGGATCGACGCGATGTTCTCCAGCGTGATGCGCGGCCGCCACTCGTGGTCGGGGCGCTGGTGCATGTACTCCATCAGCAGCTCGAAGATCTCCACGTCGCAGTGCACGGAAATGTCGATCTCGTCGTGCTCGTTGGCCTCGTTCAGATACGCCTGGAAGTACTTCATCTTGGCCAGCAGCAGGTCGCGCTGGCACGTGAACTCCTTGCTGCTCTTGCGGTACTCGTCGAAGACGTGGATCACCACGCTGCGCGACGACGACGATGAAGGCATCGCATCTGCCGCGGCCAACTTGCCGCTCGACTTCATCACTTGAATAATTGTGCCGAAGACTGCAGCTGTAACAGCTTCTCTAGCTATAGGAGTCTGCACGTACTCTCAGACGCTTTAACCGACCACGCCCCGATACCCACTGCTCTCAAAGTGCTCAACTCACGTATCGCCTTCTGAGATCGCGGGGCTAATGGCAGCGTTGATGCCGCGCTGCCTTCCAATACCGACAGTAACAAAACTCCCGCAGCAGCGTCTTGCTCTACGAACTGGCCACGCACGTGGTCCGCCCCGCGTCTTTTGGCGACTTCAAGAACGTAAGTGTTGAAATGACTGCACCGAATATGATTTCGTGGTCGTGCCTTTATGCGGCAATCATTTGAGTGCATGGGAAAGTCGGTCGAGGTTTTTCTCCACAGGCCGTAAAACCTCTCGGTAATTGTATGGGTCCGTTTTCTTTGCGCGGTGTGGACCACACCCAGCTTTTTTATTGGCGGCGAGGTCCAGGAGGGGAAACAAGGAAAGAAGCCGCATCCAGCCGCCCCGCCGATCCCGCCGGCCCGCAGCAGCCCCCGCAGCCCCGACCAGCAGCATGTCGTTCCCCGCAGGCAAGGCGCCGGAGCGCAAGAACTTCTTCAAGAAGGGCATCGATGCCGATGAGTCGCGCCGCAGCCGCATGGAGACCACCGTGCAGATCCGCAAGACCATCAAGGAGGACCGCATGAACCAGCGCCGCCGCATGGTACGGCCGGCGCCCAATCCCTTAGCAGTGTAGACGCAGCAGCAAGAGTTCCACAGCCTTCTATCCATCCTCGTAGCGGCCGCTGGAGGCGTCTAGAAGGGCTAGAGACGCGTGGTGTCTTCGGTTGGGAGGGGACGGTGGCTCACTTTTGTTCTTCTTCTTGTTTGGCTGCCGATGTAGACGCCGGGCGACAACGCTGCGGCTGCTCCCGCCATGGGCGACGCCGCCGGGGAGATGACGCTGCTGCAGCGGGTGAGTAGCGTAGAATCAGGATTCTTTTCTCGTTGAGAGGGCATGGACTGACTCGTGGGGTTTGCATTGTGTGCTGCGTACTACTCCAGCTGTCGGAGCTTCCTCAGATGGTCACGGGCGTCCAGTCGAGCGACGCCGCTGTGCAGCTCGAGGCCGTGACCAAGTTCCGCAAGCTGCTGTCTATTGGTGAGCAATAGATGATACTGCATTCTGCGATGCCCGGGAAGATCCGACTAACTTTGATTTTGTGTTTGCGTTGCTGTAGAGCGCAACCCGCCTATCAAGGAGGTGATCGACACCGGCGTCGTGCCCATCTTCGTGCAGTTCCTTCAGCGCGAGGACTTCCCCACGCTCCAGTTCGAGGCTGCCTGGGCCCTGACGAACATTGCGTCCGGCACCTCTGCGGATACCGAGGTGGTGATCAATCACGGTGCCGTGCCCATTTTCTGCCAGCTGCTGCTGTCCACCAACGACGATGTGCGCGAGCAGGCGGTGTGGGCCCTCGGTAACATTGCTGGTGACTCGATCGAGTGCCGTGACATGGTTCTGCGATGCGGTGCCCTGCGTCCGCTCATGCAGCAGCTTACGGAGAACTCCAAGCCGACGATGCTCCGCAATGCCACGTGGACGCTGTCCAACTTCTGTCGTGGCAAGCCGCAGCCGCAGTTCGAGTTGGTGGCGCCCGCACTCCCGACTCTGGGCCAGCTCATCTACACCCACGACGAGGAAGTGCTGACGGACGCTTGCTGGGCTCTGTCGTACCTGTCTGATGGATCCAACGAGAAGATTCAGGCAGTGATCGAGGCTGGTGTGTGCCGGCGAATTGTGGAGCTGCTAATGCACCACTCTCCTTCTGTGCAGACACCTGCTCTGCGCACGGTCGGCAACATCGTGACGGGCGACGATCTGCAGACGCAGGTCATTATCAACCTGAACGCGCTCCCGTGCCTGCGTGCGCTTCTGGAGAGCCCCAAGAAGGGCATCCGAAAGGAGGCCTGCTGGACGCTCTCTAACATCACGGCCGGCAACCAGGAGCAGATCCAATTCATCATTGAGGCTGACATTTTCCCCTCCCTGATTAACTTCCTGTCCACGGCCGAGTTCGACATTCGCAAGGAAGCTGCCTGGGCTGTGTCGAACGCTACGTCTGGTGGTTCGGCGGAGCAGATCATGCACCTTGTCAGCCTTGGTATGTGCATGGTCCCTGTGGTTGTATTGCGTTTATGTTTTTTTTTCTAACGCAGATTGAATTGCTGCTCACAGGTTGCATCAAGCCACTGTGCGATTTGCTGGAGGTCAAGGACGCGAAGGTGGTGATCGTGGCTCTGGAGGGTCTCGAGAACATTCTTCGTGTGGGCGAGCAGCAGAAGACCAACGACATCAACGACATTGCGACGATGATCGATGAAGCGGACGGTGTGAACAAGATTCAGGCGCTGCAGTACCACGCCAACGAAGGTACGCTGATCTGCGCAGCATCGTATACACCAAATATTGGCGCTTACTTACTCACTGGTTTGCTTATCGATGACAGACATTTACATGAAGTCCATGAAGATTGTGGAGGCATACTTCAACGGCGAGGAGGATGCGGAGGATAGCCTAGCCCCCGACACGGACGCCAACGCACAGCAGTTCCAGTTTGGCACATCCTCGGACCAGCCCACGATGTTCCAGTTTGGCCAGAACTGATTGATGGATCAGGAAACGATGAGCTAGACAGTAACGGATTCGATTGACCCAATGGACGGATGCAAGAGAAGTCTGTGGAATGACCCGGGGAGATAGTACTCGTGCGAAATGTATTTCCCCTGTTTGCTTTTTTATTATCAGCGCTGTCAGAAATCGTATCTTGCTCACGTTGAAGATGTGCTGGGTCAAGTTTGGAGTGCGGTACACGACGCGCAACATCCGTGCCACGTCACATCCACCGTTTGCGCAACACGCAGGTTGTGCGAATGTTGCGCCATCCTCAGGCACCAAGGACGCACGTGCACTGCAAGAAGTTTCCTGGGCCCACGTCTCGTGCAGAGCCTTCGACTGTCTCGGCCACTTGCGCTCTCGCCCCGACAGCCCCACACCCCGCTACAACCCTCACAGACACAATGGTGCACTACCGCAGCACGCGCGGCGGCGTCCGCGGCCTCAGCTTCGAGCAGGCGGTGCTCACGGGCCTGGCGGCCGACCGCGGCCTGCTGGTGCCCGAGGCCGGCGAGTTCCCGACGCTGCCGGCCGACGCGCTGGACAAGTGGGCGTCGCTGTCGTACCAGGAGCTGGCCGCGGAGGTCATGGGCCTCTTCATCGACGAGAGCGAGATCTCCCGCGCGCAGCTGCGCGCGCTCGTGGCCAAGAGCTACAACTCGAGCACGTTCCGCGCCGAGGAGGTGGCGCCCGTAGTCAAGGTGACGGACCAGATGCTGGTGCTCGAGCTGTTCCACGGCCCCACCTTCGCCTTCAAGGACATCGCGCTGCAGTTCCTGGGCAACCTCTTCGAGTTCTTCCTGCAGCGCAAGAACAAGGCGCTGCCCGCGGGCGCACCCAAGCACCAGATCACGGTGGTGGGCGCCACGTCAGGCGACACCGGCAGCTCGGCCATCTACGGCCTGCGCGGCAAGGAGAACGTCGAGGTGTTCATTCTCTTTCCCGAGGGCCGCGTGAGCGCCATCCAGCAGCGCCAGATGACCACCGTGCTGGACGAGAACATCCACAACGTGGCCGTCAAGGGCACGTTCGACGACTGCCAGGCCATCGTCAAGGACCTGTTCGCCAACGCCGACTTCAAGGCCAAGTACCACCTGGGTGCTGTCAACTCCATCAACTTCGCGCGCATCCTGGCGCAGATCGTCTACTACGTCTGGGCCTACTTCCGCGCGCGAGCATGGCGTCACCGGCGAGATCGCCTTCTCGGTCCCCACGGGCAACTTCGGCGACATCCTCGCCGGCTTCTACGCCAAGAAGCTGGGCGTGCCCATCGGCAAGCTCATCGTGGCCACCAACGAGAACGACATCCTCCACCGCTTCTTCTCTACGGGCAAGTACCACCGCCGCGACATTGAACACACCATCTCGCCGTCCATGGATATCTGCGTGTCCAGCAATTTTGAGCGCTACCTGTTCGCGCTGAGCGGCGAGAACCACGACATCCTGCGCGGCTGGATGCAGGGCTTCGAGCAGACGAACGAGCTGACGATCTCGGGCGAGCTGCTCACCAAGGCGCAAGACGAGATGGCTTCGTACGCCGTGCTGCAGGACGAGGTGCGCTCCACCATCGCCGAGTACAAGAAGGTGCACCGTTACCTCTACGATCCGCACAGCGCTATCGGCGCGGCTGCTGCCATGCACTACGGCCAGGACGCGCTTACCGACAAGCCCAACTCGGCCGTGGTTGTCGTTGGCACGGCGCACTACGGTAAGTTCCTGCCTGTTGTGTCGAAGGCTCTTGGCGTGGCCGAGACTGAGATCCAGCAGCACCCGATCCTCAAGTCCCTCGAGTCGCTCCCCACCCGGCTAGCGGTTGCCAACAACTCGAGCGCCACCGTGGCCGAACACATCCGCAAGACCATTGCGAAGAAGAACCAGAAGGCCTGCGGCGACTGCTTCAGCCTGTGGTCGTCGGCCCCCACTGAGTGCAAGCTGGCCACGTTTGCGCTCGCCGCTGCGACGGTCGCTGCCGCGTTCTTGGTGGCTCGCCGCTCGAAGTAAATAGCGTAGTGGATGATAGTGGTGCGGTAGTAGCGGCAGTGCGTCGTTAGTTAACCATCATGTATGGACCTACATAGAGAAACATTGCAAAAAAACATTCGGGGAATAAATTATCGTCAAGGTTCGTCGGCACTTTTTAGTGAGAAAGAGATCGCTGCCCTGCCGGCCCGCATGCACCCGAAGCAGTAGCACGACCTTAAACTGAAAATGCAACGAGCCTGCTTCTATTCGACCCTGTACCCTTCATCTTCATTGTTGCGACTATTCCGTACAGTCGTTGACTTGGTTTCATCTTGTTTTGGGTCAGCATGCAGACTGGAATTGACGTACGTTGGCTTGGTGGAGGGAAAAGGACGGGTTGCCCGCGGCCTGATGACCAGGAGGCAAGCCGTCCATCGTCTGCTCGATGACTACATTATGGTGCAGTTGGATGTGCAGACCCCGCACTGCGGGGTCTGGTTCTGTGCGAGGTACGCCTTCTGATGCTGCCTCTGCAAGCTCTCGCGTGTTACCGTGACGACACTTGGGGATCCGCTCTTGGACCCATTGGCAGGCGCTCGGAAGCTCTGTTGGGACGGCTTGGCGGGCTCTTTGGGCGCGAACGAGATCCGCTCCTTGGTGTACTGGTTCTCGTACGAGTACTCGCCCGGCCTCGTCCTTGACAGCACGCGTCTCCAGCCTGTCGGTAGTCGCGCGATCTTCTTGGGCTCTGTGGGGGACAGCAGGCGCCCCACCGGAACGATGAGCTTCTTGAAGGCGTCGACGACGTTGGTTGAGTCGAGTGCGGACGTCTCCAAGAACTCCATCGAGTGCTTGGCTGCGAACCTTGCTGCCTCGAGCGTGGACACCTCTCTGCTCTCCGGCAGGTGGGCCAGGTCGCACTTGTTGCCCACGAGGATGAGCACGAGGCTCGTGCGAGTGCTCGTGCACCTGCGCCAGCCAGCCCGTGACGTGCTCGAACGAGCTGCGGTTCGTGATGTCGTACACGATCATGGCGCCCACGGCGTTGCGGTAATAGGCGGCCGTGAGCGACTGGAAGCGCTCCTGGCCGGCCGTGTCCCAGATCTGCGCCTTGAGCCGCCGGTCGCCGACGCGGATGGTCTTGGTGGCGAACTCGAAGCCCACGGTCTGCACGCTGTGCGGCATGTACTTGTTCTTGGTGAAGCGCATGACGAGGTTGGACTTGCCCACGCCCGAGTCGCCGATGAGCACCACCTTGAGGATGGACTCGGCCATGGGCGACGACGCTGTGGGCGACAAGCAGCGCGGGCTACTGGACGCCGACATGGCCCCGGCCGAGGCCTTGGCGGCGCTGGCCCGGCGGGGCTGGACGCGCTCGCGGCCGCCGCTGAACTGCGTGGAGCTGATGGAGCGCCGCAGGTCGTGCTGCTGGCGGAAGACCTGGTGCTGCGCCACCTCCTTGGCCGAGATGTACTTGTGCAGCGGGTTGCCCGCCGCGTTGTTGTTGTCGGCGGAGGAGGAGGACGAGGAGGACGCGGTGGCCGCCACCGACGACGACGGCTTGCTGCCCGTGGTCATGGCGAGGCGGTGGCGGGGAGCGGCTAAGATCAGGTGTGACGCAGGAGACGACGAAGAGCGCAGGCGACGCCTCGGCAGAGAGAGAGAGCCGCTTGAAGCGAGAAGCTTCGGCGAGTTCGGTTATGCGCCGAGGTGGCCGCGGTAGGGCGGAACAACGGCGTAATACCGCGGATATTGGATTGGGCGGGTGATCACAGAGAGGGTGATTCGGCCGAACGAACTAAAAGATGTGTTAAATATCGTGGAACTTTATAACAAAGTATTCTTATTATAACAGGTGCAGCATATATTACGGGTGGACGTGTGTGGACGCCGGAGGACAATCAGGGCGCTTTGCTTCGCGCAGCTCCGCTTTGGATGCTCGCTTGGCAGAGGCAATGGCTTGGAGGAGGTCCACACAGCCACTCGCATCGCCACTGCGTCCTATACTGAAAGTCACCGCCCCTGCACGCCATGGTTGCTGAGGCCAAGAAGAGGAAGGCTCCAGCCGCTCCGGCGCCCAAGGCCAAGCGAGTCACGCGCTCCAGCGCACATGCTGCTGTTCCTGCTGTCACTGCCGACATTCAGCCTCCAGCGCATGCTGCCGACGAAGCTCCACCACCGGAAAAGAGCTCCACCGCCACCAGCAACAGCCACAAGATCGTGGCGTTCCTGCGCGGGGTGAACGTCGGGGTCGCGTGCACAGCATGAAGGCCATCGCTGACGCGCTGGGCAAGGCGGGGCTGTCCAACGTCGAGACGTTCCTGGCCAGCGGGAACGTCGTATTTGACGCGCCCGACGGAGCTTCGGTGCTCGCTGTCGAACACCGAGTCGAGGCCGCGCTCGAGGACCTCTTCGGCGGCCACATTCCGGTGCTGGCCCGCTCCCTGGACGAGGTGGCTCAGCTCGGGGTCGGATCATCAAGTCCGCGACGGCTGTCAACGTGGTGCTGGTGAAGGAAACACTGACCCAGGAGCAACGGCGCATCCTCGAGGCTCTGTCCACGGACGCGGACGAGCTCGAGCTGCTGGATAAGGAGTTCGTGTGGTACTCGGTCACGAAGATGAGCGAGTCTCCGCTGTTCAAGGTAGCCTTCGACAAGAAGCTCGGCGTCCCCGTCACGGTTCGAACGGTGAATACCTTGCGCCGAATTGCAAAGAAATTTGGCTAAGAACTACGCTCAGCGATTGAGCTGGATCGACCGCTTCATTGCCGACATGCATCTACAGCAACTCTATCCAAGTTTCGTATGAGCGTTCCTCCCTTTCGTATCGGCTTGAAATCTCTCTCGACGACAAATTGTCTGCCTGCCACTCGCCATTTGGGATCATGACCTCGTCGTCATGCACGCTATGAGCAATACACATGTCACCTCTTCGTCTGAATGCTCTTCTTCAACCACAGACTCTGGACGATCCTCGTCATTGCCATTGTCTGTGGCGTACGTGTAGATCTCTGCGGGTACTGGACTTGGTAGCACATTGATCTTCATCTTGAATACTCGTGCCAGCAGCTGAAGCCCTTGAACTTCATTTTTCGACAGCAACGTCACTGCCAGGCCCTTGCCGCCAAAGCGACCAGTCCGGCCAACACGATGCAGATACGTTGCTGGATCACGCGGCAGATCCAAGTTCACCTATACGAGTTCATGGTTGAAGCCTTAGAAAAGTTGGTATGATGACCTACTTGATGACAGGATAGGACGTACCACAAAGTTCACTTTATCGACGTCGATTCCTCGCGCAGTGAGATCGGTAGATACCAACACACGCGAGCGAGATGCCCGAAAACTTTCCATCACTTCCAAACGGGTAGCTTGGGTCTGCGACCCAGTGATGCACGCTGCTGGCCAGCCCTGTGCAGCAAGCGCTGTGGCCAGCGCCTCAGCGCGGAATTTGTCGTTGCAAAACACCATGCACTGCACGAACACGATTTCGACAGAAGTGCCGCTAGCTTCACCACCTTCGCTTTCATATTCAGCACATCATCGCCGGATTTTGTGCAGCTGAGGGCTCGACAACGCTGTAAAACTGGCGCACGTGACGTAGCCAAGTTCCGGGGCGCTCGCCTGCTCTCGCTCCTTCAAGTCTTCTAGGTCTTCAGTAGAGGAAATGAATTCGGTAGTGACATCATTCGGGCCTCGAACCCTCACAATCTGCTCGTCAAAGTTGTGGTATAATAAAAAGTTGGCTACTGATATCAGTCAGATGGGCAGTTTGGCTGCACATCTACAAACCTGCGGCGTCCTCGTTAGCTGCACAACGGCGACCAACTGATCAGGCGTAAATGTGGCTGAAAAGGCGAGGGTCTGTATTCAGCAGTATACGATGAGAGTTAATAATGGCCAACGAACATCACTGTAACACGCAGCTCACCTGCCGCCTTTCAGGAAGAGCGTCTGCAATGTACTGGATCTGAAATACAACCACAGTCAATACCAGGTCAACGCCCACCAACCACCAGAGGCTTCGTACATCTCTCTCGAAATCTCGCGCCATGAGCTTGTCTACCTCATCCAGCACCAGCAGTCGAATCGCACTGCAAGGCAGCGAGCACTGATCGATCAGTGCCTTCACGCGTCCTGGCGTGCCCACCACGATATGACAGCCCGCTGCCAAGTGCCTCTGCCACCCACAACACGTCCAACGCAATCAGCATCTCCACTCACAAGACCGCCTCCTGGTTCTTCCTAGTACCTGGTCCTGAGCCACAGGAAGGCCGCCGATGCACGTGCGGATGACAAGCTCCGGTCGGAATTGCGCCAGTTGACGCAGCACCGTCTCGATCTGCACCGCGATCTCCTCGTCGGCGCCAGGATCAGCGCCAACGGTTCTCCCACTGACAGCATCTGCTCGCCCTCACCCGCCTGGCACCTTTTCTCCACGAAGCGGATTGCGTGCTCGACGGCGGTGACCCTGAAGACGGCGGTCTTGCCTGTGCCAGACTTGGCCTGGCCGACCACGTCGTTGCCGAACAGAGCCACGGGCAGCGCGTGCAGCTGGATGGGCGACGGCCGCAGGAAGCGCATGGCGCCCAGAGCCCGAGAGACGTCTCCATGCAGCGGGAGGTCGCTGAACGTCGTCGCGCTGGCAGCCAGCACCGTGTCCGACGCCATTGCAATGATTGACAATGGTTCGGGGACAGTGTGTGTGGACTAGCACCACCGAAACTGTAGCCATCTCGTCTCAAACGTCGCAGACAACTTCAACAAGTGCAAAGTATCAAATGGGGTGCCGCCGTCGCTCAACGCCGCGATAGCCTCTCACCGGTGTCTCTAAGATACAGGAAACACTGTAGCGATTCCAGCTTGTGGGATAGAAACTTATGGTGGACGTTTAGCCTTCTGCTACCTGCTCCTCATTCGCCTCGCTGCTGGCAATGGGGACGCTGAGATCAACTTCTTCTACGTAACTAGCGGGGAAATAGCCTTTGGTACCATCGCACGTTTCGCCTAGCCACCACTCGCCTCCAGCTTTCGAGAGCACGCGCAGAATCTCGCCGTAGTTAAGACTCAGTTCGTCCGAGTTCTCGGCTGCGTAGTCGTGGGTTATTCGAACTTGGACTGGGGCAGGCAACGAATCGCCTGGATCGACGGGACCTCGGTAGCGATCTACTGGTGCGCCACCACTGGAACCTTCACGCTTACCTGAGAGTTAGTGTCATGCGCCACATTCTGGTGCAGGCTTTCGCGGTCAGAGTCCATTTCGCCTAGACCAGCTTCTCGATAAGTTTGACGTTCACGATACTGTCGAGAAATCCTTCTCGGTGAAAGTTGGCTCGCCGGCTGCTTTTCATCATGTGGAGGTGGCACAGGACTCGAGTTCGGCCACGATTCCCCAGTGCTATCGTCTTCCGACATTTGAAGTTTCGGTATGCCTTTCGTATTGTTTTGAACACCCTTCGCTCGGCCACGGGGAGAGGCTTCGCCACCAGGTAACACCTTCCATTGCATGATCGCTCCATCGTCTCCACCAACAGTAACCAAGTAGGAGTCGTCGAATGAGAAATCTAATGCTACAATGGCCGACGAATGGGCCTTGTATACTTTCCTCCTTGCTCCGCGGTGGGCAGGATATTTCAGCAGGTGAACACTCGATCGACATGCCACAGCGATCAAATCCTCACTGGAAGTTGTTCGAGTTGTTCCTGGTTCATTAAACTCACTTGAAGTTTTGGTCCTGTAGTTGATACTGCTGCGATATCCACAACGTTGGGCGATTCTTCAGACCAGATACCGGGTGTAGACCATCCAAACACGCATGTCCATTTAATCCATTGAACATCGCGGACTAGGAATGCATCAGTAATTTGCTTGGTCTCACCCTTGTACGGAGAAACGAGCCAATGAAGAATCTCACCGTCGGCTGCGTTGCTCTGCAAGATGTCCCCATCCTTGTTCCACGTTAAATGCATGACTGCACTTGAATGTCCTTCACATACATGAAGCTTGTATCCGTTCACGACGTCGTAGATGTACACGAACGTGTCCTTCACACCGACAGCCAAGTACTTTGCATTCGGGCAATATTTCACCTGTGCAATCGCTCGAAATCCGGGGCCAGAAAGGCCTACTTGCAAGTTGGTAGTACTACCCGAGTTTGACTTGATGTTCTTTCGAAATGAAACCTTGAATGTGCCGCAATCTACAATTAAGAGTTCTCCTGAACTCAAACCAATTGTCAGTTCGTGTCCAGTCGGATGGAACTCCATGCAGAATGCTTTAACGCTTGAGGTTATGAAAGTCCCAAGGTACAACCTACGCGTACACATATGCTGCTGAAGATCCCAAACGCAAAGGTATCCATCTTGTGACACTGTTGCTGCCTCTTGTACCATAGGATGAGCAGCGCAGGCAGAAACCGCGCTACTCCGGGTTTCAGATATCAATTGCCAATCTCCAGTTGCAACATGAAGCTCCCATATGCAGCTGTTGCTAGTGGCAACAAGTACACAGCTGCCATCGTCGTTCCACACGATACTTATTGGCTTTGCCGAAGCAGCAGCACCACCTGCACTAGTTTCATTTGGTAGCACAGTCGGCAACTGGAATACTTCTGCTGGATCCCCATGAGGAAGCAGTGCATGTGAACCTTCCTTGAACGTCCCTGTTAGTGGTGTGAACACTCCATGCGTGTTAACCCCAGGAATTCGCATAGGTTTACTCATTTGACACGTCCATAGCAATAGCTTCCCGTCATTACCACACGACATGATTAAGTTGAGCTTTTTGCAGTACGCAACTTGGAAAGCTGCTCCTTGGTGAGCTAACGGGCCACTATATTTCAGTTCTCCCAGACGAGAATTCAAGGCGGTGGAGTTTGGTCGCAGCACCATCCGTTTTGAGAGTCCTTCCATCTCTGCTTGAGCTTGTCTGGACAATTTGAATCGATTACCCGTTTCTTGATCGTGAGGCACGACATCGACGAGTCTCCCTGTCGATTCGTACATTATTTTCTCTAGTACGAGCTCGTTGATCTCCGCGTCTGTGTACTCATCTGGAATTTCCCACCATTTTGCAGGCTCTTTCCGAAGGTCTTTTTCGGAAAGAATTTCGATGTTGGGGCTCGCTCTTGGTTGTAGGAACAAGCACAGATCTCCTCGCGCCGTTCCTGCCACGATTCGGCCCAGTGAATGGTCAGTGGAGTTTGTCGCGATCAACTCTTTTGAGTGTTCATCATACAAGTACAAAGGCGGAGAATCGTTAATGAATGTTAAACTTGTGAAGTCTTGGACCTCAAAACGCCCATGAAATGACGGAACATTGCCCTCCAGCTTCCAAACTTTCTCGGTCGGAGTGGAGGACGTAGCCTGGGAGGACCACCAAACGTGGAACGGGAAAATGCACTATCAGCGTTTTCTTTCGACGGCGGGGTACATAATCAGATTTCGTTAGCGTCCAAAACCGAATATGCCGAACACCGCAGCTAACTAAGGTGTAACAAGCATCGTCATCGTGCAAAGCTTGACCAGGTTTCTTTGATCGGTGTGTTTCTGGGCGACCATACGCCTGAAATGGATTAAATGCAATTGCATTCACCCGAAATGTGTGCCCTCGAGCGCTTACCAGAAGTTCCTGTGACTTCCAGTCGTGGATACAAATGGTATTGTACATATCGCCTCCCAGAGAAGCAACCAATTTCCCATCGTGAGAAAAGCTGATTGAGCGAACTGCGACTTGATGGCCCTTGAGGCACGCGAATCGTTTTCCTAGCGGTTCATCGTTCGCATTCCATACTAGAAGGAACGCTGACCGCCCCGCTTGCCCCGATGCTACAATGCGTTGATTTGATGGACTGTCACACTCGTAACTTCGTTCGTGTGTTCTCGAAAATACCGCTGCGAATTGGTTTCTTTCTTGTACAGAACCACCAACGTCGCAGTAAACCACATAATTTCCCCAGTTGACAAATAGAAGACATTATTGTTGGTACTAGCATTGGGAGCTGCAGGGTGACTGCTGGAAAGCGACGTAGTGGCTCCACTTCGGCACCCATACACAAAGTCCAGCTCTAGTTTTGCTCGCGGTGCCTGACCACCAGCGCTCGAATCCAAGTTCGACGTTTCTTCGCGATCGTAAATACTCGGAGCAAACACGTTGCTTCGACACTGTGGATATCGTACCAGAGCTCGCTCATACATTTGCTGTCGCTGCTGCGAAAGCATGATCTGAGACCCATCGACGCGCTTTTCAATGTTAGCAACGCGAGGGAGTATCTTATCTGGCGAACAACGAAGCAGTCAGGAGATACAATTCAGACGAACACAACTAAGCCCTGAGCAATTTTACCGAACGCAAGTCTTCCGTCAGGACTGCGAGGTCCCCCTGGAGGAAGTGCCCCTCCACTAGCAGTCCGCTTGAGCTGGTGAATGCTTTTGAGCAGTCCACCGCCAAGCCTAACGACATCAAGTGCGCTGAGAACCAGTAGATATATATGTTGCCGCTACCATGTACTCACTTTGGCAGCCGCGGAGGCGACACAGCAGGCTGCGGGACGATGTCCAGAGGCGTGACGACGGGGTGGATCTCGAAGGGCGCCGGCCGCTTGGGCGACGCGAAGGGCTTCGTCTTGGCGACGCTGTTGGACCACGAGCGCTTGAGCTGACGTTGGCCGCCACCTCCTCGAACTCGGCGAGCACCTTGGCCATCTGCTCCCTCATGGCCTCGAGCACGGAGCCGCGCTCGCAGCTGGCGCTCCACCTCGTCCGAGATGAGCGACGTGAGCTGGTCGTGGTCGGCCGCCGCCTGGCCGCCGCCGCCTTCTGCTTCGCCTGCACACAGAGCCACAACGCGTCAGCCCAGTACTCGCCATCGCAAGCTAAAGTCGTTCAGCTCGTCGCACTCATGGGCGTCGGCGTCCGGGCAGGTCAGTCACCAGTCGGTCACTCGAGCCAATTGCGGACTGAAGTTGAAGTAACGGTCGGCGGTGTATTTTGTGTGCGCCACACCACAGCGAGATCCTTCCTCTCGTCACTCACTTTCACTTTGAGTAGCGAAGCCGAGGACGACGCGGTTGGGGAGAGAACCATGCGCGTGAACGAGGAGAAGATCTCGCAGCTGCTGGACAAGGTGCGCTATAGCTGGCTGACTGTGCTGTCTGCATGGGTGCTGATGCTCTCTCTCTCGTGCTCGCTGCAGACCACGGACTTCGACAAGGATGAGCGCTACATGGCTACATCGGATCTCTGCGTCGAGCTGAACAAGGACGCGGAGCTGGGCGCGTACCTCGAGCCCAAGTGCGTCGCCAGAGAGAGGGAGACCGAGGAGAGGCGGCTGACGCTCGTGTGTCTTTGTGTGCAGAGTGTGCGCGGCGGTGCTGAAGCAGCTGGACGACAAGTCGAACGACGTGCAGTCCATCGCCGTCAAGTGCCTGGGCATCCTGGTGACCAAGGTGCAGGTGGCGCAGGTGGCGGACATCTGCGCCAAGCTCTGCGACCTCATCCTCAACGGCAAGCCGGAGCTGCGGGACATCTACTCGATCGGGCTCAAGACCATCGTGGCCGACGTGTCGCAGCCCACGGGGCGTCCATCGCCACGGCGTCTGCACGCGGCTGCTCACCGGCCTGGGCAAGGACAAGGACGCCGCGGTGAAGGCCGAGACGCTGGACATCCTCACGGACCTGCTGCGCCGCTTCGGCTACGATGTCGCCACCGAGCACGCGACAATTATGGAGCTGCTGATGGTGCAGCTCACGGACGAGTCGCCCCTTGTACGCAAGCGCGCCACCGCTTGCGTTGGCTCGCTGGGCGTCATGGCGTCGGATGTGCTGGTGAGCCGCCTGGTGGAGCACCTGATCAAGGGCATTCAGGGATCCTCCGACTCGGCCAATGTCCGCACGCTCATCCAGACGATCGGCATGCTCGCGCACGGCAGGCCACCGTCTCGGACAGCACCTGGACGCCGTGATCCGCATCCTGGTGCAGTTTTGCGGAGATCCGGAAGATGAGTCGCTGCAAAACGAAGACTCGGACGAGCTCCGTGGGAACTGCTTCCAGGCGTTTGAAGCATTTGTCATCCGTTGTCACAACGAGATCACACCACACGTGGAAGCTATCCTGAAACTTGTGATGCAGTTCATCTCGTACGACCCGAACTACAACTACGTTGACTCAGCCGACGAGGACGAAGACATGGAGGAAGAAGAAGAGAGTACAGTGATGAAGAAGGAGACTACAGTGATGACGACGACACGAGCTGGAAGGTTCGTCGCGCGAGTCTTCGAGTCTTGACTGCAATTATCACGACTAGACCGGAGCTTCTGGAGCAGCTCTACATTCACTGTGCCCAGACTTTGATCTCGCGGTTTAAAGAGCGTGAAGAGAACGTTCGGATCGACGTGTTTGCAGAGCTTCTTCGCGCTACTCGTAAGACCCTTCCAAACTCAAACGGAGCTGGTTCTTTCCACCCACGTCGAACGGGTGCATTACTCAGCTGGAGCAGCGCTTAAATACGATCGTTGTTGGAGCTAACAAACAGTTCGGAACGAAGGCTTCAGTCCCGTCGCGCTGTGCTGTGGTCGCGATGCTAAGCGAGCTCGCAATGGTGGAGCATGGAAAGCTTGGGGACTTCATCGGCCGTTTAATGCCGAACATTCTGAATGCGGTGGAAGACAAGCACTCAGATCTTAAGCTGGATGCGTTACTCTTCCTTCGACTACTCATTGACACGCACACCGTGGAACCGTTCCGATTGCACGTTGAGTCAATTGTTGTTGCCGTGCAGTGCGCAAAGGAGATTGGTACAAGACAGTTGCAAAGGCATTGGGCTTGATCGAATCTCTCGTCCGTATTATTCGTTCCGACGACGGAGACGTGACGTACAAACCGTACGCGGTACCCTTTTCGAAGCAGTTTTGCCTAGCTTGAAGGTTCACGACATCGACCAAGAAATCAAGGAGGCTGCTATTAGCAGTATTGGGGAAATCATTGCTGTGCTGGGTGCGTAACGATTGATATGGGGACATTACCAACGAGCTGATTAGTTAACCTATTGCTATTATGACTAGGTGATGAGCTTGGGCCTCGTGTGGGTGAAGTTTACCCTCTGCTGATGGAGCGCCTGAACAACGAAATCACGC
The DNA here is from genome assembly GCF_018691715.1 of Phytophthora cinnamomi. Lineage (NCBI taxonomy): Eukaryota > Oomycota > Peronosporomycetes > Peronosporales > Peronosporaceae > Phytophthora > Phytophthora cinnamomi. The sequence continues at coordinate 8,515 of NW_027151000.1, read as the reverse complement.
GCGTTCAAAGCATCAAGGCAATCGGAGTCATTGCACGCTCGAAGCTCAACTTGATATGTCGCCTATTCTCGTGGAGTGCACCCAGACTCTTGCCCAGCTGCTGCGTCAGCAGTCTCGCACGTTGAAGCAAGCAACACTGGCTACCCTAAATGATCTGGTCGTCCACAAGGGTGCTAACATGCCCGAGACGCTACACTGTGAAGTCGTGCTAGAAGCTTCGCTTCTTCTTGTGGATGTGGACCTTCAGTTGTGCCGCATGAGTATCACATTGGTGTCGAACTCGCTTCGTGTGTGTCCGCATGTCGCCTCAACGGATGCGCTGCTGCAAAATGCTCCAAGTGAAGGCTCTCGAATTGTGTCACAGCTCCATGCTTCAGGGCCCCACGCTGGATTCCCTGAAGGGTCTTTTCGCGCAACTGACGCAGTTGAATTCTCCGGTAGTAGCTTCCCAGATTTGTTCAAGGCGTTGATGGCGACGCCTTCTGAGGAGTCGAAGCACTCGGTGCTGAACATCGCTCGGTGTGTTGCTGGTGTGTGTGTCGCTACGACAGAAGAGAATCGTAAGGTGGCTTTTGCAAAGTTCGTCGGTGATATCACCCAAACCGAGTCTGAAAAGAACCGCGTGTTGGCCTTGTACTGCTTGAGTTCGGTCGCAAGATCAAGCTTGCTGGGTACCCTGACGTGAAGGAAATCATTCTGAATTGCTTCAATAATGCGGGCGAGGAAGTGAAGGCTGCTGCCGCGTATTCGCTCGGCAGTATTTGCGTTGGAAACATGGAAGAGTATCTGGATACCATCATGGTAAAATTGAGCTCGGAGAGAACTCCTATCTTCTGCTGACGTCCCTGCGCGAAGTCATTTCTGACCACAGCAAAACCGCACCACGGTTTTAATGATGTATGTGGACCGTGTGCTTCCGGTTCTGCAGAAGATGAGCTCTCGCCAGGAGGAAGGAGTCCGGAATATGGTTGGAGAATGCATGGGAAAGCTTTCTGACGGACAGTACCAAGATCATGCCCATTGTGACGGAGCTGTGCGGATCCGCAGACGTGGTCGCGCTGGACTGCAGTGACTAGTCTCAAGTACGCCATGACGACAACGGCCCAAGAACCGGCTGTCAATGCAATTTTGCCCACATTGACCCTTCCTGGCGGCTCTTGAAGACGAAGATCTGCACGTTCGTCGGGCCGCCCTGTTGGTCCTCAATACGGCTGCTCACCACCACGCACACTATTTGGTGCCGTATGTGCGTGAACGTATTTTCCCAGTGCTCTTGAAAGCGACTGAAATTAAGTTGGAGCGTGGTGGATCTTGGGCCGTTCAAGCACAAGGTGGACGATGGCCTTCCTCTTCGTAAGGCTGCGTACTCGTGCGTGGATACTCTGATTCAGGTGCTGCCTCAGCAGCTGGACATCTCCCTGTTCTTCGACCAGCTGAAGCGAGGCTTGGGAGACCAGGATGATATCCAAATGCTCAGCCACCAGATCTTGATCAAGATTTGCTACGTCCAGCCTGGCAGCATTGTGGGTGCGTTGGATTCGTTGATAGATCCACTAGAGAAGACGATCAACAAGAAGGTGAAGGAGGACCAGGTCGGCCCCGAGGTTGAGCGTGTGAAGGATCTCATTCGCAGCGCATTGCGCACGCTCGACGCCATCAGCGCTGTGCGCGACGTGGACTCCCACCCGAGACTGAACAACGTTATGGAAAACGCGAAGAAGAACAAAATGCTGGGTCCGCTGCTGGAAACAATTCGCAGTGAGCGCAGTAGCAACTAAAGTGGTAAAGAGCTGAACACCGCAAATGGTTTTAGTTCGTGGATGACTCCAGCAATAACGTCCAGCTAAGACTTCAATGATTTGTTTCTTTCGCTGAAGGGCTATCATAGTTCGTCGCTTGGTGTTCTCATCTCATTGGCTTTGGTTGAGTCTGTGCTCTGAGATTGCTGACGAGAATGTTTCCGCTGTGTATGTGGGTGTTTGCCATTTTTAGGATCTTTACCAGGTTTCTTCGCTGATTTCTTGCGCCGAGGTTTGCTTGCTCTCTTCTTGGGGTGCTTGTAGTGTCCACGCTTGTAACGTCCACCAGCATAGGCCTTGCCATTCCACTCGTACTCCTGCACGATGGGCTGGTCATCGAGAAACCGCATGACGTCCTGAGCGAAAATTCCTTTTGCAGTCCAACCAGTAGCTTCGAGTCGGCGACTTCATAGATGTTCACTTCAACCCTCCATTCCACAGCATCTGCGAGCAACAGTGCGTGAGTGCGTTCATTGTGCAATGGCAATCGATTCCACGCTTCTCACCTCTTTCCACCGTGATGCAACGTCAGAGAGGGTTCTCGGGATCGACCGCCTGCGTCCTTCATCGTCACAAAATCATTTGCGGGCCAAGCGCCTTCGCTTCCTGCTCGTTCCTGAAATGCAGTCACGTCGGGCACTGGTGAGCACCTTCGCCCTCGTTTTACTTGAGCCAGCATGCCACTACTTGCCCTGCAGCCGCCGGTAGTGCTCTTCCCCTCCGTTCGCAGCTCCACTTCGGCATCGCCAGCCTCCCACGCTCTCCAGCGCCTCGTAGTCGATCGCCTTAGCTCGGCCGCACTCACAACTAGGCACGACAGCCACGAGCAGACCCAGCAGCAACAGGAGAGACCACCGCATCCGCAACGGCACCATCCTCGACGGGTATGAATGACCCTTCGCCAAGATTTCCAGGAGGCTGGCCACCTTGGAGTTACGTCCCATGAGTCTATTTCCGGTCCATTACGTGAAGCTGTTGCGGACAAAATGCGCCGTGCTTCATGCGCCGCCACTATCCATCGTGGACACCAGAACCATCAAGAAGAAGCGATTAAGATGAACTGCAGCCTCGAAGATCAGCTTCATCAGCACGGCCAGGATCGCTCTCCGTTGAGCAATCCACCAACAAATACTTCGGGTTCTGCCTCGGTCAAGTGCTGCACTCAAGCTTGTTTTCTCCGTGAAGAACAGAACGCTCGAGAGCTTCAGGTACGCCGCGAGGTGAATTTGTTCAAACTTCCCGTGTGCCTAATTTACTCTCCACGCACAGAAACTTCGTGATTCGTACGTAGCATTAAAGCTGGAGACAGACAAGGAAATCGCATTCTCAAGCAGCAGCTTGCCTCGGCGCGATCTTCGGGACGTTCAACTATCACGACGAGTGATGCGCCTGGGTCTTCCTCGTCGTATCAAGTGTCGACTACAACTTCAACTTCATCGTCGATCCACACACTCGTCCCCACTATGTATTCCATCACGGACACTGGTGTCAAGCCAACAGGGCGAATCGATCGCCTGGGAAGCATCAAGTCGGCGCAAATTTTGGCATCTTTGCGGCCTTTGTCGGTTCCAGCTACAGCAGGTGTTGGTGTGGCGCGACGCGTGCTTGCAGCGCTGGCGGATCCGATGATGACAACTCAGCCATATTTACGATCTCTTCAGTTTGCCGCGGACCTGGTCGAGATGAGTGCTCAAGTTGGTGGCTTGCTGGAGCGCGAAGCACGTTGTCTGGATCTGCCTAGCCCCGTGTATGTGTTCGGTGACGTTCACGGCAACTGGACCGACCTGCGGTTTTTCGCGGAGCACATTTGGCATCTCGGGCTGGAACTCACGGCCGGCAGCTTTTGTTTCTCGGTGACTATGTTGACCGCGGAAGCTCGTCACTAGAATGCACAGCCTACCTGTTCGCGCATAAACTTCTCCACCCAGGGAAGATCTTCTTGTTGCGGGGCAACCACGAAACGCGTGCTGTAAATGGTCTCGAGGCTCACTACGGTTCAGGTTGCTTGCTTGCACAATGCAAGTCCCGGTTCGGCGCTAGTGAAGGCGGTGTCGTCTGGCATCAGCTTAACAACGCATTTGACCGTCTTCCCGTCGCTGCAGCCATTGACAACGATGTTTTCTGTGTGCACGGTGGAATTCCTCGCCCAGTCGAAGGAAATGAGGACCTGCTCAAGACGATCGCTAAATTGCCAACGATAGCATCACTGGACACTTTGGACACTACATACTACGCTGATAAGCCGCAGCTCTCTATGATCGCAGACATGATTTGGGGTGACCCGTGCGAAATGAAGGCGTGTTGGGTCGCAACGAGTTGGTTAGCAACTGGAGACTGGACTCCCGAGGCTTCGGTAAGAGTCCACGCGGAGGCGTTGCCGTGCGCTTCGGAGCCCAAGCGATTGACACATTTCTCGGGAAGTATGGTTTCTCGCGCATTATACGAGCCCATGAGGCCACTCGCGAGGGTTTGTCCTTCAGCAACTCAGCACGAGTGATCACTGTGTTTTCGACATCCAAGGACCATGGCATATGATGATGCAAGTGGTTGTGTCCTCGTGGACAACCAGCACTTGCGCTTCTTCAATCGAGCAAGAAATGCAGGTCGGAATCACCGACACCAGCTATTCAGACGAACCAGCGGATCGTCCTGGATCAGCCGCCTATCGAGTGGACTTTCACCTAGCAACTTCACAAACGGGTCGGGGTCACTGTATCGGCAGCGTGGAAGTCAGGACGGCGATGGTGACGATACGGACGATGAAAGCGATGAATCCAACAGCAGAAATGCACTTGTTCAGTGCACGGTTAATGGCCTGAGAATCAATCTTGACCACGATGGGCTCACTACCCACGACTTCAACCAAGGCAATGCCGAAGACAACAACCAAGCGGATGACGACTAGCTCGTAAAGCTAAGTAGAAAGTGAAACATGTGCCAACGTGAGATTCTCAATCTATGAGTTAACTGTCGGCAGGAATCAAATATGAACAGAACAGCGCGCCGCGGTGTTCGCCACTGCAGTTCTACATGTAGCAGGCATCTAATGAGCGGTAAGCTGTCGTGAGCACTTACTCGTCGGCAACCTTGACGGGCTCCTTGTCGGCCAGCTTCAGCTGCTTACGCACACGCATCTTGAAGTCCGAGATCTCGCCCTGGTACACCTTGATAGACTGGTTCTCCACGAGCCAAATCTCCTTGGCGACCTGCGAAATCAATCGCATGTCGTGACTAACCAGCAGCATGCCACCCTTGAAGTTGTTAATGGCGCGGGCCAGCGCATCAAAGACCCATGTCCAAGTGGTTCGTCGGCTCATCAAGCAGTAGCATGTGAGCATTCTGCTGCGCCATGTACGCGAACACCACACGACTCTTCTGTCCGTCGGACAGCTGTCCCATGATCTGTGTTTGCACCTCGCCGGTGATACCATAGCGGCCCAGGTAGCTGCGGACATCCTCAACGGACTTGGTCTGGAAAAGCGAACGGAAGTACTCAAGCGGCGACTGGGTCAGGTCCAACACGTCGACGAAGTGCTGGCTGAAACGAGCGATGCGCAGCTTGCTGTGTGGTCGAACGTTACCAGCGACGGGGACCAAGTCTCCTGTGATCAGCTTCAGCAGCGTGGTCTTACCCGTACCGTTGGCACCAACAAGGGCGACACGCGAGTCCAAGTCCAGACCCATCTCCACACCAGAGTACAACACGGGCAGTTCGGGTAGCCGAACGACACGTTCTGGAACATGAGCACCGGAGGTGGCAGCGGCTCCGGTTGGGGAACTTGAAGTCACCGGTGGCCTCGACCTTCTCGGTCAGGCCGTCACGAACCATCTTCGCCAGAGTCTCTCCTTACTCTGGGCCTGACGAGCCAGCTTGGCGGAACCGTGACCGAAACGGGCAATGTACTCCTTCATGTGCTTGATCTGGTCCTGCTCCCAGTTGTAGCGCTTCATCTGGTTCTCCTCCTTTTCAGCCTTGGTGCGCACGTACGTGTCGTAGTTACCGGCGTAGTACTCGAGCTTCTTGTTGTTGAGGTCGATGATGTTCGTGCACACCTCGTTCATGAACTCCTGCGAGTGTGAAATCATAAGCAGGATCTTCTTCCAGCGCGACAGGTAGTCCTCCAGCCAGACGACGGCCTCCATGTCCAAGTGGTTGGTAGGCTCATCAAGCAGCAGCAGAGTAGGCTGAATGAACAGGGCACGGGCCAGGGCAATACGCATACGCCAACCACCGGAGAACTCCTTGGTCTTCTTGTTCATCATGGCGTCCGAGAACGTCAGACCCGAGAGAATCTGGCGGGCGCGAACCTCGGCCGTGGCGGCGTCCATGTCGTCGAGGCGCTCGTAGATGTCCGTGAGACGGTCCGAGATGGCCTCGCTGTCCTCCTCGCTCATGGACTCGTCCGTCATCTGCTCCGACAGCTCGTCGGCCTCGGCTTGCAGCTTGTTGCGCTCCTCGTCGACGGACAGCACGGCCTCCAGCGCCGTCATGTCGCTGGCCTCGATCTCGTGCTTGAGGTGGTAGATGTCGATGCTGTCCGGGATGGGGATGCCACGCGCGCCCAGCACGTTCATGAACGTGGACTTACCGGAGCCGTTGCGGCCGATCAGACCGTAGCGGCGGCCGTAGTTGAGCGAGATGTCGCACTCCTCCATGAGCACCTTGCCGAAGTACGTGATGCTGAAGTTGAGCACGTTGATGTCCTTGAAGTTCTTGCACCGAGCGCACGTTGTGCGAGCAGGTGGCGATGATGCCCTCCTCGGCCAGGGACGGTCGGTCAGCGACATGTTCTCGAGCGCCTCCGCCTTCTCGGCCGCCGCCTTCTCCTCGGCGGCCTTCTTGCGGGACTCCTTCTTGCCCTTACGCTCCTTCTTCACGCGCGGCTCCTTCTTCTCGCGGGCCATGGCTGCTGCTGCTGCTGCTGCTGCTGGTTGCTGCTTGAGATCTGGGGCGCCCGAAGAGCTGTTCACCAAAACCACCAATACCGAAGTGAGCCAAGCCAAATGCGTGGCGCAGAGCATGATAAAACCTCGAAGAGGGTAAAACCTCGTCGTACTGTAAGAACAAATAGTAGTGTGGCGAACATAATCTGGAGATCTGATGTTTTGAGTGGATTGGTAAATGAATACCCTGCTGAACCCGCTTCCCACCTGTCCAACTTGATTCCGGGAAATGATTGGCTCTCTCGGCTTGTATCGACGCGCCGGACGTGGAGTGTAGCCATCTCTCCCATTTGACAGCCCCAGCAGACGGCGACTACGGCGCGAGCACATGGCTGTTGCGACGTGCTAGAATATATTGTCGCGCAGATCTCTTTGCTCAGCGCAATTATCAACTTGATTGCAGCCGTCGCGGCACTACGTCGAGTATGACGCCACAGGCAACCCGAACTCGTCCGTGGCGCGAGCAGTCCGACTGGAGTCCAAGGAGCCTGAGGGCGCGGCAGGCAGCTCGTGGTGCTGTGCTGGCGCAAGGTAGGACGGCGCCTGCTCTGCATCCTCTCCAAGGGCCTCTTCCTCGGCCCACCTCCTCGAGCCCCTCTAGCTCCGCCTCCAGTTCGTCCTCGTCGATCTCGTCGCCGATGCTGCATTGATCGTATCAGCAAGAACACAAAGGTCAGAATCTGCACGGGTTCATATTGAGCTGTTATGTGTAAGCGCATTTGCGCGAGCACGTACCCGTAGGAGCGGCCTATGATCTCCTGGATCTCGTTCATGTCCTCCATCAGGTCTGCCATGTCATCTTGCACGTCCTGGCATCACAGATAGAACACGTCAGCGCTCAACTTATTGGCCTCTAATTATTGCTTCCCTGAACCCACCTCCAGCTCCGAGATGTCAATTTTCTGCGTCTCCGCCTTCAGGTTGCACCGTAGCGCTCTTCATCGCAGCCACGGTGCTGACTGTGTCTCTTGATGTGTCGATCGCAAACGCCGCCTACAGTTCCGAGTCCCACGGCAGGCAATATGCAATTATTCAGCTCCGCGCACATAACGCTTCCCAAACTCCGACGCCCACCTGCTCGATGTTAAACGACTGCGCCTGCAGCTTGTCCCGCTGCGCCTCGAACATCTTTTGCGCTTGAGCGTCTGCATGGCACGCTGCTTGATGGAGTTGACGGCGGGCCTCGCGTCTTCTTCATCTGCTCCCGGTACTTGCGCAGCTCCTGGTCCAGCTTCTCGATCTGCGGAGAGCGGCGGCCAGTTAGCGCCGATCGCCACCGCGAAGCAGCCACGCCGCTGTAGAACGCACCTTCATGTCCAGGCCCGTGACCCGCGCGTCCACCTTGCCCCCGACATCCGAGATGTTGACGGGCGGCGCCTCGGGCTTTTCTTGCCGAAAATGCGATTCATCTTTGCGTGTCCTCGGCTTGTGTTGCGAAATGGTGCGATCATTTCGACAAGCTATATCCACATCAGGAAAAATCCACTTCACTGCAACTTGGGAGCATGCATTTTGTTTAGCGGAGCTCCTGGGCTCAAGAAGCCTGAGAAGAAAACACTCAAATGGGCTCAAACGCAGTTTGTATTTTCGAGTAGGAGACTAACGCGGTCCGTGGCCGCCTCGAAGCACTTTGTAGATACCCCGTGCTTGGGTTTGCCAAAAGTGCGAGGCGGAGAGACCTGTGCACAAGGTGTAGTCGACCACCCTGAAGCGACCAGGGCATGCATGGCAACATCTCGCTGCACTCACCTTGGCTACAGACAGAGCCGCAG